>NC_066276.1:11340625-12010937 GCF_905404315.1 Leptidea sinapis
GAGCGCCATTTGTTTCCGAAGTGGTAGTAGTATCTAGTAGTATAAGAAATGACATCAAAAAGAATTCTAAAGGAATCAATTTTGAGAAAATAAATGCATTTTATGCCGTTTATGCCTTTAATCTGAGCCAGCAATACCTTATAATGTCAACCAGCAATAGCTAACAATTTCATTTATTTTTAACATATTGGCACGATTGGAAAAAAAATATAAGTGTGAATTTTTTATGTTGAGCGCTCACAGCCCCGCGTTTTTCCAGCACCAAAAAGATATTCCATAGATCTCGCTCAAATATAGAGTGAAGTAATTTCTATATAACAAGAGATAGTTGTCCATGGTAACCATCACGTCAGAGTATTACAGATATTTGTATTCCAACTACTAGACAAAGATACTATATTTCTCTCTTTGCCATATCTGTTTTTTCTCAAGTAGTCATCATTTTGTGTAAGCATTTAAGATTTTTTTGTCGTTTTGCCTATACAATATAAAATCACTGTTGAAGTTTGTGTTCTATTATATAATCCAGAAATAAACAAAAAAAAAGATTGTCTTTGTTGCGACATGTTTCGACAAGCGATTCGTGGCAGTATATATTATTATATCATTTATCAAATCAAATAAAATCAAATCAAAATCAGTTTATTCACGTAGGTCACGGAAATGACTCTTATGAATGTCAAAAAAAAAACTCTTATTGAATCTACCGCTACTTCGTAAAGGGTTGAGCTAATGAGAAGAATTAGCAAGAAACTCATTGCCACTCTTTTATATCAAGATTTACAGATCATTTCAATTACAATATAATATGTAAAATGTAAAATGATGCAACAAACACACTCAAACGTCAAATAGTCAATGTCTTACACGAGTAAGTAAAAGAAAATTAATACAAAGGTATTGAGTACATAAATAAATAAACATGTATATATCCATACATATATAATATATATACTGGCATATATCTATAAAATACTGGCTTTATTTTTGATTTTCTATGCCAAGGATAGATAAATCTTATGGACGTATATATCTTAACACATAATTTTATGTAACATAAACCCCATACCAACTACAAAAAAGATTTTTTTGATCATAGATTATCAGCACAGAATGTAACACGATGTATTGCCGCGCGCCTAAAACATTCATTTTCTAGAGCATTTCAAGGTCCCAGAATCGATTTACTAAACTCGTTTCCCCTACAAGTACGTGCCTTCTTACATTACTTATTACACTTCGAGGGATTCTAAAGTAAACTCCTCGCAAATAACCCTAAATCACAAATTCTCGTCACGATCACTGAGTGTATGGAACAAAAGTAGTTTTACGCTCGGCGAAACGACGTCGATTGAATTCGACATCAATATTTCGGAAAGTTAGTTATGATGGACGCTATAAACCAACCATTCCGTAGTTCTAACGATGATTTATCGGACTTGTGTCCAGACTTTAGTACCCGGACGACATTGTTTGGATTTTATATACCTAATGTTATTTGAACTAACGAAATTTTATTAAAAAAATAATGCATAGGTATTAAATTATTTCTGCCTTAAATATTAAGTCTGAAAATTTTAAAAACAAGAATCTACCTGTTTAGTTACCTGAATACTGCAGCCTACTGATTCGACAAAGTGGCTGTGCGAGGCAAAAAGTTTCCCACAACATGCGCGGTTGCAGAATGCCAGATGTCAGCATGATGCGGATGGAATTTAGATGTGATGATCGATGGTGGAATTCAGCTGCTGGTATCAACATGAACAACTCTTTTGAGCACTACCCGTGATGTTCACTTTATGAACCGAAGTGCCACTTGGGGAGGATCTAGAATGTAGGGGGTGCGAAAAAGTCAGACTTTTTAACAGTGAACAAACAAATCTGAATCAGTTCAAATAGCTCTTCGAAATACTCTTCGTGACAAATACGAAAGAAGATAGACAGCGACTCGACATCTTATCGCATCGCCAAGTGATCGAGTCGTTCGTATAGTAAAGCTAAGGTATTCTAGAAGTTATCTCACTCTTCACAAAAGAGACTAAATATACATAGTAACAAATTTCATAGTATGACGCATTCTGAAATAACCAAAAAAATAATGAACCATATAGCCCAGGGTTAGTGACCAGCTAGAGGTCCCGGGTTCGGATCGTGGTAGGTGCAAACATTTATACGATGAATATGGATGTTTCAAATTCTAATTCAAATATTTTTATTCAAAATAGGATTTAAAATCACTTATTGAACGTCGAAAACTACCACCCATTCAAAAGAGACTGCCTCAGACCTGAGAAAAATGGGCGCAAGAAACTCAGCGGGCTTTTTTTTAATATAAAATATGGATTACAATGTGATATCGTACAATATACATTTATAATTAAAGAGCCTGAGGGTGTTCGCTTTATTCCCAACCTTTCCCACACAAACGTTTTTTAACAATTCTATTAAATTTCGTAACACATTTGTTTTGTACATTTTCTGGGATCATATTTTAGAAGCATATACATCGCCCAACAAAAGACTTACTAACTCGACCCAACCGAGTAGTAGGCATAACAAGTTTATGTTTGTTCTTCGAGTTAACATTATGATGATGTTTGTTTCCGAGTCATAGGTGTTTTATTTGTATCTATATGTAACTATATAGTTGATATATTTATCGTTGTCTTGCAACCCAATAGCACAGGCTATGGCAAGTTTGGGGCGAGACAATTCGTGTAATTTTTTTTCAATCAATTATGACATATATAAAAAATTAAATCGGATAACAAAGAATACATAACTGAATTGCGTAGACCATACCCATATTGTCAACCTTTAGCCAGCATAGCTTTGGTAACTCCTCTCGGGTCTTAAGAGCAGACGGGTCGTGGTAATAACTTAATTATGTGTTCAAAGCAATTAATACAATTACTTAGGTATTGTTATCAACAAATACAAAAACGCTGATGCTTGAGTACAATGAATCTGGTTTGAGCCCTTGTATCTATATACTCGTAGTGTGAAGTTGACACGTCCTTAATGAGATGGAGTGTGCCACGTACCCAATGAAGCTGATTTTAGTGTAACAACATAAGACCGCGACGCGTGAACGCCAGAGGACAATTGCGGAGGTTCGTGAAATATTGGTGACACGAACAATATTGGCAAATTGTGTACAGCAAGTACACGTCAAATTTGTTTTGGAAAATATGACGTCCTAGCTACACCTACGTCAACTTTTGAAGTATGTTACATCTTTAGCTTTAGTTTATAATGTTATATGAGTCATCAACGGATGAGCTCTGATGTGATAGTAATCTGATATTCTACCATATTTTTTTTATTTGTGAACAGAAACCTACGGTCGATTGTAGCTTATATGTTTTTTATGTTAAGTGACCAGATGAGCGGTACGACCTTTTTGCTTAAACATGTGTTAAACACTTGTTTAAAAAAAGTTCTATTACAAATCCGTGTTTTTTTGTTATTTAGCGTCAATCTTTAGACGTCGCTTAAATAGTTAGATACTGTTTAGCAAGACTCGTGTCTAATCTATGTTTAAATAATTTTACAAAAAAAAGTTAACACGTGTTGAACACTTGTATAAAAAAGTTCTATTACAAATCTGTTTCTTTCTCCTGTTAAGCATCAATCTTTAGACGTTGCTTAAATATTTAGACACTGTTTAACATAACACGTGTCTAAGCTATGTTTAAATAATATTTTGTAATAGCACCGAATATGTGTAGTCTCATTAGCTCAGTTATAATAGCTAGCTAGCCCTTTAAACCGAATAAATAATTCTTATGCATTACAAATATATATCCCTACTATGTGGCATTACTGTTTCACGGCAGACCTTTGTCTGCCGTGTATTTTTTTTATGAAAATAATGGTCGAGACGATCAAGACAAGTTGAGCTGATGGCTGATACGCCCTGTCCATTACAATGCAGTGCCGCTCAGGATTCTTGAAAATCCCAACATTTCTGAGCGGACTTACTATTGCGCTCGTCACCTTGAGACATAAGATGTTAAGTCTCATTTGCCCAGTAATTTTACTAGCTACGGTGACATTCAGACCGAAACACAGTAATGTTTATACATTACTGCTTCACGGCAGAAATAGATGCCGTTGTGGTACCCATAATCTAGCAGGCATCCTGTACAATGGAGCCTGGTTAAGTACACTGGTAGTTAGATATCGGGCGTTATAATTGTCAAAATGGCCTCACCTCAACGTTAAGTCATTAAAATATATTATGCATGGCTTCCAGGATATCGCTCGAGACTTTACCATCGTTTTTTTGACGATTCTGTCAATATCAAATAATAACAGGACAATTTTAATTCGGGGAGAAGATCGCATCGAACATAGATACATACGTACACCTTCCTTAAAAGCCAGCAACGCTCCTGTGGTTACTCTGGTGTTGCAAGAGAGTGTGGGCGGCGGTGATCACTTAACACCAGGTGACCCGTACGCTCGTTTGTCTTCATTTTCCATAAAATAAATAAAAAAAAATCTACATAAGATACAAATGGCCAATGCATTATTCTAGATACTCCGAGTTACAACAAGAAAAATATGAGTAAATTATTAAAGCAGTGATTTAATAATTTCTCAATAATTTAAAATAATATTTAACTACTTATATACTACTTCTACTATTGATAAATAGACACTAGTTCGTACCAGACTGATTAATAAAATTAAGAAAAGTTTCTATGTTGATTACACAGATAATCTAAGATCATATTTACGTCTAGATAGACTAGGACAGTAGTGAAAGTGTCGAATAAAATTGAGTTTAGAACTAACCTCTATTTTGAGCAATGCACGCACACTAACACAAAATAAGTAAGACAAATTGCGTGTTACGCACACTAAACCAATATTCCTGGCTCTCAACTCTGAGACTCTACCAAGCCGTATAAATTATCTTAACAAAATATATATGAATTTAATATTCGAATTTGTTACGCAATACGAGCTTATCATAAGCGAGTCCAGACAACATTGTTTAACTAAATCAGTATATTATATGGTATTGTCCTACATTCATTATCATCATCATTTCAGCCGGAAGACGTCCACTGCTGGACAAAGGCTTCGTCCAAAGATCGCCATGACGATCGGTCCTTCACTGCCCTCATCCAACCTACTCCGGCGATCTTGACCCGATCGTCGGTCCATCTTGTGGGGGGCCTCCCAACACTACGCCTTCCGGTACGGGGTCACCATTGGAGGACCTTACTGCCTAAACGGTCATCTGTCCGCCGAGCTATGTGCCTGCCCACTGCCAATTCCTTTGTTTCGCAATAATTATGTCGGTGACTTTGGCTCCCTACGGATCTCCTCATTTCTGATTCGATCTCCTAGAGAAACTCCGAGCAAAGCCTCTCCATTGCCCGCTGAGCAACAGTGAGCTTCCTCATAAGGCCCACAGTTAGCGACCACGTCTGCATTCCGTATGTCATCACTGGCAACACACATTGGTTAAAAACCTTCGTCTTCAGATACTGTAGTATTTTGGACGAGAAGATTTTACGGACCTTCCCGAACGCTGCCCATCCGAGTTAGATTCGACAAGCGGCCTCATTCCCGAAATTGGACCTACCCAACTGGATTATTTGTCCATGGTACAGTTCTCAGTATACAGGAGTAGTTGCATGGGCATTAGACATGATCTTCGTCTTGTTCATGTTCATTTTAAGACCTACTCCTTGGGAAGTTGTATTGAGGCCTTCGAGCATATGGCTTGCATATGGCTTAAGTCTTCCATGGTCTTTGCCATGATTACGATATCGTCTGCGAATCGAAGGTGAGTGATGTATTCGCCGTTGATCTTGATGCCCAGACCGTTCCAGTCCAGAAGCTTCAAGATATCTTCCAATGCTGCGGTGATCAACTTCGGCCATATAATCGTCGTGTTGACTCCCCGCTGCAGTCGGATAGGCTTCGAGAACTGATCCTGGAGACGGACTGAAACGGTGGCGTTACCATAAAAACATTTAAACGCTTCGCTATATCGATAATCAAACCTCTGAAGAGACCGAAGCACCGCCCAGATCTCGATCGAATCAAAGGCTTTCTAGTGCACAAACGCAAGCATAGTGGCTGGTTATAGTCCTCCGTCTTCTATATAATTCTATAAAGCCTTTTAGGAATCCGGCTTGTTCGGGAGGCTGGAAGTCGTCGAACCTGCGCACGAGACTATTTATACAATATTGCTTTAAATTAATTGTAGACTCTTGTTATAATTAAAAAGACACACTACACAATGTTGTTCTGTATATAATAAATAAAATAATGTTTTTATATGAATTTGTCAATAATATATCATAACATCAAAAATCACTTTGTAAAATATGCACCCTGCTGTCGTAATGAAATTGTTTCACAGCAGAATTACTGTCAAACCGTGCGTCAATAAATTCTCTCATAGAAATTATGTATGGACACATAAAAGGAAACACAAATCTGTTGTTTTTATTTAATTTAGCAGCATTTTCCTATTTATTCACATTTTAAACCTACTATGGACTTCCACAAATAATTCAAGACCTAAATTTGCCAAATCGGTCCAGCCTTTCTCGAGTTTTAGCGAGACTAACGAACAGCAATTCATTTTTATATATATAGATATAGATTAGTTGACTT
Source organism: Leptidea sinapis (assembly GCF_905404315.1). NCBI lineage: Eukaryota > Metazoa > Arthropoda > Insecta > Lepidoptera > Pieridae > Leptidea > Leptidea sinapis. The sequence continues at coordinate 11,347,271 of NC_066276.1, forward strand.
AGATACGATCTCTAGGTGACAATTCCTACATAAAACCTGTAACACATTCCTTATAACATAATAATATATGCTATATTATAATCTGTTTGCACGGTTACTTGATCTTACAAAGGGGATGAGTTGTGGTTTAGCGACATGCGGGCTATCCTTGCCTTGCCTTAATTTGAACTCCCTCTGTAGACATAGTCTCTTATACCAACTAATATATCAACTGTATTATTTACACAGCTCATTTTGTAAAGTAATCTATTTATATATCTTGAGGCCAGTTAAGATCTCCTATATTTATGGTGTACAAAAAAAATCAAGAAATGTAGCGTTTCTAAGTAGTAGGGTAAAATATATTTACTTATGTACCTTGTTAACACTTATTGTTTAAAATTCAATATTATATCAACAAATAATTAATATGGATTTCCTGGATAGATTTATGGATCTGCCCAATTAGTTGACAGAGTGCAACGTAGGCACTATCCGACTTCAGTGATGGTTTGGTGGGGTAGCTACGAAGGAGCGACTGAGCCATACTTTTGTGAAAAAGGTTTCAAAACATCGGCAAAAGTGTATCAAGATACCATTCGTGAGAAAGTGAGCCCCTTAACCAACACCATGTTCAATAACCAAGAATGGTCCTTCTCGACGCCTGGTCAATCCAGCCTTGGTTGGAAACGAGCGTTTCGGACTTCATCAGAGGTGAAGACTGGCCGACGTCTAGTCCCGATCTTAATCCGCTGGATTATAATTTATGATCAGTTTAAGAGAGTACGGCGTGCTCTAAACGCCATGATAATTTGAAGTCTCTGGCCTTAATGTTTAAAGGACTGTATTGCAGCCAATGGAGACCACTTCGAATAAGCTTGTTATATTTTAAATCTTATATATAAAACTAGTGGACCCAACAGACGTTGTCCTGTACACACGTCTAAAATTTGAAAAATCTGTCCAGCCGTTAGGAGGAGTTCACTAACATACAAATGAGCAGGAGAATTATATTATATGGCCGTAATTGAGAATCTAAACCAATCTCAAATTCACTGAAACAAACAAAAAGTCATCAAAATCGGTCCAGCCGTTTAGGAGGTAGTTTAATTGGGAATCTAAACCATTCTTGAATCCACCCGAAGACACACATCAATATCAAATTCACTGGAACACACAAAAATCTCATCCAATTCGGTCCAGCCGTTCAGGAGGTAGTTCAATTGTGAATCTAAACCATTCTCGAATCCACCTGAAGACACACAGAAAGTTTCAATAAAATCGGTCCAGCCGTCTAGGAGGAGTTCAGTGACATACACACGAACACAAGAATTATATATATAAAGATTCTCGTGTCACAATGTTCGTTCCCGTACTCCTCAAAGTAATAATGTAGTAATAAAGTAGTAAAAATTTGCAATACAATATTTTTTCTTTATTTGAGTATTTATGACAAGACTTCCTAGTCTGTACTGTAGTTGATAACCTGTTCAACCCCAGAAACTTGGGGTTAAGCTTCTATTGACCCCCACACATGTTCCATAAATAAAATTGCGTACTCTAAAAAATGCAATATTCGGTCCTTAAAATGTAACTTTTCAATGGACTATATTAGGAAATTGACTTGAGATGTCGCTCTTTCAAAACTTAACAATTTGTTATTTTTAAATTTATATCTCTCACTTCTGGGATGTCACTGTTAAGGTTGAAGAGGTTATCAAAACTATAAAGTAAATCCTGTAGATGGAACCTGAGTGTTAAGGATTTTTTAATTTGGAGTAAACTTTTTTGCATGCTTATTTAAATAAGCCGAATAGAAAACACTACAATAAAAAGATCTATAATGAAGAAAGTTTATTATATTATTTATACTGTATTTAGTTGTGCTCAACTAAAATTAATTAGCCTAGTACTTCACGTCACATCTGAGTTAGGAAATAATATTTAGCAAGCCTGGGCTATACAAATTAGGCACGGAGAATTGTTACTTTCGGTTTTGAAGCAAATAAAGCCAATATAACATACTTTGATTTTTTATATCTAGAAATGAATAAATAAAGGATAATATAGAAGTAGGAATATTGACAAAAACTTTAGTTAATACGTAAGTATTCACCCTACACTGTGGTGATGTTATTTGAATTTCATACTTTGTAATTAGCGCCATCTCTACATGTTTGACCTAACGTAGAAGAAGTATTTACAATATGCGACATATTATGGATCTCTGTAGTCCGTAAATAAATCACTAGAGGGTGTTGTTCAATAAAAAAAACAAATTAAAATAATGTTGCCGTGAAGTGATGCTAAGCTAGTCATTTTGCCATCTATCTAGAGTTATCCGAACTGTGTCGAGCCTTAAATATTTTTGTAACAAGAAGTTTATACATTTTTACTAGATGTCGCTTTATTCAATGTATTGTATCTCAGTCCGTTGCAACGCGTTGGTTATCATCTAAAACCTAGGTAAGCATTCGTGGTTTATCTTTTATTTTTATTTCAATCTCTAAGACGTTTATGTATGAAAAAGTATGTTTTTTGCTGATTATCAGCTATCCTCTTTTTGTAATGTGTATGAAAGTTGAAAAAAAATTTGAAAATACAGTAGTTTCCTTTGTCTATGTTAAGACTAATTATAATCCTTGGTCGTCGTATAAGAATCGGGACTACCGATTTGGTGATTACTTGACAATGTGTTTGTTTAACATTTTGTGGTTGTTATTACGGTGATTAACGTATCGCAATACCTCCTATTGTATCCAGATACGATACTTGTTAAACCACAGGGTAAAAAGTAGGTACCTATAACATTAGCTGTTTCAATTAAGTATCTTTATGATGCTCTCTAATTCATTGGTTTTATCAGCCCTTTTTCTTGTTTAAAAGGCTTCATAACTCACAAAATAAAAATCAGACTCGTTATAATGATGGAATTTATTTCTCACTTCAACAGTAACAATCAGATTATAAACAACTGCATCCAAAATTACATCTTTATAATATTTTTATTAGGTTTAACGAAAATAAAATATTAAAATCATGGCTGTGTTTATTGTACCTACAAATATCAAAATATCAGGCTCAATATGAGCTATCACAATTCTCGACCGAAAGTCCTTCCCACTGATAACTGACAAGGTTGGAATACAAAACTCATAAATCTTCATAATTCATTTATTTCCTCATCTTTAAATATCACAGTAGGTAAAGACCCGGCGAAAATCTGAAAATTATACTACAAAGCATGCCACAGATCGAACTTTATATAGTACAGTAGTTATATGAGACTCTCTCACATTCTCACATAGAGAAATTCTCTGTTATTTTTAACGTCAAACTTAAAATTGAATACTGAATCAAAACAACTCTAGCTGACAACAAAATACTATACACTTGTATACATACATATATCTTCAAAAACTATTTGATCGATTTTCGCCTATGAATACGATCACGTCTAGAAATAAGATAAATTAATGATCTATAGGCCTTTAAAACATTACATTAAGGCATCTTGGTTTTCTAAAATAATTATTGGATTTTCGTCATTATTATGCGCGACCGCATTTTCCTAATTTCATTCATAACTTTTAAATTAATTAAACTAAATCATTTGACTATCACACATATGCCGCATCATTCACCATAGATTCGCACGCGCAGACTTCAATGCACTAATACTTATTAATACATCTAGACTTTACATCACAATTAAGTGCCAAACAAAAGAAGATTTAGATTGGTCAAAAGTAACAATTGGTCAAAGAGATATGTTTAAAGATATATTGGCTACAGAGCCTTACAATGATAAACTAGTTGACATTTAATTTTGATATTTCACAAAGATATGATTTAAAATTATGACAAAGCTCTTGAAACTATCGGTTTATGCTTAGTCTATCGTTGAAGATTTCTGCTTCTGTGCCGATATATACAAGTATACTGTGGTATATCATTAGTACACGTATATTTGCTTGAGTTGAGGCTTCAACTCAGGTGGTATGGTGTAGATCTCTTGTTCTGGCTTCTTTTTTACTAATCTTTTCCAACGGCCGCCAATATTCTTGCGAAGACTGCGAAAGCTCGCACGTTCGTTACCAATAGGCTGCATCAAGTTGTCCTGGAAAGACAAAATTTACGATTAGAATGGGCTCACTCGATTCAGAATATACACCAAATAAACAGGAGTATAATGACCCCCAATGAGTTCCGTTTTAACGGTTTTGTTATCGTCCCAAATCATAAGTTGCATTTGCACCGTTCGATGTAAAAATAACATCCAGTTACACAATACCCTCTTCAAACTATTTAAAGCCACCGTTGCCATCCAAATAATCATGAATAGAAGGTCGCTTGTGAACGTTAGTATTATTATCTACGAGCGCGGGAATCGAAACCGTCCGTTCAGGGTCCACTTTTATAAACGAATTTGATTCAGTTATATCATTTATTTCACGTGAATTTATTTTTAAGCTAATAACTTTAGGTTCTATTTACTTTTTATCTGTACAAAGGTGCATGCGAAGTAAACGAAGAGGCCATACGTGTACGAGCCAAGCCTTGAATACGCTATTCAAAGCCACATTAGCATTGTCTGCTTCCTTGTCTCTCGTTTTTATCTGTTAGATCATGCAAGTATTTATTACTAATGTTTAATTGTTCAGAAATATTGTCAAATTATAAGGGGCCCAAGTGGCCGTAATCAGAACGTGCTATTGAGGTTAAATAGTTTGAGACTGCAATGTTCAATGTTTGTTCGTTTCAGAAATAAGGCCAAACGGTTACAACATGCTCGCCTTGTGCAGCTTTCTACTCGGTAAGCGTGTCCCGACATTTAAATTTGTTTAACCGCCACTCTCTGGCTGCGTGTTCAAGACTCAAGCCAACGAAACGACTCTCTCTTAGATGGCGGGGACCGTGAAACGTCAGTCCTTTCGAATACAATAACTATTGTGAGACAATGCTAAGCCTCATTTACTCGAAAGTGTCATATAAAGCGTCGGAAAGAGCGCTCAGGTCAAGTTTAACTTATGGTAACTTATACGACTACGGTAATAATAGAATGAATAATCAGATCATCGGATTTTGTTGTATAAGGCTTGTAAGTAATTTATGACTGTTACCTGATCGTGAGGATAGACGTAAGGCGGAGGCAGCGGCGGTGGGAACTGCCACAGAGGCTGCTGTCGGAAGGCAAGAGGCTCCTGTGGTTGCTGGGGAGCGGAGGCCTGCAGGACTGCTTCAGCGGGGTGTACTGAAGCCGAGTGCTCTTCCCTCTTCCGCAGCTTACTGTGGACGATACGAATCGCCATCATAGTACCGTTATTCCCAACCATGGTATCAAATGGTCCTTCAACGCAAGAGCAATCAATCACACTGGGTTGGATCACAGGTAAAAAGTTCCAGTCGGGCAGTCACAACATTTCCACACAATTTTCACTCACAGCCGTAACGCAGAACTAACTAACTAATTAAATAAATTATCACAAGTATTTGTAAGTAGAGCTATTGCACATATCACTCGTAGGAACGCGCGGTAGGCCGCGTTTGCGAGCTTGAGCTGCGCGGTCAGCGGTGACTAGAATATTATCGTGAAATGTGGCCGGCAGGCGGCAGGTGCCTAGCAAAGCGCTCGCTCGTGCCAAACGACCTCTACGGAGTACTCCATGCGTCTGAGTTGAAGTGGGGGGGAGCCCAGGGCTTTTATACTCTCGCGTGTGACGCGGCGTACGTCTGCGGGGCGCAGAGCGCGGGGAGGGAGGACCGTCGACAGTGTCGCGTTTTCCGCGAAAAACTACGAACACCGGCAAGGCGGGATGAGAGGAAACGACGTGTTCTCATATCGTAATTGTAATGACGCATAAAACGGCACCAGCGACCGTTGGTTATTCCGATAGCGAAACCAATAACATCAGACGCATGCTAAATGTTACGAGAAATACACAGTAATACCACACGGGACCTTACTGCGGAGGCTGTGAGTGAAAAAGGCTGTTGATATACCTACGATTGCTACGTTGAATCAGAGTTGATGTCGAAAATCTCAAGCAGTTCGAATCTTTATCAAACATATATAATTCTTGCATACTGTAGATAAAATATTAATAATATAATATTATTTTATTTCCCAGAATCACTAAGCAGTATAATATTATAATAATCGTACAGTTCCTTCAAACAGTTGTTTCATAAAAATACATAATCGGCCTGGCCCGTATTGATTTCATCGATAAGAACAAACTCGAGGGAGACGGCTTCATACATTTTACCATAAACCGAGTTCAAAGTCCATCAAACAACATAGAGAACTCAATAAGTGCCAGCTGGTCTCTAGACAATTTAAACGCAACAGTATTTATTTTGCATCTCTCTCTACTGTGTGCGTTTTAACATAAACGTGGAAGATAAATATATTTTATGCATTCGACTTGTAAAAGCAATGTAGGGCTGCAGGGCAAGGGAGAACGGGAAGGTACATTGCCCTTAGAACGATCCTAACTCAACTGAGCCTTCGGGCTTTGACTTATGGGGTAAAAAACACAGGTAGAAGAACTATCGTGGGTCTTTACCCTTGAGCATGTCTAGAGGAGATCTTAAACACTAAATATCGTATATTTCCTCGTATTAATGAGGTTATTGTTATTGCTTTCGTAAATATGACGTGTTCGTTATAAACATTTGTAAGATTTAAATAATAGATATGTATGTTGTGCACAGTATTAGTTCGTTATCGCTCATAATGTGAGTTTCATGTCCTTTCCAGTAAAATACTATGTTATCTACACTAAAAACAGTCACGCATTTAGTTTTTAATCACAAATTCAATGTCGTTTAGACATTAATTTTAAATTAAAAGTAATATTATTACAAAAAGTTTGAGATAAGAAGCTAAATTAATACATTGGTTTCGCTTCGATAATTCAGGAATATAATTAGTTTGGTAACTATTTATATTCTGTAGTCTGGTTTTAACTATGTACAAGTAATTGAGGTACTACTTACCTCACAAGTTTTAAAGACCGAAAAATGTCATGCAATATTCAAGACATAAAATAATCGTATTTAGTATGGATAACTGTTTACTATAAACATTGGATTAAAATGTTTTTCAATAGTTAATACTCTAAGATAGTCAATACACAAGCTTTAGTAATTTAACCATTTATTATTATTACAAGTTAATATTGATTTAAAAGAGACTAACATTCACGAGTGATGTTTCACGACCTAAATAAGAGACATTTGATGTGATATGATTGAACTATTTCCATAGAAAAAAATATTATAAAACGATTTAAACTCAAAACTTAAATATTTTTGTAAATTCGCGGCGACATAATGTATGTTATCGTATAAAATTATGGTGACTACTCATTCGTATTGCTAAAATATATTCGTATTATACAACATTTCAAACTATCGTACAAAGAGATATGTTAATTTTTTCCTCAGCTAAACACGTTCTCATCGAACTAATGCACAACTCTCGCACGTGATCAGAACTCTATTTCAAACTAGAAAGTTGCTATCATATTTATAAACCTAATTGCATCACCATTAGTTAACGTAAACTATTTTTCTTTTAGCGCCAATTAAGATAATTTGGATGTCATCATTTGACCTCTAGTGACGTCAATCTGGGTTATCAATCATTTTCCACACAAAATTCGAACTTAAAATCACGTATACATAAATGTGAACGCGCCATAACTTAGCTGATAAAGTCTACGTGCTAGAATGTGATGAACATATTGATTTTAAAACATTTCATCTGGGCGAATACTACTGTAACATCTCCCGGATACTTTGAGATAGATTGTTCTATTGTTGTTAGTCTCAGTGTGCAGTTCCTTAATAAAATTCAAAATAATATCCAATAAAGTTATAATGGATGCGTGCTGCTTGTGGTGCCAGGTCGACCTGTTATAGTTAATAAATCATTGTATTTATTGGATTTAGTTAATAATTGTGACAGTGATCACGACCACCATGTTCACAAAGCATCCAATATACGATAATTTATATGGGATTTTTCATTTTGATTTATTTTAATATTAGTGGATGCAGCACCTTACATACTAATGTGCTATGTATATTACAGGCATTGTAAAATACTCTATTTGATTAAAAAGAGTTGCCGTTGAGTTTATTGTATGTTCTTCTCACGAGCTCAACTTTTTACGAACATAATATGGTAAATTCAGTAATTTAAAAGAAATATTTGTAGTGACGATTCAAAAGCGCTTAGCTTAAGCCTATTTGGATAAAGTTTATTTGACTTTGACTTTGACTATACTATGATACTACCACTTAAACAATTCACGTCAGATCACCGCTACTACAATTTCTCTTTCTTTTAAGGCGACACTAAATGCCAGCGACCTTGAGCGATATGAGTTCACGGCTGCCGGCCCGCCATCTATGTAACAAAGCCAATATTTTCCAAATTCTTGGGTGGAAAACAGTTCATATGCTTGCAATCCTCGTTATTCACTACTAATCTGAATAAATGAACCTACACAAAGACGTACAAGCTATAAGAATAACTTTTCTGAAAGAAGTACCAAAAAAATGCGCCACGCTATGCCAAAAAACTTGTTTAACTTCAAAGAAAAGTGGTAGTTCGAAAAGGCTCGGCAGCGTTAACTATAACCAACAGCAAGCATTAGCAACCTACAAATAAGACTTAAGGATATGTGTAACAGGATTAAGTAGTGTTCATAGCTCCAAATGCTATACTTTCACCACAAAACTTGTCTAAAACTACCCGTTTGCGTGTTTTCTGCTTACACTTCGCCAGAAACTCCGCCGATGAAATTAAAATGTAATATGACAGTATTCATTGTACAAACACTATTTTGTACTTCTTTGTTTAAAATTTCTCAGGTTCAGGCTGAAAATAATAAACATCCCTTATCGTTTAAGTGTAAGGCCTGTTATAGACGAGATCGACGCTTCATTAACTTAATAATGGCCTGAAAAGCATTGTAACGATGTCGATTATTTTAGTGATAGCTTTCTTGGTTGGCTGTACATTTATTTTGTTGATCGCATATTTTACAATTCTGGAAGAACCATTATATCAAAGTCCAAAAACTACTTTTCACAATTCCAGGTCACAAAGGACTTATTCTCTGGTTGTGTACAAAAATAATACCTCGTATTATAACCACCTTGTACGTATGTGTAGATATTATAGTGAATTATTTGTGAAAAATAATAATCTAGACATATTTAGTCAGTTTGGCATAATTCAAGTATTGTGTCAAAAAATCATATATATCTGGAATTAGTTCAATTTATAAGACATAATATTGTAATTATTTTAAGTCGTTTATGTATAGTTTAATATTTTTCTGTTTGTATAATATATTCTAAACTATTGTTGTAAAGGACGGTGCGCAGATAAACTACACATTTCAGATATTTGAGTTTTCTCTCCGAAATAGTTTTAGACAGTAACGTCTAACATAAGCGATATTTCCATATTTTTGTTAGATGTTTTGACCACTGTTATTGCAGAGGAATACAATTTGAATACAGACATTGACGTCAGCATTTGATGAGAGTCAATAAGGGTACATTTTTAATGCTATCTGCGGCGGAATGGAGAGCTTCGTAAATAAACTAATGTATGAGAGATGATTGTTATCAATGACTATTTAATAGAGCTCGTTTCATATCATGAGATATGAAACAGCTCGATACGTAGATATAGTTAAAGCTTAAAGATAAATAATACTGAATTTAAAATAACTTTGAATTCCTAATCTTACTTTATAAACTGTATATGCAAAAGGAAATGTGTTCTTACTACAGTACTTTCACTGGGAGGCTCCTTTCATTCCGGTACAGGAAGCCGGCTATATTATGGGTACCACAATGGCGCCTACTTCTAACGTGAAGCAGTAATGTGTAAACATTACTGTGTTTCGGTCTGAAGGGCGCCGTAGCTAGTGAAATTACTGGGCAAATGAGACTTAACATATTATGTCTCAAGGTGACGAGCGCAATTGTGGTGCCGCTCAGAATTTTTGGGATTTTCAAGAATCCTGAGCGGCACTGCATTGTAATGGGTAGGGCGTTTTAATTACCATCAGCTCAACGTCCTGCTTGTCTCGTCCCTTATTTTCATAAAAACAATATAGTTTACACTACACCTTCTCGGGAAGTCGTATCGATGTGACAAATGCGTCAATTATTACTTAGAAATATGCAGGCGGAAAAGTTATATGACGCGGCAAGAAGGAAAAAAAATGTATGAAAACCCTTTTCAAATAAATTCCTTTCTTTCATTCTGGCTTTTTAATATTTTGATGTAAATCATACTGGCCATCTGTGACCAGTGCTGGCTGCCACAATGACAGAGTCTGTCAGTCACTTTGAAATATTTAAAGACTGTCAAAATGACTTTATATGCTCCATGTGTAAAGTAAATATAATTAACTTAGATTAAGGATTGGTTTCGGCTGCGCTCCAACTAAATACCGCAGGCGTAGTCGCAAAGTGCGCCAACTAATACTACACCCAAGTAGGCGTACTTGAGCCAGCCTTGATCAATGTGTGACGTTGACGTGCCACATGTTCTGTAAAACTTTGCTAATAATTGAAACAAAAATACCTGGTTGCGTAGTTAAACTTTTTAAAAATAATACCACAAGAAATAAGAAATCGATGGGATCACATATCATCAGTAAGTTTTTTTGTATTATAATCAATATTAAATAACACGATTTGAAAGATGCCATTGAGTGACAAGATGACACGCACACAAGCATCTAAAAGTTCCCGTAGTAAAAAAGCTATTGTTCTTAGGTAGTGCGGTATCTAGTTGTAGTACAGCGGAGACCAATCCTTAATCTTAAACTACTAAAAAAAACTATAAATATCCTTACTCGGGTATTAATAAGGCTCACAGCTTTGCGCTGTGCCTACGTTATAAAAATAAAAATAAAAAAGCCTTTTATTCCCATACTAAATTACATAATTAAGTTAAGCTAAATTTAAAAATTAAAACAAACTTATAATTATTGTTAGTAAACTTAACATAAGCCTAATATTATAAGAACTTAAAAAGAGAATAGTTTGATGTTAGTATTTTTTTTTCAATTCCTTAATAATAAATGTTTAATTAGTAGTATGGGCCCCTCTTTGGGTCTTGAAGGCCTCCTCCATTTTTTTCCACTATTCGGTCTTTGCCCAATATTAGCCAGTCTTTTCCAGCGTATTCAATCACATCATCAGCCCACCTCTTACACGGTCTTCCAACTTTTCTAATGCCCACCGTTACAATCTCGTATTAATAATTTCCTCTTAGGGAATAACGTATTAATAAAAGGAGCATACACTTTAGAATTAAAATATTGAACCATATTCTACTATCCCCTTGATTAACAGTTGGTCCTTCAGTTATTAGTGGAGTTTAATTAAGAAGTACATCTAACTATTTCATTAAAGTTACAATCATAATATTAGTCTTATCATCATCAACATATGAAAAATATGTTCTGAGAAAGGTCGCATGAAAATTCCAATGTCAAAACATTACATTCAAACATAATTAAACATAATTCTGTGAAAATGTTTGTTGAAGACTCGAAGGTTTTGTGGATCATTGTTTGACTTATGTTTAAGTCAATCCGACACGATTGCTTTATAAAGAGTGTTAATAAAAATCTAAAGGTATTTAAAATTAAAAGACGCGTAACAGATTTCAAATCTGCCCTTGCTGCTTATTATGCATATGCACATTCTAGATTATCATATGGAATATTAATATGGGGAAACTGTAGTGAAATAAAAGATATATTTATTCAACAGAAAAAATGTATCAGAATTTTAGAAAATATTCAGCAGATGGATTCACGTAGACCATATTTTATTAAACACAAAATTTTAACCCTCACTTCAATTTACATCCTAGAAGCATGTAAATTTGTTAAAAAACATTCGGACTTATACTCAACACTACCAAATAACAAGCGAAATAATAGAAATTTAAACAAATTAAAAATTCCCCGAACAAGTATGTCATTAGTGTCATCGAGCCCTCACCACATGGCAATAAAAATTTATAATCACATCCCAAACGAAATTAAAAATAAAGAGAAGCCTTCTCTATTTAAAAGACATCTTAAAAATTTTTTAGTTTCAAAATGCTTCTACGATTTACCCGAATTTTTTAATAACAAGTGTGAGAATTAGTTACAATATAGTATAAGAATGTAAAAAATGTATAAGACTTATTTATTTTATGTATAACGTTGCTGTGCCCTTGCAGGGCGTCACATATTGTCTATCCATTAATGTACCAACCATCCTACTGTAAAATGTGACTTGCAATTAAATATTTTGATTTGATTTGATTTGATTAATTCACATACACGCATACACACACACACAACACACACTCACTCCAAACCACACACGCACAAATACCACGTCTTATTATAAATATTGTAAATCCATTATTAGAAGTTAGTTCTACAATAGTATTATTATAACCTAATTTAAGTTCTGTGGATTTTGTGATGTATTAAATAAAATAAAAATAAATTTAGACATCTACAGCGGGGACCTCGCACATGTATCGAACGGTGTGGTGTGAAAGCAATCATTTCCTCACTTTTGTTTACAGAAAACAACAATAAATTGAACGATTTGTTTAATCAGAACATAAAACGGAACGTTGTTTATTTAAAACTGGAAAGATATGGCCAACGTGAAAATAATTTCATTCCTTTCAAACATCTGTCGGATCGAATCAATGGTGATGATACATAAATTGAATTTTGCAGTTTATATTCTGCAAAAAATACAATAATAAGACAGATATAATATATATATGTATATATATATACATTGCAGAAGCTTCACATATATTGTGAAGGAAGAATTATTATTAAGAGCTTTTTGCTTTCTTATTTGAACTTTGAAGACGCTATTTTCAAGCACCAATCGAATTTGAATATGTATTTTTCTCTAAAATATATTAAAAAGTTTCCATATTAAGATGCGCGCGCATTACTGTAGCACAAAAGTAACAGATTCAAGTTGATTCCTAAAATTTTCTGACGTTTGCGTCATTTGGTCATATTGGTTCGATAGAGTTCAAGCCCATACAGCCGTATTCATTATTTAATAATTAATTATTGTCAAAGCCATCTTTGCAAGATTTTTACAAAATTGTTCTTTCTAAAAACGTAGAATAGCACGAGGAATAGCACATTTTAATAATTTTTGCTTCCTTAGACAGTATAACTTCTTGCGAGCATACTTAAATACACGCACAGTTTTTTTTCTATAAAACTATGACTGTCATGACCATTACAAGAACCTCTAAGTATGTAGTTAATACCTTAATCAGCTCCTAGTACTTTGAAGGTAAGTTCTAAAATAAGATTAAATCCACATCTCGCGGCCTTACTTTTCTCCGTACAGTTTTGTTTATAAAGTGATCGTGTGTTTATAAATGATCGATAGAGGCTATATAAACTTTACCGCCCGAATTGCAATTTCAGATGTAAATTTCCCACATGTTAACAATGGGAGCGTCAGTAAATTATAGAAGGAAGCGTTACAGTTTGGACCACTGTAACATAAATAAGACTGTCTGCTCGATAAGGTTACTTGCAAGATTTACGATAATAAATGCAAAATGTCGCAAGAATATAATTTTACTTTTAAAAGACTGTAAGCTTTGTTATATCTTTTATCTGAACTTGTAGTTATACACTATATAAGGACTGGTTTTGTCTAGTCAATCAAAGTACTTGAAAAACCGTAAATTAAAGTTAATTTCATAGATACAGTATTCCTGGAAGAAGAAAATCAAATATTTACCATATTCTATTGCTCATAAGTACAATAATTCATGACATTCGAATCACGATAAAGATTTAAGCATAACGCAACTTCCAAGAACCATCATAGTTCAATTTACTTGATGTCATACAAAAGGACAAACATTTTCCATACTGAGAATCGTTTCTTAGCAGATATCGTTTAAAAGAATATGAATTCAATGACCTTTGGAGATCAAACCTTGAATTCTAAAGTATATTTAAATGATATAAATGACTTTAAACAACAATGTTACTTTGCCAATCTCTGAAGTCTAAAATTGTCAAATACAAAGAGAAGGTATACTTTGCCACGACCTTGTCAATAGTTCGCCAATTATTAGCTTCCTGTTTTATTTTCGAATTAAGTAACTGTCTTAAGAACATAATACATTTCAATTATGATTACATAACATAATAAAATATATACACGTCAATCTCTAAATAGCTTTTTGACTTTCGAGTTGATATAATATCAATACAGATGTCCACGAGCCAGCAGCGTGTATGTCTCGAAGAATTTGCCTTGACCAGCTCTTTCAACCTTGGTACATGAAGGCATGATAGCAAACGAGTTTCATTATGCATTAAGCGGTAGGTATAAGCAGAATGAATTGAAAATGAAACATAGATCTAACAATGACTGTTAACTGAAATTGAAATTACCCGCGCTCAAATGGACTGTTTCTGTTTCTTCCACAGAGGCAAACAATTGTCTTGTCGACGGAGAGGACGATCAGGGAGTTGTGTTCTAGCACCACGCCGACTTCGCAGTTTTCCTCTTTACACTTCATCGCCTCTAAGGCGATCGGAGCGAAGAGCATCGAGGCGGGCACGGCACTTGACACGTTTGGGCGGCGTGGCGACGTGACGACGTGACGTGGGGCGCTCGACACGTTTTGGCGCAGACTAGCGAGAACCGACAGCCGTCCAACACTCCCCAAACTGCGGAGTTCGTGCCGCCACGGCCAGTCGCCTGTTTGCCACCGGAGCCGGCGCGGCGGTGAATATACTACTGGCGGCGAAACTCGCCACCACGCCTCGCAACCGTGGGTGTCGACTGTCGACCGTCGCCGCAGTCACGCTGTACGTACTTCTCCCGTTACCTCATTGCCATGCCATGTTAAGGGGGCACGACCTCGCTCCCAGGCCTACGTCGAATTGATTGCTACAAATTCCATGCCATGTCCTAAGCTTAATTAACAAGAAGTTTTACTGGAATAGGCACAAAATACTCAGGTAGTCCTCTTAACAAACGGAAAAAACTTACTTCAAATTTATATGATATAATAATATTGACACACTTTTACACTTATTATCTTGACCCAAACTAGGCATAGCCTGTACTATACAAGATAACGATATATTTAATACAATATGCTCACATAAA
Organism: Leptidea sinapis; assembly: GCF_905404315.1. Taxonomy (NCBI): domain Eukaryota; kingdom Metazoa; phylum Arthropoda; class Insecta; order Lepidoptera; family Pieridae; genus Leptidea; species Leptidea sinapis. Next base: position 11,362,481 of record NC_066276.1, read on the forward strand.
TACATAGAAACATCAATGACTCGGAAACAAACATCCATATTCATCATATAAATCATATAAATGATTCGAACCCGGGACCTCTAGCTTAGTAGTCAGAGTCACAAACCATTCCGCTATATGGCTCGAATGGTATATGGTACCTACCTATATTAATGGATGAGGCTTGTACCACTAAAGGCGGTCCTTATGTCAATAATAAGGACTTAGAATACCAACAATTCATTTTTCTATTCACATTGAAAATTTAACTCATACTAATAAATAAAATTGACTAAACATATTGTAAGAGAAAAAACATTGCGTGCGTACAAAGTACACATGTCAGAAGTGAAACCTGCATGGTGCATGAACCTCTAAACTGCATATGAATTCCTGGTACGTGTTGCTAGGATGACACATGATTTCAACCGCTATGAAAGACATTCCTACCACCACTAATATATATAATAATATGTTCTCCTGGTGTCTATGTAGTAATACGTCGTGCGCTTGGAGTCAGAATATATTAAGGTATACTCGCGCCATACTTAAGACAATCTCTTCTTTAACTATGATCGCCTGGTACCAAAACATTGTATTATGCTTCCTGTCTCATTATTTCCCCATGTTAAATATTATGAATTGATGTGACTGCACTTTTTACTGTCGCTTTTTCGTTTCATTGACTTTCAAATCACAACGATTATAAAAAAGTTTTCACTTCAATAGTATGCATATTTCTGTCTCATTCTTTGCCGGCTTCCTCCTATACATTTTTGTATTTGTGTCTCTTACCTGTCGTTTTTTCCGTTGTTGCAATCACAACGATTCTAAAGAAGTTTCACTTCAAAAATAGCTCAAAATAATAAAAAAAAAACTAATTTAACTTAGAATACCTTTCCCGCCCTTAGCGATAGTATCTGACATAAAATTTTCCAAATCGAGTAAAGTACTCACAATAAAAAATTTCATATCGATGAATTGATTACCTCATGTTTTCCTGAAGTTGAAAAGACTTCCATACAATAGCACTTGTAATGATTATTAGTAATATTCATCTCACATTATTCCAGCGTGACAAACATAATATTTTGGTGTCACACTTATCCTTAATTATTCATATTGAAGTCATTGTTCGTTTGTTTTAAATTGTAAACATTGAGCGATGTCGCCAATATCATACAGCTGTTACATCCCAGGTGTTACTGAATGAGAAACTTTTAACATCAATGATAAATCATGATGTGAAAGTTTGATATTCTTGGATCAAATGAAACTATCGATTATTGCTTTCAATTATCGAAGAATCACAGCTGAAGTTAATTTGTTAAGCTATTGACGAAATTGTCCTTTAAGATGTTAATAAGGTGGTTGGATATGTAAACCATGGATAATAGGTTTTTTTTTATCAAAATAAGGGACGAGACGAGCAGGACGTTCAGCTGATGGTAATTGATACGCTCTACCCATTACAATGCCGTGCCGCTCAGGATTCTTAAAACACCCAAAAATTCTGAGCGGCACTACAATTGCGCTCGTCACCTCACGTCTTATTTGCTCGGTAATTTCACTAGCCACGGCGCCCACGGCAGAAATAGGAGCCGTTGTGGTACCCATAATCTAGCCGGCTTCCTGTGCACTGGTATTATAGGTTGCTTCAAGTCAACTTCTAGTTGATATATTGCATCAACGAGTAATAACTCTTAGGTTAGTAATGTTTTTTAAATTAATATCACATATTAATTTCTCGTGTGTAATTATTATTTAGATCTATCTCTATAAAACTCTTTCTATGCAATTTAATTCCGTTTTTATCCTTCCGTGAAAATATGTTTCTGTTTCCTATAAGAATTTATGAATTCTCATGGGAAAGTCATTTTTTTTTCGAGAGGGGAAGATTACCTTTATTTAACATAATTAGGTCGACAGGCAAGAAGACACAGTGTTGGTAGGTCCCCCATAAGATTGCCCGACGATCTGGTCAAGAAGGCCGGAATACGTTGGATGAAGGTAGCAACGATCTTCGTGGAGATCGTTGACGGAAGCCTTTGTCCAGCAGTGGACGTCTTCCAGCTGATAATGAAGGTCGACAGGGCCTATATGTCAGATAAGCGGAATTCCCCTACCGACTAAAAACTAAACTTAGATCTCAGCCGCGAATCTCGGACCATCGGACTGCATGACAAAAAATCATTTAACGAACTCAATGCATTGTGTAGTGTTCGTCCAAAGCTGTGTAGCCTCCACTCTTATTTCTTATTAATTAGGTACGTCTTTATATAGTGACGGACCCAGTAGGATGTGATGAGGGCTGTATCGCGGTGTAACAGTTTAAGGTTCAAACAACCTTTCTTTGGAAATATTATGTCGAAAGCGTACCTACGGACTTTTCCAAGATTTGTTTGCGCATTGAAGAAAGAAATTAGCGAACACCTGAAATGCGTACATTGGGTCGATTAGTGTGCAAACCCCGTGGCCATTAAAGATCAATGTATATTAATAACATTTATTATGCTAAATGGTAGCTCTTAATCGCGTAGTTAGCCAAAATAAACGGCAATATTCGCGGACCGTTGTCCAGACGCTAAGCCCTGGCATAGTTCCAACACCGACCCGGCAGACCTTGGTAGATCATTGTGTTACCGCTGTTTTAATTGTTGGTAATATACTGACATAAACGGGAACCTTGGAACACGCGAGTATGCTGTATACAGCACGCGTAGCAACTATAGAAATATTTTTGTATAAAGAAAACAATAGACTATCGCTTTACAATGTTACTTAATCTAATATCTCAAAATAAACAGAAAATCACATTACTGCTTTGACTGTAGGTAAATGCGTATTATCGGTATTACACCCAAATATAAATACATAAAACCAGTTTAATCCAGTTAAGCATAGGGCTTCATGATACCTTATTCGTCACAGGGATATCAAATGTTCCATCGATACAGGTGACATTGACCCGACACTTTAAACACTAACTAATATGGTATTCGATAATTATTCTGTATATTTAGTTACCAAATACGAGCGAAGTACTTTGTTAGCAAATAATTTTGTTATACATAAGGTCCTTCAAGGACAACCCATTACATATTTGAACCGGATCTAAAGAATTAACGATAATGAATTGCCCATCATGATAATATTAAGCAACTTACAAAAATTTTAATATATTAAAATTGAGGTTTCCTTTGGGTTAGTGATAATAGCTGTCAGTCCTAACTGAAGATTATTTGTAACCATCATTGATCTTGAAGAACACAAAGTCGTGATCGCAAAATTACGAAACATCGACGCCACATACAAAGATAGTATTTTTCATAGTTTGTAAGAAAGCTCTTTGTGATCATCAATGACTGATGTAAACCTGGTTATAAACCTGTTATTTTTTTTAATTTCAAATAAATATACTCACAGTTTCTTCAATATTTTTCCGAACGAGAGCTTGATAATGCTAAGTAAAAGCATTTTTATTTCACTACAACACTGTACACTAAAATTACCGTTAATCTTAGTAATAAGTTTTTAATTAATTCTAAATTCCCGACAAATTTTGCTTAACAATGAATATATTATTAAAAGACAATTTTGAAGCAACTCATAGGTCAATTAGTATAATTTATAGTTTTATCAAAACACACAATCGAAAAGATGGACAATAGAACACTGTCGCGTTTCTCACAAAGAATTGACATTAACTTTTTATAAACTACCCTCAATTAGAAACAGTCTGTTTCATCACCAAGCGGTTTCTTAATTATGATTTTTTGTCAGTTCCATAATTCATTTTACTAAAAAAAAAACTTTAAATTTTTTCGTAATCGTAGTAAGTAATAAATATTATATTTTTTTATATTTCTGGATACCTTGGTCAGTTGTGTTATGCCTGGAGAAAAGCCTGCTATAATGTGGTAATTTCACTTATGTATGTTTTTTCACACCTTCCCACAAATTATCTAGCCCTACGGCCTACATCTATCTGTATCTGCATTAGGTATAGCATGTACTGTAGAACCGTTGAGACCTACCAAGCAGCCTCTGAGCTCGAATCTCGTCCGACACAAATCGCTGTGTTTTAGGTTTTCCAACTCATAAATGAACATTTATTGTGAACAGCAATGCTGTTGTGATTCAGCTGGTTTTCCAAGATAGTGTAAATCGCTGTAATGGCATGCCAACCAGGTGACCCACGTATATTCGCGTTTGTCTTCCTCTACACAAAAAATAACAATACATAAAATCCAATACTTAAATTATTTAAGTTTTATTTAGCTAGTTTATTTACCCCTACCTGAATGTTAATATAAACCAGCGTTTAGGACGCATGATGTCAAATAGTGACCGTCTGTGAAATTGTCTAGTGAAATTCATATTTCGTTTCTTGTTCAGTATGAGTATCAATATTATGTCTATCATTTGTGGTTTTAATATGTCTTTCAAAGATACAAATAAAATAATGAAAGGGCGATTGTTGTGCTTACATCCTTGATCCTTGCAAACTGGTACTACCAGTACTCATCTACGTTCTACCACCTTGAACACAGCACACTCTAATACCGCATAAATACTGTATAATATATATGCAATACATAATATAGGTATGTTCTTTGAGTTTGATTACTATGACTCGATATTTGTAAAATGATATAGAATTTTGTACTAATTTAAATAGCTGTAGAAATATAGTTTGTGCTGTTTACAGGATGCTACGATATGGGTATGACTTCAAAAAAGTCCTCTGTTGTTGCATAAGAATGCATCGGTGATCACTCTTCAATAAAAAAAAAGATGTTTATGGTGCGACATTGAGTTTCTAGACTATTCCGAAATCATTCTATAATTTATTTCGATCATAAATACAATCTTTATGCCGGAGCATTCCGGCACATTTTTTTTCGCTGCCTAGTGGATAATGCAGTTAACCATTTTGTTTTTTATCGTGTACCGCAAATAATTATGAAAACCTGCATATAATTATGAAAACGGCATCTGAATTCAAAATAACTATTTTTAATTTTGTTGTAAAAGGCAAATGATATTGAAAAAAGCATCCCATTTTAAAATATTCATATTAAATTATGTTATAAGCAAATTATATTGAAGGCATCATAAATAATTGCAGTGCAAATAAAATGAATAGTAATAACGGATTTTCCAAATGTCCCTTGCAACACTCCACCCTACGACCGGTCAAGGGTCAACGGTCATGATCGACACACATAAAGGGACATCACGGAAGGTGAGCACCCTATTCTATTACTGATATTATAAAGCTGAAACTTTGGTTTAACTTAACTTTAGAAGGTTTTAGATTGTTTTTTTGCAAGCTAATCTCTGTAGCAGTCGGGCTTCAGTAATTAATAATATTTAATAATGACGGCTAGATTTATGAGGAAAATAATAGGCTACACCTTTAAGTTGATTGATACCTTGATTTTGTTGTATGTTAAGTATGTTGAAACAATACCGTTACGAAACTGTTTTACAGCCCAGTGGTTTGCAACTCTGCCCCCTGGGCTAGAAGTTGCGTGTTCGAATCCCGGTAGGTGCAAACATTTATATCATGATTTATGACATGGATGTTTATATGTATTTATTTATGATTAAGTATTATAAAGTATTTAATAATATATCGTTTTCTTGTACACATATACAGGGTATGATTAGTTTGGGGCTAAATAATTTGTCTAAAAGTGTGTCCATATATATAATATTAAATATTATATCGATATCCTATTGAATATAATATGCTGACTACACACCTAATAAAAATTCTAAGCACTAAACAAACTTAACTCTTTTTTTCGTTTGATGATGTAATGGCTGCATATAAAACTATTAAAGTAATCACTACATAATATACAACAAAGTCCTCCACCCCGTCTGTTTGTCTGTCTGTTCGCGATAAACTCATAAAATACAACACCGATTGTCATGCAGTTTTCACCAATAGATAGCGTGATTCTCGAGGAAGGTTTAAGCTGACGAGAAGTTATCAGTTACCGCTTGTTAAGTATACGCGGTACAACCGCGGTGCAAACCCAGTTCTCTTTATATTTTTTTTTCTTTTTGTGACAATAAGGGACGAGACGAGCAGGACGCCCTTCCCATCACAAGCAGTTAGCTTGTGACATAAGATGTTAATTCTCATTTGCCCAGTAATTTCACACATAACTGCTTCACAGCAGAAATAGGCGCCGTTGTGGTACCCATAATCTAGCCGGCATCCTGTGCAAAGAAGCCTCCCAGTGCTTACATACCTACTCCTGTGTTACTCAAGAAAAAAATCTTATTTAGAATAGTTTATTTGTCCACAGACAGGAAATTACTCCACCGACTGGGAATGCATATACGACGCTGAAATTCTGAACTTTTGCCAAAATGAATTGCACTTCAGAGATCAATTAACCGTTTAAATTTCTCGTAAAGAAAATACGTATTTAAAATAATAAAGTATAAAATATAATCGCAATTTAAACTACGTACTTAAATTGATTTATTAGTCTGACAGACTTTAGATTGCTTTGGAAATCACACGTATTAAGGCTTCATATTCCCACCATGATCACCTGGACAATATTTTTTTTTAACACACACGTTATAAGACGAAGTCCTTTCCTATCCTAGACGAAGGCTATGCCTGATGCAATTAGAGCGATGCATAGTAAAAGAATAAGTGTCATTAATTGCTAGTATTTTTATGTGCACGATGTGTTCGGTAATTGCAGGAACACGATTTTTGTACTTGGTCTTAATTTAGTGAATTGGCATGTGTATCCAGCGTTGGTTGACCTTAAATAAATAAATAAGAAACATATTCTAGAGGCAGTGAGTGAGTAAGAGAGAGACTAGACGAAGCTTTGAAAAAAATCCTTATCAATACAAACTAATAAATATAAGTCTGTTATAATCATGATAAATTCATTGAAAAACTGTTCTATTAGATCCAAGAAACGATGAAAATCCTTTTTCTTCGAAATTTTGATGATTTGAATTAATTTTCACAAAGTACCTAGTCTTTTAACATATATTTCCACACAAAGCTAGTGAGGTGTCCCAATAAAGAAATGCATAACAATATATTAACTACTTCAAGTTGAAACCATATTTCCGATTGAAAATAATTGAAATAGGTGTTTGTTTATCTTCAGTCACGAGGGAAGTCTCGTGAAATCAGAATTGTTGAAATAACATCGCCAAGCCTCTCAAGTATACTTCAGTTTTCACCTTTCATTTTACATTTCAACGTTTTGAATACAATTATGTTTAACGAAGTTAGATTTCCTTTCAGCAATTACAAATACAAAGTTAATGGTAGGTACTAGACAAATTATTTTGGTGTATTTTATTCACGTTAAGGAAATTGACGTATTTCCGCCTTTTTTTGAATGGCGTATTTTAATGACTATCCGGCTTGAAAAAATATCTTCAAATAGGTAGATATTATGTTAGGTGGCAATCTTATTTTTAAATGCCATTGTTTTCTTTTATATAGGTAGATGTTAAAATTAAAAAGATATTATTAGGATTTCAGTTTTAGCAAAGTTACGAACAAAGATCGATCGAAGATATGCTCGTAGTTCTGATGTCGATATTACTACACACGTCTCGAGCCATACCCGCGTGAAACAACGCTAGTATTTTTTTAATGAAAATAAGGAATGAGACGAGCAGGACGTTCAGCTGATGGTAACTGATACGCCCTGCCCATTACAATGCAGTGCCGCTCAGGATTCTTGAAAAACCCTAAAATTCTGAGCGGCACCACAATTGCCCTCGACACCTTGAGACATAAGATGTTAAGTCTCATTTGCCCAGTAATTTCACTAGCTACGGCGCAGTAATGCTTACTCATTACTGCTTCACGGCAGAAATAGGCGCCGTTGTGGTATCCTTAATCTAGCCGGCATTCTGTGCAACGGAGCCTCCCACTGGTGAGTAGAGAAGATGTTATACTTAATTGGGACCGCGCGCTCCAAGAACTTTGTAATAAATTATTTCTTTCTTTTCTTACGGACTTGAATAAAAAAAAATATATAGAGCCAAAGACGCTCTTTCGTTTTTTTTATGAAATAGGAGGACAAATGAGCGTACGGGTCACCTGGTGTTAAGTGATCACCGCCGCCCACATTCTATTGCAACACCAGAGGAATCACAAGAGCGTTGCCGGCCTTTCGTACGCCGTTTTTCGTTGTATATGTACAAGGCCTTACGTAAGTACATGCATACGGAGAGATTTATTAAGAGGCGAGCAACTATCGTGTGTTAACAGACTGTGGTGTGATTAGTATTGATGGCGGTGATATCTCATTTGACGGATGTACGCCCATATACATGCCTCTTCCAAATAAAAACTGTGCTGTTTTTAGGTAACTCAAGAGAAGAGAAGAGGAGGTGACCCGTACTCGCTATTGTTTTTCCCCCTTTTCCCTAAAAATAACTCTCGTCGTTTTATTAGAAAGATCTTTTGGAGTTACGAGACATTTTGAGGATGACCATCAGTTGACATAGTTACCGTTGGATATACTGTTGATGCCTACAATCAATCAAGATTTGAATCAAATTATAGATAAATGGTCATATTATATTATTATTCCTGTGATCATAAAAAGCAAAGAGTTGGCGTATGATTTTTATGACCACTTTATTGCTTTCGAGCTCTTATGATAAGTAGGTGTGAGTACATTCGTGTTATAACGATTGTATAACAGCTTAAATACTGTTTATGTTATTGAAAATTATCGTTACCTCAATTTATAAAGATAGTGATTCTGGGATTTTCTTATCGTTATCATATTCATGACCCACTGTGAAAGCAAATATGATAACACACAAGTAGGTATTAGTAAGTATTGCTGTTTCCATAGCTTGTGGCACAAGGGTTTGTAAAATCACCCTTTAAAAAGGTTTGAATAAATCGACAATAACACGGCCCATCACTACATCTTTGGCAAACTGCTCGCTTCGTATACTGCCACGAGCTTTGGTTATAGCGTATATATGCAATAATATAACTTATTAATGATTTTCAAGCTACATCCAAGAGTAAACGGAAATGTCCTTTACTCTTGACTCTTTCTAATAGTAAGCTTAATGTTCGGCATCATTTATTGCCCAAGGACATCTGAAATACAAGAGATGAGCAGAGGGGAGAAGAAATTTTAAATTAAACTTTACTTCATCAATCTCCAAACATGTTACCTAATCAATATTAGTATTTTTTTTATATTTAATACGATTATAATTATGCAAGCTCTTATTTCAGATTACCTACTTTATTGTGAGAGCCAACAGCACTATGATGAGGGCCACGAGAGCCATCGCGATCACCACACCGCCAATCATGTAATTCGCATCATTCGGTGCATCTGGAACAAAACAATACAATATTTTACATACATTATTTAAAAAGTAGGCAACATATCTCTACATTCAAACAATTTGGTTTGATCTTTGGAGTGGAATTACTTTTGTATTTTTTGCACATCCACAATTATTAAGACATGATAAAGAAAGTTCAACCATAGTTACTTGTTTTTATTTGTTTCGGCTTTATTAAGTCAATCCTCCCAGGGTTTTAGTAATTACATTTGTCGGCAAACTCTCATGCGAAGGATAAATGATAATTCAACAAAAGAAATACCACCAAGCAAAACTGAAAATACGAATCACTTCTCAAAGGTTTGGTATTCAACAGTTGATGTATTCCATACTCTTTCTGGCTGGCAACAGCCAGCTGTATGCAAATATAATTCGATCTTTTCGTGTTTTATGTAAGAATTAGACATGACATTTGACTGTCCAAGAAGTGATCATCATTACTTGAAAGTTTCTCAGCTAGTCAATTAATAACACGTGCCTTTGATAGCGTTACAGACTAAGGAGTTTATCATAAAATTATCAAGTTTATTTTACTATAATAATAAAGTTAAAAAGGACGTTTTGGCTTTGTGAAAGTCAGTTTTTAATTCCAAAATGACTTTTATATCTACTTTATATATATAAATATACTCAAACAAAGTGATAAAGACGATTGTATTAGTATTTCCATATTACTGCTTATACATTTTATTATTTAAATAATATAGACTAAACTAAACTAAAACAAAACCTGTGGGACGCTCCTTTGCACAGGATGCCGGCTAGATTATGGGTACCACAATGGCGCCTATTGCTGACGTGAAGCAATAATGTGTAAGCATTACTGTGTTTCGGTCTAAAGGGCGCCGTAGCTAGTAAAATTACTGGACAAATGAGACTTAACATCTTATGTCTCAATGTGACAAGCGTTGTGCCGCTCAGAATTTTTGGGGTTTTTCAAGAATCCTGAGCGGCACTGCATTGTAACGGGTGTATCAATTACTATCAGCTGAACGTCCTGCTGGTCTCGTCCCTTATTTTCAAAAAAAATATATATAAAACGTATGTCGATGAAGGAATCACGTAACATTAACATCTCACATTATGAATACAATATAAAATAATACATCAACAGTATTCTTTTCCATTCGATACAAAAGTATATTATTGTTACCAAGGTTGTTTATATAAAGTGTACATAGGAAGTTATGCGTGTTATAATAATGCCTTGATACACGAGCTTTTAATTACTAATGTTCCCACACCCATGGGATTGTTGTTAGCGAAGTAATATTAAAATAGTCGGTAAGAAGTACTATTTTCATATGGCAAATATCCACGATTGTAAAATTTCTCTAAATTCTATATTACTTAGGATTTATATGGAGTCTTAATTATAACGTATGCAATTATCACCACGAGAATCGTTTCTGGCAATAGTCTATGGATAGCTTAGTTAAAATTAAAAAAACACACGCAAAAAAACGTTGGGATTAAGTTTATTCAAAAGCTTAGGTACGCATACAATGACGACCTGTATAGCCGAGTGGATAGCGATCCTACCTACTAAGCTTGAGGTCCCGGGTTCGAATCCCGGTAGGTGCAAGCATTTATATGATGAATATGGATTGGAGATGTTTGTTTACGAGTCATGGATGTTTAAACGTATTTATGTATGTTTATATGAATTTATGTATCATTGTCCTTGGGGTTCATCGGCACAAAAATTCGTAAAAGAGCTATCCAGGCGTCTAACCGATTCAACAGGTGACCCAAGATCTGGTACGTACCTCTGTCAAAGGATAAGTTTGGCTATACAAAGAGGTAACGTTGCCAGCTTCATGGGCACCTTACCTGCCGCTAGCGATCTTAATGATATTTTCTATTTGTAATTAATTAATTTACTTAGATTATTTAAGTTTTATTTTATTATTATTTATATAAATAGCGAGTAAGTATATTGTATTAAATATATCATTGTCTTGTAACCCATAACACAGGCTATATATGCTTAACTTGGGGCAAGATAATTTGTGTAAAAAGTGTGTCAATATTATATTATTATACTAATAATTAATACAGGTTAGCCTCAGGTTAATCTTCACTATCTAGTTACTTCCCTCATAATAACGGCTATTTCTACTTATAGTTGGTTTTAATATATATCTTTAGTGTTGGGTATTTTTACTTTATTTTACTTTCGTTTAAATTGTATACACTTTGTAATAATAATATTATGATCTATTTTAAATTCAAAATTGTATGTTAATATTTGTTAAGCAGAAAACTAATAATTAAGTGAACGCTTATAAGCAACACCATAATATGATCGACCCTTTGGAAGTTTGCTAAGAAGTCTAGCTGATTAACGATTCTAATTTCTAGCATAGTTTAGTTCTAGTTAAGTAAGTTTTGAGATATAATTCCAATAATTATATTGTGTTATTTTATTAATTTTACTTATCAACATTTAGTTCATATAAGCCTTAATTCTGATAGATTATATAATAGCCAAGAACCGATGTCAAATTTTATAGGTTATACATATCTAAACAATTTGTAATGTTTTTAAAGTGATAACCCTCACTTCTGGGATCAATTACGCAAATAAAACTGAAAACGAAATTTTAACATTGTTTAAAACAATTTTAAAATTTGCAGGAGCGACAGGAAAATATTTGTTGTTGATCCGGTATTTTCCTCTTCGTTTCAAATGGCGTGCGACGAAGTTGAATTGAGGATACGATGCAGTACAATTGAGTCAAAGTAGTCCGCGTAACTGGCAATGACCGGCCATTAAAGTGTTGATCCTAACACGAGTTCATAAACTGAATAGTCCTGGATGTGAAGTAGTGTTGCCATTAACTGGAGCATCTTACAAACATAAAAAAAGGATTATGTGGATTTATGAAACCACGGTAAAATTGAAACTTTTTGTCAGACTTGCAGAAATATGAAAGCAAAAAAAAGTTTCACTTTAGTAAATAACAACATTTACATTAAACACGGACAAACAACATTTACATAAAACAATGACAAAAAAAAACAAAATAGCGTGGAGCACTGGCACAAATGAGCAATAGTCTATACACTACACGGTCAGCTGCTGCGAACTATAGGCGCTGCCCGACCGTCACGCGACATGCAACACACAGACGAAAAAGTTTGAGACGATGTAATAAAAGTTTCACTTTAAAAAGTTTTAAATAGTTAGTGAAAATATTTTTCTTCAGCGCCTATAAGAAAATGTTTCTTATCTTTTTTCTATTTCATTGTCAAATTTTATTGTATTCTTTATAATAAAACGTCACTCGTAACATGATTGAAAAAATTATTCGATAAAAATCAACACCAAAGTATACCGTACTGTGACGTTTTTTTTCCCGTTTCACCAACTAAAACAAAGTAATTATTTTTAGTTAAATTTAACTAACATATCTAATTTACTTGTGCTGTGTTTACTAAATTTCCATAAGAAAATATTTTCTCTCAATTATTTATTTAATAAAAATGCTATGTATGGTTCCTAAGTTAAATGGCTTTTGGACGGTTTTGTACACTTGCACTTGAACGGATTAAGCCATATTCAAGCCGTAGTTTAAATATATGCCCTTAATAGTTAGTTGATTAAGTTAAAAGCTGTATGTGAGTCAGTTATACAACTCCATATACGTTTATTTTTTTAACATGTCGGTGACGCGAACATGAGTCACCGACGATGCTTGCAAGCAAAGAAAGAAAAAAAAGCATTCAAATGCTTTTTATAAGTTAGTTGGTTTCGTTTTATTTGTAACTAATAATACATTAACTCAAGGAACTTTAGTTCAACATTAGGTCCTTTAATTAAAATATGGCCTCTCATATATTATGTGCTTATAACATCTGAGAGGCATTAATATTATCAAATTATAAATTGTATTGGTCTAAATGGTGACGAATTTCCTTCAGCACTAGTAATATATATTGCTAACACTGTCTGGAACGAAGTTTATAAATTGAGGTACGAGTACAGTTATAGAGGTTGTTGGCACGGATACTAATAAACTATATCTGGAATAAAACAGTTATAATGAAGTCGAAAGAGTTTCTTTGAACAAGGTAGGTAATGTTACTTCTTATGGTTTATTTAAGGTAATAATGTAGGTTACATTGCAAGGTAATTTTGACATATCACGTATACAAATTAAATTTGTAACCAAAATATTAAACAGTCTCGAACTCGCGACCTCTCGGGTTCCGTCCGAGCGCTCTTCAAATTGTTCAGATTTGAAAGAGCAATATCTCAAGTCTATAAAGACTCTCACGATATCTCAAGTCTATAAAGACTTGAGATATCGCTCTTCTCTCTTATGCTACTCTCTGCTCTTATGTTATCATAATATACAATTATTGAGGTTGACAATAAGTGGCATGATATCAACTGTAAAGTAGATCCTGTAGATGGAGCCACAACCTGAGAGTTGAACAGGACATACCAAGATTTACGAATGATACGTCACTCAAACGGTTGGTTCAGTGAAAGAGCACTTGCGGGTTCAAGTACCGTATCGTTTATAAATTTTGGCAACAAATTTAATTGTTTTTTAAAAACAAATATTGGTGTAATTAACACTTAAGAAAACTTAAATCATTTGTATAATCATGGATTTCCGCAAAGTAACGCCTAATTCAATAAATTTTCTTAAATTAAATTTGAATAATTAATCCCAGAAGTGAGGGTTACCACTAAAAAAATTTTTTTTTTTTATATTTATACCTATTTTTGAGAGGTAATACGAACAATAATTATTATTGGAGAGTAGGTAAGTAAGGTACTTACACCTTCCTTATTTTGATGTAACATATTCTCTGTTTCTTGATTCATGGTTTTTGGATGGATACTATAACAAGTGATAGCAATATCATAAATTATAACATTATCTTATCACACATATAAATAAAATATGAGTTTTAAATGAGTTATTTGTCTGCATTTCTAACGGAATTCAAACATAATGATAACTGACAATTATTGTAAAAATTGAGACTTAATTAAATTTAAAGGCGTTATTACACGTACATCAATAAAACACATAGCACTAACAGTAACACCCGAATGAAGTATTGTGATTGAACTTCCGGAAATCGATTTATCACTGTCTTCATTATTTTGCATAAAATAGACAATATATATTTGATACGAAATTAAGAAACCTTCACACCTTCAGCACGGTGCCTCTCCCCTTCGATCCTAGCCCACCACGAACCATTTTTTTCGATTTTCGATATCATATTATATCAATACTAGCTGACCCAGCAAACGTTGTATTGCCGATATTAAAATCGCGATACAAAGGTAACTGTTGATCGTAGATGGGTGAAAATTTGGAGTTGTATGTATTTTTTAATGCTGACTCATAATCAATCAAATTTAAAAAAAAATGTCAAATAAAATTTAAAATAAAATTTCGTGTGGACCACCCTTAACATTTAGGGGTATGAAAAATAGATGTTGGCCGATTCTCAGACCTACTCAATATGCTCACACAATTTCATGAGAATCGGTCAAGCCGTTTCGGAGGAGTACGGGAACGAACATTGTGACACGAGAATTTTATATATAAGATATATAATACTAGCTGACCCGGCAGACATCGTACTGCCTCAGTCGATAAATAAAAGGCCTAAACTTTTGTACAAAATAAACTTAAAACAAAGAAAAGGAATCCTTTTTAAGTGTTATTACCCGTGTTTTAAGGAAGTTTATTTTTTACCTCCTGAGAAAGTTAGAAAGATATAAAATTCTAATTAGTTATTCATTTTTAACTATTATTTTTATTTGATTTCTGAACGACGGGGGACACATCAAAGGAAAATCAAAATGGTTGTTTGCATTTAATTCCGAGTATTTTTATATTTATCCTTTTAAACCTTCTCTGGACTTCCACAAATAATTCAAGACCAAAATCAGCCAAATGGGTCCAGCCGTTCTCGAGTTTTGGCGAGACTAACGAACAGCAATTCATTTATATATATAGATATTCGACGCTTAAAAGGTATGCTCATGTGACTACATTTAATGACTGCCATTAGAATGTAAGATCGCTTGTTCTCTACTCCTATAAAACATGACGGATCACGTTTTATTGAATATGGAATACCTAAATATTTAGTTTTGCTTTCCTTCAAAAAAACAGATCAACGTTGCAGCAGTTGCAACGTTGCGATATGCATGTCATAACTAAAAAAATCATTTGTAGCTCAACCTACAAGTTTTTCCATACAGCCGCTACCTAATTAAGTTGTTAATTTATTCATTTATGTTTAATTCAATTTGTTAATATTCCGATGATTATTGCAATTTATTTAATTCAATACTTGTGTTTGCGTCTATGTTTTAAATGTGTGTAACACCTGTAATTAATCCAACACTTAGATTTCATTATTTATTGTAATAATATTATTATGCTTTTGTTAGTGTTTGTCTTGATGGTGTTAAATAAATCTATACTAATATTATAAAGCTGCAGTGTTTGTTTGTTTGTTTGTTTGTTTGAACGCGCTAATCTCTGGTACTACTGGTCCGATTTGAATGATTCTTTCAGTGTTGGGTAGTCCATTTATCGAGGAAGGCTATAGGCATGTTTTTTTTTCAAAATTAGGGATCCGTAATAAAATTGCTATTTTGTAACACAAGGTGTAAAATCGAAAACCTATTTTTGCGTGCGCTGCAAAAACTATTGACAATAGAACAAAATGATGTACAGGCTATAATATAGGCAATATTTTATTACTTATAAAATTATCGCGTGAATTATACTATATATGGCAAAACAACGTTTGCCGTGTCAGCTAGTAAATACATAAGCCTTTAACGGTATTCGTCTCAAGACAAAAATTAATCACACAATCACTCAAGCATTTGTTATACAATTACAATTTTATCAGGAATGCAAGTTGGTATGGAAATTGACTGAGACAGATATGATAGTGAAGTGTAAATAAGTCTAATGCTGATGACTTGAGGAGTCAGGTGTCTAGCAAGTGCATCGGCCTCCAGGTTATTGTACTCAGACTTGCTCAACCTTTTGTTACTGCCTCATAGTTTTGTTGCCTTTTTTACATTCACTAGACCGCTAACCCACACAAGTGATCCAGGGTGCATCTTGATATTTTGACTTTATGATAGATTTTGCTTCAGTTGGACTCCATAGTTTATTTGTGGCAATTTTGAATTATTTTTTAAGTTTTGTTAACGGTATTTTGGGACCCCGTCGATATTCAAAATTCGTAGTCTTACGAAACTTGGAAACTACTGGAATCCCGAAATGATTAGGAACATTGCTGTCTTCTCAGCAGGTAGTAAGCTCGGAATAGAAAGAAATAAAAATAATTTAATAAATGTCAAAGATAATAACCACCACTTTCGAAGTGTATTTTAATGAGAAGAACCGCCAAGAAACTCATTGACACTCTTTTGATCTATATTTATAGGTTCAGGATTTTACATCTTATTTTATACCACCAAAACTACTCAAAAGTTTTGACTTACCTGTGTAATGTTAATTTTAATTAAGGAAAAAGAAGTTATTAATCATATATCATCAGTGGCATTATATATCTATAAAGAATTGCTGGACAAAGATCTCCACGACAGGCTTCCAAGGCTTACCAAATCATCTGCTATTGTTATCATCTGTTTTTCCAGCTATCTTGACCAGATAATCGATCCATCTTGTGGGATGCCTGCCAACGCTGCGTCTTCCAGTACGTAGTTGCCATTCGAGGACCTACCCTAACCACTGCCACTTCAGTTTCGCAATCATCCGGGCCATGTCAGCGACTTTGGTTCTCCTACGGATGTCCTCATTTCTAATTCGATCTCACAAGTCTTTAGCCTATACTTACTTGCGTTATAAGAGGATATCTCAGAGCATTGTAGGCCTTTTAACATTCTTACTCGTGTCATATTCAACCTACAGACACAGAGAAAGGTTAAACACACCATCCATTATTTGTATAATACTTCTTAATATCGTAACTATTGATAAGCGCCAAACATCCAGCTATTTGATGTTAAAGTCCGATACAAAAAGCGCAATGTTTTTGTAATTCCAAATGAATCAGGAAGACATTATCTGAATATGTAAATTGTACAGCCATATACTTTGCACATAAACAAAAGAATTTTCATAATCAATTTAAATCAATGCCGCGATTAAAGTTTTATAATGTGATTTAGTAAAATGTAACTCGTTAAAATAATATTTATAATGATCCATGAATGTTATGCACATGCACATGCGCATGCACCTCCTATGATACTTATATTGTTTGTTAAAGACTAGGATACATTAGTTAAATGAACAGCGCTGTATGACTTTAAGGAACAATTTAAATTTAAATAAGATACATAATAGCTTTAAGGGTAAATGTATACACTTTTATAATAAAGTGCCAGCCACTGTTCAGGCATTATCTATAAATAAATATAAATGTTTTATTAAAAATTGGCTCTGTCGTAAATCCTATTACTCCACAGCTGAATATCTAAGTGATCCGATAGCCTGGGACTAGATTATGATTATTTTATAATACAATATTGTATATTTGATTAAAAGAGCACAAAAAGAAATGCTGGGGGAGTTTCTTGCGCCACTTCTTTTCTCTCAGTGCGCGATTTGTTTCCGAAGCGGTAATAGTCTAGTATTGTAGAAATGACATCAAAGATAATTCTAAATGAATCAATTTAGAGAAAATAAATACCTTTTATGCCTTTTATAAGCGTTTGTTGCATAAACTTCAAACACTTCCAAATGATGAGAAAGGCTTTGAGTTTGCGATGTGAATCCGGTCATGGAATTCAGGTCGTATAGCTCTTAAGGACACTCCGTGGAAGGTTCGAAAAACACACATCCATTACCTGTTTGTTTTGTGCATTTGTTAACTGTTCTTGTAAACTATTCATCGCTACTACCCGGAATAAGTATATAAGTATTGTGAGTCAATTACTTAGTTCGCACTGGATACCCTTTGATATCCACTTTGCATGTATGCATTTTTATGTTATGTCTTAGTAGAAGTTTTGTGGAAACTATGTTTTTTTTTTTGATAATAAATAAATTCTTTAGGCTACGCGATGAAACAATAGACAAAAGGAAAAGGCTCAGCTTCACCTGACACGGAATCATGGATTTATGTTTCCATGCAGCGCTGTTTTTCTGCCATCCTCTCCTCCCTACAGTGTTGAGTGGGAGTGGACGTATTATGGTTCTCCTATTGCCTACTTATGTAATATTAAACAAAATGTTCTTATTACCCTTGCAAGTGTATGTAAGTGTGTGTGTTTGCGTGTGTGCGTGAGTGTGGGGGTGTGCTATGCAGTATTGTTTGAAAAATTGACGTGACACTTGCAACCTCGGAAAAAATAGGCTTTGGATACATTTATAATGGGCCCACTACACAATATAACAATAGTGAAGTCTAAGCTTAATGTTGGCGCCATGTCATTTGTGTCTCAGCACGAATAGACATTTGATATTCCACGTGTAACCTTTTTTCTATATAAAAGGTTCGCTCAATGCTTGTACAGCATTATTTATAGCTTAACCAACAACATAATGATATAATAATTGTTTTATTACAATGCTAAATCAGCACTATTTTACAATTAAACACAAGTGTCTCACAATGATATGTAAAAAGTGTTTCTTAGATTTTTCTATCGTTCTTTCTGGAGCGGTTCCATGTGTTTTAAATCTTGGCTTGAAATTTTTTCAATCATATTGATAAAATTTTTACACTAATGAAAGTCAGTTTTGATGGCATCGATTCAAGATACTACAGGTACAAAAGACTAATGGAGGCCTTGTTTTGGGAAATTAGAAGCGGCACGAAATTCAGCAAGTCCAAGTCAATCCCTTTACAGTTTCCACAGTAACAGAAGTTACTAGCAATAACATATCTGCGTTAAGCATGTCGCTTCACAGGTGACATTTAGACCACCAGCGAGTAAGTAGAGATTTCGTTTTAAAAAGAACGGCTGACGCAAAACAATCTGGAAATACGCTGTATGTATCTATCTGTAGAAACTGTTCCACAATCTATAATAATCAACTATTCCAAATTCCAATTCTAACTAAACAACTGTTTTTTAATAAATTCTATGGCAATCTATTTCGCTATGTATTCTTTATTTATTCGTCTTATTTTACACTCATTTGATGCACAAGTCCCCTAATTTCCGAAGCGTTGCAAGCGTAAGTAATAATGTAATGTATGAATAGAATGGGCCACAGTCGTCCCGTAAGGAACTTATAAGAAGCATTCATAACGACCTATGCAATACAGATTTTTAATCGTGTATACATAGTTATTATATCGCCATACCGCTCCCATAGAAAAAAGTTGTTTGTTTTATCAATAATAAGATTGCATTCGATTCGATCACGTTAACTTGCATTGAAGCCATTCTGAAATACAGCTTCAGCTGATGGTAATTGATACGTCCTGCTCATTACAATGCAGTGCCAATTAGGATTCTCGAAAAATCCACAAATTCTGGGCGGCACTACAATTGCGCTCGTCACCTTGAGACATAAGAGGTTAAGTCTGATTTGCCCAGTAATTTTACTAGCTACGGCGCACTTCGGACCGAAACACAGTAATGCTTACAGATTACTGCTTCATGGCAGAAATAGGCGCCCTGTGGTACCCTTGTGGTACCCATAATCCAGCCGGCATCCTGTGCAAAGGAGCCTCCCAATGGTCCCACATGCTTTTGTTTTTCCCATATTGGCAATTCAGTTGAGTAAAAGAGGACGCCCAATTTACAAACATTCCTAGAGCGCCTTTATAATTGTCTAGTATTTTATACATACCACGTAAGTGAGGACACTGGGATATGCGGTGTGTTGATAAGCCTGATGGTAGCACAGACAATGTTTGATAAACGATGGACGATGCGACGGCAACACGGATTGTTATTGATATAACAATCCTCAACATTCTCGTGTAGCATTCGATCGATACCTATTACATACTATATCTATATACCATTCCAATGTACTCTGGTACTTGGTAGCCATATTGTTTTATGGTAGGATTTGGACGAGTTAATTTTAAGATAATTATTTGCTACGTCAACAACTCCGGTGTTATTAAAAACTGTGCTCGTGATATTCTTTCACTGCCACAAATTAAAGTCGAACTATCAATATGCATGTGTACCTACACTTTTCAGTTTTGACATTTCAAATAACAGAGATCAGTGGTGTTAGAAGGATTTTAGTATGTCAATCAAGCAAATTGGATTTCGGATAGATTTGTTTCCTTACAGTTTAGGACTATACCAGTGGGAGGCTCCTTTGCACCGGATGCCGACTAGATTATGGGTACCACAACGGCGCCTATTTCTGCCGTGAAGCAGTAATGTGTAAGCCTTTACCTTCTTTAAAGGCCGGCAACGATCTTGTTATTCCTCTGATGTTGCAAGAGAATGTGGGCGGCGGTGATCACTTAACACCAGGTGACCCGTACGCTCGTTTGTCCTCCTATTCCATAAAAAAAAAGCATTACTGTGTTTTGGTCTGAAGGGCGCCGTAGCTAGTAAAATTACTGGGCAAATGAGTTTTGACAACTTATGTCTCAAGGTGACGAGCACAGTTGTAGTGCCGCTCAGAATTTTTGGGTTTTTCAATAATCCTGAGCGGCACTGCATTGTAATGGGCAGGGCGTATCAATTACCATCAGCTGAACGTCTTGCTCGTATCATCCCTTATTTTCATTAAAAAAATATTTATACATATATTTTTTCAACGCCAGAGGAATCATGAAAACGATCTAACGGCTAGAATTTTATCTCTGTGAGACGCTGTGGCTTACATTTGGCACGTTGTTGAGAAATTATAATCAGCGAACCGTTTCATAGTCAACTAACAGTAGAATACTAGTGTCAAAGACGAGATCAACGTACATTATAGGGAATTTTAAATTGAGTCGTGAAACTTGTGAGAAACATTACAAGAAAACGAACCGTCATCACTCTAAGCAATAACCACTCGTACTCGCTATTTTTACGTTAGTTTTTGTTACTGCTTTTCTTTCAAGACTAATTTTATAACAGTTAATACAGTTTGAATTTTTAGGAAATTCTACTGAAGAAATTTAAAACCTTGCATTATGATCTCAATTTTAACTATATTTTTTGGTAAAATTTATATGATAATCTTCTCGACTGTAAATCATCAATCAAATTTAAATTTAACATTAAAATGTCTCGTAATTTATTAATATCTAATATATAAAATTCTCGTGTCACGGTGTGCGGGACCGAAGTCCTCCGAAACAGCTTGACCGATTCTCATGAAATTTTGAGTGCATATTGGGTAGGTCTGAGAATCGGACAACATCTATTTTTCATCCCCCTAAATTTTAAGAGTGGTCTACACGTTTTATTTTTTTATTTTTTTGACATTTTTTTTTGATTTGTTTGATTATGAGTCAGCATTAAAAAATACATACAACTTCAAATTTTCACCCATCTACGATCAACAGTTACTTTTGTATCGCGATTTTAATATCGGCAATACAACGTTTGCTGGGTCATCTAGTTTATATCTAAATCTTTTAAAAATAGATAATTTTTCATATAACTGTACACTTTATTTAACGTTCATAGATTGTATTCATTTTTGCGAGCCAGAATTCAACTAAGTATATCAAACTTAGCACTATGGGTTATGGTTGGTATATCTCACTGCTAAGATTGATTCTTTTCATGAATCTTATTATAACTGTAGACAGTGAGCTGACGTATCTCAAGTGGGTGAAGAATCGAACTTTCCAAAGAGATATTACCTCTACGAATACCATATTCAGAGAGGATGTGTAACAACTAAGCACTAACTCATAGTCTGTACGTAATAATTTTTATGGGACAATTTGTCAGGCTGACAAGCGAGACTGCGTACTATAATGAATCATAGAGTAACACTGATAACAATATTACGTCACTAAAAACTAATTGATCGGTAACAATGATGGCAGAAGGCATTACATAAAGATGATGTTGTGAGAACCCACGTGAACATATATTTGTTAACACATCAATTCTATGACGTATCCAGGCGTTGTATCACGTGAAATATCTGCAGTAAGTTTCGGGTTTGTTGAAACTAATTAGCGTTATAATCCAGGAGATAATGATTGCGTTGATAAGACTGGATTAAGAATTGTTATTGTTTATTTGTTGTCAAATTTCTTAGATTTAGGGATTATAGATATTTTTGATGCGCTGTTTTTGTTTAGTATGTTATTGTAATTGTATGATCACTTCATACTAACAAAGACTGAAAACAATTAACTATGAAGGTGCTAAACTGTACAATGGACTATTTTCGGATATCTAAGATGCAGGCACTTTTAATTTATTCAAGCTCCGTTTAGCTAATTTATTACAGATGACACTTCCTTTGTTTAGTGCACACACCTATATTTAGTTTTAAACCTATCTATGTTTATCATACGTACGATCCATAGATTACTATTTATAAATATTGTTCTCGTGTAAGTGACAGTTTATTATTTTTAATGAGAATAAATAATAATCTTTAAACCTATTTATATGATCTATGAATAAATTAGGTGATAAAAAAACTTGACGGTAAGTGATCACCGCAGGCATATTCTCTTGTAACACCAGAGGAATTACAAGAGCGATGCCGATCTTATAAAGCATTGAATAAACGTATAACGGGCGAGGATAATAACCGATTGCATTCATTATTGAAGTGGTATACCTTTACACCCAATGCCAGCCAGACGCCTATTTAAAGTAGTGTGCAGGCATAATTGTGTTTTGGTTTGAAGCGCACTGTAGTCACAATACAGTAATAGAACAGTACCTTAACGTCATACTAGAGCACTTGAATCGCACGCACACATACGCACGATTTCCATGGCCGCCAAGCAATCTTGGGGAGAAAAAACTATTGAGTTGACACACGCCACGACTGGTGGTTGTTCGAGTTAAATTAGCTGCGCCACGCTGACCGCGTCGTTTATTTTTTTGTATGTACCAACCCCAGCGCTCCGCCCAGACGTAAGTATAAATTTCAAGAAGATCGCTGAGTTACACTACTGTTCTGTCAAATATATTGTGTCGTAGCTCAAATACACGTTCTTATTTCTCAAAGTGACGAGCGCTATTGCGATGCCTCGTAGAATTTTTGATTCCATCAAGTGTCCTGGACAGGGCGTATCATTTCCGATATAGTGAACAACTTGCTCCTTGTTACTAGGATATCATAAAAATATCATTATAGTTGTGAGGTCTTCATTAATTAGCACACAACGATATTGTAATCGCACGAATATCACGTTCAAATCTAAATATTTAAATTCTACGTCAAAACCAACACGCCTACGCTCCAGTCATACCTTCCTGATATCTGTTAGAGGGCTTATAATATGTTGATCTGTGTATTTACATATCATATTTAGATTTTTTTTAAACAACTATATCGACGTCAGTTTAATTGTATAAGGCGTCACTTTGTGGAGGAAATCCATTGAAACAAAAAGCCTATGTTAATAATCATTCTTAATATTAAAACATAATTTTGTCACATATTATATAAACATATCATATCAATATAGGAATTATAGTAACCTACCCTTTGGGTGTGTGTTTTTTGAAGTGATAACTTCTTTGGTGCGCTGAGAATTTATTTTGCGGGTACTGAATTAACGGGGATGGATAGCGGTGTCGTGGAATCGGGCCTAAAGCGAATTTAGAATAATATGTAGATTTATCTGTTTAATTTCTTCGAAAGTACTTATAATATATAACGATGGACATAGCCTACAAACAGATTGGTACCTTTTTTTTATGAAAATAAGGGACGAGACGAGCAGGACGTTCAGCTGTTGGTGCCGTGCCCATTACAATGCAGTGCCGCTCTGGATTCTTGAAAAGCCCCTAAAATTCTGAGCGGCACTACAACTACGCTCGTCACCTTGAGACATAAGATGTTAAGTCTTATTTGCCCAGCTCTAGCTACGGCGCCCTTCAGACCGAAACATAGTAATGTCTACACACAACTGCTTCGCCGTTGGATCTATATGGATCTATATTAAGGCAAAGAAATAAGCCATACAGCCAAACACAATAAAAAGTTAAGAGATAGAATTTGTTATTTTATAATAATTACTTTAATTTATTTGCCTCATGTGTTTTTTAAGACATAAAAGATATTAAAATTTTAATTAAAATATGGTTATTTAATTAATTTAAAAATATATACATATATATTACAAAATTAATTTAATAGTAGGCTGTATAGATCTGGAGCCCAAGCCTAATATCAATGTTGTAAGATTAAAAAAGAAAACGGCGGGAAACCGGTCTTGATTTTTCGTGGATTTTTATTAATTTCTTCAAATTTGCTAAAATTGTAAAATATGTCCATGTTATACTACTGTTTTATTTCCTCGCACTCGAAATGAAAAGCAGAGTTTATAACTCGTCCAATAAACCATTTTATCCTCGACATTACTATCAGCTCGGGCTGCTAAAAGTCTCGGATTAAAAATGGTTCGTTTTGTGCACTCGTTGTAAAATCTACTATTGTTTCAATAAACCACTTACAAGTTACTATATATACATAATAAAACTCTCATGTGATATATTGCCATCCATTCTATAAGCTATTGATAAATAAATAAAAATTGAGATTGGAACATGTTTGTTCGCTTTGATCTTCAATTAAAAGTCACTTTATTTTGTAATAAAGTGTTATATATATAATATAAGTTTATTAAAACGACAGTAAAACACACAAGCCTATCACGAACAATACTCAATTACCGCACTGATTTTACCTTTGTCGGCCCAAATGTTATCAGAAGGAACTAAATTATGACAGATTTGAGAACGTTATGACAATATTTATATAATGACGCACGTCGCACATGGATTGTACATGAACGTAAAAGTAAGCATGACTTTTAATTAAATAAAAAAATCAAATAAAACATACTCTTTAAATATATTATAACGTGCGTTATAAACTAACCCCCTTATACTTAATGGTCCGCTAACTTAAAAGAGTGTTTTTTCTCATTCTGACTTAGGTCAATAGAAGAAGGCAGAGTGAGAATAAGCAATGCTTTAAGTTAGCAGACTATTGTGAATAAGGGGGTTAAGAAATAACTGATCTGTTAATATATTATATTAGGTATTTATATCCTAGGTACATAGTGAATAATTAACATAATCGGAACATAATATAAAAAATTAATTTTTCACATACCAACTCTGCATGTTAAAATATGTGAAAATCGAACTTCAATCAAATTCACATTTCAGTTGAATTATTCATATCTCACGTTGATCCAATATTGTTATTATATGACAATAAGGGACGAGACGAGCAGGAAGTTCAGTTGATGGTGATTGATACGCCCGGCCTATTACAATCAGCAGTGCTGCACAGGATTCTTGAAAGACCCAAAAATTCTGAGCGGCACTACAACTGCGCTCGTGACCTTGACATAAGAATTCGAGTCTCATTTGCCCACTAATTTAACTAACTACGGCGCCCTTCGGACCGAAACACTGTAATACTAACACATTACTGCTTCATGACAGAAATAGGCACCGTTTTGGTACCCATAATCTAGCCTTTGCAAAGGAACGTCCCACAGATTACATTACCCTTTAATTTGAGCTAATATTTTTAGTACATACGTATAGCTAATATTTTTTCAAGCATTTTCAGACGTGCAAGGAGATATACTATAGCAACAAAAATATACTTGAAATTACATATTAAAATGTTACGATTTAAAGTCAAAATAAAAGTCTTAATTCTACCCATTACTGTATATTTAATAATTCTTAATTTAACTCTTTTCTTGTCGAGTGTATATTGAATAAACATAATTCACTTCGTATACATATCATAAATTATCAAATGTTTTATCTGTACACACAAATAGTCAACTCACAACAGATCATAAAGCTTAAACCATAGACAAATAATGAAAGTCGAGAGCGCGCTGGCTCAAATGAAATCGAGAACGGCAGGAGCCGAGTGAAAGTGACTTCCTTTCGACCTCTCGAATTGATAAATCGATGTCAAACATCGAGATGTCGGCCGAATGATTGTTAATCGACAATCGACATCCATCAATGTTCGTTATGCTTCAATTGTTGTTATGTTAACAGTACGTTGTGAAATTATGAGCCGGTTTGTTGCTTAACATTGACTTCGATTAAAATATAGGCTTAGTTCTGCTTGGATATCTCTATTTTATGATTTTTTTTTTAGTTTTTTTGTATGGAATTTATAATCTAAATGTTTTATATGGAAGAGGAGGACAAACGAGCGTACGGGTCACCTGGTGTTAAGTGTTCACCGCCGCCCACATTCTCCTGCAACACCAGAGGAATCACAAGAGCGGTGCCGGCCTTTAAGGAAGGTGTACGCGCTTCTTTTGAAGGTACCCATGTCGATTTCTAAAACATAACAAACATACATTCATGAAGATTGAGATAGAGACCAGTTGGAGGCTCATTTGAAGCAGTAATGTGTAAACATTACTGTGTTTCGGTTTGAAGGGCGCCGTACATAGTAAACTAACTGGGCAGATGGGACTAAACATTTTAGGTAACGAGCGCAGTTGTAGTGCCTCTCAGAACTTTTGGGTCTTTCAAGAATACTGAGCGGCACTGCATTGTAAAGGGCAGGGCGTATCAATTACCATCAGCCGAACTTCCTGCTCGTCTCGTACCTTATTGTCATAAAAAATATATTATTACTCATTCCTCGCATTCTTAATATATTATTTTAGTCTTTTTGTTTCTATAAAATAAAATTAGAACATAATCAATGTAATAAGACATCAATTTAAGCATAAAATAAAAAAACAATCTATTGGTTTTATGTTCTAGTCACATCCGCTAGCTATAAGGTAATATCTAAATTTAGACATTATAAAAGTAGTTACTTTACTATTTTCTTAGAACTGTCAAAGAAAATATCTAAGTATTAAGTGTTCTGAATATATAGTATCTAGCAATTATTGATCTTAAGTACCTAATTCCTAGAGATAGGAATATTAAGTATATTAAACATAATTGTGGCATAAAAATGCATCGCTGGCGCAATCGGTAAAAACATTCAACGGCCACGGTGCCACCGGTTCGATACTTGTCCGCCACGTAACCAATATGTTTTTAGCCGGTCTCTTGTGATCCTCTGATGTTACTAGAGTTACCCGTATGCTCTTTTATACTCCTCTTCCATAACAATATATTAATTATCGGTTATATAATAGTCTCAAGTAATTTTAATAAATAATAATTGTTAAATTAAATAAATATTTACCGTAATGATGATAGTATAAATAACTGATTTTATTAAGAATAGAACAATATATTGACTCTTCATTTAGTTGTATCCTTAATACGAAGTATTTAAGAATGCTTTGTTCCATCGCAGTAAAGTGTAACGGTTGTACTTTGTACCCATGAGTGTAAAGTTTCTAAAGAGAGATCGCAATAAGAGTAAAAGGAACGGCTTGTGGGGAAACAAGAAATGTAAATACTGAACCAGAAATAGAATTATAAACGTATTGAGGGCGTTATTATATCTCCCTATTTTATTCGTACAATTGACAACTAATTACAACAAGTATTAATGAAATACACAGGCAATTTATATTCACTTTTGTACACTAAAAATAATCATATTTACGTTACAAATCATAGCAGATAAGTATTATAGTTTTTACTGTATGTTCCTAACAATAAAATACGTAATAAGATTTATAATTTCACACAGTCATTAACCCCCTTATTCATAATGATCCGCTAACTTTAAACAGCCGCTTAGGAGTGTTTTTTCTCATTCTGACTTAGGTCAATAGAAGAAGACAGAGTGAGAATTAGCAATGCTTTAAGTTAGCAGACTATTATGAATAAGGGGGATAGTCTCTTAGTTTGAATAAAAAGAGAATAGATACGCGACAGTAGTAACAACTTCATCAAGGTGAGACCTTCTGTTTGCTCACGTTACCATATGGCAACCTATGCTGTTATGAAAAAAACACACAAGACATTAATAGTATGAAATACAACAAAATTTTTCGTTCTCAGCCACAAAGTAGTAATTTATTTACAATATTACATATTATGATTATAATAATGTATACGCCACCCTTGTTAATTACGCTTTGAATTAACCCGCACTAGGGTTACATGCAGACCGTGACATGTCACTCTCATTCAGTACCTATAAAATGGAGTGCTCAGCGCTTCTAAAGAAGTCTTAACTTAATGTTTTATGCAAAAACATTTTGAACGCGTATTGCAATTGGAGCCAAATTTTGTGTATAGATTGCATAAAAGGCATTTATTTTTTCAAAATTGATTCCTTTAGAATGTTTTTTGATGTCATGTCTAATATACTACTACCACTTCGGAAACAAATGGCGCTGTGAGAGAGAAGAAGCGGCGCAAGAAACTCTCCCAGCATTCTTTTCTTTTGCGCTTTGTAAGACGTATAATTGTATCTCTTATATTATAATTTGAGTAATATAAGTTAGAAACATGTTAAAATAGTTCCATGGTTTTAATTTTATACTTACTATCTAGATACACATTGCAAACAATATGTGATTCGCACAAGTACTTGAGCGAAGTAATCGGTAATTATCTTAGTCTCTATCTTATAAGACACAATCGGACCACGTCTGAAGGGTTCAGCTTATGAAACCGTGAATCAGCTTGACGCATCATTTCAGTATCACTTACTCATAACCACTCTTAACACAAAAATAGATAGAACACTAAGACATTAGTGTGAGTTCTTAGAAACGGCGAATATTTTTTTTGGGTTAGTACATATTTTCCTTAACAGCTAGAGTATATAAATAACAAATGTGTAGGTACTACCTGCGCGTATAATGTATAACAATAAAGAAAATTTCTTAACGAGTAACGAAGACTAGATATATTTATCTTGGAAAATGACGGGATCGCAGATTTTGTGCAAAAAACCTACCAAAAACATACGAAATCAAAGTTAGGCAAACTCAAATCTCTCTCAAGCAGTTGCTTTTTCACAGAAGCTGCTTTTTATATATTGATGTAACAATTAAGAAGACATTTATCCGACCTAGATTGCTACAACCACATATCCAACTATAATTGCCATCTTGCAACCATTAATTATTATCTGAGACACATTGTAAATATACGACTTACTTTTCAGTTGCTAATCCCTAAAATTGCAAGTGCTTCTTTTAGAATGTAAAAGCCATACAAAAAACCACAGAACTTAAAAGTTTATCAAACCGAGTATCTACAATTACTATGCTTACCAAGCGAGTCTGGTTCCAGCCGACTATACCAGAGCGTTACAGCTGAGTCTCATTCAATACTCACAAATTAATATGTTCACGTGCCTTAAGAAGTTTTCACTCTTGAAAATGGGAGTTATTAATATAGTATATGTTAGCATAAGTGGCTTTATACCACAGACAATTGGTGAAAACGATGATTCTCACCACGAAGCCCTGGTTCAATTCTCACCAGCCACGTACCAATGTATTTTCGACTCCATATTATTATGTACGATCACTGGACGCTTTATAAGGTCGGCAACGCAGTTGGAATTCATCCCACAAGCACACAGCCGGTCTGAGGTTCGAGTCTCCTTAGGAGACGCCCCGCGACTGTTGTTGCGTAGTCTTTGCGGCCTCCACGGCCCACGTCCTACTTCGCTGTGAAAGCCAGGGCTGCTAACAGCACAGAGGAGGTTTTAGTCGGTATGGGGCGTCCGCTTACGCGGACACTCGAGTCCGTCATATTACGCCCCGTTCCTGTATTTCCTCCTCTCAAAAAAAAAATTTGGAATTCTGGTGTTACAAGAGAGTTTGGGCTGCGGTGATCACATATTTACCAGTGGCGGGCTCCTTTGCACAGGATACCGGCTAGATTATGGGTACCACGACGGCGCCTATTTCTGCCGTGAAACAGTAATGTCTAAGCGTTACTGTGTTTCGGTCTGAATGGCCTAACTTAACGACTTAACATATTTTATTTCAAGGTAACGAGCGCAATTGTAGTGCCGCTCAGAATTTTTTGGTTTTTCGAGAATCCTGAGCGGCACTGCATGTTAAATGGGCAGGGCATATCAATTACCATCAGCTGAACGTCCTGCTCGTCTCGTTCCTTATTATCTAAAATTATACTTACATAAATTATAATTATTATAATAATTATATAAAAAAATACCATTAGGTGGCCCGTATGTATTCTCGTTTAACTTTCTGCCACAGTTAATTACCCGTTTGGTATATATTTTGTAACATAAGTGAACCAAAATACTAATTATGAGTTAGCTACCACAGTAAGTATTCTACCACAGTAACTATTCATTTTATAAGACTGCATATTATTTGAAATCAAATTTAACATACTTAGTTATCTGAAGGTTATGAGTGTATAATATATCTTAGATACTTATTATCGCATATAGTTTTGTTACAATAATTAATATCCACTGGATAAATATTGTAATTAAAAGTAACATGAAAATATTAAGTCGACGCGGCTTATCAAAACCTGAAAGTTTCCGCCAAAAGATCATAGCGTTCAAGGGCTCTGTTTACGTCAATCAATAAATTTATTAAAGTATATAATATAGTATTTTATGTTAACTATTCTTCTATTATCATGTAACACATCATAACAATAACAGCTTCTGTATCTGTGCAATTTTCGTCCGGAGTAGTATCTATTCTTTCATACGAACTTGTGTTATACGTGGTGTCCGTAAGCTACCAAACTAGATACCATACAGACCCCAGAGTCTAACGCGAGCTGGTCGCGCCACCAAATTGGTTTGGCAACCAAACGGACACCAGGTGAATAACTCTTTATAGAGTTGTATATATTTTGTTGGTAGCGGCGACTGGTTGCGCCTCTGTATTGTCCCGGTCACATATAGCCCATAGGATATACCAGTTGAAAGCCTATGGTTGTCGGTGACGACAACCAACTTCTCACATCTTAGATATTAGGGTGACGGCCTCAGTGAACTGTGTTGGGGATCGAATTGAAATATGACGGATAAGATTACTTATTAGTGATAAGGCCATCCTTTAGTACATAATTATCCAATTTGTCTTTATCGATGGAAGGCTCATTTGCGCAGGATTATTCCTAACCAGAATCCAGTATAAAAAGTTGCTAACCAATAATCTATTATGGGTTTCACAACGACGCCTATTTCTACCGTGATGCAGTAATGTGTAAGCGTCGTTGTGTTTAGGTCTGAAGGGCGCCGTAGCTAGCGAAATTACTGGGCAAATGAGACTTAACATCTTATATCTCAAAGTGATGAGCGAAATTGTAATATCTCTCAGAATTTTTGGGTTTTGCAAGAATCCTGAGCGACACTGCATTGTTATGGGCAAGGCGTATCAATTACCATCAGCTGAACGGTCTGCTTGTCTCGTCCGTTAATGTCATAAAGCGAAGTATCGTATATTTCGCATAAGGTCAATTAATGTTAATATTAAAATTATTGTTTGACAAAAAACAAATTTCATTCATGAATAAAGCATATTTATTAATTTTCCATACGAAGAACTAAAATGCTAGTTGCGAGTCGGACTCTCAGCAGACCGTAGCAGCAAGTTACGTAAAGTAAAGTAGGAAAATGATATTAAATTATTTCAATGGAAAAGGCAAAAAATTTTGCTCAAAAATACAGTGCAAATGAGCTCTCATAATATTTTATGCGTTTAATACGTAAAAAAAAACTACTTACTAGATCTCGTTCAAACCAATTCTCGGTGGAAGTTTGCATGGTAATGCACATAATTTTTTTTTATTTATATCATTCTCATATTTTTGAAGTTACATAGGGGGGGACATTTTACCACTTTGGAAGTGTGTCTCACGCAAACTATTCAGTTTAGAAAAAAAATATAGTAGAAACCTGATATAATTTTTGAAGACCTATCCATAGATACACGTATTGATGAAAATTATTGATGAAAAAAATTTTTTTCAGTTTCAGTTCTAATTATGTTTATACCCCCAAAATTTATTGTTTTTTTATATTTTTGTGTGATAATGTTAATGTGGTTCACAGAATACATCTACTTACCAAGCTCAACAGTTTAGTTCTTATAGTTTTGGAATAGTGCGGCTGTGACATACGCGGACAGACAAACATGACGAATCTATAAGGGTTCCGATTTATTCCTGTTGGCTACGGAGCTCTAAAAAATTAAAGTTATAAATTATGGGGATGTTCGTTTGAAAAGATTATTCTATAAGAGACCAAGAATTTGAATCGATGATAAAATTTTCGTTCATTTTAAAAATCTAGTATAGAATTATTATATCTGCATTCTTTCGGATAACCTTTTGCTGACCATAATATCAAGTTTCTCATGTGACATTTCGTAGCCTTAAAACACGTCTTAAGTCAATCAACTTTTAAGAAAGGACACATCCTTTTCAAATCAATTTTCTGCTTGAATACGTCAGTTAACAAAAAAGTCAATTAAAAATGTGATGGCTTAAGTATCCAACATCCGCGTATAAATTGTGTTAACATCTGGCGGAAACTTGCAAACGAATGTTCATAGTGTGTTCACTATAATATAGAATGTTTCCTCTCTTATTAATCGGGTGGCTTATAATTACTATGGTCATTGGAAATAATACAACCTGTATGTGATTAACGACCGTTTTCGATAACATATCTCTAGTAACGGATACATTGTTTTCACCGTCACCGTGCTGTTACTGTTAGCATATTATCTATCCATAGTTATGTCCAGTATAGTTATAGTCCAATGCTTTATGTCGATAGGTTATTGAAATGTTAGTAAGCGTAAATGGATAGATTTTTCTTACCTCTAGTAAGTAAAACTAAGGATATTGAAAATTCAAAAAAGAGGTTATTGAAAACAGACGTAAGACAACACGATAGAAGCTTAGTCTCTTGCTGCTAGATAACCGATGACAACAGGCCAGGTTTATTACCTTAGTGTGCTTGACGTAGTAAGCTACGTCTTACACTCGCGGTTTGTATATTACTTTTTGTTAAGTGTGCGTACTTTGCTCAAAATAGAGGTTAACTGTCAACCTCAATTTTTTACGACCTCGTCACAGTCTATATAGACGTATTATTATATAAATGATCGAAGGGTCGAAGTGACAAATGTAACAAGGCGAGGTCGATATTACCTCAGAGTAGGGATGGGTACGTACTTGGATAATAAAAAGTAAAATTAAAATAAAAAGTTAAGTAAATAGTAAAAAAAAATATTTAATGTTTCTTTAATCGACTCAATCCGAGCGTTTCTTTTCCGAGCATGACAAGCCAGTTTCGCGTTTCGCGATCTAAAGGAGTTTTTACTTGAAGAAGAAGTCTATAATATATAAGTTTATATTAAGCCTAGGATCCTAAGCTTAGTTATAGCCAAAATACAGAAAGACATAATATTGTAGATTGTTTTAAATTATAAATTCGGTTATGTAATTCAATTTAAAATATCATAATAAGTTGCCTCTCGCCATTGTTAGACAATAAATAATAATTAAAAAGTTTGATAATAATATTGGCAGTTAAAAATTAAAAATTTTAAGGAAAGCTAATTTTCAGTGCTAACTAGGCCACAGATATGTTATTTGAGAAATGTACGCTGTAATTATTTTATGGAATTATGTTTTAATTAAAAATACAAAATATATGTGAAGACCATTCACCTTTTCAATTCATGTAAGTAGATGACAAAATAAACGTAAATAAGAATTTTATTAAATTTAATTCTTATGTTCTCATTGTAACAAAAATTCCGATCAGCCATTTCAGCATTTATGTTTTGAATTTTAATGAATATACACAGTATATTTAACCGACTACAAAAAGGAGGAGGTTCTCAATTCGATAGATATTTTTTATGCATAAGTACACCATTTCGCTCAGGTTTATGATTAGATTTAAAGCCTATCAATAGGTATAATGGTAGTATATTAAAGGTAAAGGTTTGCATAAGAGGTGTATTAAATTAAATTTTTAGTTATTTTATTCTATTCAGTTTTTGTATTCGGTTTTTTTAAACGTAGTTTTTTTTAAAGTATCTGTTCAAACAGTTTTATAAGACCATTTTGTTTCTACATTTCTTATTCCTCCATTGTTTTCAGGAGATGAATTGAATAATATTTAAATTTAATCAACTGATCAAGCTTTATAAGAACTATGGAAGCTGGAAGTTGAGCGGAATGAGTAGAAAGAAATCTTATGTTATGTTATGTTGGTATTATTTCCAAGCATGAAAATGTTTCCCCTCTTTGTATCTTCGTGACAACAATTTGCCTCGCTTGAAATGCATTGGACGTAGTTTCCAAGCGGCATAACAATTTCTCGTGTATTCTGATCAGAGCTATGTATTCGCCTTACTGAGTTCCGGTGACGCCGACCGTGCGCCGGCGCCGATCCTTGCTATAACGGTAATGAGGCCAGACGAGATGTGGAAACCAGATACCCTACATGTCTCTATCTACATGTCTAGGAACATAATTAAGGCGTGTAATTATCTTATCTTCCTAGATGCTAATTATAAACTAGACGTAGGACTGCAACTATAATAATTTCTTAAATAAATCCGACAGCACGCTAAGCAATCCTACCTTAGCAAATCTATGTATAAACATTGATTTTTTTTGTCGAAATGAAAGACTCCAACTCTCTTGTAACACCGATTCAAAGGAGCATTGCTGCATTTAAAGATAATTGTACCCCAGTTTTGTAAGTAAAGGAAGGCAAGGATGGATTGAATAAAAAATATAACTATATTAATATTTCAATCTTAAGATAGGCTTACATGTTTTTTTTTTATATTCAGTCAGCTATAAAATTAAATTGAAAATCTTTTAAATATTCTTTTCGGATGTTATGTTTGGCTTGGTGATTCAAAATATTCAACAAAGCGGATGATGAACTAGTTATTCTTTGGCGTGACAACTAAAAAATCGACAAGTCAGTACAAAGAAATCTTAATACTAGCCTTAATCTCGAAAACGGCTCTAAAGATTTTCATAAAACTTAGTATACATGGGATTTCGGGGGCGATAGATCGATCTAGCTAGGTATCAATTAAAAAAAATGTAGTGTTATCCGTGTTTTAATCAGAATCAGCTACATAACATTAGAATACAAAGACTGTAATAGCTCAGAGGGGACATTGGGTCATCCGGAAAACAGAAGACCCCGGTTCGAATCCAGATGTCCTATTAGTTTCGTTTTTGTACAAGTTTTGCACATTATTAAAAGTCCGAGCAAGGCTCGGTCATCCGAATATTTAATATATAATACAAGTTACAAAAAGTCTATTTAGGGCTTCGTATAAGTACTTAAACTTATTTATGCTGATAATTGCTCACTTTATTCATTCAGTTTCGATTATGAGGTATGAAATAACGCTGTTGTATTAAGAAACTCAAAAATCCACCCATTTCCCATAATTAACTAATAGCTTTCAAAGTCATAACAGTTATACAAGTGAAATCAACAATATTCACCTTACGAAATATAATTACAAATGTTATCACATAGCAACAGAATTATAAAAGTACGAATTATCAAACAAACGTTTGTCAAAGAATCTAGTTCGT
Organism: Leptidea sinapis; assembly: GCF_905404315.1. Taxonomy (NCBI): domain Eukaryota; kingdom Metazoa; phylum Arthropoda; class Insecta; order Lepidoptera; family Pieridae; genus Leptidea; species Leptidea sinapis. Next base: position 11,398,515 of record NC_066276.1, read on the forward strand.
TCTAATATTCAATTAGTTTAGTATTTGTTAGTGAAAATAACTGTATGGTTTTACCTTGACGTGAAAACCATATTAGTAATAAATTGTAAATATTTATCTTATTTACGAGTTCATCATTTAAAGTGTAATAACATAATGGTATCAAAAAACCGGTCAAGTGTGAGTCGAATCCGGACTTCGTTCGTATCATCGTCGTTGTACTGGAAACAACACAAATTACTTTTTTAAACGCTTAAATGCTTTTGTAAACAAATCATTTTGTCAATCTGTCATTTTGGAATTTGTCATCAATTTTTTTTTGTATAAATGGCGTCAAAAGGTTAAAAACATTAGCGTCAACATCTCCAACGGAGAGACAGCAAGATAGACAAGGAAAGCGAATCTATTGTTACTGTAACTGATTATGATTTGACAAGTCGTAAAAAGTAAGCCACACTTGACATGAGCCACTTAGTATTTTGAATACTAAGCCACTAGCTAACGTACACATTGAAAAATTAAAATTGGTCCCATAAATCGGGCTTCCAGGTGATCTATTCTAAGTTAGTTAAAAAGTAACCTCAATATACAAACTCTAAGATCCGTTAATAGATCCTGAATCTGAAAACCAATATGACGTCAATCATAGTCTCCAAGTCCATTTAAATAGGATAATTCATAAATAATGAATATTCAGGAATATCCATGATGTCGTTCGACATTCCACTTTCAAAATAAACATGAATATAATTTGTGCCTTCTCGAACTTTTGCTTATGGAATTATAACAAATAAAGTTAAACATGTTCTTCAATTTAATTCACCCATAACAATATGATAATACTTATTACTACAATTCAATTCACATTGAACCGTCGTGACTCGTACCGTATGTGGAATAACTAATACAGTAAAAAAAAATAATAAGGTTATGTGGGTAATCGGTATTGGCCACCATTCTATAGTGTGGGAAATACGGTGACGTCAAATGTTATTTTGTTGTTTTTTTATTACGTTCAACATATTGTTTGGGCTTTTTGCAGTCAGTTTACAATACAACAGTTGGGCCTTACTGTATTTTAAATGTTATGTTTGTAAGCTGTATTTTAAATGTTAAACGGTATTACATAAGATACATAATAGCTCTAAGGGTAAATGTTATACACTTTTATAATAAAGTCCCAGCCACTGGTCAGGCATTATCGATAAATAAATTTAACTGTTCTATGGCTCTAATGTATCTAAATCTCTATTATGTATCTAAAAATGGCTCTGTCGTAAATCCTATTACCTACTCCACAGCTGAATATCTAAGTGATCAGACAGCCTGGGACTAGATTATGATTATTTTACAGCAATAGCAATGAGAGTACAATATTGTATATTTTTAGTAAAAAGAGCGCAAAAAAAGAATGCTGGGAGAGTTTCTTGCGCCGCTTCTTCTCTCTCAGAGCACCAATTGTATCCGAAGCGGTAGTAGTATCTAGTATATTAGAAATGATATCAAAAGGAATTCTAAAGGAATCAAGTTTGAGAAAATAAATGCCTTTTTTGCCTTTTATAATGATAAATGAATGGCTGTCATCATCCAATGTTTGAACTCAGGAGTCTAAAGTAAAAAAAACATCATTTATTTCGCCATTTTGTTATTAAGTACTCTGCGGTATATAATATAATTTATAATATAATTTCGATAAAAATAACCAAAATAAACATTTGAAGTCGTTGTGTTACTAACTAGAGGCAAATAATTTCAAAAGGATACACGGCGCTTGCAAAATTTACCCCTTGACCTTTCACGGACTCATTATGCCTTTTAGCAGTATTGGGTTCGCTGTGGCTTTTATTAACTATCACGTGGTCATGACTCCTGCCAGTATCGCTTCAATCTATTTCGAGTATACCCTTAACAAAGTAATTCGATCGTCCACAAGTAACAGTGTGATCACCATCTAATAATTAGTTTATAATTAAACCCCACTCCAATCAGTCGGTAGGTACCTTAATATTCAGTTCAGACTCGTTTTCACTTATACTTTCAGTTTCATTTATACAGCTTAGTAATTGATACATCTTAACTTTAACCATAACCAATAAGTTATAAGACTGTTTGCGTGAAACTCTGTTTTGCTTCCTGCTGTCGCGGCCGTTTACATAATCATTAATATAATTACATAATTTATTTCTATTATATTACGTTATGTTATTATGTAGCCTGTTATATATAGGTGTTTCACAATTGATTTGAAAATTTAATTATGTGATTGTGATAATAAGTGAAAATTATATGATAAAATGACAAGAAGTTTAATTAGTAACATAACTTAATGTATTTGAAAACAAGAAGAATAGAATAAAAGAAAAAAAAACATAATGAGTCCTCAGACTTCGAAGGTACAAACTAGATGAAAGTAAGGTACATAAATATAACCTCGCTAAACTTCTAGTTCGCCACGACGTTGTTGCGAATAGTTGCACAGTAACAAAGAACAGGGTCTCTGTGGGGCGAATACGGAATAAAAAGCGCAAGCAAATGGCGCGTGGCAACTTCAGAGCGGATAAGTTTGACAGGGAACATAAAACTTGTGTTATATAGAGCTCAAATATAATCCTCCTTGTGGACAGACTATTGCATTCCACCAGTGCGAGGCTCCTTTGCACAGGATGCCGGCTAGATTATGGGTACCACAAGGGTGGCTATTTCTGCCGTGAAGCAGTAATGTGTAAGCATAATTCTGTTTTGGTCTGAAGAGCGCCGTAGCTAGTGAAATTACTGGGCAAATGAGACTTCACATCTTATGTCTCAAGGTGACGAGCGCAATTCAAGAATCCTGAGCGGCACTGCATTGTCATAGGTAGGGTGTATCAATTACTATCAGCTGAACGTCCTGCTCGTCTCGTAACTTTCTGTCATTAAAAGTAAATAAAAATCAGTATTTACATTAAAATAAAAACACGAATATAAATTAATCAAGAGAAAGGGACCATTCGTAGGCGCTGATCGCCCGCTAAATTCTTCAACATAAAAAAATCCAATGCAAACTTCGAAATTAATTATCCATGCGAATGTATATTTTGTAGTAACTACAAATAATGATAGCTCATTGTTTTCTTCCAAACAGATAATAATGAAGTAACTATGACTCACGATAACTAAGTATATCTCTACTTTACTGCGGGGAGTTATCTTATAAGTAATAAGTGATTCCACTCATACTGTAACATAAATATATCGAATTTATAGCAGGAACTGTTCGACTTTTATATATCGTTAATTAATTGTTTAAATAATACTTATATGTTCTTTCATGTTACTCGTGACGTGACCAATATAATTTTGTTGACGTAAGAATGTCTCGTGCCAGAGTTTGGCGAGTCAACATTTCCTGAGGATGCCTCGTGCAGAGGTGAAACACGTATCGAATTATTTGAAGACAAATATTGGCGGATTTAACACTCAAGAAAACTCAAAACATTTGGATGATGTAAGAATGTTTGTTATTTTTACGATGGCTTACACAGTCAAGCTTACTATCAAACTAGCAGCGGATTTGAAACGATGTCCAAATTGCAGTTTCATTGCATCCAAATTCGCCGTTTAGTTTCCATCTTACCAATGTAACATGGACATCATAACCATCACAATTGAAACCATGGCGTCACACGTCACAGACCATGATTATTATTATTAAAACAGAAAGATCATTCAAAATGGTCCTAAAGCCTGATAATGTCAACTAATATCGTTCATACTGTACCCTCACATACAATATTTTCAAGTTCACAATACGCAACTAAAATCACCGAGTATGCAGAAACGAATCGATTATTGCTTCAAGTAGAATTATTGACACCGTCAAGTTAACTGGGCACATCTTCAAGTCCACTACACTATTAATTGTTTACTTAATTATGTTTAATTATAAGCATTTTCCGTGGGGAAAAGTTATGAATACAACTGGACAACAAAATTTTAGGCAGTTGTATGAGTCTCTAAAGAAATCTAGACATGATAAGTAGTTGACACGTATGTTGTACCTAAACTATGTAGTAGAATGCGGTAGCATTCATATGGCATATCACGACTTGCATTGTGCATTCAGAAATGTATCTTATGAATAATATGAAAAGGTTTGTTATTGCTTAGAGTAGCTTGTTATGAAGAATTAGTGCATGACTTATCCTTCAGGTGACAAATGCAAGAAGTCACGCTATCGACAATGGTTTCGTAATAATACTATTGTTTGATATTTGTAAACTGAAAAATATTTCTTCACAAGTCTCGTGCATACCGAAGAAAAAGTTATGAAATAAAGTAAAATTATGAAGTTACCGAAAATGACGAAAGTAGTACTAACAAGGGATTTTAGGAAACTTCAATACTAAGTCGATAAAAAAGCGATCGAGCGACATTTGAATGGCAAATCCGCTTATAGGCAAAGTTATATTATGTACAAAATATCATACTTCTTCTTCTGGTTTTATTATAATACTAGCTGACCCGGCAAACGTTGTTTTGCCATATAAAGTATAATTCACGCGATAGTTTTATAAGTAATAAAATATTGCCTATATTATAGCCTGTACCTCATTTTGTTCTATTGCCAATAGTTTTTGCAGCGCACGCAAAAATAGTTCGATTTTACACCTTGTGTTACAAAATAGCAATTTTATTACGGATCCCTAATTTTGAAAAAAAAAACATAGCCTATAGCCTTCCTAGATAAATGGACTACCCAACACTGAAAGAATCATTCAAATCGGACCTGTAGTACCAGAGATTAGCGCGTTCAAACAAACAAACAAACAAACACTGCAGCTTTATAATATTAGTATAGATTCAAATTATTATATTCATATATGGCGTTTTTTAAAATTTTGCCACTCAGTAAACGGTGAATCAAAATTTGTAAGGTTCAATGGGCAAATAAGTTTGAATGAATTAGTCACAGTACAGCAGAGCTAAGCACTACTGTGCAATAAAGAGAAATCGTCATGTTATATCTCTTCTGACATGTTCTAAGCATTGTTATTTGAAATATTTAGAGCAAATCTCTAAAAGGCAAAAGTTCAAAATACGACTGATACGTTTTGCATCAAAACACAACATAAAGCATAACATATAAATATGCTATATGAGGGATTACTCCGATATTACTATAGACTTACAATACGCTAGCGTATGGACAAAGAACGAGATGAGATTGAAAAACTTCTCTTATGGAGATACTATACTATAAACCACTGGACTGGCAGCTGTCAAAGTGCGTTTGTGCCTGTTTGATATTCGCCTTTTTGGCGCTGTTGGCCATAGCGAGAGTCTGCGATACTTAAAACAAGTCATGACAACCTAGTGGACAACAGAGATGGTGGAAACAATTGTGTACTTTATAACGTTGATTTTTGAAGTATAAATAACACGGATAATCAACGAAATTAATTCAAAATGTAAAAATACTTGAGAGACATTCCTTCGCAGTATTTTTTGTATTATACGTCAAAATTAGTTCTCTTGGCGCTCGCGAGTGGCGCTTCAAATAGGCACAAAAAATTTGCTGTCAAACATATGGAACAGCCTGTCCAGTGGTATTTATACAGGTGGTCCCCCTTTATTAGGGCTGTCAGGTTGTCTATTCCCTGATCTATTCGAAGTCTATGGAGTAATTATATCGTACTGTGGTCATCACTCACTTAAAGTTGGAATGTCATGCCTCTGCGACGAGAAATCGTCTCGTTGTGCTCCAATTACAACCTAAATTATTAATAATTGCTTCTAGAACATTATAGAACACATAATGGAACTCTTCGTATATAAAATGACGTTTAATAATCAATACGAGGTCAATATTTACTTCCCTGTTTCAAATAGAACGTGTTGTTTAAATTTAGATTACGAATGACCGTTTTGAAAATAAAGGAAGTTGTAAAACTAGAGTTTAAATGTCTGAAACTATCGGTGAGACATTAATATTTATTGAAATTGAATTTATTAGAATTATAAAAATAACCATATCAACAAAAGGAAGATACGATATTTTATTAAAATAATACGACCGATTTTTTATTCACACTAAGCATTTTTCAACATTAAAAACTTGTGGGAGCGAAGGGCACGATAAGGAATCCTGGAATCTATTTTTTCTCTCTCTACAGAAGCTCATTATTGAAGATTGTGGTCATCGTCGGCAGAGGTTTTTTTTTATATGAAAATAAGGGACGAGACGAGCAGGACGTTCAGCTGATGGTAATTGATACGCCCTACCCATACCATAGCAGTGCCGCTCAGGATTCTTGAAAAACCCAAAAATTTTGAGCGGCACTACAATTGCGCTCGTCAGACATATGATGTTAAGTCTCATTTGCCCAGTAATTTCAATAGCTACGGCGCCCTTCACACCCAAACACAGTAATTTTTACACGTGACTGCTTCACGGCAGAAATAGGCGCCGTTATGGTACCCATAATCTAGTCGGGTTAATGGGCAAAGGAGCATCCTACTGGTGAATGATGATGCTGTTGGTGTGATAATTCCTCTGAGTACTTCCCAAGACATATGCGGTAGAAGATGCAGTGAGAGCCCACATCTCTACGCAACACCAAACAATCAAACCGATCTGAGATGATTCGAGTAGCTCTTCGAGTATACCAAGCTTGACTAAATACACCAAGCTTTTTTTGGAGGCTATTTTGGCCTTCTCTTGCTTCAATATATCAACGCCGAGTATGCCGATACAAGCGTAGGTACACAATAATTAGAGGAGTGATGTCAAATCGATGGGACACTTCAAACGGAGTCTTCTAGAGTTGACGCATCAGAATACCACACCGGAGCCATTTTCTACCACGAATCAGCAATATGCAAGCATTGTTGTATTTCGGTTTTGAGAGCGCTGTAACTAGTGAAATAACCGAGGAAATGGGTAAGACATAAAAACTTATTTCTCGACGTGTTGACAATTATTGAGATACCGCGCAGAATTAAGGTTCAATCATTCTTCTTCGATTCTGATATTCTTGAATGAACCTGAGCGGCACTGCGTTGTATTGGCATGGCAAAACCATCAGGTGGACGTCTTGCTCGCCTCGAAAATTTTTCGTAAAAAAGATAACTTTTTGGAACACTCATTAACTATAAGGTACCTACTTCTTAGAAGAACTGTTATTATTTTATGATAAAGACGTTGAAGTAGATAATACTTTAACTATTTTCTTCAGAAATGCACTAGAATTGTTGAAGTTAACATACATCAAGTTATTATTTATGGCAAATATTACTGTTAAGTATTAGCTCATATCTGCCTTATACTATTATTTCAAGGATTTTTAACCGTATAATCGGTACAACTCTTGCGATAGTTATCACCAGCAGCTGCAAGGCGGACGTTAGATTTACTTATGTTTTAGTATAAAGCGCTTTTACAGTTTTGTATAGGTATTGTTATGCAGAAATATTGTGAAGCGCTGTACAGCGCTATAAATTCAAACTCAATCGTGCCAAGGCGACGCCTCACTACGCTGCGTCATAACTCTCAAGACTGCATTTCTTGTGAAACGAACATGCTTTGATAATACACTACACCAAGTAATAATAGCTTAACTTAGCATAAAACATTATGATACAAGGGTGCACAGTACGTCATTGCAAACGAGCAGTCATTAACAGGCCCGAGCTGAAGTCGAGGGTTTTTAATGCCACGAGTTTATAATAATCTACACACCCGTGTATCACACGACGTTTTTCAATAAAGTTGTAGGAAATAGTAAAAATCAAGGAATTCAATATGTTTATTTCAATATACTTTTAGAAAATGGTACTTTTTTGCAACTAGGCAACGGGATCGTACGCGTACAACACAGCCTATTTGACAGTAGTTATAGAATATGAAAACAAATAAATTAAAACTGGTATTTAAATATAATAAACAGCTATTTAAAAGATATTTGAGCATTCAATATTCAGACGTAAGGACTCATTCATTTTGCTTTGTAAAATAACTATCCGATTTTATTTTATGTATGAAAACTCCTTGCTACAAAACTTTTTAAACTCATTGATGACCGAGCTCTTATACGAACGAAAGTCACGAACGCGTAAAAGTAATATGTTCGAGTTTTATTTCGCACCAAAATATAGATACATTTTAGTACGATACAGCACATATCCGCCATCTGCCTCGATCATTGATCAGTAACTAATCGATTCTTCGGAAGAATTAATCCGAATCACAGTTGCCTAAAATCGTATCTTATAGTAGTTTTTACATTAATCTTGCGTATAACAATTGCATCTCACTATTCACAGTTTTCTGGATACGGATTTCAACATACTGTCCCAGATAAATCATACTGTGATATCACACGTTGATATTAATTATTATGCTATATTTCGAAATACAATACCTATAGGTTGTGCCGCCAAACAGTTTACTGATTTTCAATATATAGTTTTCGTATCTTTTGATGTTCCAACGTTCATGTATCAAATTTTAAGTACATATATTATTCATTTATATAGTTTTATCTCAACTATGAATACGCAACGAAGATCAAAGTTTTATTTTTTATTTGGCGGCAAATGTCAATTACCCTGTACAAACTAGTTTATGTTGTTGAAAATTAATCTAACGGATTTAACAAATTTCATACTCAAATATTATATATGAATAAAATTGAATTTAGAATTAAATTAAAATATAACAATCCCAATATAGCGTCATCAGGCAATTTACTGGCAAACCTCGGCCACAAAGTGTATAAGATATTTTAAATCAAATGATTTATGTTAATAACACATTTGAAAACAGAAATGCCTGAAACCTGAAAATAACGGTGCAGTATTCTCAACGGATTTTTTTGATTTTTTCTTTATTTTCATTAATACTCAAATTGTTGTTGAAATAAATCTATTAGAAGAATTCGGTGGTGTTGATTGCTCCATTCCTAAGTATCGCTTATAAAGTTTAATAAAAACATAGTTACATGCGTTTTTAAAATCTAAAAGCAATCTTTTGAATTTTGCACCGTAAATATTATGGAAATTTTCTGGGATCCTGAAGAAGAACCATATACTTCGCCCAGCGAATGACCTACTTACTTGACTTAACCGAGTAGTAGGCATAATAAATTTAATTTTTCCTGTGTTTGAGACTAAATCTGCGCAAGTTTCACTGATCGAATTAATCCTTGTCTTTTATGAATCAGGCGGCCAGCGTCAACCATTATGCATCCAACCTTGGTAGACTTTTGACACGCTCGCATGACTTTTATTGTACTCTTGGATTCTATAGGTAAATGAGAAATTAAAATATTTTATGACGCATGCAGTTCTGTTATTGTGTAATTATTGATGTTACGTAAATTACGTCATGTAGCTTGACGAGTTTTACATAAACACTCTCCGTATATTTCATTACATGCATTGAAAATATTTATTTAATTATGTATTATATTATTGAAGGTATTTTTTTTTTGAAAACATAATTATCTGCCTCTCACGGGATTTTCCATTAATCAGGTGGGGTGCGAAAGGGGGAGGGGATTTAAAAAGATCATGAAACTGAAAATGATCATCTAAACCGTGGGTCCCCTAGTATATTATAGGTAAGATGGATATTTTCCATTTGTGGTTTCCATGCAGAGTATTAGGTATCTACTACACTGCATTTACCTCTTGTAGGAAAAGCTGATTACAGTGACGTGAGGTGCTAATTCAATTAATAATTCATGAGTATTATTTACCATCAAAAACTACCATGTCATGTATTTAAATATGTGATCCTCTACCAGTAGGAGGCTCCTTTGCACCGGATGTCGGCTAGATTATGGTCTGTGTTTCGGTCTGAAAGGCGCCGTAGCTAATGAAATAACTGGGCAAATGAGACTTAGCATCTTGTCTCAATGTGACGAGCGCAGTTTTAGTGCCGCTCAGGATTTTAGGGTTTTTTCAATAATCCTGAATGGCACTGCATTGTAATGGGCAGGCCGTATCAATTACCATCAGCTGAACGTCCTGCTCATCTCGTCCCTTATATTTTCATAAAAAAAGGATGCCTCTAATACTATCAAATTCAGCAGAACAGTCGGGGCGAGCTAACATTAATAAACATGTCCTTATTAAGAGAATATTTGTTATTCTTGTCTATGTTGTCATATTGAATAATAATGCCACATGACGCGAATTAAATGGCAGTTCTCTTCCTAGTAAGCTTCCTGGTTATAATTATTGGATTATATTGATAGCAAGTATGGTAACTTCTAGTCCATTATGTAACTACATTAAGCGCGCCAGTTGAATGCAGTCGAGGTAAAGAGTCCTCCCCCCGCTGTCCGCACACCTAGCCTCGCGCGCCTGCAGTGTAGTGATGTGCCATAGTCGACGCTTACCGTGTTATCGCGTTAATACTAAAGTTGCGATCCCGTGTTGATGTTTTTGATTTTAATAATAACTGATCCGAGTCCATCAGATTCCCAAAAAAAAATTATTCCATCGCCGAGCAAGAGAAATAGCAAGAAATGTTTAAGACAAGTGTTCAACACACAGAAAGGCAGAACAAAAATTATTCAAATTCAAATACAAATATTTTTATTCAAAATAGGATGTGACATCACTTATTGAAAGTCAAAAACTACCACCCATTTCAAAAAGAATGCCGCAGACCAAACAAGAACGGGCGCAACAAACTCAGCGGGCTTTTTTTCATATAATATATAAATTTTAAAAGTAATGTCGATAATAACAATTAAACTTATTATTTAATAGCCTGCGGGCGGTCGCTCCATTCCCAAGTAAATATACTAAACTTGAAGCATTGTTTAAATTTATCGACACACTATGATTAAAGTTATTAATTATAATTAGGTCACAGCACTATCGCATTCCTGGACTCTGCATTCAACTTGCGCGATATCTGTAGTAGGCAGTACAACAGAATTTACGCGTTTAATTAAACATTTGAAATGAAGGGTGTCATGTTTTAATCGGTATTCAGGGTATTGTTATTATATTATTATGTATTCGAGTTTAAGCCTAAGCTAACAAAAGCTATTAGCTAACGTGATAATCGTTATTTAAACGTTAACTTTGATTTAATTAAGTAGGTAACTTGTAACTAATTCTAGTAGGCTTCATAAGATACATAATAGCTTTAAGGGTAAATGTTTACACTTCTATAACAAAGTCCCAGCCACTGTTCAGGCATTATCTATAAATAAATTTAATTGTTTTATAAAAAAAATGGTTCTGTCGTTAATCCTATTACTCCACTGCTGAATATCTAAATGATCGGACAGCCTGGGACTAGATTGTGATTATTTTATAGCAACTGTACAATATTGTATATTTTTATTGAAAAGAGCGCAAAAAAAAAGAATGCTGGGAGAGTTTCTTGCGCCGCTTCTTCTCTCTCAGAGCGCCATTTGTTTCCGAAGCGGTAGAAGTATCTAGTAGTATAAGAAATGACATCAAAAAGAATTCTAAAGGAATCAATTTTGAGAAAATAAATGCCTTTTATGCCTTTTATGCCTTTTTAGGTATAATGATTCCTTAACGGTCATTTCTCCAATACTTTCTCGTCTGTTCAGTCTGTATTTTTTTACTCTCTTTCAATATTTATTTTTTAAATAAGAGGAACGTCTTTATGATCTGTGTCTCTCATGTTTTATTGACATTGAATTTTTTTAAGTGCTATAACTAATTAAGTGCTATATAAATAACTTCACTCAGTGCGTAAGGTTATAAAAAAACAGGCCGCAGAAGGCTAGTTTACAACATTTGTCAACTTTCAACGGCTTTTTAAAACAATTAGAAAAATGGTAAAATTTTGGCAGCGAAGCATGAGCAAAACCTCATTTTTACTTTGGATGTTTGTAACAGCTGCTTTGTCCTTATTGAAGTGATTTTTTTTTGTGTTTGCCTGCCTCTCCAGAGCAGAAGCGATATCATGTATAGATTTTTAATTCAGTCAGTAGATAATTACCGTCGCTCGGTATATTAATAATAATGCACTGCGTTAGATATATTTAGTAATTGTCGCATATATAGTTATTAGTTATATAGCAATCTTTGAGTGCACGATGGATCCAAATTTTTATCACTTTGACTCTCTTATCTATGTGATCAATTAGGAAAAGTAGCACATTGTCCGTTTTCGCTTTGCAAAAGATTTACTCTGCCAAACTAATTAATTAATACACTATCTACAAAATTTATTGTGCGAAAAGATACGATTTTTAAAATAGATCAAAACTTAATTTGCCTTAAAGCCGGGTTTAATAAATTTGCGCGGTACCCAAGAAAATTTTCTAATATAAAGTAGCCTGCGGTACTTCTACTGTTCCTATTGTTTGGTGTCTATTAGTTTCGGAGATTATAATAAAGAGAAAGACTTGCATTTAATAATTAGATGTTATTTTGATAATATACACAGTTATCTGAATTTTATTTCCATTACATATACCAGTGGGAGGCTCCTTTGCACAGGATGCCGGTTAGATTATGGGTAACACAACCGCCTAATGGCGCCTACTTCTGAAGTGAAGCAGTAATGTGTTTCGATCTAAAGGGCGCCGTAGCTAGTGAAATTACTGGGCAAATGAGACTTAACATCTTATGTCGCAAGGTGACGAGTGCAATTGTAGTGCCACTCAGAATATTTGTGTTTTTAAAAAATTCCTGAACGGCACCGCATTGTTATGGGCATGTATAAATTACTATCAGCTGAACGTCCTGCTCGTCTCGTCCCTTATTTTCATAAAAAAAAATCAAAATAACTATGTATTGCCTTTGGCCATCTAAAAAGCAATTCGAAAGTCGGTATTTGCTCACTATCAAGTACGTTATCGTAATATAGTATTTAAAACTATGATATCAATAAAGGAAACATTATAATAAGATATAGTATTGAAAAGACGACAAGCTAATAATAAATGATAAGCTTTGATGTGGTTTCTTCCTTCCATCGACCTTTCGATAAGATTTATTGCGTGTAAATAATAATATGCGATTCAATAATGATGAATAATGCATAATCTTATGAATGGAGAGACAGGAAATTGCCAATTATGTTCGTAACTAAAACGTAATTCAAAAATATCGGATGTATATACACGTAGGAGTGTGATATTTAGTAGGCACATGAAACACTTACACCTCGGTGACATAATATGTCTGTTCGGCGTAAAAACTCAGCAAACGCGTTTGGCTAGATGAAAATTAGCTGGATACTTTTTCGCCCCCAACGGATAGTAGTAGATTTTTATTAGAATTATTAGAGCCAATTGCGAGATACATAATATCGATACACAAGTATGTATGAATTAGAACTGCTTGATTCAGTATAAAAGATAAGTGATAGACTTAAAACTTATATTCACTCATTCATTACATCACAATGACAAATATAAAGCAGATAATTAATTGTTTCCAACGAAAAAGAAATTACAAATTACTGCCTATTGAAGAAATGTATAACACTGAAGGATAAGAAACGCAAGTTTCGCTCAAACTAAAAGTAATGAATTGAATCATAGTATAATCAACACTTTTTCACCACCAATACAATAGTGGAAAGTTTAACTACAATATCCGACTATGTAATATATCCGACGAGAATTTCATAACTTTCTTACGCCTTTTGAAATGTATACACCCAAGGCGTGCCTTTCAAAGTGTTATAAAATATGTTTATCTTTGCAATTCATTTAAATTTAACTTAATTGTTACTTTGAATTGTTTTTGTTGTTGTACATTGTACCTTGTACATAAAAGTTGTACCTTTAATTATGTTACTTTATTACATATAAGTATCTTTAACGTCATAATTAAGAGTTTGCATTGGTGAATTTACTAAATTTATGTATAAAATGTCTTAACATTTGTTGGTTTCAAATTAAGAACTAAAAGCAGATTTTTAACAAACCTATGTTATTAATTTAGTTTGCAATAATGTCAATATTGTCAGGTAATCACATTCATAAAAATATGAATAATTTAACTAGACTGTTTCGACGAATATAGAAACATTATACGTAAAAGTTTATTGTAACACAACGCCATTAGTAAATTTCCACAACTTTAAACAAAATATATAAAATATTTTAGATGGACCGGATAAGATAAGGTGCATAAATCATTGTCTTTGCTTGTGATAACATAGTTTTGATATTTGTGATAGCGTGTGCCAATTTTATCTAAATCAAGGAGAAGCGATAAAATTTTGTTTAGTCATTTATAGCGAATTTCTCAATATATAATGTTAAGATTAAATTAAACACAAAAGCATTTGTTATATTATGTATCAACTACTTTTCCTAAGGAAATGGTTAGAAAAGAATTAAATACAGGTTAGAGAGATAGATAAGAGATGAAGGTAAAAATTTAAATGGAGTACCATGGATAGCCGGATGCAAGAGATTTTAATGAAGGATATGGGCGAGGTACGAAGGTACAAAGTTGTAAATTGAAAATCAATAAAAAAAAAAACAAAACGTGTTTATTGATTACGTGATGTTAAGTGATCGATGTCGGCTTTTTTGGAACGTAACTCGTTTTTCTTTCACATCTTGGAAGCACCGCACATGAAAGCTCATTCCACAGTTTGATTGTAATAAGCAGATAGAAGAAAAGTTATTTTTCCCTTTTTCATTTTGATCTATCTTCTCAATCTCGTAGTGCATAAAATCATAAGATTGCCTCTGTATACAGAAGGAGAGATGCTAATGAATAACGAAGTCACTATAATGAAAAAAATTATGAATAACCAGGTCTGATTTTTGAATAACTGTTTGTCGTTGTATTATAGAACAATAAATAGTTAATCTACATAGAGATAAATAGTCTTTCAAATTATTGATTAAGTAAACAAACAATATTAGTTTCTATTTAATCGCAAAATGCACTTATAATAAGTAATATCGTTGTTCTTGTCTCTCTCATAATAATCTCAAAGACTAACCACTATTCTCGCATAGTTAAAGTGAATGTCATTAAAAAAAAAAGTTAAAGTGAGGAAGAGAAAAATAGCGGATCTCTAACTCCTTGTCCTTTTATTCCTTGTACTTACTGGCCCTTTTTAAAATGAAAATAAGGGACGAGATGAGCAGGACGTTCAGCTGATGCTAATTGATACGCCCTACCCATTACAATGCAGTGCCGATCAGAATTCTTGAAAAACCCAAAAATTCTGAGCGGCACTACAATTGCGCTCGTCACCTTGAGACATAAGATGTTAAGTCTCATTTGCCCAGTAATTTCACTAGCTACGGCGCCCTTCAGACCGAAACACAGTAATGTTTACACATTACTGCTTCACGGCAGAAATAGGCGCCGTTGTGGTACCCATAATCTAGCCGGCTTCCTGTGGAAAGGAGCCTCCTACTGGTCCTATAATAATTTTCCGTAGTTTTAAATCAAAATTAAACCTATTGATCTGTATTACAGATTGGTTAATTCTCAATACTGAATCTTTACTGAAATTTTCTCCACTTTATTCTACCTATTTTCCCAACCTTGTTTTGCAAAGATGAATTTCATTATTCAATCCAAGTTCACCTTTACTTTGGCAGACTCTATACAGAATGTTGGCATTGGCTGGCTGGATGGGCATTACCATAGCAACCATTTCTGCCGCCTATAAAGCAATGCAATATATATGCAAGCTTTTCTTTTGTTTCATTTTGTAGGAAGTGGTCATTATTTGAAACACCGAATACAATGACGGTTCAGTATTTCAGCTTACTGTTTAGCTTAGCCAGACTCACGATTTCTTACCATCACAAAACATACGGTTTTTTAACTCAACGGCGGAATCATTGCAAATAGATCACGAAGTGAATTCGTATATATTTTCCTTTCACTCGCCAACACCGTGACTATCACACACTACAATTGAATGAAGCCTCTCTCTTATCGCTAATCATTTGGAAAAATACAAATACTTTTATTGCTGGGGAAAACTTCCGCAGCACCGTTTTGTTTACGAATAATAAAACAATAATGAGATAACCTTAACTTAAATATGCTGCATAAATATGATGTGGATAGCTAGCATTTCATAGGCGCGAAAAATCCTTGAAATACAACGAGGATAGATATTTTTTTAATTTTACTCACTGGCGGTTAAGCATGGGATTCACATGATTATCCTTATATAGCATTTTTATTTTTATTTTTAACTTATTTGGTAAGCCGAGCGGACAATTGTTTCACCAAACAGCATTCGGATTAATCGGATCCTTTGTCATATTATGAGACGGCATCTCTCCCAAACCGATCCCTTCTATTTTTTATTTGGGGCTAAACAGAACATAAAAATAACGACATACAGAACTTATGAATCTAACTCTAATGCAGATATATTGAGCTCAGAAGGATTTAAATGAATTTAAATATTTAAAATATTATTTAATTGTTAAAACATGAGTGCAATTCACAGGCGGTAGAAGTAACATTTAAAAATTTTGGCTTCAAAATAATGAGACGAATGTAAAATTTCGTCTTCGAGGATAATTGGAGGTCTTAGTAATGATTGATACAAAGTTTGATAAATATTTTACATTTTATTCGTATATATGTATTACATAGATGTATTCACACTCAGAGCGTACATTTTCGATAAACGATACAAGAGGCTTGTGGTAACTAAAGTATGAAATAAATACTTTGGTCTTAATATGGTCACTATGTCATTGGAGTACTGTTTTTGATCTTGCTGTTAATACAGTGCGACTGCTGCATATTTTAAATCGAATCGAATCGCTGTAGCCGATGCATAAGAAGCATATGCAGTCCTGGTACATGTAGCTAGGATGACACATGATTTCAACCGCTATGAAAGACATTACAATCACCACTACCATATTTATGGTGTCTATGTATTAATACGTCGTGCGCATGACGTCAGAATATATTAAAGTATACTCGCGTCATACATAAGACAATCTCTTCTTCGACTATGATCGCCTGGTACCAAAACATTGTATAATGCTTTCTATCTCAATTTCTCCCACGTAATCTAATGAATTTATGTGTCCTGTCTCTTCTTACTGTCTCGCTTTTTCGTTTCATCGACTTTCAAATCACAACGATGCTAAAGAAATTTTAACTTCAAAAACTGATTACCTATATTATATCGATATAGCTTTATAAAGCACGGAGTAAAACATATTTTTGTATCATTTGATAATTGAAGGCAAAAGCGCATCCGGAACTCCTGGTGATAAATGATCACCGTCACTATGATCCCAAGTGTTGAACCCGACTCGATCAGAATTTAAAAATGATCGAAAAATGTAACATGAATTTATTACCATAGCAACAACTAATAATGCAAATACGAAAACTTGAATTATAAAAGGGCCGCTCCTTAGAAATAAGCAGACAAGATTTTTATATGAATTAATTCTGTGTCATATTAACATTTATTCATATCACTGATAATGTTCGTAGAATTATTTATGTATTAAATAATAATTCTATTATTTTTAAAAGCGTCGTTGTCGCAATAGTTTGAGCCGTTGACTTTAAACACGAAACCCCCGGTTTGATCCCCGTCCACCACGTACCAATTAGTTTTCGGTTTTCAAATTCATATATAGCTTTGTTCGACGCCTCAGCTTTTATAAGATTTCCATAACAAAATCTCCTACCCGAATTATCAGGACTAGAATATTTTCCAATCCATAAAGTAAACAATTGCAAAATGAATAATATAAATATTTGAATCTTAATATCTTTGCAGGTAAGGATATTATTAAACAATGTTGGGTTTTCTTGTAGTTTATTATTTGCAAAATGAAACACTTGTCTCCACACTTCAAGGTTATTATTTTTCAATACAATAGATTTTAATTTATGAAAATTTTATTTGATTTGCGTGAACATTAACCACATGTGAACTCACGTAAAATTCGGTCTAAAATTTCCACAGAATTGCAATGTGAATAATCGTTTATTTGATAACTTACACGAGGAGACTTATATGAAAGGTTATTATTACAACAGTTATATTGAATATACGAAGAGTTGTAGCTGGTTATTGTGTGGGTTTTATCTATTCGATTACAATAAAATGAACATCAAAGTCAATAGCCATTTACTCAATTAGGTGCAGAAAAAGACTTATGAACATCACAATTAAACATCTTACCATTTACTGCAGCTTCAAAAGAGATAGAGAACTTAATGATATCACCTAACAACTTTTGCTCGTAATTTACGACATACGATATTTGCAGGTGCTTCATTATAACAGCTATCCATGTAATATATAACACATGAGGTAACTGTACTTAGTAATATCCATGGTTTATCAGACGCTTGAAAGAGCAAAAAACTTCAAGGGCACGAAGACGTAGAGTTTTGACCTCAAGATTAATGACTCTAACACGTTTTCGGGGAATCCATTCAAGAATAATTCGTCTTCCGTTGAAAAGTGGATGCATTTTTGTGAGGACTAACTAGGTATGGAATATTTTTCCTGTTTTATATGAGTCATCATTAAATTGGCAAAATTACTGAGAACAATTTGTGAATCGTCTACTACTACTGACTACTGATAACAATTTTTTTTTATTTCCTCTCCTTTGGATCACATTTTGGATCACATTTTCCATGCATCCGCTTCAAGTTTTCTTTCATTGATTCACATTGAAAGTATACTTGCATGTTCTACTTCAAAGTGTTTTTATTTATTCCAAGGTAGGGAAACGAAGCTCAAAAGTCACACACTATCGGGCAGGTTGTCTACGTCTAAGACGTATATTCGTAAGACTAGTATATTCTTAATCTATGATTGTATAACTCTTTTTCGCTATGCAACTTTGTATTTAATCATGTTTTCTAACTACACTATATCTTGTGACGTATTAATATTATGAAAGTAAACAATATTTGTGCCGTCAGTCGCCATGATTCACAATAATATTTACGAGTGACCGTTCGAGACATCAGACTATTTACTATTTGGCTCAGGATTAGACGATTTGGTTGAAACGACGCCAAATGTATGCACATTTTGCAAAACCGTGTAATTATAAACCAGACTGAAACGTATATATACTCCAACCATAACAAAGAAGTGCTACGTAATATTATATTTTGTCTGGAGAATCATTACATAATCTTTCATATAATATGTCACTTAACCAGCATGAAATTTACCGTGCTTAATATTGTATTTCAGTTTCAAGAGCTAGTGAAATTACTGAGCTCATCTACTATATATCTACCCTAAGATAATTTATACGTCCAGATACGCCTCTTGCTGCTATACAACCGATGAAAATAGGCCAGGTTTATTACTTTAGTGTGCGTGACATCTACATCTTACACTCGCAATTTGTATGTCACTTGCCCAAAATAGGGGTAAACTGTCGTCCTCGATTTTTTTTAACGTTTTCACATTTCTCACAGTCTATCTAGACGTATAATTGATATAAGTTTTTATCTCTATTTTTTTCCATCTCATTTCTATTTCTTTGGTATTTTCAATGTTCACAATGCAATTATTGCTACGAAATGGCAGTGCACATATACCGGTGTGTTCCTTTTTGAAGATCGTGGGATTCTGAATTTCAGGCACATGGCATATTCCGTCTAGGTCTCAACACGAGCGTAGCAAGAGGTTCGTCGAATCTCAGCAGATTGAGATGCTCTCTCAGAAGATGTTGCTGCCCATCATCCGTTCTTTGTATCCCTTAGTCACCTCTTACGATACTTTTTACACATTATCATATGACGTTCTGTCACTTAACTTGAACACACTGAATGATTCAAGCCAATTTCTATATCCAATGGCAATCCTAGTGACGATTGGAGAACAGGAGAGATTGTTATTTTTATCCGTTTCCAGCCATTTTTGGCATTTCAATAAATAATCTATACTTATTTTTTCAAATCATCTATGGAATGACACATTGGTATTTACAAATTTAATTTGTACTAAAATTTTTAGTATTTATATGAATAAGCGTCGGATTTGGAAATTAAGATCGAGATATTGAAATGCAGATTCAGGATCCAGTGACGAATAACATAAGGACTAGATCTTTAAAAAATGTCTATTATAAAACCTAAATACATACATTATTTACTATAATAAAATTGTAACAACGTATAAACTGTGCATTGATATTTTTAAATGTTTACTTTGAGTGTGTTATACAAAAAATACTGAAGCTCAAAAAGCAGTTTATAGAGGCTGTCTGTTTGTTTGTATATATATATATATATATATATATATCCGGGCAAAATACAAAATCTACTGAATAAATTTTCTGAAAATTTTACATGAATTAAACACATTAAATAGAGATCGGCAAACCATAAGCCACATAATAATATTATCACACTTTAAGCAGATATAGTGTGTATCTAGCTAGTGCGTAATAAAGGTGAATTAACAAAATAAAAATAACATGATATAAAATGGATAACTAATCAGCATAATATTATTTGGAATTAAAATTATCGCAACTTTAATTATTGCAACAGGTTTTCAGTGGTTTTGAAGTCGACCTGTTATGCAGGAATTGAAGTTACCGCACCTAATATATTGATAATAAACTAGCTGCCCCGACAGACGTTGTTCTGTTTATAATAAAAAAAATCTCTTGCGGGTAGAATTTCGTTTATTCCTTTCTTAGCTGACCTCCACTCGGTGAAAGGAATATTCCTACCAAATTTCAAGTCTCTACGCCTTATGGTTCCAGAGATATCGTGATGAGTGACTATATATATATATATATATATATATATATATATATATATATATATATAATAACTAAAATAAATCAAAGTAAATGTATTTAGGTTTAAATGTGCTAAACAAGACTTTGTTCTTTTTATCTTATCAGCAGTAGATAAGTCATTTCACACAAGGGGGCTTTTGTTTCAATCAAAGCGTACGAACAGGGAACTAATGAGAATCATATATCATGGTATTGAATCATGTTTTATTACACAATTACCTTCATTACGATACGGTTTGCATTAAATATTGACGTCAGTATGCACGCTGCTATAACAGTAACCCTCAAAAGAAATGGACCACATTTTGTTTACGTCATACATCAATTTGGGCCAACAAACAGATGAACGATTGCTTTCAAATATGATTCAAACGATCATTCTATTACATGTTAAATATCTCCTTTTTTATGATGAGATGAGTAGGACGTTCAGCTGATGGTAATTAATATGCCCTGCCCATTACAATGCAGTGCCGCTCAGGATTCTTGAAAAACCTAAAAATTTAGAGCGTCGTCGTCACCTTAAGACATAAGATGTTAAGTCTCATTTGCCCAGTAATTTCACTAGCTACGGCGTGCTTCAGACCTAAATACAATAATGTTTACACATTACAGCTTCACGGAAGAAGTAGGCGCCGTTACGTTACGCATAAGATTATGCTGTGATGCCGTCTATCTAGACACTCCCACTGGTAAGTAACTAACTAGTGAGTAAGGTAACTCTGATATACGAGATATCGTATGTTTTTATTTGAAAATACAAGAGATATCGATGTAAATAGTAATTCCTTACGTATGGAATTAAACTGAAATTTTCATTGATATATTATATATAAGAGATTTCCACCTATGTATTGACTCATCACGATATCTCTGGGACCATAAGCCCTAGAGACTTGAAATATGGTAGTGCTTTGGTTGACTTGAAATCCTTTCGCCGAGTAGTCAGCTAAGAAGGGATTTTACGAAGGAAGTGGTAAGGCGACAGCCCCTATGGATATCCTCCATAACAGGGATAACGATATGGGTGGCATTTCAGTTGGGAGTATGCTCTAGGCTTGAAGATAAGATCATTTATTTGTAGTCAAGGGTATACATAGATGTTACAAATCACAATAAAAGTTCTCCTTCTTGCCCGTATGCTGTGGCGTACAAATAGTAATTACTAACAAGTCAAAGAAATATATATATATAGACAATGATAGTTAATTGATATACATATCAATAATTTAATATTTTGAAATAACATATATAATAATTGAAATTGGTAAAAAGTAATTAAATTAAGTAAAATGATATTTAAAAAAAAATGTTAATTGAGCGTTGTATCTGAAAAGAAGTCTCTTATGGAATAGTACGATTTTAACAGTAGGAGATTAAATAGTTTCTTTTTAATACACGTCAACTTAAGTTCTGTGATATGTGTAGGTATCTTGTTAAATATTCTCGGCGCCATTTCAAGAACACTATTGTACATAGGAGCTGTGTTACTGCCATGTAAACGTAATCTATTCTTGCTTCTCAAATTTATATTGTGGATGTCAGATGTTCTGACAAATGTATCGGGTATTAAGGAATTTATATTTTTATGATAACGATCTCGTAAGTCCACTTGAGTTGTAAAAGGGATTAGGAAATAGAGATCGCTTTTAAAAATGTGACGCGGTGCATTAACTCAAAAAAAAATTCTTTAAAAAATTGCTTTTGCAAAAAAAAACATATTTTCGTATTATTATTCATTCCGGCATTAACTTGTCGATATGAAATTTAGAGAGTTAAAGTTCTGAGAAATGAATTGCATATTAAATGTTTCAACTCTTATGTGGGTTAAGCCTATACGCTGTCCGGTTTGTGTTTATTTGCAAGGCATCTTGTCATTCGGAAAACTTCAGAATTATCATTGTATTGACAGTGTTGTCAACGATATTGTAAACATTTTGCATTTTCTTTGTTTATCATCAGCTATAAATTTATACCAAGTTTATTTGTAAGGCCGTTCAAGTTTGGTTTCTTACAAACTGTATCATTATTTGCTAAAGACTCTCAAACTCAAAATAATCGTGTTATATAACAAGTTTTGGTAAACTGTTGCGTTATAAACAGGTATTTTTAATTATCGCTGTACAATCTATATATAGCTATAGGTACATTCTCAAATATGAGACGAGACCATTGTTTGTGGGTGACCCCATTTCAAACCATAATGAAAGGTAAAACGACTACGAGAGTCTCGACCCGATTGAAACTTCTCAGAACTTGTCTGTATATAAATAATATAGTCTGTTGTATAATATCTACTGTCAGTGGCTAAGTGTGTGGTCGTCAGATTGTGCGTGATATAATGCTAGCGTCGTGAATATATTGCAAATTAATTCTACTAATAAATTGTGCCCGAAAAATACTTAAAAAAAGATCCTCCATTCTGGCGAAAATTTAAGATTGGTGGCAAGCTTCAAAACTCACTGAGAATATTTATGTTCTTAGTAATGAATGTATCTTCAGTTACATAATTTTTGAGTTATTTTTATCTTATTTATTTGATAATGGTTTGGGCATAGTCGACGTAGGCGGAATAGCGAAAGATACGTGACGTCAACGTTATATCTTCGGTATGAAATTAAACGTTGTTACTATGAAAACCCGGTCACGCTTCAAGTGATATATCTTCAAAATTTGTGAACTGTCCAAGTATCCTAATCAAGTCTTAAATTTAATCGCAAACTGTTTTATTTCGTTCATTCATTCGTACCATGAGGTTATATTTGAACCTAAACTGGATCGCTGATGTGTCAAAGTGAGCGATTCAGAAAAAAGTGAAAAAAGTGTCTTAGCGGAAAGTTTTGTTAATGCATAATTTCAAAAAATAGTGAAAACATGCAGAAAAGAAAATAGAATTGATGAAAGATGAGATGAGAATACTTTATTTGACTTTTTATACAAATACTGAAAATGAAAATACTAAAAACAAGGCAGTAAGGGCCCTGGCTTTAGCTAGAAGGTGATTATTAAAAACGCTGTTATATTTGTATATTATTTAGTGTGAGGAAGATAATACATGGAAGTTTAAATATATTTATTTAGAAATGACAGACTTCCAAACAACCCTCCATCCATTAATTTATTCTCGTACGGTTGAAATTTCCAATCATCCCTTCTTACTGCTTATTTACGTTATTTAAGAGTACAAAGACATAAAAATCTTGTAAATCGTAGAACTCGATCGCAGCACTTTCTTCATATTATACAAAACTATCCAGGTTTTTTAAAACTATATTTTAAGCTTGTCCCTGATATACATATCATTGTGTTCAGAAATAACTATAAATAAAAAACGGCAATCTTATTAATACACCAAAAAATCATCAAAATAATTTTGCCGATTCTTCTCTCTCAGCGTGCTATTTTTTGAATTGATGGTAGTGATTTCACTGGTATCAAAGATAATCCTAAAAGAATATATGTAAATATTCCGTGGGTGGCAATGTCCTACTTATCTCACGTGGTGCGTATATGAGTTCTTTTCGAAGACGACTTTTATCCCTCGTACCAGGGACTAAAAGCGAGCTTATCATCCAGGTGGGAAAAACAAAAATTTTTATTTTGTTATACATATAATTAACGATACCACAACACCCGTTACAGGTTCCATATCGACGTCTTGAATTCACTGACGTTTTTTGTTTCTTGCTCTGTATTCAATTCAAGTAGGATCAAACCATCTTTAAATATTATTTTCTACAAACATTCGTTAATAATAAACACATGTTATATTATTAACTGTATCTAGTAATGTTTTCAGTTCGACTAATTGTAGCGGAAAGATTTCATTGACGAAGCATTCCGACCAGCGATTATATCTGTCACTATCCAATTATTCTGACCTCTTAGAATGTTGACAATTTTTACAAACGTCATTAACGTTATCGCTGGTTTTAACGTGTGTTGCTATGGAAACACATTTAAATAAGATTAAGTAATCGGCCAGACTTTGGCATTTGCAATGACCTCGTGTTTCACGACCGCGGTCGAAGATATTTGTGTAAAGACGAGATTAATACTCCTGTGTGTATATACATAATTGTTATTTAACTTAATACCGATAAACCTATCGCCAAATTGCACCTTATATGTTTGCTTTTTTTTATGGAATAGGAGGACAAACGAGCGTACGGGTCACCTTGTGTTAAGTGATCACCGCCGCCCACGCTCTTTTGCAACACCAGAGGAATCACAGAGCGTTGCCGCCCTTTAAGGAAGGTGTACGCGCTTTTCTTGAAGGTACTCATGTCGTATCGTCCCGGAAACACCGCACAAGGAAGCTCATTCCACAGCTTCGTAATACGTGGAAGAAAGCTCCTTGAAAATCGCACTGTGGAGGACCGCCACACAACTAGATGGTGGGGATGATATCCTAACTTGTGGCGTGTCGTGCGAAGGTGAAATTGCTTAAGTATATGTTCTTTTTATTTATTTCAAACAAGATGTAGTAAAATTAATATGTAATATGTACACATAATATTAATAATTAATTAATTATATTCATCAACTATAAAGAAACTTGTTACTAGAATAATATTATAATTGAATATTTAGAAAACTACCTATATATTATGTTAAAAATAATTTATACTATTTCATATATACTAAGAAGAAAATATTAATTGATATTTATATTTACGTATAAGGAAATATTTATTCAAATTCAGTTTCAAGCTATAATCAACCAATCATAAAAGATTTGACAGTCAATATAATTATTTTTTTTTCTTAATAATTATTTCCTCCCTATTTAATAGTAACTATTATTATATTTACTTTTAGATTTTCCCATCGATATTAATATATGTCTTAGTAATAAGATAAATTTCTGTTTATTAATAGCTAAGTTAGCCTTAGTTTAATTAGTTCAAAGCGTCTACTTATGCAGTTTTAGCTTTTGTATGGTAAAACCTTAATATTAATGTAAAAATCGATAGGAACCAAAAAATATTCATAATTATTTGGTTTCTAACGTTATTTATTTTTGTCTAAATTTCATTGTAACAACTTTCTAACCATCAATTTCCTATTATAATTATATTTACTAGTGGGAGGCTCCTTTGCCGGCTAAATTATAGGTTGGAACCCATTGTAAAACCGACCTTTTTTGTCATAAAAAAATGAAAACTTTCTAGACTAGAAAATGTATTGAGCTTGTATATAGTTGTAAGTGTTTCTTTATATGTTAAACTATAACTATAAAGTTATTTGGCTAAGACATAATTTTATTTCTAAAAACAGCCACACAAATCAAAAAATTCAATAAATGAATTAAGTATTAACTTTATTTTATGTCAAACAAAATTTCACGTTTGTAAAAAAATTGTAACTATAATGTTTAAAAATATAATCTGACTTTTGGCAAATGCTGCGAAATCTACAGCGTTTTGTACACATAATAAAACGGCCGTGCGCAAGTAATTTACGATTCGAATCTAGAATTCCCAGAATTCGCGTAAATTTTGAAATAGAACTCTTCGTTTTTTAAACCGTGATTTAATTGCCATCTTTTGAAATTGAATCGATAATCATTATTTAAGTACCTTTACCCTTAGGGGCCGTTGAAATCAGTTGAAAAATTTATTAATTTCAATTCCTTTCATGTAGAAGACTACGTAACATCCATCGATCTCAGTAGAAGCTCCTATCGTTTAAGAGCAAAATTAATTTTAAATAAATACGTTGCATTTTGTCAATAGTCGTTTTTCGAAATAATTCTAAAACCGTTTTTAAATTTAAATAGTATAAATTTAAAGCACTTTATATAATCAGATCATAAAGCTAGTTTGCGAAAGTTTCTCGGAAGAGAAATCGCATATGATATTGCACTAACTGTTAGAGCGGTTACACTAATATATTCACTCGTTAGCTTACTCATACCAATACATTTCCGGCGGTTTATATTACTAAGATAAGTCTTTATTTTATAGTTATGTTTGGTTATTTCTTTGTTAAGTTCAGTTGAATTTCTTTCAATTTATCAGCATTGGCGTCACTTCTTACTAGCCGCATAAATGTATTTTTATATGTTAATATTACGAGTCAGTACCTACCTATATAATGTAACATTATCAATTTAATTTTAAAAATGAGCAATATACCTAAGAAACATCATTTAATTTAAATTTATAAATAACCTTTTTAGATATTGGCAACACATTCGTCCATTCTAGAACCATTGATCTAGTCGCAACAAGTTTAATTTTAGATGGGCGAACATATTTATCATTTCATTTTTGCCTTCTTATTATGTGTTACCAATGTAAAATTAATATAAGTAGTATTATTCAGTAGTACATAGTATAAACAAGTAAATATTTCAAGTCTTGGCACGAGCTGAGTTAAATATACTAAATGATTCGTAATAGCCAACTGCTGACATATTTACCAAAACGTATTCGCAAAATAAGGAAATCAGAATTTCCTGGAACATGATTTGATTTCAGAACAACTTAATGCAATATATTTAGCTCTTCAGACTGCCCGTCTGCAATTATTTACATTACGTTTTTACGATCAACTTATATTGATGTATCACTATATTTACTACATGGTTTTGATAAATGGACAGCATACATCAAATCTCTTCATATAAATTGAAGTTATAAACAAACATACCATCGGTAGGATTATCAGATTTAGTTATAATGCGTTCCCTCAATGACACTTCAGAATTCTAATATTGTATATGGTTTTAGACAAAACAAATACATTTCAGAAGAATTTAAATCTGTTACGCTGAAAGAAGCGATTTCGATTTTGAGAATCAATTTAATCACACAGTCAAATGTTTAAGAATACGCAGCCTTTTAATCTACTAAGTTTTAGGTCAATGGGATTTAATAATAAACCAACTCAGTTTTCTGTTCAGAAGGACAGCAGGTCTGTGTTTAGCAAACAGCATTTCTATCTTTCTAGAATTTAAAGTAATCCTTAAGTGCGTAGCTTATTCTAATATAGTGTGAGTTTCAGTTACTTTGGATATTTGTAGTTGTTGAATACAAAATTGGCTTTCAGTGCATTGCAAGGATTATCTGCAGTGTATCTTTATTGGATTGGAATCAAGTTTGTTCACCTGTCTGTTTGTATGTTTTGTCTGTATAGTTCATTGACTCGATATAAAGCGGTCCTCTGGTTAATTCTGTCATGCTCTTACTGACGCATTTGGAGCGTGCGTCTCGGGACCGTCTAATTTTGCGTTGTGTTATTTTATTGCCGATCAAAGCTTCTGTCTCTATATTATTACTTTGATCTTCAATTTCAATAATATTAACTTTATATTATATTTTTTTAATATCTACGTTATCGGTTTCCTCTCTTATGACAAATTAGTTGTTAACCTAATTATGTAAATTGGGTGTTTGGAATAAAATTTCAAACTAAAGTTCAGACTGCTATGGGCTGTAAGATATATATCGTGTTATGTTAAGGTAGTTAATGGAAGTATTGATTAGTAAAGAAGAGTTGAACGCAGGAAAACATTTATCGTTAAATGAAACGCAATTTTAAGGGCCTTACTTACGACAATTGTTCCAAAAAATTACAAAATCCGTAGTTGAAAGATATTAAAAATACTTATCAAACACTTTTACATAAAACAGGTACGTATCTTTTATAATTATAAATGTCGGAAGAGTTAAAACTTCTAACATTATCAAAACATACGCTAGATTCAGTAAATGAAATTAAAACATGTAAGAGTTACACTAATGTTTCAGTATACAAAAATGCAATGGCTGACCCCAGGTAAAAGCTTACTAATAAAAAGGTAATGGTAACTGTTTGGTGGTCTCAGCAGGGTATTCACTATAGCTTTCTCCGATCTGATCCAACAATAATGGCACATGTCTATTGTGCCGAACTCCGAGCAATGATAACAAAACTAGCACTGAAACTCATGAATCGATCTTCACCATTATTGCTTCATAATGCATCGTAATCCATGAAAGACCTTCCTATTAGATGGCAGCAATGTATAGATAACACTGGAAATTCTTTTGATTAAATAAATATGTTAAATTAAAAAAAACTGATTTAAATTTTTGAGTAAAAATCGGCAATTTCATACTTTAACCCCTAATATGTATATATATTCACCTCGAATCTTTATAAAGTACAGAAAATATATAATCACTGAAACAGAACTTATTTGACGAGAACAAGAGACCACAAGAGACCTGATGAATACGTTCAGGATTCTTAAAAACTGGTCACTTTGATAAACAAGCTTTTAATATTTAAACTTCATTAGCTACGGTGCCTTGCACATTACTTTTTGACAGCGTTGCTATTGTTGATCAAATTTAGCTGTAGAGAAATGCGCTAACCATCTAGCCGGCAAGATATGCAAAAATACCACTTCCCATAGGCCTATCATTGAATTCAGTTATCATTAAAACTCTACACATGCGGTTATATCACTGAAGTCCAAATGCCGCAGTTGACGTCATAGGGGCGGCTATTTCTGAATATAATTTGAATACAAGGGCTGAGTGAACCACGGAAAGGGCGACCTTTGCTATTATAAGCTATTGTTAACCACACCTGTATTAAAGCTTACACCGTAAAACAAGTTTCAATAGTTGAACCATTATAATATTTGGGTAAAGCATTGAAATATAAGAATTAATAAAACGGACACAAGAATATAAAGAGTCTACCAAGTTCTAGCAGTATTATAAATTCTATTACTTTATTAATAACCCATGACTAAACCAAAATTACAACAATTACAAGAAATCAAGCACTGTTGCTAGCCATACTGAAACTACATATATATTTAAGTTTATTTATCACATTGACCAAGTCATTGGTGCAATGAATCTGCACGTGATGTCAATTAAGGAAATACATATTGAGTAACGAACAAGCTATCAAGTATATATCAAATCATTAATCATATAATTGCGCTATTTATAAGCAATATTTAGATCAGCTGTATACCTGTGTATCAGTATTTCGTGTCATGTTATCCGCGATAAACTTATTTCAAAAAATTTAATGAAATTTTGTACACCGAGTGTTGTTTGGTCTATTTTGACAGTTACGATCATTTTTATTTCGATTCGTGTCTCATAATTACGTTTACTTCAAATTTTATAATTGCATGACCATATCTATGAAAGAAATTTTTGACGTATAGTGTGACAGTTTTATCCGCAATGACATTTTTTCATTATAATAGGCAATAGTGACGAAATGATTATTGTTGATTGAAACAACTGAAACAAGGGTCCTGGGTTCGAATTCCGATAGGTACATACATTTGTTTGTTGACAATTGACAATAATATTGTTTATATCATGGATGTTTATATGTATTTATGTTTGTTTTAGTATTAAGTACCTATGGTATTGTTTCAAATATTAAATTATCGTTCTTTGGCGCCCAAAATACAGACTGTGCCTGATTTGGGGATAGATATATTGTGTCAAAGTGCATAATATTTTTTTATATCGGCTATATTTATGATCTGGCATCTACTCAAAGTCGAAATGTAGTTTTCTATCAAGAACATTTATATTTTATATACTGTAATTCCGTAAAAGATGTAAAAGAAACATTAGTCTAAATGTTATGATGCAACGATACAAGATTAGATCGTTTAAGCGTTCTAATAATTGCAACAAAATATTCGTTGGCAGTGTTTGTAGGGCGTTGCTGACGTCATTCTTAACCCAGACTCGAATATAACCCTAACAGAGAGCATGAGTTTATAATATATTGGATGTTCATTAGCACTGCTATGGAAATGGAAATTATGGAAACTATGGAAATTAAACGTTCACAAAAAACGCAACCTTTTTGCTCAAAAGGTTCATACATACTTACAACACAAGAAATAAGTAATTACTTATATCTAATAATTGAATTATGTTCTATGTAATATCATTTTAATAGTTTAGCATCAATCATTTTAATAATTTTTAATATATTTTACTTTTATAATAACTTCCCAGTCGTTTATCAGACGCTATAAATGAATTTTAAAGTTGTGTCGAAAATGGATTGCTGTAAATACATACGGCCGTTCAAAATTACTACCTTCTACTGTCAATAATAAGCTGTCATCTGTTATCTGAATGCTATGTTATGTTATCTGAAGCTGTCCCAATACACTCGATAAGTCATTCTTATCGTCTTATATTGGGACGAATGAATAACAATTTCCATACAAACTTCTATCACTGGTAGCTATACGTGTTCCCATTAACAGATAGCGTGTACGGATAAGGTCAGTTACCGTCGTTAAGTTTATTGGGACAGAAAAGTCAACGATAGTTACGATTAATATCTTAAAGTAATGTCATATTATGTACCTTCAATATTTTTAATACAGCGCATAAAAAGAGAGTTTTTTGGGCGTGCAGTGGTAGCGCTGACCTCAAAATAATTCAATTTTCAGCAAACAATTTAATTTTCAGCAAACAATTCAATTTTCAGCAAACAATTCAATTTTCAGAAAATAAATCACTAAAACGCGTAAGCTGATTTTGATATTTGTTACATCATTTGAATTTTCCTGCGGATAATTTCTATATCCAATGCTTATCCTAAATTGGTGAACTTGATATTTTATACTACTTTTAAATGAGGTATTGGATTTTTAAATTTTTATTTACATGAATTTGATGGATAAGCGTTTTCTACAATATGTGGATTTAGACATTAAGACCGAGATAGTGAAAAAAAAAATCCGATTTCTGAATAAACAAAAATATAAAAAGTATGAATTATATAAGAAACTACCACCCACCTCGAAACATTAAACGACATTTTGATGGTTGCTTTAATGGTCTTTTACTCTAAACTATATAATCGTGTGACACGATTCATCGTAGAAATTATTTTACTTACTGAGCTTGAAATTTTTTAAATATTATTTTATTTGAGATTAAGATAATGTTTAATATTTATTGCTTAAAAATTATTTTAAGAAATTCCTATTTCTCTATCAATTGATACTAGACTGCGGTTGACTATACATGGACAAGTCTTCATGATATCCGTGGGTCATCTTCAAATCTCAAGCAGCACACCTCATTTATTTAGTATTTCGAATAAAAACTCACCGAACTGGTTGTCGCTTCATTAGCGTATTCCGGGAACCAGACGAGTTTTAATTCAAACCAATTAATATGTTACGTGACATTTTTCCACCATTTAAATGATTTTGTAGTTGTTTTCCGCATCTATATTTATAGCGAAAACTAAATAAGGACAGAGGGGAATTTTTTCGAAATTAGTTAAGTAAATGATATGTATAATATGTTACAAAACATTGATTTTATATTTTAAAGACAAAACCACAAAAAAATCTTAAAATAACATTTTAGAGATGAAACAGATGAAACAAAGAGAGAAAAATAATTTGAAAATGGCTTTGGCCTTATTATACCAAGATGAAACTGTATAATAGATACCTACCTACAATACATGTTCATATTCGAATTAGTTTCGGGTGATAGAAAAATAATGAATGATATAAAATAGCTAATAATATTTACAAATGTTTCGGTCATATTTTGTTGATTATCTCGATCATGCTGACCATCAATGGTCTTACGTCGGTTGCACGACAAATCGTCCTCCTATGCTTACTCCCTCCTCCTCGCGTCGTATTCCTCATTGCTGAAGGTCGTGATTTCTCTGAGGATTCAACTTTTTGACAATAGTTCACCATCTGTGTCTGTCATTGGCTACGTGCAGTGCGTCATGAAGTCCAATATCCAGAGACGTGCGGATTTGGTCTGACCATCTTAAAGGGCTGCGACCTCTGGGCCGTCGTCCGTCTACCTTCCCAGTAACCATCAGTTGTTCAAGTTGTGGCCATCTTTTCTGGCGATATGTCCAAAGAACTCTAAGATTCTACGGAGGCAGATGGATGTGAGTTTGCACCAACCAATCCATCCTTTGCACCAACCACCCAGAGTGGTAAGGATGGATTGGTTGGTGCGGAATGCTGTCCAAGGGATTTGAACCATCTTCTTCCAGCACTACATCTCAAAGGCATCAATCCGATCTCTGTCGGCCTTCTTTAGTGTCATGTCTCAACCCCATAGCTGAAGATGGAAGAAATGAGAATGTTGACTAGCCTCATTTTGGTTTTTCGTGAGATGTTACGGTCACGACAAATCGTATCTCCATCACATATCACGCAATAGATATTGATTGGTGCGGTATAATAATAGCGTACGTTATGAATATCTTATGTGGTATAACACGTGTGCGTACTTCAAGGATAGCTTTAATTAAAATATAACCTCTATTAGTCTATGAAATTCTTCCATAGATAAACTTTACGCAATTCCTACTGCCTTTGTTTTATATGTAGCAAAAACTATAGTGAAAGATACATTTGTGATATTGCTATCTGTATTATTAGCAAATCGAAATATATTCCTGGTCTATCCTTGGTTAGAATTTTCTAGAATTTCTCGACTTTCATCAGTCATTTATATATGTCATTTACTTGGAGTTTTTTTAAGATTCTAGTAATCGTATTTTAAAATTATAGATTATAGATCTAGACAGAGCCTCTTGCTACTAGACAACCGATGAAAAGAAGCCAGGTATAATACTTAAGTGTGCGTGACAAGTATCCATTCTACATATACCACATATAAGTCTCCATTGCAGGTTATCATTAATATGATTGTTAACAAATAATACACCCTGATAATTTGTATTCTGAAACTTCACCCAAGATATTTCCAGATTAAATTTAGTTAAAACATTTTTTTCAGTAAAATCGTAAAAACGTAAAGTTGAAAAACCTTAAATTCTAAGAGGCATCGCAATTTCGCTCGACTGCAACACATAATGGCCTAAGCACATAGCCGGATTTGGTACGGCCGGACCAGAGACGATCCGGTGGGGACGCCGCACTTATGGATCCAGCGTCATCCGGACATAATAATAATTTTGAGCGTTGGACAATGCGATACACCATCGAATATGGTCTGGTACCGGACCGTCTCCCATGGTTCGGGCTAATCAAATACAACCATGTGTTTAGGCTATAAGATGTTAAAGATCCCAGTTAACTACGGCGCCCTTCAATCCAAAACTTAATATCTATCCCTACTCTGTGCCGAAACAGAATAGTTTTTTTTTAATGAAAATGAGGGACGAGACGAACAGGAAGTTCAGCTGATGGTAATTGGTTCGCCCTGCCTTTTACAATGCAGCTCAGGATTCTTGAAAAACCCCAAAAAAGCTGACCGGCACTAGAACTGCTCTCGTCACCTTGAGACATAAGATGTCAAGTCTTATTTGTCCAGTAATTTCTCTAGCTACGGCGCCCTGCAGACCGAAACACAATAATGCTTACACATTACTGCTTCACGGCTGAAATAGGTGCCGTTGTGGTATCCATAATCTAGCCGGCATCCTGTGCAAAGGAGCCTAATACTGGTAGTTTGTGCTCACTTCTGCTTTGCGACAGAATAAGGTGCAACTCTGCGGTGCAAAGACGACTCACACAGGCACATAGTTTGTGTATAATTTTATAGATTCCTTGAAAATGTAACTTATTAAGTTTTAGCTTTAAATATTTTTTGCTATCAATAAACTTAATCATTAGGTATAAAATATCGGACATTTTAATGAAAATCTTGTATTGTACTAGAATTTAATCTAGTGAAGCGAGTAAGTATATATAAATTGGAACAGCTTGCGGTCATTTGGCGTTGTTTACATTTCAACTGGGAAATGAAATTTTGGCATTCACCTCACCGAATAAAATTTAAGCGCAGACATTAACGTCACGACTGTATTGTGACGATTGTACACTGAAAGCTAAGATATTGTTATTGGAAGTCTAGCTGTCAACTATGACTATTAATTTCGCAAAGTTTCTATTATAAAAAATCAGTGCTGTTTCATAGCCACGGCCGTGTCACACATAATCCAGAGTCGGTGACCCATTTCCTGCCTGCACGGGAACTCTGCAATATTAAAATCAATCAATATTTAATTACGTTCTTTTTAATTTGTTTTGTACTTTTATCTTTTTATATTAAGTGTAACCTGTGAGTCTTTTGTGAAATAAATGTTTTTCATTCTTTTCTTTGTGTCTTTCTATTTGGAATGGTCTTTAACGATTTTATACGTCATCATTTAGTAATGCTGATCTAAGTTCCGTTAGATTCAAAAGCGCTTAGTTTATTATTATTATTATTTGAAGAGGGCGGCTATTTCCTAGTCCTAAAAGATTCCTAGTAACACCGCGTCCAGAATTGGACTATTGTGTTCGCCACTCATACTAAAGCTCATCGTCAAGCCCTGCCGTCTTTACGAGCCGCAGTAGTTCCTTGACGCGAGTGTTGCAAACACTATCTGGTGGCACGAAGTAGTTACCAAAGATTGTGTTACGCTTATGCATTAGTGGGCCGCAGTCGCAGAGTAGATGAATAGGTGTTTCATCATCCTCAAGGCAGAACCTGCAAGCTTTGTCGCTTTTGATGCTGACCACACTGAGGTGCTTGTTTAGGCGACAGTGCCCGGTTAGCATCCTAGTGAGTATGCATAGATTTTTCCTGTTCAATGATAGGGCTTCATTCGCATAGCTACTGTTGAATGCCCTTATCAGTGCTTTAGAGTGGTTTAAACCTGAAGAGTTGTTCCACCGTTGGTTATAATATATAATTGGTTACTCAGGCCGTGTCGGATGGCGCTCTTGGGCAGTCCACAAATGGGTTCCGGACCATATTGGACTGCTTTAGCCCCAGCTCTTGCGAGCTCATCGGCCATTTCATTGCCTATGATTCCGGCATGCCGTGGGACCCATCTGAGAATCACTCTGTTTTTCATGCCTAATGAATTCAGGCATTCAACGCAATTATTGACTAACTTAGACGACGTCAAGTCAGCGTCTAAAGCCAACAATGCTGCCTGACTATCAGAGTGAATGTATATGTTATGATTGAAGTAGCCTTTTTGGATATTGGTTTCCGCGCATTCCAGGATGGCGTACACCTCTGCTTGAAATATGGAGGTAAAGCTTCCCAGGTTTGTGCTGGATTTAAACCTGGGGCGTTCTCCATAGACCCCACAGCCGACTTCATTTTCCATTTTGGACCCATAGGTGAACCACATAAGGCTCCCGTCCTTCCACGTGACTGTGTTGTTCATCCAGTCGTCCCTGGAAGGTAGTTCCACGATATAGTGTTTAACAGAGATTAATTGTGGAATCATCTGATCAGGTAGCATGCCTAATATGTGGTCTCGCAGAACTGAGTCCTCCAAAGTCCTAAGCGTTTGCGACATCCAGTTACATGAACCCCCCTAGGCGATTGCCCTCAGCATGCTTGCTGTCGCCTCTTGCTGTATGAACAGTGGAAGAGGCGGTAGGTTTAGCATTGCTTCAATGGCCGCACCAGGAGTAGACGTCATGGCCCCGGTTACCAACATACAGGCAAGTCTCTGTAGGCTATTTAGTCTGTCTGCAGTTGTTTTCTGGCTGTCTTTGTTCCGCCACACAATGGAGGCGTAGGTGATTGTTGGTCTCACAATTGCTGTGAATAGCCATAGGAGGATCTTGGGGCGCATTCCCCAATGTCCTCAATGTAGTTTAGGCCTAATTGAATAAAGTTTATCTGATTTGTCTTAAGAAAATATAACGCGCTTTTTAAGATACCCATTCTACATCATCCTTAAAAACCACAGTGTAGAGAAACGCCATACATCGATATAGTGAGGATGATATTTAAGTTTGTGGTGTCATCTGCGAAGGTGGAATTCGGCAGGAATAAGATCAAACAGTTCTTTGGAGGACATTCTGGAATAAATAGGATAGAAAACGCGCAATGAAGCGACATCTCTACGCAACGCCATGCAAAGTTATAGGTTAATCCTCCTTTTTGCCCACATATTTTTATGCTCAGAGCTCAAAAATTTTTTTCTAGATGTTTCCGACACAGCTATTATTTTTTAAGCCCCGATGAAAAATTTTGAAGGAATTTTGTTCTAATTTAATAAGCTTCAACAAAGGCTGAATATCAGTATCGCTAATGATATGAATATTGTCTGAAAGACGCGTACCGTTACGTACCATCGCGTGACTGTGACATTGGTGTCTCCTACGCAATACGGAACCGTTCATTAAATTTCATAATTTAAGCATTTTGTTATTTTTAAAGTCATATCCCACTTCTAGGAATAGTTAAATTAACTTTGTAATGAAAATCGATGTACGATGGTACGGGACTCGAACCAACGGGTTCCGTCCAAGCCCACGTACAACTGAGCCAACCATTCGGGTGACTTATGGTATTGGTAAATCTTGGTATGTCTTCTTCAACTGTGACTCTGTCTACAGGATCTTCTTTACAGTTAATAACCTGCTCAACCCCAATAATTGCTTATTAGGAAATTAGTATTTATTAATAAGATCCATCCTGTACGTAGATCTGTAATAGATCTGGAATAATGTTTATGGGAAATGTTGAAACAATCTTTAGAATTTTTGAACCTCAAGACAAAAACAAAACAATGCATTTAGTAATCAATCTCTCTAATATTATATACTTGTAGTTATCTGATATATAAAATTCTCGTATTACGGTGTGCGTAATTGAACTCCTCTGAAACGGCTCGACCGATTTTCGTGATTCTTAGCGTGCAAATCGGCTATGGTGTAGAATCGGACATCTTTTTTTCATCCCCCTAAATGTCAAGAATGGTCCACCCCAATTTTTTTTTATTTGTTTAATTATGATTCAGCATTAAAAAATACATACAACTTAAATTTTCACCTATCTACGACCAACATTTACTTTTGTATTGCGATTTTAATATTATTCTAATCCATCCACAGACACGCAATAGAGTTGCAATATTATTGTAGTACGATAAATTTAAGTATGATATATTTGGTAGGTCTGAGAATCGGTCGTCATCTATGTTTTATACCCCAAAAGTTTCAATTATTTAAATTTTTATTTACTTTATATGGCAATACAACGTTTGCTGGCTCAGCTAGTATTTATTAAGGCGTTACTTTGCAGAAATCCACAATTATACAAATCTGGCACGAGACTGTCTCGTGCCAGATTTTGGCGAGACAACACGTCCTGAGGATGCCTCGTGTAGAGGCGAAACACGTGACAAATTGCTTAAAAACAAATATTGGCGGAATTAACACTAAAGAAAACTTCTAGCTAAATCATTTGTATCAGCTAGTATTATATAAATGTTTTACAAAGGCGACATATAAACACCACTTTGTATACAAATATAACTTTTTAACAAGGCTACACAATTTGCTAATCGCTTTTGGAATCCTTGGCACGACGGTTGAAAAATGAACTCTCATGACATTAGCGTGACCTATTTTGTAGACCTTCATTGAATAATTTACTTATTATCTCTATCTTATACACATTTGTCGATGCAAATATAAACATATTGGATATATTGTTATATGAAATAAAAATACCACATTATTTAGATTAAAATTAAATAACAATAATGCTAAAAATAATTATATTTTTACTAAGCCTATTAAGGCGTAGTGTTGGTAGGCCTCCCACAAGATGGACCGATGATTTGGTAAAGATCGCCGGAGTAGGTTGGATGAGGGCAGCGCAGGACCGGTCGTCATGGCGATATTTGGGGGAGGCCTTTGTCCAGCAGTGGACGACTTCCGGC
Organism: Leptidea sinapis; assembly: GCF_905404315.1. Lineage (NCBI taxonomy): Eukaryota > Metazoa > Arthropoda > Insecta > Lepidoptera > Pieridae > Leptidea > Leptidea sinapis. The sequence goes on from NC_066276.1 coordinate 11,436,929, forward strand.
TGAAATTTTGATGATGAATGCTATAATGAATGCAGACGAAGATCACTATAAATAAAACAAAAAAATAATTAATTAAAATAAATTAAGTGAACTTTTTTTAAAGGCGTTTGTGGGACTGTTACAGTGTCGTTCAAAGATAGGGAATGACGACTCTATTACTGTTGAGTGTAAATAATTATATTTTATTTGATATATATAATATCCTTTTAAGTCATAAACTTGAATTTAATGTGGTGTCATTTAAAATCATTTTTCTATGAAAGAGTAGGACAAAATATTATATAAGTAAGTTATCAGTATCTGAAACCGGATTGTATGTTATTACCGCTGCTCAATCTCTATTGTCACACGAGAGGATTCACAAGAACTTTACTAACCTTATAATGATTCGAATACACGTACATATGAATACGAAAACCCAAAAACACTTTGGTACGTGGCGGTCACGGATTGAATTGGGGGCACCGTTGTGAGAGTCAACGAATCAACCTATTGCACCACAGATTTAAATTTAAAAAAGGATTTCTCCAAACATTCAGTTATTATCTCATTATTAATCATATCTCAATTTCTTTGGCGATAGAACCTTAAAGAAAAGAATACAATATCTGCTTAATAGTATGCCAGAGGACATCCGACGGGAACCAAACAAAAATAAATTTAAAAAACTATTGTTCCAGTAACATTAATTGTAAAAGGCGTTTTAGGTTTTATTATATGAGACTCGCTCGATCCTGTAGACAAACTGTGTAAGCAGTTTTACAGGACTTTGTATTAGTTTAAGAAGAAACTGTATGTGAATCATTATTAATTAAAAAAATATATATATTATTATATAAAAGTTAAATTTAATACCGACAACGAAACTGTTATTTCTTCTGTAATGTACTAAAGTTTTATATTGAACATAATACCACACATTTTCAAAAATAGTTAAATCGTAAGTATCTGCATTAGTATAAACTGTGTCGCGTGTGTATAAACTATTATAAGATTATAATTTTCTTCTGCGGTTAAACAGTAATTATTTTATATGGCTATTATTATATTCAAAACACAAAAGTATTTGATTTTAGTAAGATATGGCTGCGAAGCGCTTAGCTCTCCGCTCAATTTAAGAAATATATTGATATTCTTATTTGGAAACAGTTAGAAAGATTCAAAATTTAATATGATAAAATATTAAATAGAAAACAGAAATATTAAAATATAAATATTATCTGTTTCGCGGTTAATCTATAAAAAATATTCGCCGTAATATATAATGTACCAGTAGGTATAAATTCCAATTTTTTTTTTGGTTTGGTTATAAACACAAAGTTATCAGAAAATAAAGTTGCCGGGTAAACTTAACTAACATTGTCATTTATATAACGTTCGGGCAGAAATTTAACGCATACCAATGTTATCGCGCACAAGGAAATAAACGGATATATTTTGTGAAATAAATAGTAAGGAAAATAAGGACTGTCAAATTTATCAAAGGGCACTGAACGTTAAAAGGACAGCACGGTCATGACCGTAATAAGACGTACCTTGATCTGTACAATGAAATGTTTCACCCATTTTCTGGATTGTTCTAAAACAACAGAGTTTTCAAAGTACATAATTATTAACACTGTAAAAAAAATTGCTTTACAAGTCGCTTTTCATCATTCTTGTACCGCGGATGTATATTAATCAGGCTATATAAATTTAAAGAGCGTAGATACTCCATCTACGAGGCAAAAATGGTTTTACCAAAATATTTAACGCTACATGGAATAAAAAACCTTCTTAAGCTACACAAAACCCACACTCACGAAAAAACATAAAACTTGTTTAGTTATTTTATTTATTTATTACAGTTAAATTTATTTATACAATCAACAATGCCAATTAGTTTGTTGCCACTAGTCGCTTTTATATGCATAAACATAGCTTTCGTTAAAATTACTATTTTAACCTAGAGACAAGCAACGCCAAGTGTGGAGGTCAGTATAAAATGTAATTGTGTTCACGTGTATTTATATAGATAGAATATTATAGTCTGTTATATTCATTGCATGCTTTATGTAATCCATAATCTAATTACATAACACATGCAGAGATATAGTTTGTGGTTAGGAATGGGATATCTGCGTGTTTCTTGGTTGAGTTCATTTTACAAAATACTATTATAGTAGATACTTACTTATAAATAATAATATACGACTTACGTATACGACGTTAATATAATGTCAAGTGTACTTATGGAAATTATTTGTGCGGTACAAAGAAGCATGTGGAACACAAACGGCAAAACTGGTTCACAGATAGCACCCAGATAAAACTAATCGAACGGAGACGTGCCTTGACGGCAAAAGGGGCAGAGGTGAGTATCTTGGACAAACTATCAGAGCAAATTCAAGCAGGATGCAGACGGGACCATATCTTTGCAAACTATGTGAAGAAATCGATACTCTAACAGACATGAGTCCAGGCATCTCTATCGTATGATTCCGTTCGAAATGGCGATCCATCACAAAATAACTCACTTCCAAGATCTAAGCCATTGACAGCAAAAATGGTATTTAGTCGTTACAGAGCTAGATCGCATAATTGAGGTTTGCAATAGCTCGAAGTCAGAGCCGCCATAAGGCATCTCAAAAATGGGAAGGCTACCGGGAGAGATGCTATCCCGATCGAGACAATCAGGGCTCTAGATGATGTAGCTGTTATTTGTCAATATCTTTCACATCATCTGCAACAAGATATGGCAGTCGGGAATATGGCCAACAGAATGTACACACACTGTTTTCATTCCACTCCACAAAAAGGGTTCTACCAAGAAAAGTAGCAACTACTGCCTTATTGCACTAATATCTCACGCAACCAAAATCATTTTACAAATTCTAAATGAATGACTGAAGACCTTCCTGTTCAAGGAGATAGCACTAGAACAGGCCGGATTTGTTAAAGGGAGGGGTATACGTGAGCTGATCCTAATTGTTCGCCAGATTATTAAGAAGGTACGAGAGTTCAACAAGCCAACTTACATTTGCTTCGTTGACTTCTCGAAGGCATTTGACCCTGTAAAATGGACTAAGCGGTAGAATGTTTTACTAGACATGGGTACAACATAACACTTAGTTCATCTTCTCAGGCGTCTTTTTGAAGATGGAACTGCATCGGAGCGAAAAGATGATGTTCTGTCAAAAAACTTCCATCCCAGCGCAGACGTTCGCCAAGGATGCATAATATCACCGCTACTGTTCACTGCTTACACAGAACTCATAATGTGCATTACTCTCGAATACTGGATGGATGGTGTTACTATTGGTGGCTCCAAAATATTAAATTTTGCGCTACCCCGATGATACTACTTATAGGAAAGGAACTCATTATGTTTTGCACCATAAGCGCCACCGAAGGGAGATTTTTTATACGGGATACTTGAAGGGACCGCACTTAACCCACTAAGACTCAATCCGACCATCTGTTAAATCTGACATCTGTGGTTAGCAGCGATTTCTCTAGAACATACTCGCTGAACCCGATATGCTGACAATTTTTTTGCTATAGTGGCAAAGATTTCTATAATAGTATGGGTAGGGTTATAAGTAGTTATATATTATATTAGGGACTTACTCTTATAACGGTATGAGAATCCATTTCTTTTTGCAAGTAAACTCAGAAAAATCTTTGAGAGAAAACGCGAGTTGCAGCTGAAGTCGATTAGTCATGATTTAGGTTAGTGGGTCATATATAACATTAGCCATTGAGTTATACAATAACACTGCGCGGGTCAACTTTCATTCTTGGATTTCACTTAGTCATTGTTTCCTTTTTAACCGACTTTGAAAAATAAGTAGGTCCTCAATAGTACAGTTTTTTTATACCGTTCATTAATTTTGTTTTAATACATAAGACTATCAATTCTAGAAAACAGGACGATTGGGGTTAATGAAACATGATATTTTTGGTTTTTACTATAAACAAACATTTGTTTATGCAAAATATTATTTGGTGTGTTAGAACTTGGAACTGATCACAGGACCAACGTTGGCCACTGGAACCTTTTAAAGGTAAGTATTTCATATCTTATCACAACACGTAAAATACAACAAACTATATAGTCAGGCGACTAAAACGTACCAAATTGTGGGTGAAAATAGTTTCATAGAAATGATCTGATGATGGAGCCGGAAGGTGGTCATTTCAACTCCTTAATAGAACTTTCTAACCGTCTTTGGGATTTATACTTGTCATGAGAAGTACTCTTTCTTTAGAATGTAATGATAATAAATAACTCTCGTAGCAATGCTAATCGCAATAATTTTAATATCTTCGTATGTGTAAAATGGTGAATGTGTTCTGTCAAACTTGACGTCTGTCAAACTTGACGTGTGTCAAACTGACGTCTGATCGGCCATTGTTTCCGTATCCGCGCACTATCTGTCTTTAGTCGCGAGCATTAAACACGTGTGATTAATGTGTTTAATAATTATTAAGTTATTTCATTAAATAACATAAAATACTAACAATACAGATTATACTTAATCGATTGCCGTATTAGGGTCGGAACTTTTATGTACCGACCCTAATACACCTACCTTATTTTAAAGTCTACGCATGTTTGAATTCAAAATTATTATAAAAATATCACTTATGAATTTATTTCTTTATAAAGCCTAGAGTCCACATATTCAGATGTGGCAAATGCAAAATGGACAGTCATTTATGAAATAGGAACCTTTACGAGAGAACAAATATGTAAAACACATAGGATTTACGATTAAAGTAGTAAAAAAGTAATTGGCTTTTCAATATCTACAGATTCTCTGTATTGTTTACGTCGTATTTTCAACTGTTGCGCATTTCATTTGTCTGGATAGCTTCAAACATATCTACTGCGTCGTCGCAAAAATAAAAATAGATTCTGAAACAAAACAACTCTAATTCACGGAATTAATTACGGCCATTATAATTGCTGGAAGCTGTTAATTTAACGCGTTGATACGTTAACGTTTCATTAACTTTTAAGTACTTAATTTTTTTATCAATTTGTATCATCGCTGCATTTAGGAGGAATAATCAAAAAATAATGTAGATGCCATTGCGATATCTATTTACAAAATGCTAAGAGGCATTAAACACATTAGACTATTTCAGTTTGATCTGTGAAGCAGTTTTCAAGTGTCCTCTTTTATTTATTTTGATGGCTTCTCATCAAAATTACTAGAAAATATTGAGACTTAACATCTTATGTCTCAAGGTGACGAGCGCAATTGTAGTGCCCGCTAGAATTTTTGTGTTTTTCAAGAATCCTGAGAGGCACTGCATTGTAATGGGCAGGGCGTATTGATTACCATCAGCTGAACGTCCTGCTCGTCTAATCCCTAAAAAAATCAAAAATTGTCGTCTAACAAGCGTTAATGGCGCAATAGTTAGATAGGTACGTCGATTCTCACCACAGTGACTTTTCGATCCTCAATCCTATTTAGGTTTTCGAAGTTTTATGTACGTTTATTCCTCTGGCTGTATTTCCTCTAGTGTTACAGGAGAATATGGGACACGTTCATCACATACCATCAGGTAACCCATACTTATTCTCCACTGTCCCCCTTTTTCATAACAAAATCAGTTAAATATATGATATATTTACTCGAGTACGTCGTGGGTTAGATAGACAGCCAGTTAACTTTTGTTTTTTTTTTAACTATGCACAGAATATCTTTCGAGAAGTTCTATTTACTTCTCTACTACTGCATTATGATTAAAACTCGTTATTTATATTAATATGTACTCTTACATCTATATTTTTTTCCTGAGATACAACAGCCTTCATATAAAGTTTACCGGATTTCGATACTAAAAAAGGGAAAGTATATTTTTCATTATCTTTCTATATTTCATCAGTTATTAAACTATAAGCGGGTGCGTGGTAAAAGAAAATATGATAGAATATCTAAATAAATCATAATCTCAAAATAGTAACTTATTATATTAACTTATTGTTCGGGTCACTTCTACGTCACGATAAGTGATCACTCAACCCACAATCTCCTGTATCACCAGAGGGACGTTTCTAAGTTTACATTTTAGAAAGGGTTACGCGTGTCGTTAAGTAGCCTTGTCATAAAATAAATAGTAATAAAATCTATCTTTTATACATAGGGAAATGTTAATCTGCAAAATAAACTACATTCAGAGATATTTATATTAACCAGGGGTCAACGAAAGCCAAAGGTCGTATTGCAAAGTCAAAACCTTAAACTGTACAACCTTACCTTTAAACATTGCATTTAAATGTACGAAAGTTAAGTTTTATGATTAACAACCTTCTCAATAGTTCGATATGACTGCAATAATGTTATAATTAGCCTTGAGAGAGACCCATTAATTGTTCAATCAACTGTATGATGCAAGAAAGACGATCGCAAATAATACATTTGATAAATAATTATTTGTGCATTAAGTGTTCACGACTGTGAAGTTTTTTCGACACACAAATCTAACACACTTTTAAATTATTTTAAAGATGATGCTATTCAAATCTGCAGTAGAATATAGTCGTTTTTAACTTACAATACTTTTATTGTATTCAGGCTTTTGTATGTAACAATAAAGCAAATATCTACAAACAATGCTCCCGTTTAAATACAACCTCGTGAATGTACTAGGTCTAAAACAAACAATTTAACAAAAAAACTATTCGTACAGTCGGTACAGTATATATAAAATAGATTGTAATTAATTTCAATTTCATATATCAAAGAGAGATTTCAGCAAAGAATATACAATTTAAAAATCATGAGTTCCCAAAAATCTTGTGAATTTATTCAACAGGCAAAGAATTAATATTAAATTGAAATGGTCTAGTTGATAAAATATAAGCTCTAAAGTCAAGCTATTAAAATATAATTCGTTGACGTTCCAGACATTTACAGAGTGAATTAAACATGAGAATATATTTTACCCGTGACCCGTTGCGTTGTTTGATCCGAAAATATATTTACGATCATAAACCATCTGGCCAGTGAACGAAAAATTCTATATAATATAGAAATATTTCAAAATATAACTATATTTTAAATTTGCTTATAAATGTACACTGATCAGAAGCATATTAAAGCTATATTCTGTAACTTGCAATGGCTGGAAGCTCCTCACATCGGAAACTCTGCTCCATGTTTTTTAAATTTAAAGTTATCTTATATTTGTATACATATTAACCGTTAATCCAATTCTTGCATTGTGTGTGGACTGATGCAACTAGTATACTCAATAACTCTTCTGTTTTTTTATTATGTTGCTTTTATTTTTGGAGTATTAAATATAATTAAGTTAAAATAATTTGTAGTACGATAAGGCTGCAATTTATGATTTAGTAGAATGGCAATGAGTTTCTTGCCATTTCTTCTCCTTAAGATCAACCTTTTCCGACGTGTAACTTTAAACATGTAACTTTTGATATTCGTAAGCGTCATTTCAGTGATTTGATTTTATAAATATTGATCAATTGAAATGAATGAAGAATGAAAAATTATACGAATTGTGCTGTGTAACCACGACTATAAAAAAGCTCAGTTATCGTAATTAATACACATATTCAAATTTTATTCTTTTTTAAAAGGTAGCATAGAGTCGAGCCATCATTGAAAAACAAAAGTCCAAAAGCGCTCTGAATAAGTTTTTAAAAAAAACCTTATGTACTATCTCGGTTAAATTATTATCTATATACGAGTAGGTTCCTTATTAACAACCAAAGCGTAAAATTGGAACAAGTCGGTATAATTATTTAAGAGGTTCTCGATACAATACAGGAAAACTTGTATACCATACCAACTCGTTTCATTTGGTATTCGCTATCAGGTTATTCCGATGACGTCTTAAAGACACTACTGCGGTAGCGTCAGCCGAAAGATACGTCCTTGTACGCTCCAAGTAAACCTGAGATACGTATTTGATGACGTCAGATCTATTATGCGACGGTTATTTATACGTCATAACTAGGTCATCAAAGTGGGATCAATAATGAAACTATACGTGTAAACTTATGGCAACTGACGTCATAGCAGTTAAAGATGTGTTTGAACTTTATCTTCTCTTAGTAAACTGTTCACTGCCACGCCTCTATGTGGCAATATCGGTTTAATTAATTACTATAACAAATACTTACTAAAATACATTAGCATAATGTTTGTTTACAATACATAAATGTAAACAGCGATATTATCATAAACAAGAATTTAAAGCTTTCAACTTCTTATTATAGCCTGAGATATAAAAATATAGAATACTTACTTATAACAACTTTAAGATTATACACCATCGAGAATAATTTTAAAACAATAAGACTAATCTAGATAAATAACGTAGGTTTAGTTTTGCCTACTGTTTTATGATGGAGAAGAATTTCTATTAAGTTATTAAAAATTTCGTGAGACATAATTGCGAGGTATAGCGGATATGTCGCAATAATGTCTCACGCACAATTTGAACGTAAACACTCACCCTGATGAAGGATTTTCGAATTGTCCGAAAGTAGTCGTTACCAACACCGATAAATCTTGAGTAAAACTGATTTAAATAAATAAAGTTAAGGAGTTCTAAACTGACATAAACTTTACCTTACTTATGCTAGATTGAACAATATATGTTAAGATACGGTAGGTAAAATTATATATCGAAATAAGAATATTAAAAAGATTCGGAATTTTGCAGCTTATGATTTAAAAAGTTGATAAAAATAAGGATCATATGAGAACACAGATGAATGAATGATAAACAATGTTCACTTACCAACGTGTGAGAGGCCCGTGAGATCTGATTCTGAAATGAAAAAAAAACACAATGTCAATGAAGCGTGTTAAAATGGATATGAATATGAACAGTTTAATAACATAACTGGAGGTCTACTCGACAAATTGTGTTTGAATGTTTGTCGAATTGAAAATACTGTGAGTGACATAGATTTCACAGTTGTAACCACGAAGCAAACAAAACAAAATATGATTGGTGAATACATTGAATAGCAGTTTCAATTTTACTTTTTATATTAGTTTCTGATACAAGGGTGGAACGTAGATTATTGCAAACGAGCTGTCATTAAGAAGACTAAGCCGAAGACGAGGATTTTTACTGTCACTAGTTTGCAATAATCTACACACCCGTGTATCTAACGACGTTTTTCAATACAGTTGTGGGAAATAGTAAGAAATAAATCAAAGAATTAAATATATTTATTTCAACATACATTCAAAAATAACAAATGATTAATATTTGGCACAATAATAAAAAATTTCAGAAAATGGCGCGGTTTTGCAACTGGATTTTGTTTTAATGAAAATAAGCGACGAGACGAGCAGCGCGTACAGCTGATGGTAATTGATACGCCCTACCCATTACAATTCAGTGCCGCTCAGGATTCTTGAAAAACCAATTCTGAGTGGCACTACAATTGCGCTCGTCACCTTGAGATATAAGATGTTTCATTTGCCCAGTAATTTCACTAGCTACGGAGCCCTTCAGACCGAAACACAACACATTACTGCTTCACGGCAGAAATAGGCGCCGTTGTGGTACCCATAATCTACCCGGCTTCCTGTGCAAAGGAGCCTCCCACTGGTTAAACTAGGTGGTGTGGTGTTTTACAACGAAACTAGGTAACGGGATCGCACGTTGGGTATATATACAGCTTGCTTATAAAATTTTTGAGAAATTTTGATGTGAAAATAATTAATTTAAAATTTGTGATTAAATATAATAAACAACCATTTCATATAATTTTGAGAAGGCAATGCTAAGGTACAGAATCATTTATTTTTCATGAAAACTACATGCTGCTAAACTTTTTAAATTATCATAATAAATTGTAATTAATAAATTTAAAATTTAACTGCGAAATTAATGATATGAAAGAAAGTCACGACTGCGTAAAAAAAAAGATTTGCTAAATCGGTGCTAAAGATTTAATTTTCATTTCATTTCATTTTTTAACAACTATTTTCAAAAATAATAATCCACGCCGTATCATTAACTTATGTTTGATGGGATAGAGGGCAGCGAGCGTGGAGGTCACCTGTTGTTAAGGTCCTGCCATAACGTATGTTGATGGGATGGGGTGGGGAATAGTCTTTGAGGATGGTATACAGAAGGTTTTTAAGGTACGTCTATCTATGAACTTGGAAATGTTCATTATTATTTTACAAACTACAAACATACATCATACGAGGTTAGCTGTGGTTGTCCTCAATTTTACCGCCTATTCTCGGTGATGTATTTGCAACAATACCAGCTGTTTTCTGTATCTAAATAAACAACGCGATTCTATGTGAAGGAACGACCTGTATGTTATTAGAAAATACAAAATATAATAATTTTTTGCGTTTAAAAAGACAATGCATCCCGGGTAGATACCTTCGTAACTACTAACATAATATCTCTCCTATACTAAGACTATCCGCCATTTTGAATTTAAATTTTTTCTAGCAAAATTTTTTGATGTAGGATTTTTTACATATATAATAACATTAACATAGTTTAGAACATCAATATTTCACATATTGAACAAACGGCAATTAAGATTAAAATTTCTCTGTTTTGCAGTTATATTTACAGCTACATTTGAAGACCTGCACATGTTGAGAAATGTAATCCAGGAGTCTTGTAAAAGAACCAGCCGGAAGTCAATCACCTCGACCGTAACGCCAAAGAGAATCGTGATTTTTTCATTAACGGATGGAAACTTGACAAAGCGATATAAGTTGTTATGGCTTGGAATTCATGGCTGGCGGAAACTGAAAGCCGGAAGCTGAGACGACGGACGGCAGGAAATAGTCGCCTTACCTATGTATACCTGCTAGGATGGACTGTGTGTATCTGGCTGCCACGTCCTTGTTGTTTCCTGGTTCCTGATATCACTTGAAAGTATCTAGTCTTTCTGGGTCTACCGGAAGCCTTAGAGGCATTTATGTCAAAGCGTCATTCTGTTTGTACAAATAGTAAAGTTATCAATAAAGGATACTCTTTGACCTTGCAGATACGTATACATAACGTTATATTTTCATATAAACAGCGCTTTTTTTAGTGAAATGTTTATAATATTAATACCCACTCAAAACTATACTGGATATCCCACTAAAAAAATACTGGATATCATTATAATTGTATTATTCAATGTTGCAATAATTATTGATAAGAGTAAATATTGTTTAGTGCCTTGTTTTGAATTAAGTCCGGTAAGGCCACTTATGACGTAAATAAGTCAGCAAAGTATATATTGTTTTGACAAATGTTTTATTAAATATAAGGCAACAAATATATAAGTACGTATTCAATAAATTGTAACGTCATTCCAAACGAAATATGTCTTTTGTTGGATAGATTATGAATGTATTATTAAAACCTTTAATAAAACTGACAAGGTTTCTTGCAGCAAGTCCTACCTCCCTACTCCTTGTTATAAATGCTAATAGTCATATTCTTCAACAGGTTACTTGTAGTACAAAGTACTCATGACTGTTCCATAGCTTACCATTTTCAGGTCATCTTCCCATCGAGAGACTTAAAAGTCTTGGTTAATTCCTTTTACATTGTCAAGTTTTAATTGGTGGTGCTCGTCATAGCTGGATAAAAGCTTCCCTCAAAAACAACCGATCTAGCGGCTTTTAAATATCGAGCCCTTGTGACATCAATCAAGTAGTCAGTACACATTTGTAGAAGGGCTGCCAGTACTACACCTTCCGGTACGTGGTCACCACTCCAGAACTTTCCGGTCCCAATCACCATCCGTTCTGCCAAATACTATTTCAATGCTTTTAATGCTGCCTCTAAATGCGTGCATGCAATCGCCATTATTCTGACTACCCGTAGAGTATTACTCAATCATGGGCATCGTAAAATTATCGATGACATTGTATTCCAATATTTGTTGAAATCACTCTTTTTTATCTACTAGACCAGACGTTTGCACAAAGAACACACGAGGATGGTTCATAATACGTTCACCTTTTAAAGTCATGAGTTTGTTATGTTTTAATGAGTGATTCATTGCAAGTTAATGGATATTTAAATCTCCGTTGCCGATGGTTGAATGGAATTCCGAGCGCTTATTAAAATTCACAAGAATTCCTCACGTCTAGAAGTTTGTTAGCAGGCGCATATTGGCGTTCTCATTTTGTGATCGTCTACCTTGTACCTTGGTGTAGTGTGGAAATTATTACCAGAATATGTTAATAACAAATTTTCCTTCATCCGAAGAACTTGCATTTCTAATTTGTAGAAGCGCTCCATAAAATACCACACAAACAAAATACACACAAATAAAATATCACACGATCAAACACAAAACGATGTACCTCAAATTCATCTTTCCTTCTTTCTTTCTATGATATTATTTATATTTTAATTTGATGATATTTTATTATTTTATAGAAGATATTATAATAGACGATGATAGAGAGGGCTTATAGGTACCCCTACATCTCTGTGTTTTAAATATGTGAGTAAAAATGATATTGCAAAATTTAAATAGGCGGAAGAAAAAAGATAATAATATTTGTTACATTATATCAATTTAGAGATTAACAAAATTTAATTTAAGCTCGAGAAGTATTCCCATTGTTTTTATCCATCATAGCTATCACAATAAGAAAAATAAAGTTTGTGTTAGTAGCGCACTCTTGGTGATGATGAGATGATAGATATGGACTTGCTGCATATAACGTAATTAGCTGACCCGGCAAACGTTGTTTTGCCATATAAAGTATAATTCACGCGATAGTTTTATAAGTAATAAAATATTGCCTATATTATAGCCTGTACATCATTTTGTTCTATTGTCAATAGTTTTTGCAGCGTACGCAAAAATAGGTTTTCGATTTTACACCTTGTGTTACAAAATAGCAATTTTATTACGGATCCCTAATTTTGAAAAAAAAACATAGCGTATAGCCTTCCTCGATAAATGGACTACTCAACACTGAAAGAATCATTCAAATCGGACCAGTAGTACCGGAGATTAGCGCGTTCAAACAAACAAACACTGCAGCTTTATAATATTATAGTATAGATTATTTATCACTACGGACATGATTGCATAGTTCACGGATCCTATGTAGGACCTCACAAAAAGATTCCTTAAATTAAGTAATAAAATAACAAACTACGTGCTACGCGTGTTGCGTGATATGTTGTTTAGCAGTAATTAAGTAGCTGTAGCTGGCAGTAATTAAGTACATAGCTTACTTTACAAAATTAGGATATCAGCCCCACCATCTAAATGTGTTGTGTTCCTCCACAGTGCAGTTCTCGAGGAACTTTCATCCACGTAGAAAGTTGTGGAATTGGCTTCCTCGTGCTGTGTTTCCGGGACAAAAAGAGCGTATACCTTCGTAAAAAGCGCTGAATGTCGGCGGAGTTGATTACTTAACACCAGGTGACCCGTACGCTCGTTTGAACTCTCTTCCATAAAAAAGGACGAAAAATAGCATAATCTGCATTTATGTTGAGATGTTGTTTTGATTAGCTGTAAGAAACCTTGAAGTTTTACATAAAGACATTATTATATTCAAAAAATTTCCGCGGTGATCATTTAACACCAGGTGACACGTACAATCATATGTATTCCTTTTCCATAAAAAAAACTGCATAGAAACGAATGACAATTGCAAGCAAAAATCAAACTTTGGAAAAAATCACTTCAATGCCGATCGGAATTTAACAAAACATTGATAACATTACACTCGGAAGATTTCCACCACTTATCATATTTGTTACCCGAGAAAGGTCAGTCATTAAAGTAATGTGTTTATAGTTGGTACCCCCAACGGAATTCTGATAGTGAAGACAAATAATATTGATAGTTCATGTTTAGTTTATGGTTTAGTGACGTAACGAGAGGCATCGCCAGTTTAAGTAGGAAGCTTGTTTTTATAGGAAACGAAGGAAAACACTCAATGACGCAGTTAATTCATTAATTGTAGAGATTCGTCAGAATATTGGCAAGATTGTCTCAGTATATGAAACCCATTACAATAATATAATCTGTATATATTATGACGGTAATATATATTCGTCCGAATACGTACCGACTGGAGGTGTTTATTTTTTCATCAGCAGTGACATATCACACTTTTAGAATTAACAGCAAACTACTCCACAGGAGTAGAATTGAAAGTAAGTATGTAAGAATATTTTTAATTTAATGCTTTAGATTAAATCGAAGTGAAAGCACAGAAAGACATATAAATAAGAACATATAAGTTCTCATTAAGGATTAATAATAAATAATGAAAATATTATACATTATGGCCTCGATTTTATTTTAGACTCGTACATTTTTGGGTTCGGTTTCCACAAGTGTATTCTAACCTTATAAAAATTGGTCGTTTGGGTTTGCAACTGTCCACCGTTTTGCGACGAGGAAATATTATGTAGTTTTTACAATTTCACTTATATGAAAGGTGTAGATACTATAATTTGAGTGCGTTATTTTAAATGATTTTAATTTCCCGAATTACAGCGATTACTTTGTCGATTAAATAAAATATCAATATTATATCGTAAAGTAACACTTTAGTATCAGATGTGACAATTCCGAACTTAAACTAGGATTTTTCGAATTTTATTCATTAGGTGACTATATTTTTGTTCGTTTTTTTAATTTATTCATGTTATAACTCTTACACGGTTAAACACAAAATAATTAGTCTTTTTTCGTTGTCCGTAGATAAAATAGATTTAATGACAGTTGAAAACTGAAAATATTCGACAATGATACTTTGATTTATTTGATTTCTCGTAAAATTAATTAATCTGCAACATATTGCCTCATATAATATTATAAAGTATCAACCATTACAAAGTAAATAATTAAATTAATACGTATGTATCACAACGCAAGTCTAATTCTATCTATTCTATAATATCTAATTAAAAAATTAAGAAAAAAGTGACATTTAAAATAAACACCATAATTCTGGCGTGGAGCATGAAATTTTTATTACATACATAAATAACACAAATAATTAAATATGTGGTGTGATCTCCAAAAGCTAGCCTTCAATTTTTGACTTGAACTGAACTAAATCTTTTCAAACATGTTACGACATCTAGCGTTTACAGTTTTAACCAATAATATTAAAAGAGCGCCATCTATGGTGTACTGCTAGTATGAACAAGAAAATTTACTTCATTGCCAAGTGAGCTCATAATTAGTTCTATAGTTTTACACTAGATGGCGCTGATCGTAACATCTAGCACCATCTCTGAATAGTGAATCCTCTTAAACAATTCACACAATTTCATATTTTAGGTTAAGGTAAGGTAGTGCTTTAATGATATTGTAGATGTCACTGTACTCAAAAACTATTTACTTAAATTTTAAAATCAAGTAAGTAGGTTTTTGGTAATTGGGTAGATTGTGCTTTTATAGATAAAACAGTAATTTTGTTCCATTGCACTCTTCGGCCATACTAACTGACGGTCTATTCTACCGCTCTTTTACCGCAATAAATGAAGTATTTAGAATTCAATTTACTGTGGGAAGGTATATAGGTTCAAATATGGCAATTAACTTATAGTAAAAAAGGAATTGTATTATTATTTAATTAGAATATCAGCATTTCTTTAATTGATAATTATATATTTCATCATAAAAAAAATTTAAAGATCCTGGAAAGGCCGAACTGCTTTTATTTTATTGTTTTTTTTTATGGAATAGGAGGACAATCGAGCGTACGGGTCACCTGTTGTTAAGTGATCACCGCCGCCCACAAAATCTTGCAACACCAAAGGAATCACAGGAGCGTTGCCGGCCTTTAAGGAAGGTGTACGCGCTTTTTTTGAAGGTACCCATGTCGTATCGTCCCGGAAACACCGCACAAGGAAGCTCATTCCACAGCTTTGTAGTACGTGGAAGAAAGCTCCTTGAAAACCGCACTGTGGAGGACCGCCACACATCCAGATGGTGAGGATGATATCCTAACTTGTGGCGTGTCGTGCGAAGGTGGAATTCGGCGGCAGGAATCAGGTTAAACAGCTCTTCGGAACACTCCCCGTGATAAATGCGGTAGAAGACACACAATGAAGCGACGTCTCTACGCAACGCCAAGTGATCCAGCCGTTCACAGAGCACTGGGTCCTTGATTTGATTGAATGCTAACTAACGATTAAATCTTCTAAGGACTTACCAGTGTCATTAAGTAGGCCATGGATATCAGTTGTTGATCCATCGGCCGACATTCCTGGAACAAAAATAATGACATTTCAAAATCTAGACAAATATTTTTAAATTATTTATAGCATTTGTAACAATAAAAATATCTCACATTACTAGCTGACCCAGCAAATGTATTTCTATATAAATTATTAAATATGATTCAATAATTAAAATTTTTGGGGTATAAAAAATAGATGACGACCGATTTTCAGACCTACCAAACATAATATTGTACTACAATAATTATTACATTCGATTGCCATCTTACAACATCGGATATTTGTGGATCGAATAGAATAATATTAAAATCGCGATACAAATATAGTTGATGGTCGTAGTAGGGCGAAAATTTAAAGTTGTATGTATTTTTCAATGCTGAATCATTATAAAATAAAAATAAAAAAAATTGTCAAAAAAAATATAATAAGGGGTGGGTCACCCTTATCATTTAGGGGTATGAAAAAGATGTTGGCCGATATGCATATCGGGTAGGTCTGAGAATCTGAGGTCACAAAATTTCATACAAATTTTCAGCCGTTTCGGAGGAGTTTGGTAACAAACACCGGGACACGGGAATTTCATTTATTAGATGTGAAAAGACAACTTAGGCTTACTAGTTTTTTTTTTACTTAAAATGTTTTTTGTAATTATATATTTTATAATTATGTTTTGCTGAAGATTCTCTCTCTGATATTCAATGAGGAACCAGGATTCACAGCCAAAGGTAGGGCAGAGGAGAATGCAGGTATTATTTATAGAAACATTCGGTTCAAATACTTTGTCAATTTTAATGAGGTATCTCGTACTTACTTGATACCGTATCACAAATTTGTAGGTAAGTTAGTTTTAAAATAAATGTTAATTTGGCATTTTTTTATGAAAATAAGGGACGAGACGAGCAGGACATTCAGCTGATGGTAATTGATACGCCCTACCCATTACAATGCAGTGCCGCTCAGGATTCTTGAAAAACCCAAAAATTCTGAGCAGCACTACACTTGCGCTCGTCACCTTGAGACATAAGATGTTTAGTCTCATTTGCCCAGTAATTTCACTAGTTACGGCGCCCTTCAGACCGAAACACAGTAATGCTCACACATTACTGTTTCACGGCAGAAATATGCGCCGTTGTGGTACCCATAATCTAGCCGGCTTCCTGTGCAAAGGAGCCTCCCACTGGCATTGGAACAAGTACTAAATTTAACCTGGTATTATGGATTACACTAATTTTAAATAATTTTAATGGAATATCTTAGATGTCTGATACACAATGATATCTTTAGAGGATTTATATTTATTAAAACTTCTTAAAGGCCTAGCTTTCATTTTGATTTCTAATGGCAATGGCCAGTCCATACACAAGAATACAAGAATACAATCCGGTACAAGAATATGAGCAGCAGTAATCAACACGCCCTCATACATTAATAACTCCTATTCGTTCATAAGAACCTTTCAAAGCATGAAAACGAGCAGAGAAAATAACAATGGGTCCAGAAAGCATAGAATATATAAAAGAGCGTCTTTTTTTTAATGTCAGTTATCGAGAGGTATTCGAGTCTATCCATCGGGAAACGGGTTAGTCCCCGATGTTTGATCCCTGTATATTTCTTATATGTCAGGGGGCTTACATCACACACACACACACACTTACGCCTGTTTCCCGTCGACGTAGACAGAGAAAACAGAATGCCACTTGTTTGTATCCTTACAAACCTCACGCGCTTCTTCTACATTCATTACTCTTTTTTTCAAGACGACGAATGTTCTCCAGCGACCGACTTTCCCACACACACGTTATATATTTGATTTGGTATATAAGGCAAGATCATTTTGATTTGTCATTATTTCTTCACTCATTCACTCCTCGTGTCCAAACCATTTCAGCATTCCTCTCTCAATCCTTGATGCCTACCTAAACTGAAAATCCATTAATCTGAGCACGTTATTGTAGTTTTATTCTGTACTAGCTGACCCGGCAAACGTTGTTTTGCCATATAAAGTATAATTCACGCGATAGTTTTATAAGTAATAAAATATTGCCTATATTATAGCCTGTACATCATTTTGTTCTATTGTCAATAGTTTTTGCAGCGCACGCAAAAATAGGCTTTCGACTTTACACCTTGTGTTACAAAATAGCAATTTTATTACGGATCCCTAATTTTGAAAAAAAAAACATAGCCTATAGCCTTCCTCGATAAATGGACTACCCAACACTGAAAGAATCATTCAAATTGGACCAATAGTACCAGATATTAGCGCGTTCAAACAAACAAACAAACACTGCAGCTTTATAATATTAGTATAGATTCATAAAGTTATAATGTTTACTATTTCTATTTGATTACTTAGTGGACTAGAGCCGACTTTACCCGAAGGAGTACATATTCAACCGTGACAGCTCATTGAATACCCACAAATCAGGTGCTTGACGCGCCTAAAGAAGTATTGTTAATCCAGGAGCTGTCAGTGGTCATCGATCATACTGGCGTTATCTGCACTATGATATTGTTTACTTATTAGTTACATAATGGTGTCTGCGGTCGACAGGAAGGCCGCGCCAAACCGAGCGTGACGATCTCGTGACACGATCGGCGATTGCTGTAAATAATACCCGAGATATTATGAGCCGGCCAACGGCTTGCAGATCTCAGATAGGTTTGTGTTGGTGCTGCCCACTCAAGGCTATTTACGCCGTAGATCACAACAAAGTGACTGTTTATAACATAATAGTAAAACAAATAGTTATTGTAATTAAATGGTAATTGTCCGCAATTTCTATTATGTTACAAATTAATTGACAAATACATATTATCTTAACAATTTTTTTTATTCGATCGACAAAATATCCCACAACTACCTATTGGATCAACCAACAAACCAAACTCCTTAAGTGGAGTTCAATAAGCTACATATTCTAAAGGTATCAAACAATATACCACGGCAATCTTATGACTTTAATGCCCACAGAACATGAATAAGTTGCTGTAAAAAACAAATTTGGTGACGGCTGATCAGACAAAATTAAATACCAGGAAAAGACCCGGAGAGAAACAAAGACCAATAAGAATGGAGATGCATTATCCCTCTGTACCTATATACATAATTCTTGCTGCTCAGAATTCTTGAAAAACACAATAATTCTGAGCGGCAATACAATAGCGCTCGTCACTTCGAGACATAAGATGTTAAGTCTCATTTGCCCAGTAATTTCACTAGTTACGGCACCCTTCAGACCGAAACACAGTAATGTTTACACATTACTGCTTCACGGCAGAAATTGGCAACGTTGTGGTTCCCATAATCTAGCCGGTAACCTGTGAAGCCTACCACTGGTTAACGCACATTTTGACAAATCAAAATTGGTCACTCATTTTCGGGCTGTCACGTCTATTATATTCATAATCTATGGTCTTTCAATATATTGGCATATATCCACGAAAAAAAATCGATGACATTATCTTACACTGACAATGACATTCTCTTTAGCTCGTCAAACTGCTGTATGTACATTAACTAATTCAATTTTTTAATAATCTTTAAGATAGTCATAAAGCGTCTATCGTGAGTCATGATTCATTAAATGTAATGAAATAACAAAAGATCCTTGCTATCTGACATACTTTTATTAACTTCTTCTGACCTTTAATTAACTTAAGTGTACAATAATATCTCTTTTTAATGTCTTGCTTAAAACAAAACTGGCTGCAAACATATCAATTCAAATCAAAAACAAAGTTTACTTTTAACTTTGCTTTTATTCTTATTAACATAACCACAACGGGGCAAAATGAAGGAAAGTAATTATTTATACTAATTATTATTGTGGGTTGCGATAAAAATGTTCAATTTCCTGTTTAATTAATTTCGAATGTCAATAGTTCAAGATTATTTTATAGATACTTCGGGTATTGAACTTTTTTTTTAATTCGGCGAAGACATAATATACTAACAAACGACATAACACCACGTTTTCTATAGTTTGTAAGATAAACAAGAGATGGTGCAATAACAATATGTAAATATTTTGAATAAAATTTTATGCTATACGGCCTTACAAATAAAGCTGGTATAGATATACCTGAGAATAAACTAAGAATATGCAAAATGTTGACTACGAGGGCTGCACTAAAAGTATCCGGAATGGCATATTTCCACTGTTCCTGTCATATTAAAAAAATTTTAATTGAAAACTCCGTGGTTTTAAAAATCGAATACCATTTATTTATTTAAAAAAAAAAATTCTCGGTCTTGTCACAAGACTTTTCAAACTTGTTTAGTCGTTGAGAAAATGGAATTGACTCCAGAAAATTATAGAGCGATGATTTATTATGACTTTCGAAGTGGTTTAACACAAAAACAGTGTGTTGACCGGATGATTTCTGCATTTGGTGATGAAGCCCCATCCAAAACCACAATTTATCGCTGGTTTGCTGAATTTCAACGTGGACATGTCAAGCTGTGATGATCCACGTTAAGGTCGTCCAAAAACTGCAGTCACCAAAGAAAACGTTGATGCTGTGCGTAAGCTGATTGAGGAAGATCGACATGTAACATACTGCGAAATTCAGGGAACTTTAGACATTGGCATGAGTC
Organism: Leptidea sinapis; assembly: GCF_905404315.1. NCBI lineage: Eukaryota > Metazoa > Arthropoda > Insecta > Lepidoptera > Pieridae > Leptidea > Leptidea sinapis. Next base: position 11,457,714 of record NC_066276.1, read on the forward strand.
AAATACAAATAATCTTGCATGAACAATTAGGTGTAAAAAAGTTGTTTTCCCGATGGATACCGCATTTGTTCTGTGAAGAGCAAAAAGCGGTTCGCGTTACTTGGTGCGTCAGAACTCTCGAAAGATTCCACGCAAGATCCTCAAATGCTGCATACAACATCGTATCAGGTGATGAATCCTGGATATACGCGTACGAACCCGAAACAAAAAACCAGTCACGAGTTTGAGTGTTCGAAAATGAGTTAAAGCCAAAAAAAATTGTTCGTTCACGGAGTGTTGCAAAAAAATGGTGGCCACGTTTGTCTCCAAAACCGGCCATGTTGCGACTATTCCTCTTGAGGGACAAAGAACGGTTAATGCAGAATGGTATGCTAGAATTTGTTTGCCACAGGTCGTTTCTGAACTCCGTAAAGAGAACTGCAACTGCAGCATCATCCTCCATCACGACAATACGAGTTTTCACACCGCGCACAGAATAAAATAATTTTTAGAGCAAGAAAACATAGAATTATTAGATCATCTGCCGTACAGCCCCAAGCTAAGCCCTTATGATTTCTATACTTTCCATAAAATAAAGAATAAATTGCGTGGTCAGAGATTTTCATCACCTGAAGAAGCTGTGGACGCCTACAAAACGGCCATTTTGGAGACCCCAACTTCCGAATGGAATGGTTGCTTCAATGATTGGTTCCATAGTATGGAAAAATGTGTAAAATTTCGCGGAGAATACTTCGAAAAGCAATAAATACATTTTTAAATAGTAATGTTGTGTCACTTCCTTTAATTCCCGATACTTTTAGTGCAGCCCTCGTATATCGCTGACAACACTGTCAATACAATGATAATTCTGAAGTTTTGCGAATATCAAGCAGCCTTGCAAATAAACGCGGGAACCGTTATACGTCCGTATAAACCAATAATAAGCAAAATGTCTAAATTGTAAGCAGTGTATTAAGTTTATACCAAGTTTATTTGTAAGGCCAATATACTTTAAATATACTAGTATATAGACGACCGCACCGTTCGATAATGCGTAACCAATTTTGGTCTGTCAATGTGTGCGTTTTTTTATGAAAATCAGAGATGAGATGAGCAGGACGTTCAGCTGATGGTAATTGATACGCCCTGCGCATTACAATGCAGTGCCGCTCAGGATTATTGAAAAACCCAAAAATTCTGAGCGGTACCACAATTGCGCTCGTCACCTTGAGACATAAGATATTAAGTCTCTTTTGCCCAGTAATTTCATTAGCTACGGCGCCCTTCAAACTGACACAAAATAATGGTTACACATTACTGCTTCATGGCAGAAATAGGCGCCGTTGTGGTACCCATAATCTATACGGCATCCTGAGCAAAGGAGCCTCGTCCATCAAAAAAAAAAAAAAAGTATTTGGGTGTTATTTCTCCTATTTTTCAATAAATATTAACATGTGTTCCTAGTAATTTATTAATGTAATGCTATTCCATTGACAAGTTTAACGTTTTTCTTCAATATTTGATTATATACCCATTGAATTAAATTATTATTGTTTGCTTAAAGCACGTGGGCGGGCAGCTAAGTTCAAGGTTCAATAGCTTAGTAATAACATGATAAGTTATAACTTATAATGTCTAATAGACATTGATAAATTATTAATTGCTTTTAGTTGATGATTTTGCTTATTAGATTATATTGTTAATGTTATGAATATATATTATTGGGTGATTTTTTTAAACTTCAAACAGTCTTTACTGAAGTAGGTAAATTAATATTAATCACAATATTAATATGCACGCTGTATTATAGTAATATCAATGTAAGTTAATAATTAACACGAAATAGCAGTTTCTGTAATTAAGCCACAAAATTTAACATCAGCAACTGGTTTAATTAGGTAACAAGGAATATCGTTATGTATAAGTACCTACTGCCTACTGTATAGCTACTTCCTACTTTGAACAGTGATTCTTGAATTTTAGTATTAGAACCATTGACTAGAGCCTGTACAGCAGCTATTAAAATACAACGTTATCTCTGGTCTGGCGCACCCCAGTATCAGCTCGAACCATTTGATCGCATTTGCAGTGCAGAGCAGCTGGAATTGTCGGGGACCCACTGCTCTGTGAATAGCGATAACACTTGGCGTTGCGTAGAGACGTCGCCTCATTGTGTGTCTTCTACCGCATTTATAACGGGGAGTGTTCTGAAGATCTGTTTCAGCTGATTCATACCAAATTCCACCTTCACACCACACGCCGCTAATTAGAAAATCATCCTCACCATCTGGATGTGTGGTGGTGCTTCACAGTATGGTTTTCAAGAACTCTCTTCCACGTACTACAAAACTGTGGGATGAGCTTCCTTGTGCGGTGTTTCGGAGACAATAATACCACATCTTCCTTCAATATAAGCGTGAGCCTTAAAGGCCGTCAAAGATCCTGTGATTTCTCTGGTCACTATACACCAGGTGACCCGTACGCTCGTTTGTTCTCCTCTTCCATAAAAAAAAACCTTGCGAAGAGAGGTGGGTTTTCTTTGCATCTTCCATCTCATCACTGGAGTACTCAGAAATGCGAAATTTCACTCGCATCATGTTGACGTCTAGTATTCTACAACCGCGCGTTTTCTTGCCTCGAACAGCCACTATATGGAATTAATTCAAGCTTAGAACATACTCCCAACTAAAAGGCCAGCAAGGCATTTCTTGTCCCCTAGTATTAAGGATGTCCACGGGCAGTTCCGTCACCACTTGCCATCACTTGAGCATCTTACCCGATTGTCCTCTCTTACAAGTAAAAGATTATTTAGTTTCGGAAGTGTTACTGAGGTCGTTGAGCGCACTTAGTATTCCGGTAGTCAAGTGTCAGCTGACCTACCAAATAGAGTTAGTGTCAACAATACCAGTTACCTTGTGCGGAACAAGTACCATTGTATCGCATCTTAGCGAATATTAACTGCACGATTCTGTATAATCTGTTACTAAATCAATACATGATTCTTCACTGAGCATATTGTTATTAATGAGTTCACTGTTACTTCTACACATATATTACACAGTATCTTAGAAATACAGTGAATCTTCAGAATTCGTTTCTTTATAGAATTATTCTGGATTATTCCACCATTGTTTTTTTAGTTTCACTGTGACAGTACTGTAACGGGATAATTAATGAAATACTTTATTCGTTGAATAACGTGTATTGCGTATAGTAGTGGTCATTTTAAGAGAGAACAATAAAAATCATGATCGCAAATTCCAGATTATATATGTTTTTATATTATGTATCGTAATAGCGTTATGTCTTTGTTATTTTACAAAAACATTTAAAAAAGCAGAAAGTGTAAATCTCCAACGACGGTTCTGAACCTTTGTTTTAGACTTCGACTCACACTTCACTGCTGTTATAGGTCCTCATAACTTACTAAATAATATATAAAAAAAAAGAAAATAATTTATTTCAATAGAAAATCAAACCAAATATGAGAAAATATTATTTTATGTTAAAAATTCATGTAACAAAAAAAATTGGCATTTTTGTGGGCTAGACGTCACCCTCAGTTATGTAACGCTGGTTTAGGTTTGAAAGGTAGAAGTTTTAACTTTTTTTGTAAATATTCATTTTATTCCGATGTAAAAAGTTCAGTGAGAATTGCTAAGAAATTACAAATCGCTTGTACCTACTTTAAAAACAGTGCATAAAGTACCACTTTTAATTACAATACACTTGTAATTAAAATACACTTATGATTACAATACACTTATATTAATATTACACTCATTATTACATTACACTTATAATTCAAAATTCCTTCCCTTAATAACGTACCTATATGCGACGATATTTTATGATTATAATGATGGCTCAGGTTCGCTCAAGGCCATTGTTATAAAAATGTCGTATTGTCGTCTGTCATGTTTTTAATAGCAAAAAGTAGCGAGCCCATAGTGACGATACACGCCGCCTAATGCACTAGAATGGAATAAAATAAATCAGGATTATTTAAAAGCCTGAAATTCTAATTGTTTTTCAGTATTTTTATAATTTTTAATAATTTTAGCAATCAAACTGCAAGTATCAATTTTACAAATTGAACATGGACAGCTATTTCTAGACAGTCATTTAGAAAGACTATTTGGAAGAAGATAGTAAAGAAATGTTCACATGGTTTTGATCTTAATAGTAATTTTTATTATTAAAACTAATAACTTAAAACTGTAAATAATTCTAGTAGGCTTCATAAGAAACATAATAGCTTTAAGGGTAAATGTATACACTTTTATAATAAAGTCCCAGCTCTGTTCAGGCAATATCTAAAAATAAATTTAAATGTTTTATAAAAAAATGGCTCTATCGTAAATCCTATTACTCCACAGCTGAATATCTAAGTGATCGGACATCCTGGGACTAGATTATGATTATTTTATAGCGATAGAAATGACTGTACAATATTGCATATTTTTATTGAAAAGAGCGCAAAAAAAAAATAAAGCTGGGAGTTTCTTGCGCCGCTTCTCCTTTCTCAGACCGCCATTTGTTTCCGAAGTAGTATCTAGTATATTAGAAATGACATAAAAAATAATTCTAAAGGAATAAATTTTGAGAAATTAAATGCCTCTTATGCCTTTATAGCTAACTAGCTAACCCGGCAAATGTTGTATACATATATCTTAAGTAATAATTATTTGTATTGAGAATATATAGGTATTTCTTTGTCAAAAAAAATAATAGGTTCCAGATGAGTAATCAACAACATATCATATACTAAAACCTTCTCCAAAACACACTGCATCCAAAGACTTCAATTCATACTACTAGGCAAAAAGTTTTAATAACAATTGTGTCGCTATTTTGGATCTCGAGGGGAGCAGGCATGGTGAACATGTAATCATAATAATATTGTTTTATTGGTCACTTTAATCAAATTAGGTGTTTATTGAAAACAACGTTCTCAGCTCACAAATCAGTGAACTGATCTCGCAGTGGGCAATTATTTGAGGCCACAGAGCTTGTCTAGTAGTATATATATGGGCGCAAATTGCCACCTACCGTCAATAGTTGGCAACTATTGATATTTATGTTTTAGTTTATCATTAAAATGAATATTTAGCTGTATTTAGGAATTATTTAACAGTAACTAATTTTATTTGATTGTTTTAAAAGGAGTTGTATCTACTTTTATCTATTGTAAGGTAGCTATAAAAGCGGTTGTTTTATGTAAAGACTGTTCAGTTCAAGTTGAGTTCTATACTAGCAATTTTGAGTGAATAAGCTGAGAAATTCTTAGTGTGTTACATCAACGTGATGGACCCTGATTGAGAAAACCCTGGCTTAACGCCGACATATACATAGAAGTCTTTGGCTGCATCTTATGGTATAAGTATTATTCTGATCGGTTCAGTAGTTTTCGCAGTATAACCAAAGGATTAAAACGGCTCTCCATTGTATTATTTAAGATGGTTTATCTGAAAAATATTATAATTTTCTATAAAAATATTCAATTTTCAATGAAAATATTAATAAACATGTTATTTCTCAGAAGCTTTCCGCCCACATTTGTTCATATTTTATGACGCAGTTGTCATATCAATACGAAACTTTACGAGAAGGTGTATAAAATTTATTTTAATATATTTTGAATAACATTGTCAAAACTCAGACAACTAATTAAGCAATGGGGAAAAAATAGCATTAAATTAAAGCTTTTTTCAACCGACTTCGAAAAACGTGGAGGTAAGATAATTCGACTGAATTTTTTTATTTTATTACTTCGCTGTATGAAGCGATTTGAATTTTTTCCAAGTTTGGTTGGTCGTATTGTAAAAAATATATGCATTGGAATGAGCAGGTCGTATCACTTTCCAACAGATAAGTCGGTTACCAATCTCTGCACTTTGGACTTCGAGTGACGTTGCTATATAGCGTTCTGATTTGTCGAAAGAAAGAAGCAACATATTTTTATTCCATCAACTTTTCTTAGCTCGAACAATTATGCCTCAGACTTTTGAAAAACGGACCCAAAAAAATTTGCGAACTGTTTTTCTTATAAAATTTCGTTATAATTTATTTATATATTTATTTTATTTATTAAAATGCCTAGGGGCAATCGTAGTAACCTTCTACCATACAAACGTTTTTAACAATTATTTCGAATTTCGAAAGACATTTGCTTTGTTCATTTTCCGTGATCTTGTTGAAAAGAAAAAGCCCAACAAAAGACTTGCCAACTCGACTTATTCGAGTGGTACCTATAATAAGTTAATTTTAACATAATAATTATCATTGGTTCTAGAACATATTATTTAAATGACTGTGTATACAATAAGTATTATGTATGTATACATTACATAAAGACAAACATTACACAAGAATATATTAAGAGGCAACAGTTAATTAATGTTCATTAAATATTTCTCTTAATGTTTCTTTAGGACTATTAATAACGGCTGCATTGCCCTACAGAACCACATACTATCTTCTTGTATTCCATCAATATAAAATATATTTCACTTGATAATCTAGCATGAAGTCAGTCACAATCGAGTCACTGTACTGGCAGTCACTGTTCGACCTCTACGTGCACCGGCTCATTCACCCGAAAGTGAATAAAATATAAAAAAATACAAAATATTAAATATATAAAGTCCAATTAAATACATAATGTCCACGGCTCATTTTTATAAGCATAAACTATTTTATTTATTTATTAAAAACCAGCACTGAAATTGATATTTAAATGGCTCGATTTAATCCTATATTGCAATACTTGTGTGTGTATTTTACCAGTGGCAGGCTCTTTCAACAGGATGCCGGCTAGATTATGGGTACCACAACTATGCCTATTTCTGCCGTGAAGCAATAATATGTAAGATTTATTGTGTTTCGGTCTGAAGGGCCGTAGCTAGTGAAATTAGACTTAACAACTTATGTCTCTAGGTGACGAGCGTAATCGTAGTGCCGCTCCGATTTTTTTGGATTTTCCAAAAATCCTGAGCAGCACTGCATTGTAGAGGGCAGGGCGTATCAATTACCATCAGCTGAAAGTCTTGCTCGTCTCGTCCCTTACTGTCGTAAAAAAATTGTTTTAATATCCTGTTGATGTTGGTTACTGTACAAGGACAAAGTAATGTCATTGGTCCTTAATACGTGTGCAAATAATCGAGTTAATCGGACATTTTAAAGTGGGTGAAAAAGTTTATTGGTTCTGTTACGTGCATATATTATATTTAATTATTCTGGTAAGCCTGATGAAAGTAATGGAAATATTGTTTTGCCATTGGTATTTGATACGTGTGCAGCTTTTCAAGTAATCTTCCGATAAGTATTCTGCTACGTATATGAATATATATAGACGGACACAAATATATACTGCTTAGTATTAAATATTGAATACAGCTCGAAAAGATGCGTTACGTTAAGCGCTTACACTTAGCTTTTCTTGTAACTAATTGTAGTAGGCTTCATAAGATACATAATAGCTTTAAGGGTAAATGTATACACTTTTATAATAAAGTCCAGCCACTGTTCAGGCAAAATCTATAAATCAATTAAAATGTTTTATTAAAAAAATGGCTCTGTCGTAAATCCTATTACTCCACAGCTGAATATCTAAATGATCGGACAGCCTGGGACTAGATTGTGATTATTTTATAGCGATATAAATAACCGTACAATATTGTATATTTTTATTGAAAAGAGCACAAAAAAATAATTCTGGGAGAGTTTGTTGCGCAGCTTCTTCTCTCTCAGAGCGCCATTTGTTTCCGAAGCGGTAGTAGTATCTAGTATATTAGAAATGACATCAAAAAGAATTCTAAAGGAATCAATTTTGAGAAAATAAATGCCTTTTATGCCTTTTACATGCAAGTACTGAATCTTTTTTAACATACGTTGCTAAAAGCTAATGTGTTTATGCATAGTATATATATATTTCCTTACTGTTTACCTTACTTACTTATATATATTTTGGTACAAGGCTTTAGCGCCTTTCAAAATCACTGAAAACTCTCCAACTGACTAAAGTTACTTTAAAAAAGATTAGTTCAATGCATACCTTATGTTCGTTTGTTCAAAACGCAAATAATGTAAAATATTTTAGCGATAGTTTTAGAAATTTTAGACAACTTTGTTCATATTTCAGATTGTTTTTAATAATTTTTAATCTAAGTATAAAAAAATCTAATAAAAACAAAATATGCATAGCGCCTTAGTTATGTAACGTCAACAATAGTTATATTAAAAGTGCTATTCATAACTAAATATTTTCAAATATCTCGACATAGATAATTTCTTCTGTACTAATCCTCATCAAAATTTTATAATATCCACTCCTATAATATCTGCTTTACCGATCGTTTTGAAATTTAACACAACATTATATTCATATAGGATCACGTCTTTACTAATCTATAAATAGAAAAGGCACAGTGAAACATACGAAGTATAAAAAACTCCACGACCATAAAACAAAAACAAACAAGAGTCTCGGATATTAAAAAGTGGCAGAACCTTTTATTATAAGTAACCAGTTCTTTTTAATACAGCGAGTGCATCTGTGGGATAATTACTTGCAATTGGGTTTTTCCTAGCATTGGCTTCATTTGTAATGCCTAAATGGAAAACTTTATTCACGTGTACCAACGCATGTTACAACGTTACATAAAGCATATTATTTATAATAATTATTATAGTTGTCTTTTTTCTGTACTTGTGAAATTATCTTACTGTTTGTTTACACCCAATTATCCTAGAAGCAACACTTTGCAGCTGTGATCTGTAGTACCTACAAGGAAACTCATGTTTGTTTTTAAATGTTGAGGTATTTCATTAGATGCTAATACTAAGAATTGTATACTTTAACCCAATCTAACTTATCATATTGTACTCTTGCATGGAGTACTCAAGATTAATTATTAAATAGGTAGCCAACGTTGTAAACAACATTAATACTTATTCTAAAGAACACTCTTAAGTATCTATGATAGAAATTGTATACCTAACTTACATATAAACAGATATATAGATACAGATATTGTCCTAAAAGCTTAAAAGATTGCCTCAGGTTGACCTCTATACTCCTTAGGAAGTATACTAAGAAAATCTTTCTACTATTTTACATAAACACTGTCAAATAACTTCTTCTGTCAGCAAATTGAGATATTATGTTCTCATTCTAAAAATCCTCTGAAGTATTTAGACAGAACACATTATTTTTTGTTTTATATAAATCATAAGCAATCGAAACAAAATCATTTACTCCACCTTAAATCTGTACTCAATCAAGTGTTTAAAAATTCCACAGTTTTACTAATCAATAGTTCAATATATTTATCATTAAACAGTCGTTAACTAAAACGAAAGCAACTTACCCTAATTAATTCACCAGGAATTTTTAAAGTTTTATCGTTACTAATTAATATAATCATTTAACGCGTTGATACATTAATTATAAATTAATGATAGATTAGTTAAAAAAGTCTTAATTTCTGAGTGCTATACATAGTATGATTTCCGTAAAAAATCCGGTTTAACATGTCGTTATTAGCTCAATATTACAAAGATTTTTCGCATGTTGCAATTACTCTTTGTGACCTCATCGTAACTAAACACCATTTAAGTTATGCTCAATATTATATAATTTGTGTAAACATTAACGCATGCATTTGACGCTTTTGTATGCAATGTGTAAACAATTATTGTTTACTAGCTTACGATTAATTACGAAAACAGGATATCTAATGAGCTGTAAGTAGGTTTATCCATTGACGACGTTTGAGACAGGAAGGATATTGGTTAGTGTCGACTACGTCATACATTTCGAAATGGCTTTCAATAATTGTAATGACTATTTAAAATATGAGTTAGAAATTATTGAAAAATTAAGATTTTGTGTTTCAGTTCCAGCTTATTATTTCGTTTAATTTACTTCATAGGTAAATAGATTAAAGTTGAATTGAATATTTTTTTATACTTAAAATTTAATTCGCTCAGAGTAATAGTTTTTTTTATGATAATAAGGGACGAGACGACCAGGACGTTCAGCTGATGGGCGTATCACGCCCTGGCCATCACAATCCAGTGTCGCTCAGGATTCTCGAAAAATCCACAAATTCTGAGCGGCGCTACAATTGCGCTCGTCACCTTGAGACATAAGGCGTAAAGTCTCAATTGCCCAGTAATTTCACTAGCTACAGCGCCCTTCAGACCGAAACACAATAATGTTTACACATTACTGCTTCAAGGAAGAAATAGGCGCCGTTGTGGTAGCCATAATCTAGCCGGCATCCTGTGCAAAAGAGCCTCCCACTGGTAGATAGTATCTGCCCATCGGAATTACTTAATTAATTAATCCCTAGTGTTTCGAGCTTGATGTTCGAAAGTTCATTAAATAATTTCTAATGGGTATGATTTCCTTTTCTCAAATACCTGGACCATGAAGTTTGTAGGCTTGTCATACCTAATATTATGTTAACGTCTAACTCCGACATCTGTAATGATGGATATTTTCAAATAGTTTCAGTGCAGGAGATGATCCGTAGCACATAAACACAAAGAGAAATTGAGTAGCAAAAACTCATGCGTCAAGGACACGTGTGGTTTCTATCCTTTATATTAAAATATTTTAATTTCAGATTTATTTGTTGAAATCTGTAACTACCGGGTACCCATACAGAAAAGTAATGGTTCTGGAATAACTTGAAATGCGAAACTGAAGTAGCAGTGGGCAGGGCACATAGTTCGACGGACAGATGGCCGTTGCGGCAGTAAAGTCCTCGAATGGCGACCACGTACCGGAAGACGCAGTGTTGGGGGACCCCCCACAAGAAGGAGCGACGATCTGGTCAAGATCGCCGGTATATATTGGATGAGCGCAGCGCAGGACGGATCGTAGTGGAAATCTTCGCCAGCAGTGAACGTCTTCCGGCTGATGATGATGATTTCATGAAATAGTCTTTTGGCAAACGAATCATTTCAAAAGTCATAGTATATTATGGATGTTTGCTTCCGAGTCATGGATGTTTATATGTATTTATGTATGTTTAAGTAAGTATATCATTTATTATTCAAATAAAACAAATCTAATAACTATATTTACAATAATTTAGTAAGTATATTGTATTAAATATATCGTTGTCTTGTAACCCATACCACAGGCTATATATGCCTAATTTGGGGCAAGATAATTTGTCTAAAAAGTGTGTCAATATTATTATATTGGTAACTATAACTAATATTTTTTTAATAATAATAATAAAATCCTAAAATAAAACATTGCAACACAAGTATTTTTTACAATTCCTACGACAACAGGGTTCTTCCAGGTCGAAGCAAACGACGAAGAAGACACAAGGCATAAAGAGATCTATAGAGCGACTTTGCTCTGACTTTCCGCGACGACTTATAAAACGCGAAATTGACTTTTGCCAATGCAGCCCAATGGCTGTCTTAGTTTGAGCTTAGCATTAATTCAGCTGTCAAAATGATTATAAAAACGAAGTCAAAGTTATGCTAAGCTTACACCCAGCTAAGTTATAAGTAAGTAATGTCTAAGTACGCTTTATAGATCTCAGTCTTAGCCGTGTAGTAGGCATATAAAGTATATGGTATAATATTTGTCTCTTCCTTGTCCCGTCATACACCTACTTTGTCAGTGCTTTTAATATCTACGGCTACAGATTAATGATTGACTTATTGTTTTAAACGATATTTCCTTTAATTAATTTATGGTTGCACGTGATTGAAACATTAAAGGTACTGCATTATACCAAAAAAAAACACCAGTACAAAGTCATTATAATGAATGATGCCGATTTCTCGGTGCAGCATCATTGTTATGTACTATGACGTCAAGTATGATGAAACTATAATTAAGCCGCGAATCAATCTGAACAAATAATAATGTAGTCATCGTGACAAGTGAGTCCTTTGGTTTTGAATTTCATTTTTCGAGTCACGTAATGAAAGGTTGCTTCACTCTCCAACTACAGACTCTGTACCTATACCTAGTGGGCTGTCGGGCCCACTCATCCGTGACCAATTTTTATTTGTCAATGTTTGAGTTTGCTAGTTCAATATTCATAATACTAAGGAGCTAATTCCAAGCTTGGCTGACTGTTTCTGTGACTTTTCAAGCAAAATCGGTTACTTAACTTACTTAATTGTCACTTAAAGGGCAACTTACCGACATAGCCCCGATGGTTGCAAAACTGAAGTAAAGTGGGCAGGGCACAAAGCTCCACAGACAGATGGCCGTTGGGGCAGTAAAGTCCTCTAATGGCCAACACGTACCGGAAGTGTTGATAATAGTGTTGGTAAGCTCCTAAGTTTTACAAATATTTTGAAATGCCCAAAATAATGTGCATGTTTACATTTTACTCGTTACGTTTTAATAACGTTTTAGGTAAAAAACCTGATGTTACATACTGCATACACCCTGTTCATTACGCAGTTTAGCTCAAAATTCTTGATAAACCTTTAAACTCAGAGCGGCTCGCAATAGCGCTCGTCACTTTGACACATAAGTCTAGCTATCAGGCCATCAAACTAAACAATATAATGATTTTACATTAATGCTTTACCTACGGCAGAAAAGGCACGCACATAATACATCCTGTATTGAAAAAAAAAAGAAAAAAAAATAGATTGAAAGAACTTTAAAACATCACAATTTTTTTAGATTTGCAAAATCGACATCTCAAGTCAATTTCCTAATATGCAAATATTGGGGTTGAGCAGGTTATCAACTGTAATATAGATCTTGTAGATGAAGCCACAACCTGAGACTTGAACAAAGCATACAAGATCTTATCAACGATATGTCACTCAAACGGCTGGATCAGTTGGTAAGAGCGCGGGTTCGAGTCCCGTCTCGTACATAAAATTTTGTTTTCAAATTTTATTTGTGTAATATATTATGTACCCTTCATACGTAAATTTATTTTCCTATTCTCAAAAAAAAATCCGGCATCATATACAGAGAAGCCTTTAATTGGTGCGAAAGCAGAAAAAGTAAGTAAACTTGTGAAAAATATTTACTTTACAAAATTTATTGAAGTAGGCGTTACTTCTATAACTATACAAATGATTTGAGTTTTCTTTTGTGTTAATTCCGCCAATATTTGTCTTTAAGCAATTCGACACGTGTTTCGCCTCTAAACGAGGCATCCTCAGGACGTGTTGACTCGCCAAAATCTGGCACGAGTCTCGTGCGAAAACTCAAATCGTTTGGCTAATATTTAATTTGTTACTTGTACATGATCAATCTTTCAATGAAGTGCATACACTTTCATGTGACCTTGCATCGAACATCAGTAATTACAACTAAATAACTGATACGGGTGCAAGATAAGAGCAATGGCGTTTAATCTCTACGGTATAATATTTATTGTACTAGTGCTCGAAAGGATTATACTTAACGTTTACAAGTGGTAAGAACATCATAATCTGGTTCGTTTATTGATGCGACAAGTGTTTGATATTTAAGTATTGTTAAATACTTAATACTTAACTAAGGACGTGTTAATTATTGTTTCAGGGTTGTCAAACTTAGCGATTGATCGTTTATTAGATCTTTAACATTTTTGTTTAGATATTTGTAATTTTAATTGTGCACATTTTAAAAAATCAGTTGAAATAAAAATATTTGAGAAACTTTTGAGTATTTTGATTGTATTTAATATATATCTAAAATGATAAATCTGTAAGTATCAATATTTTAATTAAATCAATCTAAAAATAGTGGAAATGAGGTTATAAATACATTTTCTCATTATACATAGTTCAACTTATTCAACTGAAGTGTTTTAAAAAACCAAAATGCATAACTTTGATTTACATGAGTGTCGTTTTTGAACCTATATGAATAACTTTCGATTATAAATTTTTATAATATCAACTGAACAGTATTAATTAAGTAGCATTTCTGCCGATACAGTATTTGATTATTTATAAGATAAAAGGCATGGAATCATTTTAGAATTCTGTTTGTAATAACAATCAAAAGAAATAAAAGCAAGCTGAATTTGTTGGCGATACTATCTCTAGATTCTAGATCTATCTAGATTTTGTTACACTAGAGTGTACTTATTATTCTTTCTAATTGAACAATCAAAATAAATAATCAGATTATATATATTAAATGTAAATATACTAAATGTAATCTATTTAAAGTAGAGGTAGGTAATTAGTAAATTGATTTTGTGCAACATGTAGAGGAATAAAGTACCTATATAAAATAATATATCAACATATAATAGTATAGAAATTTTATTCCTTTACTCTCAAAACATTCATTCGCTTTCCTTTGAAAACATCAAAACAAAATTCATATTGCGACGAAAACATGCACTTAGGCATGAGATTTCCCCATATTACACATATAAGTGCAGAAATGAGTGAAGGGTTGTTTACCCTTAAAACTAGGGGAGCGACAATGGAAATTATTGTCGTCTGGGCTCCGCAATTTTCATAGCGTTGTTCACTAGTAGTGGCAGCAAAAAAGGGTATTTATTTACAAATAATATTTTATTTTGTTGTATAGCTCTGGCTTGTAGTATTACAACACCGGCACAAATCATCGATTTAGAGTATACTAGCGTATAGACCTCATGACAGCCCGATAATAAGTGACAATTTATATTTGTCAATATATGCGTAAGCTAGTGGTTTAATATTCAATATAGTAAGGAGCTAATGCCGAGCGAGGCTGACTGTTTACGACTTGTCAATCCAAATCGGTTACAGTAGTAATAGATCCGCTTTTAGATCTTATTGGGAGAGTTTCTTGCGCCACTTCTTCTCTCTCAGAGCGCCATTTGTTTCTGAAGCGGTAGGAGTGTCTAGTATATTAGAAATGATATCAAAAAGAATTCTAAAGGAATCAATTTTGAGAAACAAATGCTTTTTATGTGTTTTATTGTATCTCTGTTAGAGATGTTCATCCCTCTCGCACGCCTTTCTTGTCTCTATAATAGTATACTGTAACTCTAAGGTACGAACATCAACGATGTAATCAAGAATCTCCTAATATTACTACCAGTGTGAGGCTTCTTTGCACAGGATGCCGGCTAGATTATGGATACCACAACGGCGCCTTTTTCTGCCGTGAAGCAGTAACGTGTAAGCATTAGTGTGTTTCGGCCTGAAGGGCGCCGTGGCTAGTAAAATTACTGGGCAAATGAAACTTATGTCTCACTCCACTCAGAATTTTTAGGTTTTTGAAGAATCCTGAGCGGTACTGCATTGTAATGGGCAGGGCGCATCAATTACCATCAGATGAACGTGCTCATCTCGTCCCTTACTGTAATAAAAAAAATAAGTATATTGATTCACAATGTATAAAAAACAGCGTACACAGTTGTTACAGCTATTACTATACTATAGTAGGTGTGTATGAAGTGTCTATACTTTGGTGATCCAGGACCGAACTAACAACTACAGACTGCAGTCATACCAGAGATTCGCTTGCCAAGCCATTCTTAGATGCATGTGTATGACACCTACAAATGCCCTGGAGATTATGCTTGCTCTCCCACCACTAGACCTATATATTCAGTAAAAAGCCAGTGTGACAAGTGTGAGACCTGGAAAACTGCCAAATAAGCTTCTGTTCATGGCTTTCTTTAGAACGGTTCTTGAAAACCTTATCAAAGCCACCTAACAATTTTGAGATGATAAAAAAGTAAAGATTCGATTCAGCAACCTAATTAAGCTAACCGGTCTCTTAAATTACAAAAATATCTATAGTACTTGCAATTTTTGCAAAAAGAAATCTGTTTGTATTTGACAATATCGAATAGAAAGTAAAAAGTTACAATTTATTATATTCAAAGTGAAACTTATTCTTAATAATTAACTACTCGTAATTAGTCATAGCGAAGCTTGTATCCATAAATCCTAGAGCAGTCAAATAAAATCTGACCGAATCACGAAAGCTTGATTGGCGCAATTATAAGCGCAAGCGGTTATAATATTTTAATTTATTTAAGTTACATATCTAATTTGACCGTATTATTAGTTTGATAAAATCGGAATAAAATGGTTAAAAACCTGCACGAGTTCCGTATTATTGTATGTCGATCATATCAAACTTCGCCTGGGGGTGATGGTGCGCCTGAACTGGTGACTAATGATAAAATAATCACACAGTCACGTTCTTCAAACCGGAACTAATATGTACTAATAGAATATAATATTCACGCACGCACCGCTATTTTACTGTAAAAATAGAGGTAGTGGCAGTTCTGCTTTGGACGAACACCACATATAGTATTAGTTCTACTGTTACTAAATATATTGAAATAAATATAAACAAAGAATTAAACATACTGTTTGCCGCACGAATTACACTACAACTGGGCAACTGTATAAAACAATATATTATTATTTTAAAGAATCTAAATCTTGATAAGTCGTTTTTTCAACTCTCAGAATGAATGAAAGAAGCCACAACTTGAGAGTTGAACAAAGGCATATCAAAATTTATGAATTTTACGTCACTCAATGGAAGTGCACTCGCACGGAACGCGAGTGTCGCGAGATAAATTTTATTTTTATTAAATTAATTGGTGTCATTAATCACAGAAGTGAGGGTTATCAGTTTAAAAACAATAAATTGATATGATTTGAGAGAGACACATATCAAGTAAATTTCCTAATATGCAAATATTGGGGTTGAGCAGGTTATCAACTATAAAGTAGATCTTTCAGGTAAAGCCACAACCTGACAGTTGAAGAAATACATATCAAGATTTATAACATTTACATCAAAAATGACAAAATTTCCGAGGTTTTTTTTACGAAAAACAAGCCATGTCAACACGCTTTTTCTTATGCTCTACACCACAACACATTTTGACCTGCCAAAGTCTTGACCTTGGTAGTGCTTTTGTTAAATTAGCAGTCTATTACCGAAATGCCTCACCCACCCGATCAATTTTGTATACTACTTAATAATACTAATGGAATAGTGAAATGCATATAAACACGCTACAAAAGCGACATACAGTCTGGTAAAGGAATAGCCGACAGTATTGTAAGAAAATTTATTGAAGTAGGCGTAATTTTGCAGAAATCCATAATTATCCAAATGCTTTGAGTTTTCTTGAGTATTAATTCCGCCAATATTCGTATTTAAAAGAGATGTTGACTCGCCAAACTCTGGCACAGCGGAATTAACAATAAAGAAAACTCAAAACCTTTGGATGACATTATTGTAGTTTATCATTTAGCTAGATTCTATTGAATAGTTTAAGTTATGTGGTCCTGAGATTTATTTGGTATTGCAATCGAGCTCGCTACTTCAATTGTTCCATAATAATGAAACCAACGAAGTGATAAGATTGTTTATCTTATATGTGATCAGTCTATAAATTACTGAACATATAATATTCCTGTTCATTATTCATACTTCTCACATCTACCAATGCATAAAGTTATAACTTATGACAAGCAATTCATGTATAGATAATAAAAATAGATTCATACAAAATTTTCTCAATCCCAGAGGGATAGGAAAAACTAGCGTATAGACAAATAGAGTGTGCGATAGGGAAGAATATCTCTAATGGAAAAACAACATAAAAGAATTGGAAAGTGAATCTATTGTTACTGTGACTGATTTTGATTAACAATTCGTAAAAAGTTAGCCACCTTTGGCATTAACCCCTTAGTTTCTAAAATATTAAACCACTAGCGAACACACACACTGACAAAATATATTCTAATTCTATGGTTTTGATAGAACTTAATCTAGCTCTGTTTATAGTTTATGGTCCTTACACACTTGTATGGCTTCTCCATTAGCATCAAACAGTTCATCGGTCATTCTCTCTTATTTACGGTACTCTTGTATACATTATAATATACTTCGTATATCAAGCAAAAGGCTCTATTATCTCGTCTGTCTGTATTATTCTTATCTTTCTACGATCTATTTAGTACAATAATATACGTGTGTTGATAGACCAATTTTATTTCGAAACTGAAGTGGCAGTGGGCAGGGCACATAGTTCCACGAACAGATGGCGACTCGAATGGCGACCACCTACCGCAAGACGAAGTGTTGGTAGACCCACCACAAGATGGACCGACGATCTGGTTAAGATCCGGAGTACATTGGATGAGGGCAGCGCAGGACCAATCGTGGAAATCTTTGAGGTAGGCCTTTATGCAGTAGTGGACGTCTTCCGGCTGTTGATGATGATGATGATGACGTTTGTTGATCATTATTGCTACTCCCACAATAAAAGAGTCCTTTGCTAGTCATAGAGACTAAGAATAGGTTAATTCGTGTCTTTATTGAAAAGGTACACGTGCTATCAATGTTTCGTTGCTAATAGGATTTACATGGAAATTTTATTGTTCGTAGTTTTGATAATAAATCTTTTAATATGCATTCTAATTGTGAATGGACATAGCTTATAGTGCGTCAATTATATTTTATCACGCTGCAATACCTAGATAAAATACATTAATCTTTTTGGAGCCAATATGCTGCAATTTGGATGAGCTTTATATTATACTAGCCGTTCCCGCCCGCTTCGCTGGGCGAATTTTAAAAGGAATGGAATCGTAGGATTCCAAAAAATAATGGTGGTAGTTTCATATCGATACGATCAGTAGTTTAGGAGAAAAAGAGCCACAAACAAAGACCATTTTCATTGTATATATAATGTTTATTTATGAAGGAGGAGGAATAACGTGCATACAAACAGGTCACCTGGTAGTAAGTGATCACCGCAGACCATATTCTTGCAACACCAGAGGAATCACAAGTGTGTTGCTGATCTTATAATGTGTCGAATAAACTCACATTTAAATTCGATAAGCGAAACCATAAACTATGTGTTTGTGGTTCCGGCTACCACACAAACTAGGGGTTCCGTAGTGAGAGTTAGAGGCTCTACATTTTGCGACCGTAGCTTTTGGTTTTAGTTTACATGTTCATCCGTCTGTGTCACTGTCTTGAACTATAGGACTGTTTTATGTCTCCTTTGCATAGGATGCCGGCTAGATTATGGGTACCACAATGGCGCCTACTTCTGCCGTGCAGCAGTAATGTGTAAACATTACTGTGTTTCAGTCTGAAGGGCGCCGTAGCTTGTGAAATTACTGGGCAAATGAGATTTAACATATGTCCGAAAGTGACGAGCGCAATTGTATTTGAATTGAATTTTTAGGATTTTTCGAGAACCTGAGCGGCACTGCATCGTAATGGGCAATGTTCTAAAATAACGAGAAAATTGAAACAGGATCAAACAAAAAATATCTTTAAAATAGTGAATCTAATAATAAATCTAAAAATTATTATAAAAATATAAATGGACAAATGTAATGACGTGTTCTAATGGGAAATATATTGGGTATCAGCCCATAATTCTATAATAAGCAGATCGTGCACTATGCTTACAATGTCCATAAAACAAATTGGACACCCTACCCAACGTACAAATGATCAATAAATACGTCATATGTCTAATGACGTCACTCACGCTTGCATAAAACCCGTAGAAAGAGTCTGGCTAGCTAAGTTGGTACTGGAAAAGGGCGGAAAATTTTGTAAATCTGAGTGTTGCAACACCAAAATTACTGAAAGAATAATTGTAATATCCTATTTTAATATCTTGATACTTACGTCGATATTTATAATTGTTATATTATTAATTTATCTGTACCAATTTAATAAATACAAAAGTTTTCTTATTATTGGTTGTGTATGTATTTTTCAATGCTGAATCATAATAAAATTAAAATAAAAAAGTTGTCAAAAAAAAAATGGGGTAACATTTAGGAGGATGAAAAATAGATAGTAGCTGATTCTCAGACCTACTGAATATGCATATAAAATTTGATAAAAATCAGTAAAGTCGTTTCGGAGGAGTAAGGTTACTAACATTGTGACACGAGAATTTTATATATTAGATTTAACATCAATCTAACATGTTTATGCAAATAAAAAATTTTTACTTTGACTTTGAATGAAATTTCTAAAACCTGGAATAAGATATAGGTTTTTTCTTCCTGCTATTGTTTTTACAAAGAAAATAAAATGTTACGTATCCTCACTTATAATTGATATATTTATTTTTAGATAACATCGCAACCCCGAAAGTAAAATCCAAGCAAAACAGTGAAATCCACACCGGAACTGCCGGAACCAAAACAGCGCCATCTTGTTTGTCAAATTGTCCTTGACATTGAGTTAGAGTTATCATGTAAAAAGTGTGCGAATAATTCCGGTGCCAACGTCAGTGAGCCAGACTTTATGGTTTATTGTTGTTTTTTTATTGAACTAAATATTATTTTGTGGAATTTTGAGTGGAAAATGAACGAGGTCTCTGGTTCTAGAGATCGGCGAGTAGCAGCACCAGAGGATGCCTCGTGTAGAGGCGAAACACGTTGTAGATTGATTTCTGCAGGGTGTTACTACTAATTAACCCAGTTGTTCAGTTGGAAGTTCAACGGGATCCGATTATTCGGTGAAAGGCGGGAGATACATTCTTCATGTCACTAATAAAACTTAGTAGAGTTAACACCTAAGATATTTATTTAAATATTGTTAAATTGCAAATTCCTTTAAATTTAGAGCACCAATTACATAACTTAACTTGGCACTTCCCAATCGTTTTAATGGATCGATTAATTTTGTTTCAATGCTTTATGCGTTCTCATTTCTAGAGAAGATTCAGTAAATTACTAAAATAAAACTTCTGATAATTATGATTTTTTTTTATGTAGATTCAAAAGTCTACTCAGAATAAACTAAATTAAAGTCTTACTAAAGTAATTTGAATTAATAGTATATTACTTTTGTATACTACTACACTAAAAATAGCACCACTTAGCAGGGAAGGAGTCTACAGTTTAGTTGCATGCTCAAGAAACTACTTTTTTGTATAAGAAATGGGCAAACCGGCAATGGAAAGTTATGGGTAACGCAACACCCGAAGTACCAGGGGTCAAAAGATGTGTTACCGGTTTTTAAGGTATGTATATTGAAAGCGCCTAAGTCGCATCGGATCGGGAAAATAGCAGCCCGTAAATGATTCCACAAAGTGGCTGTGCGAGGTAAGAAATTTGTTACAAAAATGCGCGGCTGTAGAATGCCAGACGACAACATAATGTGAGTGGAACTTATAATTTTGACGTTATATCCGGTGGTGAAATTTGGCTGCTGGCATCAATCTGAAGAACTCCTCTGATTACGAGATCACTCCCCGTGATAAATGCGATAGAAGATGCAGAGAGAACCCACATCTCTACGCAACACTAAACAATCAAGTCGATCATAAAGGACATGACAGTAGATAAAAATGGAAGAAATAAATTTTCATACTGAAACTGGTTGGATATATGCACCACAACGTATCAACAACTTGTCAAAGCAAAATCAAGGCAATAAGTTGTTCACAGAGTACCTTCTGGTTAACACTACGAGCAGCTCAGTTGATGATTATAGTCATTTAAAATTCTATTTTATTATTGAAGCTCGTTTTTTATTAAATATTTTCTTGAAGACAAATGACAAATTACTAGACTACTATTACTAGTATTACATAATAATTAATGCATGCAATGTTGATGTCCCATCAGCTCATAAATTCAATACAATTATCCTTTCATAATAGCCGACGATATAATTTTATTGAATCACTATAAAACAATAATTAAAGCCTTGAATTATTGGCTAGATATATATAGATAGGATTCCATACATTCAATATCAATTAATGTAAGCTAATGATATTAATAAACTGAATTTAGCTACTAATCTTGGATTTGGAAGAAATTATGAATTAAAAGTCGATAACGTTAATGGAAAATATATTATTAGTTTATTGTTTCGACTATTCTTTCCTCTAGACCTTTTCCCATTTACTTGGGATTTACCTTTCTTGTCTTATGTTTTGTCCCGCACGGTTTTCCGCTGTATCAGTTGTTAAATGGTCTTGTTCCATGGACTTCACTATTTTGACCTCTATATTAAAAGATTATGTTTTGTTAATATTTCAAAAACTCTTTATTTCAAGAAATAATTATGAGGTATTCAGATTTTATAAGCATTATTAGAAATAATAAAATTAATTGAAAGATTCCAAAATTTCTGAATTTCTAAACAAACCTTTAATGAATTCCACAAAAAAATAATACTAGTGGTACTTATAGAAATTATATAATATTATGTCTGTACATTATGTATACAGCATTTATAGCGCGTTTTCACTCTTAAAATGGACAAACTCATATTAACTTTATTTAATATGTCTTTAAAAGCGCAACTAAGCAATAACTTTGTCGTTAAATTTCTTTATCCGCAGATTTTCTTTCTGATATCAGGTTTTAGAAGGTCACCGCACCAAACGACGATACCACAATATAGGTAAACGACTTGTCAAAGATCTTTCGCAATATGCAATTTCCAATAAAGATTGCTTTACCAGTTGTTGTGAAATTTAAAAGAGTAATGTGTACCATCGCTAAACATTAACGAAGTTGCTTTAATAATGAATTTTATATCAATTCTTCCGATAACAATTTAACGTTGTTTTATACGTTGTCTTTAAAATTAAAATTGATAACATAACTTTCATAGATCGCCAGGTAAAACAGGAGCTCTACTCGCAAAATCGACCACGATAAATTCGGAACGATACGATAATACCCCGAATATATCGCACCTATCCTACTCTAACAAATGTTCGTATTCCATTTCGTTTATCGTAACAACATCGTAACCAAAGACTAATATTTTGATTTTATTACGATGTTAGAGTGAATGAATTATGCAAAAACTAAATATTATCTGTGCTGTTAAGTGTCAAAAGTCCAAGACATAGGTTAGGCGCTAAGGACCATGCCAGACTCTGCACCACCAATTTGCAGCATTTACACAAAATGTAAATATTCAAAAATTATATAATCAATATAATATGACAATATAAAATTGAATAATTAATACAAAACTTGCGGATAATAAAATGTAAAAAAAAGTAACTCAACCCTTCTCGTCGACTTCCAATTTCGCACGCGGCCATTTGCATTACTTTCGACCCATAAACGATCAACAAAATGACTTGAATTACTTGGTAGTAAAAAATCCTGTTGAATAGTAAATCACATATAATCATTTTAATATTATTTATTAAGTATGTATATTGTATGGCAAATATATATATACAACTTGAAACGATAATAGCAACGACAGCCTAGACGGTGTCGTTGAGATTATCGTAAAAGTGACGTTTAAATTTGTCATATTCGAATATTCGCCTCTGACATTTTTAACTTAGAGTAGGGTTTGGGGTTTTTGGCTTAGAGATGAAACGGATATCCGGTAACTATCCGGTATCTGGCCTATCCGGCGGCCTTAATACTATCCGGCCGAATACCGGATAACTACCTACTATTCGGCCGGATAGGCATCAGGCCGAATTAAAAAAAATCTGTATAAAAAAGTATATTTTTAAGTGATTATTTGCTTTATTTAGTTAGTTTTAGTATCACTTATGAAATATAATTAGTTTTAGTTGTAAATTTTTAATCATACTCTAGTAAATGAATGTAAAAGAAAAAAAATAATTAATTAGTACTCGTACTGCACTAAAGGCAATTTATGTTGGATAAATACTAATTTCTCTGCATCGAGTCTACTCGATCGTTCGCGCGCCGCCTACGCAAGTCTGTGTTTGTGTGTGCGATACACCAAACGGCTAAGTTCCGCCGGATATCCGGCGGCCGGATATTTGGCTATTCGGCCACATGGTTGGCCGAATATCCGGTATCCGGTATCCGGCCAAACTACTATCCGTTTCATCTCTAGTTAGGACCGATAATATCGAAAAATGTTTCGTTCGTTCAATCATCGTTTCGACATTGAATACGATGTAACTACGAGAATTCGACACGACTAATGCCACGATATATCGAATATCAATTTTAGGGGTAGACCCCAGGAGTTTTAGAAGATTGAATTTATATTTGGACCTCGAGTTCTTGAAGAGATTTACAAACATAAGGGGAAATGTGATTGACCCTGATTTCGGCCAATGTTTGTTATGTTACTTGCCCTTATTTGAATATATCAATTTAACTTTCCTTTTACCCGGAATATAAAAAGTATCATTATGCACCGATGTGAATGAATCCAAAATAATAATTGTTAATAATTTGCACCGTGTCGCTGAACTGTTATCGTGTACGTACTTAAGAAATAAACAGTTAGTTTGTAATTTGCCTTTGTTACTTCAAGTTCCCATGTATCGTTCACTTGTTTCTTTATTTCCATCACTAAGTTGGAATGGCGACAAAAAATCACTATTACACTTTTGTCAATGGAAAATTACCAACATTTTAGTCAAAATAAAGTTATAAAGAGGTAGTTAATTTGTGTAGACGGGTCACTTTTATAAATACACTAGCTGACCCGGCAAACGTTGTTTTGCCATATAAAGTATAATTCACGCGATAGTTTTATAAGTAATAAAATATTGCCTATATTATAGCCTGTACATCATTTTGTTCTATTGTCAATAGTTTTTGCAGCGCACGCAAAAATAGGTTTTCGATTTCACACCTTGTGTTACAAAATAGCAATTTTATTACGGATCCCTGATTTTGAAAAAAAAAACATAGCCTATAGCTTTCCTCGATAAATGGACTACCCAACACTGAAAGAATCATTCAAATCGGACCAGTAGTACCAGAGATTAGCGCGTTCAGACAAACAAACAAACACTGCAGCTTTATAATATTAGTATAGATTTTTACTAGAATCCAGCATTAATTATTTAATTATCTTAATTTTATGAAGTTATTAATATTTAATTACACGCGTTCTAGTGTTTTTAAGACACTTTTAAAATAATTACAAATGCAATTATTAATTGTATTATTAAATTAGAAAGGCTTAGGTATTTGAGCAAAGATTCTATAAAATAATCTTTTTTAAAGATAAATCTTTTATCTTTTTTATATGTGATCGTTTATAGTTTGTTTGTGTTCGTTCTCAAACATGGAATAATCGCAGCTCGGAATTAGATTTTATTAGTTGTTATAATAACTATAATGATATTTTTCTATATAAGAGGGGGCAAACGGGCAAGAGGCTCACGGGATGGGAGTGGTGAGGCAACCGCCCATGGACATTCGCAACATCAGGTGTCAAGATATGTGTTGCCGGCCTAGTATGTTCTTTTATTAAAGGTCCCTAAGTCGTATCGGTTCGGGAAACTCCAACCTATATTTGATTCCACAAAGTAGCTGTCTGAGGCAAGAAAATTCTTGCAAAACGTGCGTGAATTGTAAACTTTAATTTAGCATTTCGACGTAATGTCCAATAGTGGAATTCGGCCGCTGGTATCAAAAATGAAATGATGTAGAAGGTGCAGAGAGAACTCACACCTCTACGCAACTCTCTACGAATATTAATTACGTTAATAATTGTTGTTGTGAATTACAATAAATTTACTACTTCCTACATTCGCACAGGTTGTCAAAACATACATAATTAATTTTGTAGTAATTAAAATTAACCAAGAAAACTATGCTTTATCTTTGTAACCATAAAGATGTGTAAAAAACACCACCCAGCCCTTATTTGATCGCAGCAATTATCTTAAACTGACTGATTTCCTTATTGTTTAAGCGGTAATCTTAAACTGAAACGACAACATGTCAAGGACGGTTTGAATAGACATCTTCCTGTTTTCTTTTTAAAGAAAAATGGTTTGCTCAATACACGTGAATATATCTCTTGTTTCTGAAGTAGTAAATGTCAGTTTCGTATATTATGTGTTATCGTCATTTATTTTGTCATGGTAACGAGTGCTTCATTTAAATTACTATCGGTATATTACAGTTCCATGTTCACACGAAACATGTTTGTCTTATGATAACTACAAAACAATGACACAGATGTGAATATGCTTGATACGGCACATCTCTTCTTTAAAGAGCACGCGCACTCTTGGATTTAATTATGTTATTATAGCAGTGAGAGGCGTCTTTCTTTCTTGCTAGGAGGGGTAACACCATTTTCTTTTTTTTTCTGTTAGAAATTAGTAATGTGCAGGTAATATTTGTGTTTCGGTTTGAAAGGCCGTACCTACCACATAAAATTACTGGATATATGAGACTTGTTGCATGTTTTGTCTCAAAGAACAGAGCGCAAGTCAGGACGCTGGATTAGCAAAGTGTGCTAATAATTCTTTTAAAATCATAAAAACAGTTAGGTTTATATTTGCAAGAAAAAGATTGTGTGACAATTTGTGGATTGTCAGTGTCTAATAAAATGATAACAGCGTTGAACGCAAATAAAACATGTTTTATATGAGTTCAGTGGATAACAGTTACTTAGGAAATATATGTTAAAGCTAATTTCGACCTACTTGTTTATTTGTCAGTAGAAAAATGACATTCTGTGGGTCACGGTTCAATTAAGTCGAGAGTACATACCATTTTTTTCATAAATTTTTACTACCGGCAAGACGTTTGTTTACTGACTTGAAAAAATTTGGTCATTTAAAAATATATTACAACACATTATTTTCATTGGCCGTCATACTTTGACCTTTTGTCCTAATCAGGATCACCAGGATAGTAAAAAACTATAGACACAAACGATACGAATTATTCATTATAGTATAGAAAAAGTTAAGTTAAATATAAAAATATTTTTTTGAATTCACAGAATGCGATCTATATCGATATACCTACAGCCTAATCGTAATGTATACAAAATAATAATTTATGTAATAATATAGAAATTTTCTGTTAATTGTTCAGGTTGAATTAAGATAACTAGGACCCTGGACTGATACGAATTAAGCATCTTTAACTTAGCTTCAGACTTTCCCACCTTAGTGTTACGGATGTCCGTGGGCGGTTGCCTCACCCCTTCCAGTCCAGTATTTGAGCCATTGTAATATGATTCTCCTATTGACTCAAAGAAATATATGATTTTATTGCTGTTACGATTAATGAAATTTTCGTAATTACTCATGGTACTTACTTATTCACTTATATATAAATTTAATCGTGTAGTCTATTACGACCGAGGTAGGTCGAATAAATAAACTTTATTAATAATTTAAGCAAAAAATAGAGCTTTGCTCCTCATGGGTGTCTTTTTAACCCAATGGGAGACAGAAAGGAGGATGATCTGTTTATTAGTCTATGAAATAAATATGTTTGGCTTGGGGCTCTAGAGATTAATACGGTTTTTTTTAATGAAAATAAGGGACAAGACGAGCAGGACGTTCAGCTAATGGTTATTGATATGCCCTGCCCATTACAATTACATTACAGTTACCACTACATTACAGTGCCGCTCAGGATTATTGAAAAACCCCAAAAATTCTGAATGGCACTACCTACAACTGCGCTCATCACCTTGAGACATAATGTTAAGTGTTATTTGCCCAGTAATTTCACTAGCTACGGCGCCCTTCAGACCGAAACACAATAATTCTTACACATTGCTGCTTCACGGCAGAAATAGGCGCTGTTGTGGTACCCATAATCTAGCCGGCATCCTGTGAAAATGAGCCTCCCAGCGGTAAAGTTTTGCAAGCCTTCTTTTGCCTTCCTTGCTTCTAAGCCTTTTTTTGTTTTTAACAGCCATTATCTTTTTATATTTTAATATTTTCCTCACATATGTGTTGTGTAATAACTCAGTATTTCCCGCATTTTATAAGTAGTTAATAAATTTCGAAAGGGCAATGCGCATAATTACAAGCGGCGGTAAACATTAACAAGCGTGTTATACATTTAACAATCATTTTTAAAAGTGGTAACCCTCACTTCCAGGATTTATTACAATTTAAATTTGTAAACAAAATGAAAACAATGCGTAACACGAACGGTGGGCTCAGTGGAAGAGCACTCGGACGAAACCCGAGAGGTTGCGGGTTGGAGTACCGCATCCTTCATAAATTTTGTTTACAAATTTAATTTGACTCACGTTTAGCCTCTGGGACACATTTATTACTCCCTTCCACAAGTAGGGCTATAATTTTGCTCGCTGTTATCGATCTATCAACCATTTTAGAGACTGCGAAATAATGGTATCAAGACTTAAAATTATCAAGGAAAAAGGACAATCCGACAATATTTATCTAAAAATTATTTAGAGTTAGTACGAACTATCAACGATTCCCGCCACTATACGCAATTAACTGCAATTTTTGTTAAAAGTTGTTGTCAAGTAGACATTGTCAACTGTGGTCCGACTATGGGTGTGTTCCGATATGCACTGCGACCACTGGACAGGGTGACGTCAATTTAGTATACTGTGAAGCCGTTCCGTGCATTCAAATTAAAAAAAAACTGTTGTTGAAGTACTGTCAAATTAAAATTATGTGGGATCAAACTGTAGGTATTGTTTATAAAACGTTAGGCACTCGAGTGGTTTTGACTGATCACGTGATCAAAGTACTGCGAGTACCTTACCTCGAAAACGCCAGTGCTCACAGTAGAATATGGCGGCGATTTATGACGTCATATATTTCGGCAGTATACTGGCAGTCCATAACGGAACGAATTTTTACAGTGATAGCACTGTGCAGCGCCCGTAGTGCATATCGGAATATACCCTTTGTCGACGACTATTTGAATTTAGAATATTTTTTTTTTGCACCACACACAACACTTCATAAATGTGCCAGTAATATTCTCAAATGATTAAAACCTCTTTTGGTATTGATTTTATAAAGGGACGGAAAAATTTAAACCTTCCGTTTTTTTGCAAGTGAATTATGTTATGGTAAGTAATTTTAACTAAAACTCTAAGCTTAACTAAAATATTTGTATATTTCGCAAAACAAATAAATGATAACAGTTTGGGAAGTTTCCTTGGCTACCCGGAGATAATGAGTACATAAGTGAATAAGTGATCCGTCAGTGTTGTCGACTGTACAAATTCACGAGAACTTTATCGCTGTTGATTCATGATTGTCAACATTGGACCGCAAACTAATGCAAATTGCCTGTTTCTTGGTAATGAATAAAAATAATCAGCGTTTGGATATTACTTGTGGACCATGTTTAATATTGAAACCAAGTATTCATGTTATTTTAATGACAAATTTAAATTTACTTCACAAAGGTCAATAATTCTTTATGGTATTTTAGAAATTTTTCTTAAAGGACCACTTTAGTTTGTGAATCTTATCAATAATACAAGTTATAGCTTAAAAATTAAAATTCACACTTAAACAAAGGCAATAAATAATATATATTATATATATCTTGTTGCGCGAGACAAGATGTCCCTCGAATAGTATGGATACTGCATAGATAACAATCATACCATTTTCCAGTGGGAGGCTCCTTTGCACCGGATGGGCTTTTGGTACCACAACGGCGCCTATTTCTGCCGTAAAGCAGTGATGTGTAATCATTACTGTGTTGCGGTCTGAAGGGCGCCGTAGCTAGTGAAATTACTGGGCAAATGAGACTTAACATCATTGTGTCCCAAGGTGACGAGCGCAATCGTGCGGCTCAGTATTTTTGGATTTTTTTAAGAATCCTGAGCGGCACTGAATTGTAATGGGCAGAGCGTATCAAATCCCATCAGCTAAACAACCTACTCGTCTCATTCCTTATTTTTTTTATAAAAAGCATACAAATACTAACAAAACCACTCGATGTATTGATACATTCTTAATATTATCGATCGTCACGAACGAGTATTGTCACGAACAAATTTTTAAATTATCGCCAATTTGTAATTGTCACTGCATTACAGAGAAAAACATTTAAATTTTACCTATGGGAAGTACATAGATGAGTCGACCAAGTATTTAAACTGTTATTGTAATGACTGCAAATAACTCGCGATAATTTTAAATGTTTTATCGTTTACGAGTGTGCAACTCATAAAGCGGCGATACGCGGCGGTTAGTCACAATTCTAAAATATTCGGATTGGTTTGGTGGTTGTTCAGAAATGGTAGTTAATCTGCAATTTAAATCTCTATTGTATCAGCAGCTCCGTCACGCTCATAACATCAATTTCACCAGCCACAAAAGTTTTTAATGGAAGAGGAGCGTAAAAGATAATCGCCACCCAAAGGGGTAAAAGGACAAGAGTTTCACAATAATGGACAGTATTCAGCAGTCCTGCTCGTTTCGTCCCTTTTTTTTTAATAAAAAAAAGTACATAATATGAACAATTTGTATTATTGTCAATACTTTACAATATGTACTAAACAATGAAGCAGAATTTTAAATTAACATTATTTTATTATGGTAAAAACTAATTCTGATTGTGACTCTATTTTAATATTTTATGTCAGGCTATCTAAATATTGGATCTTAATTTGATATTGATTTTGAAGACACTAGGTGCGGTATTATTTAAAAAAAAAACAAATTCTAATAATTGTTACACAATCAAATACTACAAATTTCACAATATAACTGCCTCTCATCATCCTCTTAATACGATTCATGTGACGTAAAATACAAGTACACGATATTAACAAAGCAACTTCGTAATTATATTGAAAACGTAAAATGGAATCCTCATCACAGCAAGGCAGTATATATAATCCACAACAAACAAAACATATTATCGTAAGAAATTCTCGACAACATAAATATGTAATTGCCTATGTTGAAACGCAGACATATTTAATTTGTTTAAGTTTGTTTACGTCCGTATTCAGATAACGTATAGATACTTATTAATTATTTACATGAATGTTTTCGAGATTAGACGTAGGTATTACAATATGCAAGCACGACTTAGTGCTATTTTGCGGACATCAATTACCAACCATATTAGAATAAAATTCAACGTAAACGATAATGCAGTTTCATGATCTAGAAGTGGAGAAAAAGTGGTAGTTTTTAGTCCGTAGGTGTCCCTATATATATGAAGACTGGAGTCTGACATATAGGCCTTGCTTTTAAAGCATTCGTCCTACATACGATTCCTCCTCTCGAAAAAAAAATATTATTGCTGCTATATAGTTCATAGTGTGTGACATATATTGATAGGCGCAATGGGCTATATGTTTTTGGGATATTGTGTTACGACTAAGTACATATAAACAGCTTGCCTGACTCCTGATCCGACTAGAAACCAGTAAAAGAAAATTTAAAACTAAACTTAAGAAATATATATTGTCAACACTGCCCTAAAATAAAATTTTGATTTTTATTATATTTTTATCAATATTTGTTAATTACACTTGTATAAAATCAATGGTCTAATAAGCATTAATGTATTACAAGAGACTTGATCCTGCAGACAATCTGTCCAAACAGTTTTGAGGGACTATGTTAGCTTTTAAGATTCTTCCTGTAAATGATTAATGATTAATAGTATAAATAAATAAATAATAACTATTATGAGCAGCACTTAAAATCTGTGAAGCCATCTTCTCGTATCATCAATTAATTCCATAAACCGATCTCTTTTCCATGATAAAAAAAAATTAAAAAAATTCTAAATTCAACTATTAGAATAAATTTACTATGCTGCTTATTGACCAAGTATATATTAAAAAACTGGAGTAAATGCAGTAATGTATTGTAATGTGTAATTTGTGGTATATTTCATATTTCCAGTTCCATGTTTTTTTACCACGTGATTTGTCAATATGTATAGAACGTCATTGATATATTATATAATCTAATCTATCTGTCTAGTACGGGATTAGGTGTCTTATGTCAAAGCCTTTCGAAGATTGAATTGAATCCAACTTGGATTTCGCCACCTGTTTTTAAATATTTGTTCATGTAGCTAGCTAGTAAAGACACATCTATAAACCATCTTCATACAGACGGACCAATGGACAGCGTAGTCTTAGAAATAGTATGGTTACGTAGGTGTCTATCCGTACCCGAAACGTAAATGTGTAACCCACTAAAATTCTTCGCGGTCAGGCAGTGCACTCTAAACAGTATTTAGATAAATTTCACAAGACGTCATTCAAGTTTTTAAAACGTCCGATATCATTAATTTATTTTTAATTAGAGACATGGACTTAACGCGTTTGCGATACATTTCCCAAAACAAGGCCTGAGCGAGGGTCACAGA
The DNA here is from genome assembly GCF_905404315.1 of Leptidea sinapis. Lineage (NCBI taxonomy): Eukaryota > Metazoa > Arthropoda > Insecta > Lepidoptera > Pieridae > Leptidea > Leptidea sinapis. Next base: position 11,489,739 of record NC_066276.1, read on the forward strand.
AAATGTTGGGTGAGGCATTTAAAGTCAAGGTTATTAGTATTATGGGCGTGACCTAAATTCACACGCCCTAAAAGTCAAGCTAAATGGATAGACAAATGGAAACCCCATTTAATAATACGATACTGTTTGCCTCGTTGAATGTAGAAAAATCAGTACTTTATGAAATATTCGAAGAACTTTAAGTTATACTTACGTCTGTTTTAATGGTCTATATGTTTTGTGGTTTTGTGCCAAAAGTTATAGTTGTGGTCACAACTACTCAAACTTTTAGACTTAAAAAGTGTTTATTTTTATGGAAAAGGAGGAAAAACGAGCGTACGGGTCATTTGATGTTAAGTGATCACCGCCGCCCTCATTCTCTTGCAATAAAAGAGGCATCACAGGAGCGTTGCCGGCCTTTAAGGAAGGTGTATGCGCTTATTTTAAAGGTAACCATGGGAAAAGCTACCTTTGACGCATCTTATTATTTCTACCATCCAAAACATTTGTATCTATTTATTCCAAAACGGCTGAATAGATTATTGTGTAATTTTCAGCCAATCTTTTATTAAGCCTAGTGACCACATGATATTGAGTACCGATTTGTTCATAACGCAAAATAGCAATTCTGAATATTTTACAACAATTGATTTTATTTTAGTAATGACACTTAAATACAAACGCAAATACCAACTCAAAGTTGAACAACACATCCAAGGCTGAGTTAATTAACAATTAAAGGAAATTAAAATGAAAAACAATCATTTCACGATCTTAACACTTGAGATGTAAACGCTAAACAAATAACTACTATCCCATTGAACAAATAACATGCTACAGAAATGGATTTTAATTACGCATAATTAGGGCGTCTATACATGGCGAGTTTTTTTTACTACCTGTGTATATTAACCAGGGGGAGGCTTCTTTGCACAGGATGCAGGTTAAATTATGGATAGCACAACGGCGCCTATTTCTGCCGTGAAGCAGTAACATGTAAGCATTAGTGTGTTTCGGTCTGAAGGGCGCCGCAGCTAGTGAAATTACTGGGCAAATGAGACTTAACATCTTATGTCTCAAGGTGACGAGCGCAACTGTAGAGCCGCTCAGAATTTTTGGACATTTCAAAAATACTGAGCGGCACTGCATTGTAATGGGCAAGGCGTATCAATTACCATCAGCTGAACTTCCTGCTCGTCTTGTCCCTTGTCTTCATAAAAAATATTGAGCACTATAATATAATAAAACATTTTATGCACGACCAGATGCAATATATTTCCATCACCAATGCAATTTAAAAAAAAATATTTTTAATAAAAGTGACGAAATTCCGAAAATTTCCAGGAACTGCGATTATCATAATATTGATATCAGGAACAAATATATTATATTAACGAGTCATGACAAGTTTAATGCTTCTACAATAGGATCTAAAGAAGTGTATCATCGACAAAATAGATTCATGACCCATTTTGATAATTCTTTTAAAATAATACAAACAGTTAGGTCTATATTTGCAAGAAAAATATTGTATGACAATTGGTGGACTGTCAGAGTGTAATAAAATGAAAATAAAAAAAACTTAGGAAGTGTATGTTCAAGAGAATTTCGACCTACTTGTTTATTACGATAGTAGAAAAATGACATTAAGGTGGGTCTCGGTTCAATTGTGTTGTTACTACATAAAATTGACAAGCCAAAAGACATAAGAATAGTAAAAAGACCTTTTTTATATGTAAGAGGAGGGAGAAGTCAAGAGACTCACGTGTTGGGAAGTGATGAAGTAAGCACTCATGGACATGGAGTATGCTCTGTGCTAGAAATGTGATAAAAGTTACTAAAATAATTTAGGAATAGTATTTCAGGTGCTAAAACAGCTACTTTTCATGATTCGTTTAAGCTTTATTAGCATTATCATAATATGGGGTAACTCAACAGTAATAAATAGAGTCTTAATAGCGCAAAAAAAATTTTTGAGGGCTGCAGCGGGAAAAGGACCCCTTGAAGGCTGCAGACCCGTATTTAAAGAATATATCTTATTAACAATTGTTGAATTATACATATTTGAGTGGAACATCCCAAAAACAATAAGAGAGGTATCGTCAAATAGGAATTTCTCATCTAAATTGAAAATATACCTTAGTAGAAACTGCTTATATTCATAAGACGAATATTTTCAACTAAAAACTTGACTATATACTATATATTACTGCTACTAATCTTTTGTTAAATTGATATTATTGTTACTAATGATTTAGAAATGTATTTTATAAAATTTGCACGTCATAAATGTGCCTTATAATATGCCAAACATGTACCTATGTAATAAGGTACATGACCTTATAATATTTATGTAATATCAATTTAACATGTTTATACAAGTATAACTATATAACTATATATATAACTTTGCCAATGTCCGCTCTATACTCTTAAATCTCTGTGGTAGTCTATAATTGTCACGCGTCACTAAAACTGATCATATGCGCGTTTCCTTAGATCACCATTAGCGAGTCGTATCGACAAGGCCACGTCGCGTTGCTCTTCATTGCACAAACATTTTTTTCTCACAAGGTTAACCTATTTATGTTGAGAAAACAGGAGGAAAACTGATATAATGATAAATATTAGATGTATATTAAAAAGCCTATGTTATTACATGGTTATGGTTGTTGAAGCTTGAGTTGATAGCCCTTGTGTCCTGTTACTATAGCTCGCTGCTAAGATTGATTCTTTTCATAAATCATATTATATCATTTGCAGTGAGCTGACATATCTCAAGTGGTAAACGTAAAGGGCCACATTCACAGGGGATGTGTTTAACGGAGTTTCATGTGCTCTATTACAGAATCTACACGCTCTGCAATCTCTAAGGCTGTTGTGGTGTCTATTATTTAAAATTTTGGAAAAGTTTCTTCCGCAACTTGTCACTTTGAGATTATATTTTGATGTCACTGACGACTGCTTAGAAGCAGCAGATTTTTGGGGCTTTGTGTACAGATCAACATGTTGAGGCAGTAAGTTCATTGGCAAGGCTTGCGTGTGCCAAAAAAGTCAGTTTGTATAAAAAGATTATTTAGACTTAGAGTACAATGTTCTATTTTTGAGTACATTTGACAACCCTACCTATTTATAATAAAAACCGACAAAATTAAGAGATGTCAATGATATTTATACATACATTATCGCGGTCTTGTACATAACATTGCGTTGTTTACTCTTACATTGAAAACATCTCTCAGCTAAAACAAATAAGGCTTTATCATTGACTTGCCTTTCATAAGATTTACACACATCGCGTGTAATAAATACAGGCGGAACTGGCGATGGTACACTGGCGCAAGTTCACTTAACCAAATTGTACAAAAGCAATTTAAAATCATGAATAAGTGTAATTTTGGTAATGGTTTTGTTCCGTCGCATTGCTGTTTAAATTTATTTAATGCGCTGCACGACATATCAAGCAGAAGACCCACCTTTCGTTAAAAGATAAAAAATGATATATCTGTTACGCATCACAGAACAGCCCTAGATGTAGTGTTTTAGTGACAGAAATTACACAACACTTTTCTAACAGGGAGACAGCAGTATATGTGCCATCCTGTTTAGCGGCAGATATTGCTGTAAAGCATATATAGACATAGAATAAATAGAGTATAGAACAGCTGACAGCCAGTTTTGCGTGACATTATATTAGTCAATATGTTCGTGGCTTTATATTCAAAATACTAAAGAACCAAGCATGGCTGACAACTTACGACTTTTCAATACAAATCAGATATAGTAAGAATCACTGACCTCTACTATATACCACTGGACTGGCAGCCGTCAAAGTGCTTTTGTGCCTGTTTGATATTCGCCAATTTGGCGCTGTTGGCCATGTAGCGAGAGTCTGCGGTACTAAATACTACTCATGACAACCTAGTGGAAAACATAAAAGATGGGAAACTAATTACAAAAAAAATTGTATACTTTATTACGTTGATTTTTGTAGTATACATAACACGGAATACGAACGATATTAATTCAAAATGTAAAAATACTTTAGATTATTGTACGTTCCTTCGCAGCCACTTGTATTATACGTCAAAATGAGTTCTCTGGACGCTCCCGAGTGGCGCTTCATATAAGTACAAACAGTTTGCTGTCAAACATATGGAACAGCCTGTCCAGTTTGTCAATCAATGAGTTTTAATCATATAAATTAATACATCAATATACGTGTATTCGTATTAATATTTTGTGTACCTTGGATTTAGCTTAATTATGGAAGAGGAGGATAAACGAGGTCACCTGTCACCTGATCAGAAGTGATCACCTCCGCCTACTCTCTTGCAATCTACAGGAGTGTTGCAGGCTTAGCAGGTAGGTGAACGCGCTATTTTGAATCCTGAGAACATCACGCATAGAATTTTATTCCAAAGTTTGTATGTGGTAAAAAGTTCCTTGAAAACTGGATAACGGAGCAGCACGACACATCCAGATGTGAAACAGGATAATAAAGTTTCTGGCGTGTTGTACAAAGCTGGAATTAGCCAGAGGAACCAGGTCAAACAGCTCCTCGGAACACTCCCCCTGATAAATGCGGTTTAAGACACACAATCAAGCGACGTCTCTACGCAGCACCAAGTGATCCAGCCTTGCACAGAGCACTGGGTCCCCGACTATTCGGTCATCTCCGTCCTACACATTGCAAAATAGTTTGATGGAAATGGAATTAATGGCTATGTAATTATACAAATGATTTAAGTTTTCTTTAGTGTTAATTCCGCCAATATTTGTTTTTAAACAATTCGACACGTGTTTCGCCTTATCTCGCCGAAATCTGGCACGAGACTGAATCAAATGAGCCGGAGTCCGCTCTTTTATACCCTCGTCCCATGAAATGAAGCGCTGTGATTGGTCGGCTGTTGTGACGTATTATCCCCGGAAGAGATACGTAACAAAGGTGATGGGACTAAACTAAAGAAAATTTCCGCAAAGTAACGCCTACTTCAATAAATTGGCTATGTAATTGTTAACTTGTTTAAAAAAAATCTGTACCTTTTTTATATATTACGATTATCATCATTATTTGGAGAGGGTGGCTATTTATCTAGTCTTAATGAGTCCTAGTAACACCGCGTCCAGAATTGAACTATTATGTTCGCCACTTCTACTTATAGCTCGTCGCCAAGCCCTGCCGCATTTACGAACAGCAGTTTCTTGACACGAGTATTACAAACAGCACCTGGGATCATGGTGTGGTCACCATAGACGCTATCTAACAAAAAGTATATTCTGATAGGTAAAGATACTGCAGTAACAGATTTTGTATTCATAGCTAGGGTGATTCGTTGGCATCTTAATGCTGCCAGTATTCTTGGTACACTTCCATGTAATGATACTTTTAATTGAATGCAATCATTGTATTGTAAATAAGTATTATTCTTCTATTTGTACAAATATTCATATTATTGTTGGACTAGGACTAACATTAAGCCATTAAGCCAGTCAACAATTCGCGGTTTCATGATCCGTTGCACATTCATTTATAGGTTTCTAACAATGGCATATACAGTAACATTGTAAGATATCGCACTTAAGATAGACATAGAATACTTGTAATATAGAGATGAATAGATCTGTTTTATATATTACATAATAATCTATACTAATATATAAAGCTGCAGTGTTTGTTTGTTTGTTTGAACGCGCTAATCTCTGGTACTACTGGTCCGATTTGAATGATTCTTTCAGTGTTGGGTAGTCCATTTATCGAGGAAGGCTATAGGCTATGTTTTTTTTTTCAAAATTAGGGATCCGTAATAAAATTGCTATTTTGTAACACAAGGTGTTAAATCGAAAACCTATTTTTGCGTGCGCTGCAAAAACTATTGACAATAGAACAAAATGATGTACAGGCTATAATATAGGCAATATTTTATTACTTATAAAACTATCGCGTGAATTATACTTTATATGGCAAAACAACGTTTGCCGGGTCAGCTAGTATAATAATAAGTGTGAAGAGTTTTGAGCTACATCATATGTTAATTCCTAAGATCATTTATTTGACGACCGGTATAGCCGAATGGTTAGTGGCCCTGACTACTAAGCTAGAGGTCCCGGGTTTGAAACCCGGTAGTTGCAATCATTTATATGATGAATATTGATGTTTGTTTCCGAGTCATGGATGTTTATATGTATTTACGTATGTTTAAGTAAGTATATTGAATTAAATATATCGTTGTCTTGTACCCATAGTACAGGCTATGCCTAGTTTGGGGCAAGATAATTTGTGTAAAAGTGTGTCAAAAAAAAAATATATGTCTACATAGATTATAATAGCTGTGAAAACGTCGAAAAAAATACACTTTAGAACTAACCTCTATTTTGAGCAATTCACGCACACTTTGATTTGATTTGACTTACCAAAAGTGTCATACAAATCGCGACTGTAAGACGTAGCTTGTCACGCACACTAAACTAATATTCCTGGCATGTTTTTATCGGTTGTCTAACAGCATGAGGCTCTATCTAGACGTAATAATTATCTAAGGTAATTTAGATATACAATGATTATAGATGAAATCTGAACAAAAGAAAACCTATCCCGTGTTGAAAGATTGATTGAAGGTATAGTACTCGTATCTCCCATCAAATAATTGCTGAACAAAAGTGAGAAGCACATAAATCTAAATAAAAATGTGAATCTGGAAGTGACTTGGTTGCGTTAAGCATATCGTCTCACAGTTCACTTATAGACTACCAGCAATGAAGTAGTGATTTTGTATAAATCAGAACAGCGGACGTGAAACAACGCGTTAATATGGTTTATTTGAGTATATCTTAAACACTTACAGAACTTGAAACTATTCCAATAAAAATATTACTTTACGTCGGTATTTTTTTACTAAAGTGCTGTTTTTAAATTAAAAGAAATGGCGATCATCTTTCAAAAGGTATGGGAAGAATCCCAAACCCATATCAAAATTTATTCGTACATCCATCTTTTTACATACTATTTATGTACAAATCTCTCAATATCCGAAGCGTTGCAAGCGTTCATAGCAATGAAATCAATGTATATATATTGGCGACAGTCGTCCCCCAACGAAAAAGTACTTCCAGGATTTCTATTCTTCCTTAGACTTCTATAGAGAAATAAACATAATTTAATTCGTTTTCAATTGATAGAAAGATACTATATCTTATTTCTATGTAAATTTTTAAATAAAACTATTTCCTTCACCTTATCAATTTATTTAGTGACGTCGTATTATCGCGAAAAACTTCCGTGTAACAGGTTGTGCAGTGACATTATCTACGAGCAAAAAATAAAGAGGTAGGTAGGTATAAGTCAATCGAATGGTATGTATGAACGAATACATCGTATTGAGAAATTATGTCAATTTTGAAAAGCAAACTTGGTACATAGACACTTTTTGAACCACCACGTCAGATATCATTTTTTGAGGGGCGATGTATATGCTTTTACAACAAGATCCCAGAAAAGTATTAGGTTTTTCAAAAGAATTGTTAAAAAACGTTTGTGTGGTAAAGGTTACTGTAACATAAATGACTTTCTTAATGATACTACAGATTGGGAATGGAGCGACCGCCCTCAGGCCATTAAATAATAAGTTTAATTGTACAATACTACTTTGTAAACATTAGTTTAATTGTACAAGAAAAAAAAGCCCGCTGAGTTTGTTGCGCCCATTTTTCTCAGGTTTAAGGCATTCGTTTTGGAATGGGTGGTAGTTATTGACTTTCAATAAGAGATGTCACATCCTATTTTGAATAAAAATATTAGAATTTGAATCAATTTGTGTAGGTGTGCCTAGTTTGTAATTAATCTCAATTAAATTAACAGTGAAATATTGAGGATAATCTCTATCTAAGAGGTAAAGGTATTGTTTGTTCACAGAACAGTCGTCCGAGAACTTTCTTCTACGCTCAACCTTTACAACCAAATTATAATTCATAACATTTAGCGTTTTATCGTTTATGTGTTCTTGCAAAATCGATATAAACAATTCCAACTAAAAGTGAATAAAGTATAAACTGAAGAAGGCACTCGCAACTGACGAAATATGAGAGCTTGTACTCTATGCACCTGCAAGTTCATGATTCACCTTTGACCCCTACGACGTCTTGCGAATACTCTTTAACCTTAAATCATTTATACGTCTAGATCTTAGATAAAGGATGGGTCTCTGCTGCGCTCCAACTAGATACCGCAGGCATAGAAGTAAAGTGCGGCAACTAATACTACGCCCATGTGGGCGTGCTCGAGCACGTCTCAAACAATGTGTGACGTTGACGTGCCACATGTTCTGTTAAATTTTGCTAATAATTGAAACTAAAATACCGCGAGACCGCAGGCAAACACTGGCTTCACCCGCACGGGGGTTCCTATGAATGAAATCAAATAAATATTACCTTAACTAAAAAATACTAACAAAAATTACTTTATTTCATTATAATTACTAATCCACTAAACAAAATGTTACTTAGTTCATAGGAGCAGATAAAAAGGCTTTTTATTTATTTTATTTTATAAAATACCGGGTTGGGTAGTAAAGCATTAAAAATAATACTACAAGAAATAAGAAAGACACTGGGATCACATACAGTAAGTATTTTGTATCGTATAAATTTCAATGTAATAATAATTAAAATAACACGAAGCGTATGTAACAAAATTTGAAAGATGCTATGAAAACGACGAGAAACGTAGAGTTAATCTCTATTTTGAGCAACGCAGTGAGTGTAGGACTCACACAGTGTCATACGGATTGCGAGTGTCACGCACACTAAAGTATGAAACCTGACCTGTTTTCATCGGTTGTCTAACAACAAGAGACTCTATCTAGACGTATAAATTATCTAAGCGTTTAACATTATCAACGAACAATATTCAGTATAGGCACAGTAGACATATTTCTACTGTGGTACAGGTGCAGTCTGTATCATAGACTTATAATATAATAACGTATAGACAACCTGGCAGCCCGACGATGCGTATAATGCGTGATGTATGTTTGTCAATGTGTGCTAGTGGTTTATTTATCAAAATACTAAAGAGCTAATGGCTGACTGTTTACAACTAGTTAATCAATATCTGTTACACTAACAATAGATATACTATCCGTTTTATCTTCCTGTATCTCCATTTAAATTCTTTCTCCTTTCTTGCATGCTTTGTCTGTCTATACTCATGTATATTGTTTTTTTTTTATGAAAATAAGGGACGAGACGAGCAGGACGTTCAGCTGTTGGTAATTGATACGCCCTGCCCATTACAATGTAGTGCCCCTCAGTATTATTGAGAAACCCAAAAATTCTGAGCGGCACTACAACTGCGCTCTTCACCTTTAGACATAAGTTGTTAAGTCTCATTTTGCCGAGTAATCACACTAGCTACGGCGCCCTTCAGACCGAAACACAGTAATGCTTACACATTACTGCTTCTCGGTAGAAATAGGCGCTGTTGTGGTACCCATAATCTGGCCGTCATCCTGTGCAATGGAGCCTCCCACTGTAAGTCTATGGTCTGTATGATCCATCAATTATTATATTTTCATTCAGAATAATGTTGGTTCTTTCACTGAACCTCGCATTACGATACCTGAACTTACAAATGCGATGTTTCATTACGCAAAATGTCGACTAGATGTGAAAGACAAAAATACCCGTTACGTGATGGTGATAAACACCACCCATAATCCCAGAGGATCCACAAAATTAAGTATTTTTTTACGACCAAGTATTGGTATGCAAGTTTTTTCACATTAGCTTAACATTTTCTAAAGACATAGGTACATAGAAATAACAGGACATTTAAGAAGTATGCGTTTCTTTAAATATAAATTATGAAGAATAAAACAAGAGTAAATGAGCCTGTACATGAAGTTCGTACAGTATCACTAGAACACAATCTATGTTTATTATAAACATTACAAATTATTTCCAAATGCTTAGCATCAAACTTTTTATTCTTTAAGTGTCGGTTAAAATAGGGCTATCAACCAGTTTATGGCAAAAAAAAACATTATTTTGTGAAAATAACTATAGAAAACACTGTTATTTTAGTTATTTTTAAACAAACTGTCTATTTTCTTCTTTTTAATGGTAAAAATATCATAAATTTTATGTACATCTTATATATATCAAACTCCTCCTAAACGGCTAAACCAATTTGTTTGAAAATTTATGTGTACATCGGAAAGGTTTAAGAATCGGCTAACATCTATTTTTCATACCCCTAAAGGATTTAGCATTAAAAATTACATACAACTTCAAATTTTCACCCGTTTACGATCAACACCTATTTTTGTATATCCACAGATACGCAATAGAGTTGCAAGGTGGCAATCGAATATAATTATTATTATAGTAAGATAAATTTTATGTACGATATATTTGATAGGTCTGAGAATCGGTCGTCATCTATTATTACTTTATATGGCATGGTCGTTTTTTTTATTATGGCAATACAATGTTTGCTGGGTCAGCATTACTACAAAACTCGATTTCTTCTTCTATCATGTAGGTATATTGGCATATTTTAATCTTAGTGATCCTGGTTAGAAAATATTGTATTGTCATCGCTCCTTAAACCGTGTGCGAATTTTCTTTTAAATCAGACATCTTGTAATGAAGGTCAATCTCCTTCAAGGATATATACATACAGTACATACATATGAAGCTAATATAAAGCATATAAAAAATCAATTAGCACGATTTTGAACTTACCACTTTCAAGAGGAACGACATCTGTTGTCAGCTCCAGGACAACTGACACGTCATACGTGTCGACCTCCAGCTTTTCTCAAAATTTAATTTCACACACGTGTATTTAAATTATACACATTAAATATCACAAACTGTTTCAAGGCACTAATTTCATGTTCACCAACAAATCACTGCGTAAAATGATCAATTACTTTAAAACACTATTGTTCGATTTCGTTCAAAGTTAGGTTTAATACTTACTCGCGGAAACGGTTTCGTTTTAGATCTTTTTATTAAAAACGAAACGTCTAATCAAGCGCGTGCTATTCGCTCTGTAAAGCCTTTTGAACTGATAAAACAGTTCTTAAAGTAACTGAATAACACAGATTACCTTAACTTAGTAAACGCCGAACTTGACCTTAGAATTGTCAATTACTTATCGGAATTACCACTAGGAACTCTATTTAATATCTAGGCGTTTTAGCAAATTGTTATAATTACGTAATTACTTTGTATTTAACCTGGTGTTGCTTTGAAATTATCGCAATTACAACAGATTTAACAAACCTTAGCACGTGATTGAAGAAGATAAAATGTGATCTGTCATAAAAATACGCAAATGAGAACTGTTGTAACGTAATAAACTATTTAATTAATACTTCTCCCATTATGTTATAATTAAGGGAATAATGTACATAGTACGACTTGTGGTATGACTTTATCCATACTAAAGTTTTCTTTAATTTTAGTGTAATATAATTGTATAATATTTTCAAGCGACAGTTTCAATACTATACGCTTTCATATAATTCATCTAATCATTATCTCTATTACCTATATGTGTGTTATAATTAATTATAAACGCAATTAAGTCATATAAAAACTATGTACATGTGAATAATTAAGAAGCTCTTAACAATAATTTATTGCATGAAAATGGAACGCAACGTTTTATTAAAAATAAAAAGTTATTTCGTTTCGTCATTACCGAAGTTATATAAATTATTTATGGAGATCATGTTATTATTCACAAAAAGAATGCAGAAAACTAATGTTTTATTAAAATAAAAAGTTAATTTATTGCTATTAAAACTTACTTACAACATTTCTTTTAAAATGTTTAATAGTTGGGTTGTGAATAATCTGTTAGTATGTGGGTTCTTTTAATTACTCTGCAGATAAAAAATTCAAAGAATTTACGAAAAGAACTTAAAAAATTTTCACAGAATTATTTACTGCTTTTATGTTATATAGATATCATATGTGAAAAAACTTAATTTGTGTAACTTCTGAATACTGCTTGTGTGTATTAATCAACTGTAACTAATTATTGGTTTGTAGAATATACAAGCTAGCCTGACGTCAAATAATATATAGCCACACATTCCTTGACATTGTCATGACAGTATAATTGTGATGTTTCCGCTAATCTGTGCTCATTTTGAATGCGCGATGTTGGCCACTACACCGATCACCATAACAATAATATCAGAACAATAACTGCAGATAACGAGTTTTCCGCATAAATATAAATGAATATTCATGCGGTGTAACAAGTAAGAGGCACTGCCACACGGAAAAATATCAAAACTCACTCAAAAAAGCGCGCCGTTAAACAAATTGTTGATGGATTAGTGGTTCATAAAAGGAAAACACTTCTGTCGATTGTATTTCATTCTTTGATTGCAAAAAGTAAGACGCGATAAGCCGGTCGTGTCGACTGACAGTTACCTGTGGTAACGCGTGTACCGAGCTCGACGCTTGCGGGCCGAATGCCTTCCGTCTCCTGTGTTTACGGCCGTAATTACATTTTCGATCGAGTTTACAGGTCGGAGGCTTCGAGGCGGAAAATCTGGCCGCTGTCCAGTCAGAGTACGTCACCGGCGATGACAGACAGCTGTTGAGGATGACTGCCATTGTTTAATACAATACACAGTGAACGCGTTATGAATTTCAATTCGTTATATTTTTGTTATTAGTCTTAGAATTTTGTAAAAAACTAATTAACTGACAACACAAGAAAATCATCGCTGTTCAGTTTGCATTTTAATTAGTTAATTTGAATATAATTTTGCGAGTTCTTTAATGAAAGTTTAAACATTCTGTGTATTTGTTAGAGGTTTTAGAAAACGATACATATTGTAATTATTAATGGAATTGATCGGTACACATTTTGTGAACGAAAATTACTGAGATTTCTGTAAACATATTTAATAGAAGCTGTATTCAAAGCTTGAAATAGATACAATAAAAAAGATGTTTGTTTTTGTTTTACGTCACATATATTTTGATTATACTAAGAAGAATATCGTGATTGTATAGTTAGACTGAATAATAGTACAATAAAGATGATAAAATTGTTTGCTAAACCATTTAGAGTGGTTTAAGATATTATATACACCAACATGAGTTAATAAACTGGCGCTATAAACTGCGGTGTGAAGAAGATATTGTCTTTATTTATCTGAATAACATATCATATTTTGTGTATGTGTGGGTGTCATCTACACAAGTATAACTCATAATTGTCACAAAAAATCGCGTAAGAAGCTGTGGGCGTTCTACCTCGTCCTTCACAGTTGGCGCACGTTTTTATGCAAAATTTTCTGAATGAAGTGCATGTTATACGTTTTAAAACATATTGCTGGGTTCTATTTATAATCATCTAGAGGTCGCTCTTATACCGTTATAACTAATAGGATATAATATATAAGGCCAACCAATTTTTTTAAATTAATAAATAGCACACTCCTTCTCGTATGCAAAACAATACATATCATAATGTTATTCGCTTAGAAACTTTTAACGTCTAGATAGGATGTCACATGTGTGAAAAAATCTAAAAAAAATAGCGGTTAACTGCAAACCTCTCTGTTCAGTAACACACGCACACTAAAACAAAGTTACATACATATCGCGAGTGTAAGGCGTAGCTTGTCACCCACACTAAAGTAATAAACCTGGCCTCTTACCACGCGTAACCTAGCAGCAAGAGGCTCTATCTAGAATAAATAATCTAAAGTTATTCGGTTTAGCTTTCCGCAATTTTCTTTATATAAACTTTATTCTCTGATATTAATTAAACCCAAAAAAAATTGAAATTAACCCACAATTAAGCAACTATGACATAACTAATATGCACTCTCTAAGGTTGTTGTTTAGTTTTTTCATTAGTTTAATTATAATAAAATCAAATTCCTAATGATAAGAAAACAAAAGTTATTAAATTGTCTCGTCCAAATATAAAAAGAGATGACTCAATTCCTAGGTATAAGGTTGTACTCAAAACTGCAATGAGGCCAGCAAATAGAAAAATAGCAGGAAAATTAAGTTCAGCGGCATATGCGGTTAGCGAACTCGGCAGAGTTTAATACCATCTTTATTTTACAAATGAGGGCTGTAAGAGCTTTAAACAAACGCGGATCCCGCACATCCCTGAGAGAAAAATTGAAAGAAATTGGAATTCTGACTGTTACATCACATTATATATGAAAACCTGTTATATATGTTCACAAAAATATTGACACCTTCTGTAAGGGTAGCCACGCACACAATATAAACACGAGACAAAAACATAATCTTGTGGCTCCACAGAATGAATCATTCTTATATGGTATTCTTGTATGGTATACGTTTTACTAATAAACTCCCATATTATTTTAGCGAAGTGTCAATCAATAAGTTTAAAACAATATAAAAGCCAATTCAGGCCGGAGGGGCAGAAAAATCCTCGATTGGCGACCACGTACCGGAAGACGTAGTGTTGGTACGCCCCCAACAAGATGGACCGACGATCTGGTCAAGATCGCCGGAATATGTTGAATGAGGGCAGCGCAGGACCGATCGTCAGAGAGAGTGGAGATCTTTGGGGGAAGCCTTTGTCCAGCAGTGGAAGTCTTCCGGCTGATGATGATGATGAGAAAAGCCAAATTGTGTAGTGGGGCTCATTATAAAATTTCCAATTGCATTGATGATTTAAAAGCCTGGGATTAAGTCAAAATAGTATATAAGAAAAAAAAAAAAGGATTTTTGTTTTTTTTTTTCACTATGCGAAACACTTATTAGCACTATGGACTGTTTAGCACTAACACAACTTCATAGAACCTAAAAGATGATAGGGATGAAATCCGTGTTAAATTTATTATTCCAAATTATTTTTATGTGTTTCAGTTGCACACATATTCTCACCACTGTTGCACAAAACCGAACCATTTTGATTTGTTGTTTATTAGTTTTATTCGCGTCATGGTAGCACTTTGAGCCCTGACTTGCAAATCCTTCTCAATTCAAAGCGAGAGATGATTCATAACAAAACGTTAACTTCATTTGCTTTTTGCTCTACTATTATTTATAACTTCACATTGAAAAGCATTACTTGAAGTACCAATGAAAACAATATCAGATTGAGGTCCAACTGTTAAATACTCTATTCAAATACTAAAATATATACTTCTATTGAATTTATTTCGTTTAAAAAAATTAGAGATTTTTTTTAAAGTGACGAGACGAGCAAGCTTTCCAGCATATGGTAAGTTATAAAGCCTCTCCATTACAATACCTTATTACGTATGTCTTTCTAAAACGCCGACAACGCTCCGGTCATTCCTCTAGTGTTGCAAGAGAAAGTAGTCGGCGGTGATCACTTAACTTCAGGTGACCCGAACATTCTTTTTTGCTCCTCTTCTATAAAAAATGTAATTCCACTGATTTAAGAAAAAATTCTGAGTGGTATAGCAATTTCACACGTTTCTTTGGGACATATTAATATGTTGAGTCCTTGGCGCCTTTCAAACCTAAACTAAATAATATTTGATTTCACCTAAATATTAGATGTTTACCAGAATTGTAAGAAATAAATTCCAACATGGGAATAAACCATCTAGACAAGAGTGCATTGGCCGGGTGGAATATGATTTTGCCTATCAAGAGTTGCGATTTCAATCTCTGCTGGTAACATCTGGGTGTTATTTGAGTATATTCCAGATATATATTATATATTCCAGGAATATTTAGGCCATAGCTTACAAATATGCTTAACGTAAATTGCACGTTAAGGCCTTAGTGTGTGGCTCTAGAAGGTAAATAAGAACTTGAACAACGGCTACTAATCGTGATGTTATATATGGGTGATATCACATACTATCAAGATGACCCCATGCTGATGACTTGATTACTATCATAAAAAAACTCGATACGTAGATCAAAACAATAAACTAAAGTGGAAGACTTACACTAAACTAAAGACTTACAATAAATCAGCGCATTGACGTCTTGGCAGCCCGACCATCCTCCTCCTCTTCGCGTCGTATTCCTCATTACTGAGGGTCGTGATTTCTCTGAGGATTCAACTTTTTAACAACAGTTCGCCACCTGAGTCTGTCTTTGGCCACGTGCAGTGCGTCACTAAGTCCGGTATCCAGATATGTGCGCATTTGGCCGAGACCATCAGACCATCTTTAGGGATGCGGCCTCTGGGGCGGTTGTGGCCATCTTTTCTGGCGATATGTCCAAAAAAACTCTAAGATTCTCCCCAATAATGCATGACGTATATTTGTCAATATGTGCGTTAAGTATTGTATTAATATTCAAAAGACTAAACAGCTAATGCTTTGCGTGGCTGACTGTTGACGACTTGTCAAACCAGAGATTCGCTTCCCTTTGCTATCTTCCTGTATTTCCGTCAGAAATATCCTTCTCTCTCGCACGCTTCGTCTATACGCTATTATATTGTAAGTATACCAGAAATTACAATACTACTTTATATAAATATTATGTATTTTACTGACAGAAATGCAAAACCTTAATTGCATAAATAAAGTACCATTTAATTTATCATCCGACTTTAAAAAAATAGGAGAGGTTCTCATTTCTTCTGTTTAATTTTTGTAAGCTTAATGCTTGCTAACTCATATCTCCTCCGTTTAATAATTTTATATTTTTTTGCTTTTTCACTTTACGGATATAAAGAATTAATCCCACTGGATTGGATATTATAATGGAGTTTATTAGTAATGAGGAAAGTTCTCAAATTTTATAGGTATATTTCATTGTTTTTGTTTTCTTAATAACTAAACAAAAATTAGTACAGTAGTAAATTAAACAAACACTTGTAAACATACATGAAGTTCCATTTGGTTACGTGGAAATGGATTGTGAATTCTACACGTCCGCATTTATTTATATTGTTACTTTTTAAGTTGCTGTCATCTCAGTAAACTTTCACAGAATATAAATATTGAGAAAATTTAATTATTCTAAAGAATTGAAAACTTCGCTTAAAATGGTGGAAATAATGTTATGCCGTGGCAGAAATACTATTTTCTCTTCTCGATGGAGGTAATGTTCGTGAAAAGTAGATGTACAATTTTAAAGTGCAAATTTGTTAGGCATAAGATTTTTGTGAACACCATTGTTAGTAAACGGAGTTACTTCGAACCTAACCTTTTTCTTTCCAGACTAAGCGAAAGTAGATTAACTGCATAATTTTTTAGGGCAAAACGTAAGGGACTGTCCATCTAGCGAAGAAGCCAATGGAAGTAAGAAATATGTAAGATGCTCCATTATATCTCCACATCCGTTTCTGAGACTAGGGTTATTGTACGTATAATTTTTTTAATTTTTTTGTGTACTGTGATATAAATAATGAAACAACGTGTCATCAGTCAAAACTGTTAATGGTTATCACTTAAAGGGTCCTTGAATCTACTGACGCATTCATTGGAATTTTTTTTATTATCACACTGGTAATAAAGCAAGGTAATTTAGTGACGTCTGTGATATTCTGTTCATCGTCTTCGATAACGCGATCTACGTAGTGTCATTATGAGAACCGTCATTAAAATATAAAAGTTATTAAACATTTTTATATGTAGTTGAAAAGAGAGGATTTTATTTTTTAACCATAAGATAGGAACTAACGTAAGAAGTAATAGTAGTCATAACGGCAAACTAGGCATAGTTTGTACTGTGTAACTTAATGTACTTAACTAGCTAACCAAACAATAATGATAATAGCTGACCAAAAAAAAAAAATATGTAACTTCGGGAATAATGTAGTCTAAAGCCATCGGGAATGAATGATTTTATAATATGCAGTAATAAAATGATAAGGATTAATATCTTATATTTTGTCTAAACAGTGTTTTCATTACCTCTTTATAATTTACAATTTTTTAAGTATTTAAATAGGAATAGTATGTTATCCTTAACAAATAGAGATGTGCAATCGTGGACTTTTCCGTAGAACAATATATTATATACAATTCTACTATACATCATTTTGCTATATCTAAAAGGGCAGCGTTTTCGTTGAAAGCTCCAAGCTTTCGTTCCCAGTGGCTTTTTTTTTTCGACAACTCCAACAAATATCGTTAATGTATACAAAATGTTATACTAAAACCTTCCTCGAGAACCACGCTATCCATTGGTGAAACCAGCATGGAAATCAGTGCAGTAGTTTTTGAATTTATCGGGAATAGACAGACAGATGCGGAGGAGGAATTTGTTTTATAACATGTAGTGATACATTGTTACTTGAAAATACACAAAAGCACATGTATGATCATAAGCTAACAAAGTGAAAAGGACCTGCGATCCGGAAAATCGCCTGCGATCTGGCGATGGAAGAGAGAGAAGGCAGCGGTGATTACTTAACACCAGCGACCCGTACATTTGTTGCTCATTTTATTGCACTGAGGAACTATGCTAAAATGGTCCAGAATTAAATCAATATTTAGAAGATAGATCTTATACCTACAACTGAAAATATAACCGGAATACAACAAGCCTGTATCGTGAAAACCTGGAAATGGTATACTAATTAACAGTGCAACTTATTTTTACTTTATAAAATATTATAATGTCACGACCATACTAATTTTGGTATACTGTCCGTTTGCGATTTCAATTCGTATGTCGAGACGACGTATACGTGAATTTTTGTTTATGGCATAGCTCTAATATGATACGTAGTAAGCTAAGTATGAAGACACGATTTTCTTAAAACTTGTTGACTGAGGCTTTTACGAGTACTTTGACTTAGCTTTTGTTATTGTACAGAATTTGTTATGTAGAAATTGAAACCAGTGGGAGGCTCTAGCACAGGATACCGGCTAGATTATGGGTACCACAACGGCGCGTATTTCTGCCGTGAAGCAGTAATTTGTAAGCATTACTGTGTTTCGGTCTGAAGGGCGCCATAGCTAGTGAAATTACAGGGCAAATGAGATTTAACATCGTCTCAAGGTGACGAACGTAGTTGTAAAGCCGCTCAGAATTTTTGGGGTTTTTAAATAATCTGCAGCGGCCCTGCAGTGTAATGGGCTGGGCGTATCAATTACCAGTTAATCGTCCTGCTGGTCTCGTCCCGTATAGGCATAAAAAAATATCATAATGCGCGTGTAATATGAAATCTCGATGAGCTTTGGTTGTTTAATTAATATTTCTACAAATACTTTTTATATTATTTGAGAGGATTATCATTATATGTTATACATTAAGTACTTTAAATAATAATACTAAAATATCAGCTTAAAATTGTAATAGGGCATGATAAATCTAAACAATTAGTAGGGTATTTTCTAAACAATTAGTTATGTTTTTAAAGTGATAAGCAATCCGGTAGGCTCAGTTGGAAAGAGCGCTCGCACGGAACGCGAGAGGCCATGGGTTTGAGTCAGTAATATAAAATTTGGTTTATTTGTGTACAATGGAATAAGAACTTCTTCTTTAATCTTATTTATATTTTTATGTACTGGTGACTAAATGAAACTGGTAATATCATCTTAATCAGCATCATCATCAGATCATCGGAACACGTCCACTGCTGGCCAAAGGCCTCCCCCAAAGATCACCATAACGATCGGTCCTACGTTGCCCTCATCCAACCTATTCCTATGATCTTGACCAGATCATCGCCCCATCTTGTGAGGGGACTACCAACACTGCGTCTACTTCCAGAACGTCAACTAGACTAGACTTAGCTATACTTTACTGCCCTAATGGTCAGCCGTCCTTCAAGCTATGTACCACTTCAGTCTCGTTATCATACGATCTACGTCGGCGACTTTGGTTCTTCTATAACCTAACTAACCCTAACTTAATATAACAATATATTACTACGACCGGTTAGCCCAACCTGTTATCCTGACCTCCAGACTGGCGATAGCGGGTTCAATCAACAGCAGATGTAAACATTTGTAAGACAAATATGAGTATAGGTTTCAGAGTCTTCAGTTACATATAGATAATTGCCAATCTTTGATAAGACGAGAAATTTATAGAGCGTTCTCAGACCTTGCTCAGACTTTACTAAAATATAAACTATATAACAATATAAACTATAATATAAAAAAATGAAATGTTTCAATTATGCTGAGCTTAAGCTAAGACAGACCAATGCTAAAGTTAAGTTTTGCGTAAGTAAAGACTGAGCAAAGTCATTTGTCAGATTAGTACTTTTTCCCCCATGCACATTAAATTCCATCACAGTAATGACGGCTTAACCTCTCCCCTAC
This sequence comes from Leptidea sinapis, assembly GCF_905404315.1. NCBI lineage: Eukaryota > Metazoa > Arthropoda > Insecta > Lepidoptera > Pieridae > Leptidea > Leptidea sinapis. Next base: position 11,509,955 of record NC_066276.1, read on the forward strand.
AGGTAATGTTACAATTATATAATAGAATTTTTAATATAGATAAAAACATTGACATCTTTTTTTATTTTCTTAACTAAAAAAAACAGATTTATATTGGTCTCCAAAAATTGAAGATCTTAGATTTTTAAATATCACATGTATTTAATAAGAAAGGTTGCGCCTACCTATAATTTAAGTACATTAAAACTATTTTATTATAATTGTTTAATTATCAGCACATAACCTAATAAATTGTATTAAATTGAAATTGAAGCCTTTTTGAATAAATAAATAAATATATCACAGTATGTAATTTCATCTACCACAAAGAGTATTTTTTCTCCCCTCCATCTAACTGTACCATCCTGCAATTGCTTCCCCACTTTTAATTGAGCCTCCTTGTTTATTGCTTTCTCCTTTTTAGACTTCATTTTTACCTGTAACAAAAATATGGAAATTTGTTAGTTATTACTAAAAAAATACATACATTATAATAAAAACATTTATATTTAATTTTTTTATATAAAATCTAGCAGCGCTCTTGTAAATCGTGATCCCGTTGACATTTCAAGGAGTCGAAATGAGTATTTTTTTATGGAAAAGGAGGAGAAACGAGCGTACGGGTCACCTGTTGTTAAGTGATCACCGACGCCCACATTCTTTTGCAACACCAGAAAAATCACAGGAGCGTTTCCAGCCTATAAGAAAGGTGTACGCGCTTTTTTTGAAGGTGCCCATGTCGTATTGTCATTAAGATAGATAGATAAGCTCATTCCGCAGCTTTGTAATACGTGGAAGAAAGCTCCTTGAAAACCGGACTGTGGAGGAGTATATATACGGGTCACCTGATGGTATGTGATCACCGCGGCCCATACTCAACATTACTACTCTACACCAGTGGGAGGTTCCTGTATACACGATGCCGGCTAGATTTTGGGTACCACAACGGCGCCTTTTTCTGCCGTGAAGCAGTAATGGCGCCGTAGCTTGTGAAATTAATTTTGAGCGCAACTGTAGTGACACTTAGAATTTTTGGGTTTTTCAAGAATCCTTAAAGGCACTGCATTGTAATGGACAGAGCGTATCAATTACCATCAGCTGAACGTCCTGCTCATCTCGTCCCTTATTTTCACAAAAAAAATACTCTCGTCTAACTCCAGAGGAATGAAATTAGAGTTGCCGACCTATATATAGCCAAGCGTATAATAAACTGAATTCGCAAACTGAAAACACATTCTTATGTCGGCATCGAACCGAGGTCTCCGTGGTGAGAGTCAAAGGATGTCTAAGGTTTGATACCAATACGCATTTCCTCGTACCACATAAATATATAATTATAAATTAAACTGAGCGTTTCATTTAAATTTAAATCAGATACACAAATCTCAGTTAAATTACTGTCGGGCTTGAATCGTATAATCATGTTATAAAACAAGTTATTTTTATTTGACCAATTAACATAAACATAGGAACCACAAAATAACATTATAATCACGTTTTTATCTTCTTTGATTATTAAATTTAAAATTATTTTCTGGTGATGACAATAATACCTACTTATATCTATCAAAATTGTCATATAAATATTATACTAATTACCGACTTTTAATCAGGAATGGCTCTTGCAAATTTCATTTTCAACGATTATTTTTTTCCAAAGCAATTAATTATTATTTATTAGCATAATTAACTGTTTTTTCGTTGTTTTTTTAGTAAATGTAGTTTTTAGTAAAGATTCGTTAAAAAATTATATTCATACTGTTCTATGGTAGTTTTACTAAGCAGGTTTTAATTAATTTTTTCTATTCTTTGGAACTGTCCGCCAGAATTTAAATTTTTTTTATAAATACATATGAAAGGGTAATGGATGTCTATCATTGCGCCAGAAGTAGAGTTAGTTTAAAACATTGATATTTATCAAGAAGAATTTTCTTTGGCTAACACCTGAGCTTTCAATTTATCCATCTATTCAGTTTTACAAGCATATTAAGACATTTTCGATAAATATTTTGATAATATTAATAGCATTAACAAACATAAAACTTGCCTATTACTCCGTTAAGTCGAGTAAGTCTTTTGTTTTGAAATAGTACAAAATACATAATATGTTGTGAATATTTATTAAAATTATTAAGCTTTTGTAAAGTAGAAGGTTACTATACTTTAAAGGACACTTATAGAATAAGAAAACATCTTGTATAGGTATGGGGCATTTACATTTCCTACCAGGTTACTGCAATATCCTACCCACAAAGCTGATAGCGGTAAGAACGGCAAATAATACGGAAATTCTTTAATTTGTTTCCTAATTCATATATACGTTTATTGGATGCTTTATGAAGTTGCCAGCTCTCTTGTGATTCTTCTGGTGTTTCTGGTTGCGGTGATCACTTACTGACGGTAAGTGAGTAAGGCAAAAAAGGCATTTATTTTCTCAAAATTGATTCCTTTAGAATTCTTTTTGATGTCATTTCTTACACTACTAGATACTACTACCGCTTCGGAAACAAATGGCGCTCTGAGAGAGAAGAAGCGGTGCAAGAAACTCTCCCAGCATTCTTTTTTTTTGCGCTCTTTTCAATAAAAATATACAATATTGTACAGGTGACCGAATGACTCGTTTGTTCTCCTCTTCCTTAAGAGAATATGTAGTTACTAGAAGCTATTTAAAATCATTAATACTTGATTTGACTCTATTATTCATATAATTATTCAAATACAATATAATGATAATAAAAGATCATCAAAGTTATACTTTTAGCGATAAATTGTTGTTTTTAAGATAACTAAAGCAATTAAAAACGATATAAAATAATTTTAATTGAAAAAGATTGCAAATTTGAATGATTATTTTTAATGACTTAGAAATATATGATATGATGTGATAAATTAGCATTAACTTTCCATAGGAATTTAATTTAAAGATTAAAAAAGATAATTTATTAATGCTTTTTTAATTATTGAACAGCAAACCATTAGCGTCCCATGTTATAATTATTCCAGAAATGTAATTATAATCTATACCTATAAAAAAATGAAGTGGCTGTTTGTAATATCAAAATATTACATTAATTAAATTTCTATGAACTCTATCTATCTAGCTGTCTGTTTGTTGTAGTCTATAAACACTCTATTTCGGCGTAAATTTCACTGTTATACATTAATGTGTTGGAAATGGTGAATAAATGTTATATAAGATTTTAGATTTTATCCAGGGTAAAATCTAGCAAAGGTATTTTGTAATATTAAACATTTACGGCATAAAGTAACTAGCATAAACCAAGAATATGTAAAATGTTACAAATAGACATTTTACTTACAAATGGTTTGTTCGGACATATAACGTTTCCCGCGTTTATTTGCAAGGCAGCTTGTCATTCGGAATACTTCAGAATTATCATTGTATTGACAGTGTTGTCAACGATATTGTAAACATTTTGCATTTTCTTTGTTTATCATCAGTTATAACTTCTTACCAATTTTATTAATTGTAAGGCCAATATATTTTAATTGACGTTGTCTTGAGTATAAATCATGTCTTGACGTATCGTTTGACTCTGTTTTATTTTTTTACAGAATGTTAAGTTAAGTAATGAATTGGCTTAATCTAGGTAGGTAGGTCTAATCTTAATCTTAATATGTTACCAAATCTAATAAAGTGCAGCCTTCAAAGGTTGAAAACACACAGACACGATTACGATTTAAGTTTGAATAATCAGATTAAGTTAAAAAATAAAAACAAATTAATAATCTTAATTGCAAAAAACTGTTGGGCTCTTCGGGCTACGAACAATTGTATTCTCATTGTATCGTCACACACCGTGTCTGAAGTGTAATGCCATGGCGAAGGTCGCGACATTTAGATATGGGGCAATAACATCAGCGATTATAGATAAAAAAAAATAATAGCATCAAAATAATTATTTTGTAATAATTATCAAATTTTTTAAAAGTAATGTATATATGTAATATATTTCAAAATAGAGTTTATATAATTGATAGTAACGATTGTTTGTCGACATCACTGTCCAATATTATGATGAAGCGTCGTGGAAGTCAGGACGGTCAAATTACATAGACTTTGGCTGGCTAAGATGCGCCGAACTTTGAGCTTATGTCCAGGAGCAATTGATTCAAAAAGATGGATATGATACTATTAGAAATAAATTAACTTTCAAAACTTGTCATAATTAGCGTTTTATGATTAAGCTACACTAAAATCTATTTATTTTTTTGATAATTCCATGTGTATGTGTGTTCTTTAGCTTGGTTGGTCTTGATGATAATGTATATGCTATATTTATGTATAGGCTATTAGACAAACATATTAATTAATAAACAAAATAGGGTGCCTCAGACCTGAGAAGAACGGGCGCAAGAAACTCAATGGGCTTTTTTCTTTTTTATCTGGATACAAAATATGGATACAATGTAATATCGTACAATAAACATGTATATTATATATTATATTAAATTATACATATCTAAATTTCAGACAAATTACACAAAACAATAACTTTATCGCTGTACTTATAGCCACACAATACACGTTGTTATAAGCGTTAGCGTGGTACAAACGCGACATCACTTCCGCTAGAAATCAACGCTTAATTACTGTGAACTGGATAATGGTAAATAAATGGTAAGTTTTTCTAGAAAAAATTAACTACGCATTTTAGTAACAAAGAAAAACAAATAGAATTACTTTTACCTTTAAAATAAATATGAAGATTTGTTTAAACAATACACTGTTTTGCAAAAAAAAACATACACCTAGGTAAATAACCTGTTTCACTGGCATCTTCAGATTATTTCATAATTCTAAGTAGCTTATATCATCTTATTACCTTAAATAAATAAGAACAAAGTAGTTTCTGTCAATTTCGTCATTACATTTTCATGGAATGAATGAAAAATGTTCCCAGAGCTTAACAGCGAATTGCGTATCTCTTCTCATTAAATAAAAAATAAAGCTAAAAACTTAAGTTTTTTAAAATTAAATAAAAAGTAAAAGTTTGATATCGAGTGTGACCCATCTTGCTAAAATAACAGCTTGGATCCATCCGGGCGTGCTATCGGTGATATTCTTAAATGTTTCTTGTGGAACACGCTCGCACTGCGCAGAAATAATTAGCAGAAATTACTTAAACAATTAATAACTACATATTAATAGTTAAATACAGTTTCTTGCTTGGAGATGAGGCATATCTTTTGGAATGGATGATAATTTTTACCGTAAAAAAGTTTTAGTAGAGTGAATAAGTTATCATCATATATTATGTAGCTATTATCTGCTACTTCGTCTGAATGGCATCCAAGTATTTTAGCTTATCGTTTGCTTCAAGTGACTTCAAACATTTATTGCAAACCTATTGTTTTAAAAGAAACACAATGCCACTCTTTTAAATCATCAAATACCTCAGTAAATTTTTATACAAATATAACATTTGTTAAGTGATGCAACGACGAAATGATAACAATAGACGATGAAATGAAATGAAGAACTTAAACAGGATAAATAGTAATAAATATAAAGTTAATTGGTTGTACAATGTTTTGTATGATTTACGAACGTCATACAAGAGCTGAATCATACATAGTGACAAACTAGATGAATCGCGTTTGGAGAATACACGGACTACTATCCCGTAGGAAACATACGAATCGCAGGCATACTTAGGTATCGAATATACACATCAAATTCAAATTCAAATATTTTTATTCCAAATAGGATATAATATCACTTATTGAAAGTCGTAAACTTCCATTCATTCGAAAAGGTATGCCTCAGACCTGAGAAGAACGGGCGCCAGAAAATCAGCGGGCTTTTGTTTTAATATATGGATTACAATGTAATACTGTACAATAAAAGTTTATAATTAAATATTCTTGCGCTCTACAAAGCGCAGGTCCGGCCTCACATGGAGTATTGCTGTCATCTCTGGTCTGGCGCACCCCAGTATCAGCTCGATCCATTTGACCGCATGCAGCGCAGAGCAGCTCGAATTGTCGGGGACCTAGCGCTCTGTGAACGGCTGGATCACTTAGCGTTGCGTAGAGACGTCGCTTCACTGTGTGTCTTCTACCGCATTTATCACGGGGAGTGTTCCGAAGAGCTGTTCAAACTGATTCCTGCCGCCGAATTTCACCTTCGCAGGACACTGGATGTGTGGCGGTCCTCCACAGTGCAGTTTTCAAGGAGCTTTCTTCTTCGTACTACGAAGCTGTGGAATGAGCTTCCTTGTGCGGTGTTTCCGGGACGATACGAGATGGGTACCTGCAAGAAAAGCGCGTACACCTTCCTTAAAGGCTGGCAACGCTCTTGTGATTCTTCTGGTGTTGCAAGAGAGTGTGGGTGGCGGTGCTCATTTAACACCATGTGACCCGTACGCTCGTTTGTCCTCCTATTCCATAAAAAAAAATAGTCTGAGGTTGTTTCCTCCGTTTCCACCATGCTTAAAAGATTGTTATTTTAGGTGATATCTCTTAATTGTGAAATTCAGTATACAATTTTTTTTTTACCAAAATTTATGAACGTATGCGGAATACGATGACCCTAGAAGTAAGGGATATCATTTAAAAATAACAAACAGATTTGAAAGAGTGACATCTAAAGTCAATTTCCTAATATGCAATTATTGGTATTGAGCAGGTCAACTATCCTGTAGATCCAGAAGCCACAACCTGAGAGTTGAACAAGACATACCAAAATTTACGAACCATGCGGTACGCGGACGGATGGTATAGTTGATAGTCCAGCGCTGGAGCCTGAGGGGCACGGATTCAAATCCCGCATCGTCCATAAATTTTGGTACAAATTAAATTTGTATATAATAATGCTTTTCAAGATACTGTACTGGATTAAATATACTTTATACCGTGTAATTTTTAAATAAAAAATACTAAAGATGTGAGGAGAGAAGTGAGAAATAAAAAAAAAACTTTTTTTAACTAGCTATTTTTTCTCGCAAACGCTAAAGATACAACCTTACATTTTGAGCAGCAATGTTTTACCTCGAATACAAACTATACATGTAAGAAGTGAAATTGAATTTATTTTACTCAGAAATTTTTGTGTTACATAAAATAAAATACTTACTTACGTTTTATACATGTCAAGTCATTGTGAGTTTCATGATGTTTTCTTTTATTTTATTTAAAGGGTGAAATTTTCCGAGGACTCCATTTTAATTAACTGATGGCTGTTTTAATGTAAAATTTAAATGAAGTTCTTTATTACTACTCTCAAATTTAAATTATTTTCACTCGTTTTTTTACCAATTGTAAATAAAATATCAAAATTGAATGTAAATCATCTCATGACAATATAAGCTTATTAAAAAGTACTTTTCAAGGATTATTGACTTAGTACGCCACACTGCTCATTATAAATAATATTATAAAAAATAAATATACTATACTAAGTTAGTTTCTGTTTTTGAAAGCGGAAACTGAAACAGCAAAGTATACTGCGCTATTTCCGTCCGAAAAATAATTTAAGTTACACTCGAATCTCGCCTAAAGAAGATTTACTTCAAAACGAACTCATTTTTACGACCGAACATTAAATTATTTGTTGATTTTTGTCATGAATAGTCTTTAAAATAGAATAATTATAATGGTTATAGAGCAATTATAGTTCCATGCCTTGAACACTTTGTTGAATTAGCTTTGTTATTTTTCTAAGCATGTTATAAATAATGTTCAAGAGTATTATACACAAAATTCAGTTTCATTGTTTTTAGTGTCAAAAACTAGGATTTTTTTGATGATTTTTGTAACAATTTGTTTTTAAACCTTGACTATACAATTATAGCAAATTAAATCCCACGGTTTTTATATTTGAAAACTGTATTAAATCAAAAACTCAATTCAAGTTTTATGAAAGACTAGCTGCTGCCCGCGACGGCGTCCACGCGCATATGCAATAAAATATTATGTCTGCATCTAGCATGAATCTATTTAGTGCTTTTTACGTTTACATACATAGAAATATGTGAATTGTACTTTCGGTATTATTTATAGAAAACACAACAAGTATTATTTAATAAAAATTAAATGAAATTATTAACTTTTGATTTGATATAATCAAATCATAACTTGTTTGCACATACACCCATTCTCTCTCTCATACACACACACACACATACACAACTCATTTACCTCTATCCTTTGGAATTTCAAGCTTTCTAGTCACTGTGTAAAAGAGGAATCCTGGTGACCAGTAATACAGGTATTTTAATACCTATCACAGGCACCACCGATCCACAACCAAAACTTATGTATCCCCCGTATTTTTATGTTTTCGCTATATTGTAATTTTGGTTGTTGGTGAGAAATAAAAGTTATTATTATTATTATTATTGTATAAAGATAAACTTTATTATTATTTGCCGTTGGGTCAGGAAAGTCCTCGAATGGTGACCACGTACTGGAAGACGAAGTGATAGGTAGCCACAAGATTATCTCGTCAAGATTGCCGGAATACGTTGGATGAGGGCCTCGCAGGACGGATCGTCGTGGAGATCTTTGGGGGAGGCAATGGTCCAACAGTGGACGTCTTCCGGCTGGTGATAATGATAATGATGATAATACTTAATTATACATAAATATATGTATACATAGATTACCGATACAACATTCCGAAAGGTTATTAATACCGGCAGTAGTCAAATCTATTCAGAACAATTTGACTACATTTGATAGTTTAAAATCAAATTCAACAGTTTTTTCACTCACTCAATAAGTAATGACAGAGTAGAGATATTTTATATTGGTCCTATTCATAATTACTTATCGGAGGCTTAAGACGTACTTGGTAATTATATATTGGAAAAGGGGAAGCACCTAGGAACTTCCTTCCTATTTTATTTAGCTACAAAAGATTCAACAAAAGATTACTTTTCAAATTCGCGGGACAAACCTGGGTCTCATCTTTTCAACAGATTGTATCAAGTGTGTAACATATAGTGTTTTTCAAGGGCAGCACAACCATTAGATTCGTTTACTTCTTACAATAAGAAATCTTTATTATTTAATACTAGACAATTATGTTACACGAGCGCATTAAATCATTGAAGCATGCAATGAGCATTGGTTATGTCACCAATTATTGATGTTTCGACGTTTATTGATGACAGCTCTGTTCATAATGACAGTTCAATTCGAAACAACACTTGGAAAATTCTGAATATTTTCGAAGTGAAAACATTTTTTTAGTTATTATTTTTGCAATATACTTTAGTACCCTTTTATATATAGCCCATTAATGATTCCTTCTTTGTACAATATTATACCTCCTGATTTTTCCACGCCCAACTTACTTTAACTGTATCCTCTTCCTAGTTTTCATTCAAATTTAAATTCAAATTCAAATATTTTTATTCAAAATAGGATTTAAAATCACTTATTGAACGTCAAAAACTACCACCCATTCAAAAGAGACTGCCTCAGACCTGAGAAGAATGGGCGCAAGAAACTCGGCGGGCTTTTTTTTAATATAAAATATGGATTACAATATGATATCGTACAATAAACATTTATAATTTAAGAGCCTGAGGGTGTTCGCTTTATTCTCAGTCCGTGGTGTCATTAAGAAAATAATTTATGCTATAGTAACCTTTCCCACACAAACGTTTTTTAACAACGCTTTTAAATTTCGTAACACATTTTTTTTGTACATTTTCTGGCAGAAGCATATACATCGCCCAACAAAAGACTTACTAACTCGACCCAACCGAGTAGTAGGCATAACAAGTTTATGTTTGTTCCTCCCGTTAACATTATAAATGTCATAGTTTCTAGGAAATTCCTCAATGTGCTTATGAACATACAGAACATTATCAAAAATGTATTGAGAAGCAACAGTCAAAATGTTTATTTCTTTAAATTTTTCTCCTAATGATTCTTTAGAACCAAGGTTATAAATCGCGCGAATAGCCCTCTTCTGCAGCACAAAGATGGTATTAATATCGGCCGCACTGCCCCATAACAATATACCATAGGACATGAAATTACAGGACTACGAAATACGAATTAGGACATAATACCATTCCTTTTGTAAATATATTAAAAGTAGAAGATTAGTTAGTAAATATCACTATGTACTTATATTTAGTAATTTAAGTTATTTACTGTGTATAATATGTCCTTTATAGTCTGACATTTTAAGAAAATAAAACTGGGTTCAATCTTAGCACCAACCATTACCGATAAAAAGGCATAAAGGCATAAAAGGCATTTATTTACTCAAAATTTATTCCTTTAGAATTCTTTTTGATGTCATTTCTAATAGCTACTAGATACAACTACTACCGCTTCGGAAACAAATGGCGCTCTGAGAGAGAAGAAGCGGCGCAAGAAACTCTCCCAGCATTCTTTTTTTGCGCTCTTTTCAATAAAAATATACAATATTGTACAGTCATTTCTATCGCTATAAAATAATCACAATCTAGTCCCGGGCTGTCCGATCATTTAGATATTCAGCAGTGGAATAATAGGATTTACGACAGAGCCATTTGTTTATAAAACATTTAAATTTATTTATAGATAATGCCTGAACAGTGGCTGGGACTTTATTATAGAAGTGTATACATTCACCCATAAAGCTATTATGTATCTTATGATAAAATTATAAAACAAACTACACTAAGCTTGGTGGTCTAATTTATCGTGCTATTGACTAAATTGTGCTGTATCTTCCACAGAATCCACAGTAGGAAGAAAAGAATAGAATAGAAGTATTGATTAAGACTTATCTGTGGTGCCTGGCTAATGCTTATTCGGATATAGTAAGCTCGAGTCGCTCTGTGAGCATGGTTTTGTTACGTATTATTTATTATGCAATGAATTTAAGTATAACATCGGTTGAACATTATAAAAGTTGATGTGCTGTAGCGCCATATTAGTAGTAAATGACTGTGAGAGAATGATGAGTAGATAATATTATAGAAATCAGAACAATCCTCACATAATTCATTGGAGCAAAAGTTTGATATACCAACAATAACCAGTGGGAGGCTCGTTTGCACAGGATGCCGGCTAGATTATGGGTACCACAACGGCGCCTATTTCTACCGTGAAGTAGTAATGTGTAAGCATTACTGTGTTTCAGTCTGAAGCGCGCCGTAGCTAGTGATATTACTGGGCAATAGGACTTAACATCTTATGTCGCAAGGTGACAAGCGCAGTTGTAGTGCCGCTCAGAATTTTTTGGGGTTTTTCAAGAAACCTGAGGGGCACTGCATTGTAATGGGCCGGGCGTATCAATTACCATCAGCTGGACGTCCTGCTCCTGTCCTTATTTTCATAAAAAAAAAAGATGAGTTAATAATCAATTGAAGAAAATTGTATCTGAACGTGTTAAGTTACCAAATAAAAAAGTTTTATTTTGTATTTAATTAATAAATATGCGAAGGAAGAAACTACGAATTCGTGCCCTCTTTGCTGTTGAATTTCTTATTTTGATTGATTTTGAATCACTTATTGAGCGTCATGAACAGTAGTTCATGATTCATTAGGTAAGTATACCTATTTGAAAAATTAGATATAAATTGGTCGCTCTATTCCCAGTCTGAGTAAGTCTTTTAAGTTACCCTTATCACACAAACGTTTTTTAAAACTTCTGAATTTGGTATCACATTAATTTTGTTCATTTTCTGGGATCAAATTGTAAAAGCATATACAACTCGACTTAACCGAGTAACAGGCATAATAAGTTTATTTTTATATATTACTAGCTCACCCGACAGACGCTGTTCTGTATGTAACAAATAAAATTATGATTTTTATTAATTTTAATTTGTGACAAAACCAGATTTATCAATCTACATAAAAATAATCTGATAGAAAGTTAACAACTGTAGTAAATCTATCTACTATAGATAGCTAAAATTAAGTTTATTTTTTTCCTCCTGAGAAACTTAGAATGTTAGAATAATTATAATTAGTTATTTATTAGAAACTATTCTTTCAATTTGATTTCTTAACGACGGGGAACACTTCAAAGGAAAAACAAATTTGTTATTGTTTTTTATTCCGAGTATTTTCATATTTATTCACATTTTAAACCTTCTCTGGACTTCGACAAATAATTCAAGACCAAAATTAGTCCCAACCGTTCTCGAGTTTTAGAGAGACTAACGAACAGCAATTCATTTATATATATATATAGATATTTAAGTTTAATTAGTTTATAACTGAACATTTACGCCTTTTTTGTGCCTTGCGACCAGGGCCATAGCCTTCTGGACAGTACAGGATAAATTAAAAAAAATATATTACAGAGAGGTTTCACATCACGATCAAAGCTTTAAGGTAGAGCGTCACATATTGTGGCAGGATAATATTTAAGATAATAAATTGATAATCATAGGCAATATTTAACATTACGTAAAAACAACAAATAGTATTTGAGGAAGCAATGTATCTGTTAACGTATATAACCTATATTACATTACAGAGTTTGTTAATCCTTTATGTAAATGTAGTAAAACTTGATGAACATCACTTACGCCAGAGTGATACGTAATAAGACAAGTCTTGTGTACCGGAAATGAATCTGTAGTGCCGCGATCAAGTCGGACACCTTGATCGCCGGAGTGTATGGTAGCGGGTCTGTCGCAACGTACGCCTGTATGACAATCTCTAGCAGGTTTTTCTGTCGTTCCATTTGCTGGTGTTGCAAAATTTAATCACTCTAGTTATGTCAGTATACGTCAAAGAGTGTTTATTCGTTTTAATGTTTCCCGTTTCGATTACTCCAGCAATCCAAGTATGTCGGCGTTTTATTAGATTGATAGAACTAGAATTTGTATAATTGAATTTGTATATACCATAAGTAGTGAATAATCATAGAACACAGAAAGATGGCAACTTGCAGTCTTATGTACGCATACGTTGATATTTACGTATAAGGTTTATTTTTCTGCCAGGAGCTAGACTGGGTGACATTTGGTATTGAGCACAGCAAGCTATAAAATGTTTGGCACTATAAACAAATACAAGCCTTATAGACTTTACATGTAAGAATCGATTTCCCGTAATAGAAACATATCTATAATACTTATATACTTTCTGTATATTATTTTGACACTAATTGGCTAGGCCAATTAAAAGACCGAGTCTAAATGTGTGAATTAGTGTACGTTGGTTTTTTAATACGATACTACTTCTACTATCATTCTGTGTTCTGTGGTAATAAAAATAAGTTAATTTAAAATTTTAATTTAAAATTTTATCAATACTTATAGAAATGGAGGATAGACAAGCATTCGGATTCTCAGCAGCGATGTTGATGTCTAAAGTGGGTAACATAATAATGCTACTTTTGACGATCAAGAAAGATGTTCATTCCAATCCATCCTATGGATGAACTCCTCACGTTTAGATGGAGTATTGGAGACTCCCGTAATACTTAGGTGCAAGACACAAATAACGAAGCGACCTTTCTCTGTAACACGAATCGAGTGGTACTGCCGGTACTGGGTCGTGATGCGACATTATGTATACATATTACAGTATGCTCTTTTTCTAAAATAAAATAGTTGACTTTTACCATAGTGCCCTAAGTTGCATCCAACCCCATGTCGTACCGATGTGTTTTTAGTTTTCAAATATATAATTAGTAAGTTTATATAACGATTTACAAGGCCAGCAACATATTTGTGAATCCTCTGGTGTGCAAGAGAGCATGGGCAGCGGTGATCAGATACCATCAGAAGATCCGTTTGTATGTTGTATTCATCTATAGAGATTGTTGTTTGGATGAAGATACAGATGACTGCATATCTTAATTAAGTGATATCTTCATTTATGTCTTGGCGTTTTTTGTCATGTTCGCGTGTTCAGAAAGAACTCTTCTCTTCAACGACTAAATAAAATTAATGATTAATTTCTACGTATTAATTTTCCGACCGTACGTAATTATTTCGCTTGTCAGCTTGAATTAACTGCGATAAAAAAATACTTGATAACTAATTATTAAAGGAATTACTTCTATATTTTACTAGTGGTCCTATAAGCTTAGGTTATTTTTTCCCATTTAAATTAAACCTGAGTTAATAGAACCACTAGTAAAATAAAGAAATAATAACTTGAATTATCGAGTATATTCATATCGCGGATATTTCAAGCTGACAAGCGAAATAATTAACATCAGTGTTGGCAAAACGTTTACCATTCTTGATTAAAAATACAATTAAAAGTAAATAAATGTTGCTGATTAGAAATTTTTTGCTGAAATATTTAAGATATACAATAATATTTTAACCCAAAACCAAATAACTCTTGACTTAGCGTTAAAAATTACGTGCAGCATAATAATGGCGAAATGACCAGATTGTGCTCCAGATATGAATAATAATTTTGCTAAATAGACTTAATATAATACTGGAACATTATAAATAGATCTATTATCTTTTGATAACATGATGATACAAACAGAAATATTTCGGTACACAAGGTCAACCCCGTTTGATCATCAATCACAACACTCTACGGTAATGTTTGGGCTATCATATAAAATAAACCGAAAAATGATTTGTCATTTTATAACTAGTAAAACCTGGATATGCATTACTGTGGCTATTTCCTTTATAATTAAAGAACTGCCCATACTATCTTTCCACCTCTTATTCTCCTTCTTAGGGGTAAAATTTTCAAAACCCAAGAAGCTACATAAAATTTCGTAGTTATTACTTTGAAAATGACCATCGTACAAATATTTATGCATTATTTTATTCAGAAACAGATAAAATTCTTTCAATTTGAGACCATTGTAATAAATTCCTATATAACTACTACAAAAAATGTATAGGGCTCGTTTATAAAGCAGTTAGTCAATTAGTCAGAATAATAAATCTCGGATATTAAGTGGTATCATAGCTGATGGTTTTTATTTATTTAAAACATCACAAAATCCACAGAACTTAAATTAGGTTATAATAATACTATTTTGTAGGACTTACATCTAATAACGGATTTACAATATTTATAATAAGACATGATATTTGTGCGTGTGTGGTTTGGTAAGAGTGTGTGTGTGTGTGTTTGTGAATTACTCTAAATTTAACCTTCCTTTAGATTTTTATTAACACTCCTTTTAAAGCAGCCTTTACTGTTATTAAAAAGTACAGTACTGTTGAATTGCTTATTATAGTTGCATAGAGTGCGACAGATTACCGAATTTTATACCGGACTCAGCGGGACTTGGAATAGAGACGTGTGTCTAGTGCGAGGTGACGGCACTCGAAATTGTATGAAAAGTTCAGTTAGCTCTGTACTGTCGATCCTACCATGAACTATGTTATGAAGGAAAGAGAGATCCTGAACCTTGCGCCTGTCCTCAAGTGTCATCATATTGTGAAACCTGCAAGATTCGTGGACTACTCCACATAATTGTGTCGTGCACGATAGTTGATATGTTTTAAAAATTTTGCTTGTATGTTTTCAATTTCTTGGACATGTGTTATGTATTCTCAGGCTTAAGAATCTTTAATCAATATTTCTAATAGTCTATAGCTTTGACTAAAAATTTTAAGATTGAAAAATTGAGGTTTCGTTTTCTACTATTAATTATTACTTCTAAATTAAAATGATCATCGTAAGGAATCTTTAGAAACGGACTGCATTAACATATTCTGTATTGGACTAGGACTTTTCATACTAGGAATCTATTTGCGTCCTATCTTATTAAGCCGTTTGAAGTAACTTAGTAATAAGAAAATATAATAAAAAACATAAAGGCATAAAATGCATTTTACTTCTCAAAATTGATTCCTTTATGATATGATTTCTAACACTACCATCGCTTCGCAAAAGCTAAACACATGACACTCTGAGAGAGAAAAAGTGCAGCGCAAGAAACTCTCCCAGCATTACTTTTTCTGCGCTATTTTTAATAAAATACTTAAACAATATTGTAAAGTCAATGTTATTGCTATAAAATAATCATAATCTTGTCTCTAGGCTCAGGTCCGATCAATTAAAAACAAGACAGGTTCTGGAAATATTAATCTTATATGAAAAAATTACGCTTATCTGTCCTCTTAAGAAGCTTTAGCTAAGATTTTTCATGGTGAAAGAGCCAATGTTTGTCAGCCTCAAAGTCAATCCACACCAAATATCATCAAAATCTTAACGGTAGTTAAGCTTAAGGGTAACAAACACAGAGAGAGTTATTCTTACATATTTATATTTTGTATTGGTGTGGATAAGTCTATAAAAGATTAATGTTATGACAAGTCTACTACTACTGCTATGTGCTGTTCTATTTTTCATAAGTTGATGATGTTTTTGTTTCCCATAATTTTGAAATATTCTACAATATGTTGTAGAATATTTTTACTTACTTACTTTACTTCAGGAAACCTATCATTGTGCATCACTTCTGAGGATCGTGAAAATCATTGTTAATCAGAGCGATTATCACCACCACCAAACCATCTCCAAAGAGAGAGGAGAGAGATATTTAACGCTATTTTCACCTGTTGCTTACATTCTATTGTCAAAGATTTATTGATTCTATAATATTTAAGAGAATGACCCATATATTAATGCCTGGTCATAGTTAAATGGCAATGTAAACTGTACATTTATTGATGTTATTCTGTTCTAGGAGCTTGACTTAACAAGATTATTGTTTCAAATATGTATAAAGTATTAATTTTTTTACAGTTTGGCAACTGACATTCTTCTAATCCTGTCGTACTAATATTATTCACTACTCATGATATTAATCACGTTATTATTATATATCTGGTACCTGAGGGGCAGAAACAAACATATGACATATGTTAAAGGCAAATAAAGCATTCTGCACTTCTTAGTCCTTTCATTTCTGAACAATCGTTTGTTGCCCCATTGTAAATCATTAGTTTCAGTTTCCTAACGCGTAATAACTGAAAATCAAGACAAGTTGACACCTGCTAGTCTGCCAGAAATTTATTTTACATGTAAATAAAAGTAAAATAAATTTGTAACCAAAATTTATTAACAATTCGGGACTCGGGCCCGCGATCAATCGGTTTCCGAAACCATAAGGTGCTTGAATGCAATAGAATACGAGAATAGATGGCACAAATATGAAAATCCCAAACCTGAAGTAGGCAGCTATTCGAAAAAGCAAAATTTTGAGAATAGAGAATAACAATAGTTATGGATTGGATAATTCAAAACTCCAATACTATTAAATAATTATTGTTCGAAAACAAAACTTTCGTTACAATCTCATATTTCTTGTTTAACGACAATCAGCTGACAAATGTATTTCTAAACGACAGAGAAAAGGTTCTCTATCACCGTAACAAACTAGATATCATTAAAGTTTCCAACTATTTCCTCTTCCTTTACATAATAAACGACTATTAACAAATTCATTTAATCATTATGATTTTGAAATAAATGGCTAATATAAATAAATATAGCTAATATAATAAAATTTCAAAAGATTAATGACTATAATTTGCAACAGAATTAAGTTTGTTTGTTTATGAAATACATTGTTAAAAATTTATGTCGAAAATCAAATGTAAGAAAACATATTAGCAAAAATCTACTTACTAGTGTACTACTTATTTAGAGATTGTACATCTATATCTCCCCGGTAAAAATAAATAAGTAAACACAGTCTTCGACTGTGCAGACAGAGATATTTTTCTTAAGTTGGGTCTTTTTAACCGACTTCAAAAAAGGAGGAGGTTCTCAATTCGTTGGTATTTTTTTATGTTTGTCACCTCAAAACTTTCGACTGTGTGAACCAATTTTGACAATTCTTTTTTTATTTGAAAGCTGGTGCTTCCCGAATGGTCCCATTGTAATTTGGTCCATATCTGAGAAAACCATAAAAGTCTTAAATTTTGCTTTACATGCGTATAGCAAAGTGGATAATAAATTTACGAATAACTCAATATCGCGCCAATCGATTTCGATGATTCTTATTTTATTGGAAAGCTTCAAAGATAGTTTGGTGAGAGGTTAGGTTCTGATAACGGAATCCATGACAAAGTAACGGAACACTGTCTGTAATCAATTTCGGTGTCATCCAAGATAGGTTTGTTACTACATACATAGTTATAGGTGAGATGTGCTTGAGTCGTGAGGAGACGAGAGGCGAGAGCCGATTGCGGCCGAAGGACACCGATTCCAAAAATAACAATAATCGTAACTAGAATAAGATTAATAATTTAGATTGTTTAAAATACGCAATTATTGTTTTTTTGTTAATTTTTTTTTTATGGCAAATAGAATGTGGAAGTTCTCCTACCAATCAAATGCGTATTAAGATATCAGCTCTTTGAAGGTTAAAATTATGGTGGTTTTTTTAAATTTTTATAATATTTTTAAGCAAATTAAAGTGACAGTGCAATTATCAAGGTAACGTTATTTTGTTAGTTTAGCTAGTGTTGTAAAATTATTTTCAAAATCCATATAATATCAGTAAGTATGGTTCTCCAAGTTTTGAATTTGAAACTCAATGTCATCTTTTTAAGTGATGAAATAATTAATTATATTAAATTTATAGTATCTATTTATGATATAATAAGATCGTAAGTCTCTTATCTCGCGCGGCAAAAAAAATAGTTTTTAGAATTTTCATCGGTTTTTCTATTTGTTTGTGCATGCTTTTCTCAGAAAGCTTAGCCGGTTTGAATGTTTTCATTTTTGTATTACGGTAAACTGTCTATAGCATTAAGTTTTTGTTTCATTCCAATCAATTCACAAACAAAACATTTAATTGAAAATCTACACTTTAATTGTTAATACATAAAAAGTATTTTGATGAACACAGACGGCTATGTCTACATTGCAGACGGGTTGTCACTTGACTGCTGCAAAACAACTAAAAACTGGTTTCACATACAAATTCTGATGCAGATTATAGAATCACAGGACCTTGATAACACGTTCGAAAGGCATACAGCAGTGTTCCGTGTAGCACTTCTTAACAAGATTGACCTAGGCTACGCAACCCGTTCGGAAGTCAACAATTGTCTCATTTACCTTTGACGCGTAGAAGGTGCGACTTTGATATACAGATAATAGATGTGACACATTAATCGTATTAACGATCGTGGGCTAGTGTACATTAAGATATCCGATTGTAATATTATATTTGTTCTAGAGTTAGCCCAGCGCCGGTTTTTTCCGTCGATCGGCGATTGCGTTACCGCTCATAATTTGGGGTTCAATTATTAAGAATCCTGAATGGCACTGCATTTTATGTATCGTTCACTTACGAACATATGAACATCTTGCTCGTCTTGTCATTTCTCATAAAAAAACGCGTTTCTCATAAAAAAAAGCAAGTACTGGGAACCCTATTTCTATGTTTCCACTGTCCATCTATTCAGCTGTCTGTGAACGGACTGTAATAAATAATCTCATAAATTGAAATAGTAAGACCAGCTCAAATAATGACAGTGTGTGAATTACTAATGAGTAATGACGCTATAACAACTGATCATAAAAACCAAGATTGTGTATTCCAAGATGGCGTATTCCAAAATGGCTGCCATGCAAAATTTTTAAAATATCGTTGGTTATGTCAGTTACACACTTACTTATTATGGTGTGTGAAGAAGTGGGCTTAGCATTCTGATAGAATTCCATGATAATCAAGTTCCAGAGACAAACACTAGGTATTTATTTATAGTTTATTCTTAAAATTCTACTTCTGTAGATTATAATCAATTATATCTCAAATCGAACAAAAATGGTAAAGCATATTTTGGAAAAAAACAATTAAATTGCAGTAACGAAAATAGTACAACCGAGTGGACCTTTTATTAAGTGAGGAACACCTGTGCCAGATTATTACATCTAATAGTGAAACGGAATAGTCTGACATTTCCTTAACTGACTAATCTGTATAATATAATTTATGATAATCATACTTAAGTAGTTATCCGCAATCGTTAATACACTAACTAGATTTTTTAAATTCAAATTTAGAATAAAATAGTTATTTTTGTGGCTCTGCCCATACTAGGTTAATGGACGCGTACTTTTTTGTAGATATTTATTAGGTTATTTTATATAATTATAATATTTCCTTGATAAAATAATACTTAGTATTTTTTCGAACATTCTTTACTAAAACTTTAAGAACACAAGATCTTACAGAGACAGCTTTCTAGCAGTGAAAATTTTTATGAATTTCCTTAGTTTCAAAGATTAAAATCACTAACATTTCATGGCATCAGGCACAAAAGCATCAATGTTTTCATATAGATTCATCAGAAAGGATAATTTTCGGACTGGAAATTTAACGCACTCGTGGAGCAGGGAATCAGAAGAAATAGAAATGTTGGCGGAGGCTTTCACAGAAAAAAAAACAAAATAATTTCTCTGTGTCGATCGATATACATTAGTTATTTGTTCAACAAGTGAGCAAAGTTATTTATTGCTGCGAGTGCTGACTTTAAATCACGAATTGGCGAAGTAGTCTAGAATTGAATCCCGAGTGTACCGTGTGATTCTAATATAGACTACTGAGGTAGTGAGTGATTTTAAGGCACGAGACAAAAAAAATTTGCTCTCGTGTGAAATATGCAACTTTTCACCTCGACTAGCGAGAAAAGTGTTATAGGTCATAGTAAGAGAAACAATTAAGATAATATTTAACAATGTTTATTATAAATATCATTTTTTACCGCGGAGTAATTTGAATCACTTTGCCTCACACTCGCAGCAAAAAGCGTTTTTGCTGCGAGTGAGCAATAGCGCCCTTTTCGTGCTGGAGAGGTGAAAATAAAATTATTCTGTATTTTAGCATAAATATATAGTCTACAATATAAGGGTACTTAAAAAATTTTTCATAAAAAGTCCTAACTCCAAAGAGCTACTTCATCCTATGATTGATACAAATATTACTTAAAAATATCATAAACTGTTTAACTTTATGAATATTTTATAAATAAACTATAAATACGATAACATATTATGGCTTTGTTTAAAGTCCCAACTTTAAGACTCCTCCTCGAAATGCAAACAGAGTGGAAGGTTTAAGTTACTGATTGTAGATTATTAGATTATTACATTTAGGTACTATTTCCTATAAATTAGTCAACATTTAATGGAGACTTATAAGGAAAGGATAAAATGTTGATAATATGGTAACAAGGACTTGTTGACGTGACGTGTGTTATCTTAACACTTGTCGCTTCTAATATCTCCCGATCCTTGAACTCTAGAACATTCGATGACCTTCCAAGGCGAACACACCGCGTTCATGTACGTTTCCAATGTGTTGCTGTGAGCTGCATGCATTAATGTTTTCATACCATTATCCTTATCTATTTTTATACTGATTTTAGATTTTCAATCACCTTACTTTAAATTACAAGAACCGCTATCTATCTATGCTATCGAACGGGAATTTTGAGATTGCTTATGAAACAATGTTTTGATATATGTATTAAATCCAGAATTTGTTTAATTGTCTTAAATATAAATTCATATTGTTTTTGATTTATATAAACTATATTTTAATATTTTTTCCAATCTTATTTTTTTATATAAGAGGGGGCCAACAGGCAATAGGCTGACGGGATGGGGAGAGGTGAGGCAACCGCCCATGGTCATCTGCAACAACAGGTGTCAGGAACTGCGTTGCCAACCTTTAAGGCGAAGGGTAAGCAGAAAACACGCAAACAAGGCATTTTTAGACATGTTTATTAGTGAAAATACATCATTTGAAGCTATGAACACTATTTTATCATATAACACATACCCTTAAGGCTTATTTGTAGGTATCTAATGTTTGCTGTTGGTTATAGTTAACACTCCAGAGCTATTTTGAACTACCACTTTTCATTGCAGTTAAACACTTTTCATTGCAATTGAACTTTTTTTGTGTAGGTACATTTATTCAGATTAGTAATCAATAATGAGAATTTTAAGCATATAAACTGTTTGCGCCTGTTAAAATATTACGATTTCCTAAGTCGTATCTGTTCGGAAAAACCGCAGCCGGTAATTGATTCCACAAAGTGATATTGTGTATTTGTTCTTTATTCTTATAAATTTCTTATTTGTATGATTGGATTAGTGTGTATTAATCATTTTTGTCGACTCTGAGTTTTTTTTCCCTTTATCACTGAGACAAACCATAAAGAAACTCAACAAAGCATGCATTTGAGATCACATAAAAATACTATTCATTACAATTTGACTTCTTCCAACAATGAGAGAAAAATAGCTTGAGCTTGCTCGAGTTGCACTCAAGCAGGAATTTGATAATGAATGTGATGATGAGGAAGTTTAGAATGAAAAACATGTAGGAAGGTCCAGAAAAGGGTAGAGGGAACTGCGAGAATATAATGGAGAGAAATGTGAACAAGTGACAAATTCAAAACCCAAAAGTTGCACTGTTGGAAACGATTCGTTGATAAGTTTTCAACTAGCGACAAGTTTAAAGCTACATGATAAATAATAACAACATTTACTAATAAGCTGTTAATGCCAAAAAACTAACGGTAAGTAATTAGTCTGTAGGGTCCATCTGTATATACTCTACTTACTCCAAGTGAAATCTTGTAACATGTCACGAGTGAAAGGGTGGCGAATTAATAATTAATTTTTTTTAATTTTTTTTTATGTTTTCAAGTTTCGAATTCATTTGTATATCCTTGCTAATATTATATAGTATAAGTATAGCTAATATTATACAGTATATTGCTGTGGGGCAGCGCTGCCGATATTAATACAATATTTCTGCTGCAGAAGAGGGCTATTCGCGCTATTTATAACCTAGGCCCTAAGGAATCATTGAGAGCAAAATTCAAAGAAATTAACATCTTGACTGTTGCTTCTCAATATATTCTTGATAATGTAATGTATATTCATAGGCACATAAGTGAATTTGCCAGAAACTGTCATAACCATAATGTTAACACCAGGAACAGACATAAGCTTATAATGCCTACTACTCGACTAAGTCGAGTTAACAAGTCTTTTGTGGGGCGATGTATATGCTTTTACAACAGGACCCCAGAAAATGTTCAAAACAAAAGTATTACGTTATTCAAAAGAATTGTTAAAAAACGTTTGTGTGGCTTTCCCACACAATATACACGTCACTATAATATAAATGACTTTCTTAATGATACCACAGATTGGGAATGGAGCGACCGCCCTCAGGCTATTAAATAATTAGTTTAATTGTACAATGTTACTTTGTTAATGTTACTTTAATTGTAAAACATATTTTTGATGAAAAAAAAGCCCGCTGATTTTGTTGCGCCCATTCTTCTCAGGCCTGAGTCATTCATTTTGGAATGGGTGGTAGTTTTTTGACTTTCAATAAGTGATTTCACATCCTATTTTGAATAAAAATATTTGAATTTGAATTTGAAAATGTGAATGTAAGTTTGTTGTTACGCTTTTACGCCTAAACCACTGAAAATATTTTGATTAAATTAAGTACAGAGATAGACTAGAACTTGGAAAGGGATAGAGGCTACCTTTTATCGCGAATAAGAGGTTTGGAGTGGTTGAAATAGGGGGTGGAATATTTGTTCTAGTATATTTGAAATTTTGGCCTGTGTGGGGTTGAAATAGGAGATGAGTATTCGTATGGAAGTCCATTCAAAAACACGCTTTCACATCTAGCTAGGAATTCGATTTTGATAATATTTGGTACAAAAAGAGAACGCTTAAAACTTTCAGGAATACTTTAAAAAAAATATGTGTTTCCCATGAGCGATCAGTCATAGCAAAATTGTGTGTGTTTATGAATACGTTGACTTGGAGCAAAGAATTTCAGTACCTTTTCAAGCACCGATTTTTTCACAATAGAAAATATGTATAAATAAATATAAATAGAAACAGCTGTGGAATAAGCTTCGAAAAAATGGCGCACACCTCCTTAAAGGACGGAAACGCTCCTGTGATTCCTCTGCTGTTGCAAGAGAATGTGGGCAGCGGTGATCACTTAACATCAGGTGACCCGTACGATCGTTTGTCCTCCTCTTCCATATAAAACACTTAGATTATACTACTAAACGTACTGTGTAACTGTGAGAGACAATAAACACATTTTGAAATTAATTTTGAACATAAAAAAAAACAAAACAAATAAAATTATATTGTATTAGTAACCTCGCCTTGATATAGTATTCCCTACACTGTGATGTGATTTTAAGGGCACATCGTTTTATTTTTATAAAGTTAGCTAACACGTTATCAACATAAGTATATAGTAGGTATCGTGCTAACAAAATATTTATATATCCTGTACTATCTGACCAGACAGACGTTGTTCTGTACATAATAAATAAAATACCGTTTTTGATGAATTTGTCAATAATTTTTCATTGTAACATAATAATATGCTCCTTGTTGTTATAATGAAATTGTTTCACAGCAGAACTGTCAAACCGCGCGTCAAAAATACTCTCACAGAAAATATGTCCAAACTCCAAACAAAACAAATATTGGAAATAAAAATAATTATGGGTCCCAAATCGAAATAAAAACTATCCTATCTCTTAAGTTGGACTAAACTGCACGCCATGAAGTAATCCCCATTGAAATCCGTTCATTAGTTAAGGAGTCCATTGAGGACAAACATTGTGACACGAGATTTATATATATTAAGATTATTGACCGAACATTTTAAACTGTTAATGACAGCCTTCGGTGCTCCAAAAGAGGTTGGAAAGCTAAGCTAGTTGGTAGTCCACCAACAAATTACTGATGCTTTAGTCTTCTTTTCCTCAAAAGTCTCTAAAAGATCTGAGAATTAAGGTTACACAGCATCTCAGGAGATTGATTTATTATCTGCTTGATACATCAATGTATAAATTACAGTTAAACCTGATTCCCTTTCTCTGCATTCAACTTTTTAAAGCCCATTTGTACTTAATTAATTAAATAATAATTATTGATATGTTTCAAAACTTCATATTTGGTCAGTTTCTCTATATTTTAATTTCTAAGTATTTTGCACCTGTCCTTAATTAAATATAGCGTTATTGGAAAACAAAAATCTAATAGGTCTCATTCGATATAGTATACGACTAATAAATATTTTATTAGCCAATTAAGTGTAATTAACAATCCTAGTTTCAAAAATTATTCAAGTTTTATCCATAAAAGTATAATCAAAACTGTATCGCAAGGCTGTACCGTTAATCTGTTTACCATTCGTGGTGCGCCTGCGCATGTCTCCGACCGACTTGAACAATATCTTGTATCTTTGATGACCTCACATTGTTTGATTTCCCTTGGGCTTCTAACTTCACGCATTTCTTTTTGATTGTAGATCCTATTTTGTTATATTATAACCGTATTTCCATAGAATTAATTAATATATGCATAAATAATAAATTACGAATTCAAAAAACTCGTAAAATTATCGTATTGAAAAGTTTAAAGTTATAATTGAACTGAAAAGTTTTATGACAAGTCTCCATACACTTTTATTGAGCTGTAAATATAATATATGCTTAGCATGTACATTATTACTCATATCATAGGTATATATTCCAAATTTACTAAAATTATATGCCACAAAATACTTACAAATTAGTCCAGAATAAAATAAAAGCGAGATTCTTCAAATTAATTTGAACCCTTTATATGGTATCAGAGGGACTACGGTTGACATTAGTCGTGACGTAATAGTTGTCAATATGAAGTTTAGCGCCTTTTGTTGCTTAGGACGTGATATTTCCAGTAGACCGATGGTTTTTGACAAAATGTACTGACTGAACTTTTAAATGGTTTCATACCATAAGCATAACTAATAATAATAGGATCGTTGTCCGTTTGTCTAAACCAATAAATAGTGTAGAGATAGCAGAAATCGAGGAATCAAGATAAAATTAATAAAATGCAATTATAAAAAGTATGATCCATATTTTTAATATTTGATTTTTGGGACTCCAAATAAATACAATATAGTTAATTTTATGTAAAGAAGATAAATTATATAAACGATCATCATTTAAAAATTTTTTTTGATGAATTATGGTCGTTTTTTTCTTATTTCATATAGCTTTAAAAATACTTTTGACTCATAAATTAAATTGTTACACTACCAAATCATGATGCTGCTGGTATTGGATGGCAAAGAACTCAACACTGCTCTTTTATATTCATTATAATAAAAATACATTGCATTTGCGCTCTTCATTACGAATAATTCATACCATTGAAATACGCTCTTGTTATTCCTCTCTGGCGTAACAAGTGTGTTTGCTTGTTTGTCCGTTTGTTCTTAATAAATTAAAATAAATGGATCATTTCGATACATGTCATGGATAAAGTCATAATACAACAGTATAACAAGTTTTTAGACTAACGTGTATCTGTCTCTACCTTTTAATAACATATACCTCAATTTATGCTCTGCTGTTGTTCATATCATCATCTCTTCTTTTTCTTGTTGGACGAGATTCTTAAAAATCCAGATGATAGTTTGTACAAAGTGATTATTAATAATTAATTCAATATCAAATTTCATTGCTACTTTTGTTATTTCCAAATATAGGTTCAAGTTTCAATTTTATTTGTAACTTCACAACAATATCAGCGGGTATATAATACACATAACTACTTATAAATATAAGAATGATGTATAAGAAGTTACGAAACACGTACTACATGCATATTTTTATTTGGTATGACATATGATATTATGATATATATAATTGCCACACATGGTAAAAGTATGGTAAAGGGGTTCCCGTTTCTACAATTAAACCACTTAGTTGGATTCATTTCGCGCGCAGTTTGAGGCAGTCATTCCAACGAGCCCAGCTCCTTCCAGAAGCTCAGAACACTCCTGGGGTGTTTGTAGACTTCTAGGCGCGACCTCGAATTCACTTAGGTTTTTGCCCGTTGATTGGCATTCACACACTCATGTAATCCTGATATGTTCAGGAGTGCAAAACGAGTGACCGTTTCGTCCTCAGCCAGACTTTCTCCGTACTATTTTGCAGGAGAATGACGAGATCATCTTGTGTGCCGTGGTTGCGTCCAAGGCACTTATGATTTTCGTGACGTTGACTTTCATCGTGGTTGACTGCAATTCAACGTGGGAAACAGATAATAATGATAATGGATACCAGAAATTCAGTATTTTAACAAACTAGGTAAATAACGTAATTCTTGGTATAAAATTCCATGTGTGTAACCAGTTATATATCCTATGGTATTATGGCTGGTCGTGAAATTATGCGCCAAGGTATGATTGTTAAAATAACAGCTATCGATACTCTAAATTTTAAACCAGTGACCCTTAAACCTGGAGGAAAAAGGAAGGACGTGTAGAAGCCTGTTGTCACTTGTCAAGCCTTACCTAACACCAAGAGGTTCTATTTATAAGGTTAAATTATATAAGACATTGTATAATTATCGCCCAGAATCCTCATTTATGTTCTAAAATAATAGTGTTTCTTATAACAAGATGTCATGTCGTGAATGTAGTATCAATGTCGGTTTCAACTTTTCGGATACTATCGAGAACAAATATATAAAATATAGTTTATATTTCCTGGTAATTATTACTTTATTGGAACGAGTATCAATTATTAACATTATTAGGTTTATCTGTGTCAATGGATTATTACATAAGAAGGAACTTTGTATTACATTCGTAATGCTAGCCTTAATATTATGTACAAAAATGTCTTGTCTATATTAATAAATTTTAAACTATAGACATATATCGATATTTCATATTCTTCAAAACAAAATTTGACTGAATATGGTTGAAATTTTTTTAAACAATCTGAAATGAAATGAAATGATTTATTTTGCCTTGGAATAGGGTATGTCCAGATCTTAAATATTACAATGTTGCCACTATCCAGCTTAAATTAAAAGCATGCAAAAACTTAAAACTTATTTAAATATTCATATTATTGAAAGTATAGATTTTTCACTCCAATATTTTTCCAGGTCATGTTAATTCTTCTTCTTCTTGTGATAACAAACCCTTATTACAATATTCTATTAGCACAAATACGAATTACACACCGTTATTTTTAATTACATCCATAACACGGTAACATGGTTTACGTATAACAATACTGATAACAATTTTGTGAAAAAAAAAAACAAAATCTTATTTAAAAAAAATAACAAATACTTGAAAAATTTATTCAATTCACAATTCTCTTCATAAATCGCTAGTCCTACGCTCAGCCCCCGTCACCCGTTGGATTCCTACTCTCATACACCTAATGTTGTACAATATCCATAAAAATAGATATTTATTGGCTCTTTACATTTCCCGACATCTTTATTGTTAATGAAAACTAAAGGTATATTTATTACAATTTAAAGTCAAAATATATATTTACATAACATAACTTTCAAAATATTAATTATTTCATCCCTATTACAACTCTACTTACAAATTTGACAGATTACTTATTTACCTTTATCCCATAATCATGAATTAAAAAAATGGTGCAGCGAATTTGGTAGTACTAAATAGATGTTCATAATTGCTATTATAGTTTCATCGTGAAATGATTTGTAAACAGATAGAATCGCTTGTCATAAATAGTGTAAATGATAATCAAACTTGCGACCAACGAGTTGTGACATAATTTCGCGCATTCCGATAAAAACACCAATGATAGGTTCGTCGATGACGTAACGCGTTACGTTTGTATCGCGTTTTTTGTGGCTTCTGGTGAGAGCAAGTCTGCGTGAAGCTGTTGCATGCATGAGAATTAAATTATTGTTTAATTTTTCCTGATTTTTAAATACTTATTGTAAATACACTATTTTGTAAAGATGCTACAATGGATACTCGCAAAAGTGAAATGCATAGATCTACTTGACAAGTTAAATCTAGCAATTTACTTCCAATTTAAATAACGTCACATATAGTTGTATAGTAAAAGAAAACAGAATGCTTAAAATTGTGTTTAAAAGCAACTTAACTTACTTATTTGTGCTATTAGTTAAATTTCCTAGAATAAGTAAACAGATTATAGCTTTCTTGTGGTAAGAGAAGAGTGACAGAAGTTATAGAATTTGAAATCTAAATCAATACAAAATATTTAATGTAACGCTTTTGTCCATTTTAAATGAAAAACTTTTAAATGAAGTTCGGTGTACATATAACAGTTATTTAAAAATAAAGTAGTGTGGTTTCTTATGAATTTGGCACAGATACCAACCAACTATTATTTCAAAGATTATCTCGGAACTTATGTCAACTGTTGAACCTTGACATAAAGAATCCCTTGAAATTATCTTGGTGATTTCAAGCAAAAACAATTGGCATTGTAATAAGTATGCATTTCATATTTACGTGGAATGCTTAATATGCTACACTTAAATTTATGTTCAGCCCATGTAAATTGGATTATGAGACCAATGTTATTAAGAACATGTATCAGTTTTCATTGAAACACATTAACCCTTTTACGGTGTTATAATGGAAAGCTGTTTTAATATTTTGCATTTGGATCAATAACTATACAATAAAAATTCAATAACTTGTGAAGAAAAGAGATTTATTATATCGAACCTGAACTAATATCAATTATTTATAATAATATGATTACATCAAATTCAAGCTATCATTACGGAGAAGTGTACCAAGAACACTGGCAGTATTTCCGCGTTTGACTGATCCGTTGACCGAAAAAGCTGCCAGCGCTTGGATTTCTAGTAGCCCTATTGATGATTACTTTTTACATTCTCTGCGATTCTGGGCCTCACGGGTCAAGTGTCTCGACACCAAATGGCACAAAGATGTAAGAAACAGCATAGAGATGTTATTATTAACAATGTTAACACCAGGAACAGACATAAACTGATGATGCCTACTACTCGGCTAAGTCGAGTTAGTAAGTCTTTTGTGGGGCGATGTAAAAAGCATACTTTTACAACAAGATCCCAGAAAATGTTCAAAATAAAAGTATTACGTTATTCAAAAGAATTGTTAAAAAACGTTTGTGTGGTAAAGGATACTATAACATAAATGACTTTCTTAATGATACCACAGATTGGGAATGGAGCGACCGCCCTCAGGCTATTAAATAATAAGTTTAATTGTACATGTTACTTTGTTAATGTTACTTTAATTGTAAAACATATTTTTGATGAAAAAAAAAAGTCCGCTGAGTTTGTTGCGCCCATTCTTCTCAGGCCTGAGGCATTCATTTTGGAATGGGTGGTAGTTTTTTGACTTTCAATAAGTGATTTCACATCCTATTTTGAAAAAAAATATTTGAATTTGAATTGTATACTGAGTCACTGAGACACTCACAACCTGGCACTTAATTGAATGGAAAGTCTGCAATACCAGCCTCACATTTTGTTTAAATTTGTGACATATCATGTGTAGCAGAATGTTAAGACGTGAAAAAATGTTTGTATTTTATTATTTGCAATGTAATACACACGTTCTCTTATATTCGCTTATTACTAGTGGGAGGCTCCTTTGCACAGGTTGCCGGCTAGATTATGGGTACCACAACGGCGCCTATTTCTGCCGTGAAGCAGTAATGTGTAAGCATTACTGTGTTTCGGTCTGAACGCGCCGTAACTAGTGAAATTACTGGGCAAATGAGACTTAGCAACTTATGTCTCAAGGTGACGAGCGTAGTTGTAGTGTCGCCCAGATTTTTAGGGTCTTTCAAAAATCCACTGGCACTGCATTGGAATGGGCAGGGCGTATCAATTATCATCAGCTGAACTTCCAGCTCGTCTCGTCGCTTTTTTTCATAAAAAAAAAATAGATTGCAGTTTGCACCGTTAATAACAATGAGTTACATTCTTCTATAACTTTTCATTCTCATTCAACTAATGGAATTTTAATCTATAATCACAATTTAATGTATAATTAAAGTAATAACACGCTGACAGAAGCCGTTACAGTCACAAGAACGGCAATTTTGGACAACGTCGGTAATTCGCAAAAACAAGAACAGGCTTCAAACCTGTTTAATATTTATTGATGCTTGTCTTTTAAAATTCACTGACATATAATTTTGTTGATAACCCGTATCTTGGCGGTAAAATATTTAGAATAATTACAATCACGTAGGTATTTATAAGAACTGGGGGAAAAATATTTTCACGCAATCACTGATAAAGCAATGCTAAGAAATCTACTTGCCTTTATCTTTATCAGGAAACTTCTATCATTTATGTTAAATGTTTGAGATGTTCCAATTTCATAAGATAATTTTGCAAATTTTATCTATTTATTTTAAGAAGGTGGCGTCAATTTAGCTAGTCCTGATCAGTCCTATAGTCCAGTCATTATAGTAAGTTCACCTCCGAATTCGAGATACCCAGCTGTAAGTCTGTAAATATTTGTATATTGACACCCTAAAGTGGTGTTACGCGTGTTTCGTCTAGTGACCGAGTTGACACACTAGTCGATATGCAATATTCGAACTAATTACGAATGTTTTCGTGCGATGTGTCTTGAGATTTTACGTAGAATCCATTCATCGTTATTAATTATAGTATATTTAATATCCAACCATTTTCATTTCCTTTTACAGTCCCTGTATGGAGTATTTATTTATTTCAATTGAATTACGGCTACAATAAAGGACTTGCAAGTTCTTGCTTTCTTTTGTTTTCAATAATTGAACAATTTATTAAGAACTCCTCTCAATCGTATAGTTTTCTTTAAACATATCATATATAGAGGGCGTGGTGCCTTCAGACACACTTATTAGGATATGTTAACAGGTATTTCATATAATTTGATTATATTGAGTACATATCAATAAAATGCTGCCATAATATATACACACATATTTAATCTTTCAAAAAGTATTGTATTTAAATGACAAATGATATTTTATATTCTAGGATAAACTATAGAAATATTGTTTCTATTGAAGTTATATAATTGTTAATTATATTATTATTTAAGTTTATATCCTGTTCAGATCTTAAAAGTTGCATAACATAAAGAAGTAACAAGTAAATTAATTGAAACAAATAGTTATATCAAGAAAAAAAATCTATAAATCATTAATTTAAACATCACATTATGACAAGATAATGCGAATGGCTTACATAATAATATGTGCATGTTTCGAATAATGAGAAGTATCATCTTTATGCGTAATGAATATTCGATCACGGTTTATATAACATCGTGTATTTATTTATGACCAGCTTATTGCTATTACTTTGTCTGAGTGGACTTCGTCATGTGAGATATTCTATAATTTTTAAATCCATCCATCTGCGCTACAGATTTGAAGTGTCTTCGATACTTGTGATTCAATAGACGGTTTCTAATCTTATCTGAATTCTTACATTGGCAGTCATAAATCTGCAACATAACCGATATCAAATAGTTATTAATACATCAAGATTGGTAAAAGTAAGTTAATGTATTTCTTGAGTCAGACAGAAAAAATAGGAGGAGGAGAAACATATTTATATAGAAGTTGATTATACAAATTTATCGCAATTCATCATAATTTTAAGCCAATTCCCCAGCTTTATACTAAACTCGTGTGAAATACAGTACCATCATGAATTTCCAAGGATTCGTCATTAATATTTATGATTTGGCAAGGTAAGGCATTTAGTTTTTTTTTTATTAAATACAAGATTATTTGTGTTGAAACAATTAATTGCTTAAGAAAGCGCATTTTGAACATCCTTATAGGTTTGCTTACACCCAATCACGTTCTATAGAACGTCATTGTTTATATCTATCGCTTTCAAAAATTAAAGAGGTATCATCAGAAAATAGTACTATATCACAAAAAGTTTGAGCTGAGCATAAAACGGTAATTCACTAGATATATTAAAAACAGAAAAGGACCTAATCCGTCTGACTTAGAACCATTTATGTCTATAGTTTTTAATTTTTCACAGAGATAAGATGCCACTAAATCTATTGATTTATTTGAAATGCCGTAATATTTCAATTTTTTTAATAAAATTGAGTGTTATACACAATTAAAGGCTTTTGAGAGGTTACAAAATACACCAATAGCGTTTTTCATGTTTTCCCAGGCATCAAAAACATGTTTCATAAAAGTTGTATTCACAGTTGATTTTCCTTTATGCATAGTTGAGATTATATTAAAATGACTCGGTAGTTGATGCAATAAATTTTGCTAATAATGGGAAGAATAGATATTGGTCAGTAGTCAGTTAGGTCCCTTAAATTGCATTTCATTCATAAAAGAATAACTTTACTAAACTTCATCAAATTTTAGAATTTGCCACTTTCATTGCACTTATTAGAATAACTACTTAATTAGAAATAATAATTACTTAGGTCTTTTACAGATATTCCCCATAGGTCTTCAGTAAATTTTGTTTGTAAGGAATTAAAGACGCTGATTATTGTTTTAGAAATGATGCGATGGAAAGAGTATTCTGATTCAGTATTTGGGAACATTATCTTTAAGTAAATCCAGAGCACGAATTGGGCACGATTTTAATGATGCAGTAATTGTACTGGGAATTGTAAAATAATTATTGAAAAATATGGCAACTGCGACACAATTTCAACTACTCGTAGTTTTAAAGTGATTATGGGTTAAAATAATATGTTTATCAGTGAATTTTTTTTCCGATCTCTGAGTTGATGACTTTCTAGGAGGCTTAATTTTATCATCCCTTATTACCTAGATAAAGTGCCTTAGCCCGAAAGCATCCATTTTATTTTATTTTGAATATTTCATATAATTTTGGTAATTGGCATTAGAAATAAATGCTTTCATTTCATACAGGTCATATAATATTGCCCTACTTCTCTGAATACCAACAGTAGCTTATTCGTTAATTTATTTTAGAAAACATACACATTATAATAATACTTATAGCAATGGAGTAGCCGATACGATCAACAGGGAAACCCCAACAGTCTCTTATCTTTGTATGATTTTAAAGCCTTCATAGAAACTATAACTTTTAAAGAATAAATTACAGTAGGTATTTGAAAACCGTAAAATTTTTTCTAAAAACGATTCACATTAACAAATTTATGGAATCTTAGTATTTATATACTACACATATAAAATTAAAAACATAAATAAGAATAATTTTATCATTAAAAATATCTTTTTTAAATTTTCTTCTTTTAATACTATTAAAAGTAAATTTAAAATCCTGTTTTAAGAGACTCTCAACATTATTAACTCGTGGAAACAAGCTATTTAAATTATGCGTCGTTTTAGTTATAAACCATACTATAAGTATATTCATTTTGTGTTCATAAAAGCAAGCGGGTTCTTTTAATTTATGCACAAAAGACTGCGCAGTATTTTTTATCTCAGGTTATGTAGTACCACTTTTAATGCTATTTGCAATTTAAATTAATTTAATGTAAAATTTTGCGATAAAATTATCTCAGACCTATATTTTTGTCAGCTTTTTATTAGTACACTTTATCGCTTTAAATACTCTTATGGTTTCTATGTTTAAGTTTTTATGTCTTTTTGTGATAGTTATTAAGCATAACTATAAGCTTAATAATGAATTGTTGTTAAACATGTGGAAGCTAAATTTTTTATGTTATCTCTTCGTTAAGTATTTTGTCTACTCCAATTGGTTTCTCTATGTACAAAGAACGTCATTGGGTTTTTCCATCATTTTGAGTTTATTTTATTTAAATTTTGTTCTTTCTTATTACTGCTACCAAAAATATTTTTTTAAATAATTACAAATTTTTATACAATATTTTTATTTTCAAAACTTAAACGATTATAAATCTTAAACTTATCATACATTTCTAATAAAAAATATTTTTAAGAACTTTAGATATATATTTTATATTTGATAACACTATCAACTTATGGATATGTATATTTTTTTTTTATGAAAATAAGGGATGAGACGAGCATGACGTTTAGCTGGTGGTTATTGATGCGCCCTGCCCATTACAATGCAGTGCCGCTCAGGATTCTTGAAAAACCCCAAAAATTTTGAGCGACACTACAACTGCGCTTGTCACCTTGAGATATAAGATGTTAAGTCTCATTTGCCCAGTATTTTTACTAGCTACGGCGCCCTTCAGACCGAAACACAGTAATGTCTACACATTACTGCTTCACGGCAGAAATAGGCGCCGTTGTGGTACCCATAATCTAACCGGCATCCTGTGCAAAGGAGCCTCCCACTGGTATCTTCGACATCATACCTCCTGAACGAATGGACCAATCTTAATGCGATTTTTTCTGTTTGAAATGTAATGGAAATGCCTCTAAGCTATTGGCTATTTCTTTTTGTTATAACCTTTTACTTATGCATGCGTTTTAGTGATAAGATATTTATATACAAGTTTCACATAAATTGATGTGAGGAGCTTAATAATGAAAGAAACATGCATGTCTATATAAATATTTGTCACAGAGATCAATACAGTAAATGAGAATTCCATTATAGCCTTTCGAAGTCATCAAAATATGCCTTGACCCAAAACAAACAAGATACGAAGTGCGAGATAGATACCGGCCGTATCACCTTGAACGAAAGATTTATAACCAATAAATATTATCTAGTACATAAGCTGAAAACAATTGTCAGTGATCCTGTGCGGGCGTTTATTGAGCATTTAACTGACTGGATATGGCATTTACGAGTGGCATCCTCTGCAATTATATAGACACATGTAAATTAACGTTTTCTGGTTTGGCAGGCATCAGCTGACCCCACCTGATCGTAAACGGTACGAGGTTTTTACAACAACAGGATTATATCCTGTGACTTGATAAATATACGGTGGAATGGTGGAAGTTCATTATTATATCTTAATATATATAAATTACGTAACACGTTGTTTGTCCGCGATGGACTCCTAAACTAATGAACGGATTTTAATGGGGATTACTTCATGCAGTGCTGTTTAGTCCAACTTGAGAGATAGGATGACTTTTACTTTGATTTGGGGCCCATAATTATTTTTATATCCAATATTTGTTTTGTATCGACATATTTTGTTATGAGAGAATTTAGTGCCGCACGGTTTGACAGTTCCCCTGTGAAATAATTTCATTATAACAACAGGGAGCATTTTTTACGAAATAATACTTGATGTTTGAAATATTATTGGCTAATTCCTAAAAAACAGTATTTTTTTTATTATCTACAGAACAACGTCTGTCGGGTCAGCTAGTAAATTATAAATATTATATTTTATCAACTATTGTCAATCTTGTCATATTAGATTATTAGTTTTTGACAGTTATATGAAACATTTCTCGTACCTTATACCAGCGCATCTATGTTTAAAGCTTTTATGTGTTTTTCAATCTATAATATGTTCTGGCTTATCTTCGAAACAACTCAATTTCGAGTCATTTTGTCGGAATTTTCAGATACAGATATCACTTCAGCTGGAAGACGTCTACTGCTGGTCGAAGGTTGCCCCAAAGGTCTTACGACGGGTGGTACTGAGCTGCCTCATCCAATCTATGCAGGCGATCTAGACCAGATCATCAGATCTTGTGGGGGCCTACCAAACTTACTTTCTTTTTTACATTACGTGTACTATCATGGTGGCAATCGATTCTCTTAGAAGAAAAAAATTGAATACTTTGGTGTGGATGATAATTTATTTAAGAAACTAACATAATATTATTCAGTATTCTACCTACCTAAGCTCCTATCACAAATGTGTAATTACATGTTTCTAGATTTTACTCATATCTATATTATGTGAAAAAAAAATATTCGCAAGTATAATATCCTATTGTATTAAAGGTTCTGAGCACCTTGAGGAAATTAATACACGAAAATATAAAATATATCTAAATATAGTATTCAGTGTTTTATGTTCTATGGTAATTTCGTATTTTTTTACATCGTATGCATTTGTCTGCGTTTGCGTGTAAAATTAACAATGGCTAAGTGACCTCTCACTTGTTAAAAACCTTATCTGTTAATCCAAAGTATAAAACTTTGGATTTAAGTTTAAGCTTAACCTTTTCTGTCTTATTAAAAATGTTCGAAAAGGTGATAGTTTTTGTAGATCAATGAGTTATTTCATATCTTATTTAAAAAAAAATCTCGACTAAGATTCTATTGCTCGCGTAAAGGATAATCAACGAGAACCCTATTATATGGTTACAATAGTTAGAGAACTGAATTTTTTACGGAGTTTGTATTACTTACTAAAGTAACAGTTAAGCAGTCCTCACTGACAGTCTGTTCATTTTTTTATTGTATAGGACGGCAAGCGAACGTACACAAGGTATACTTATTTACTACATATGTATCTCTACATGTTAGGAAGTTCGTTGAGAACCACACGTATGCAGGAATCAAATCAAACATCTCAACAGAATACGATCTAAGAGATGAAGTAATAACATTCAATATTACTTTTATCATTGAGGTCAAAGAACTGATACTTTTAAACGTCAAAAGTTATAGTAATTTAGACACTGTTTTATCTCAACATTTACATCTTCATCGTTTTACAATTTATTTTAGTTACAATCTATGTCAAGTGATTCAACAGAAACACTCAAACGTCATTACTTCCACAGTTATGGTAAGTTAAAAAATATATGTAAAAAATTAGTTTGTGAAAAAGGAATACAAACGACTGTACGGTGTTAAGTGATCACCGCCGCCCACATTCTCTTGCAACACCAGAGCAGTCTAATATGCGTTTTTTTGAAGGTACCCATGGTATGGTCCCGGAAACACTGCACAAGGATGCTCATTCCACAGCTTTGAATGAAAAAATTTAAATTGTAAGAATTATTCAGTTTAATAGATGAATCAAACCAAACACAGAATTTATATCTTATTATAATTCATTTTTGAATTAGGCGTTATTATTGTTACACCAGGAACTAGTTTATTTAAATTCAGCAATCTTGTTGTTCCTATTCCTTAAAGGATGAGTGCAGATGTCTCATATAGCCCAGTGGTTAGTGACCCTGTCTATTGAGCCAGAGGTCCGATTTCGAATCCCGGTAGGTGCACACATTGACATGATGAATATAGATATATGTTTCCGGGTTATAGATGTTTAAATGTATTTTTTTATGATAATAAGGGACGAGACAAGCAGGACGTTCAGCTGATGGATATTGATACTTCCTGCCTATATTCGTATATATATACGTATGTATATCGTACTTAATATACTATCGTTGCAGTATGCTATGGTGTTAAGAATATTACGATTCCTTTTTTTTTAATTAATAGCTGAACTGGTAAACGTTATTTTGCTATTAAATTTAAGTACACCGCGCCCGCTCATTGTATGAATTGTCATATGCCTAATGATGAAATATACTGAATTATTTGTACCTATTGCGAATATATAGGGTTTTCTAAGTCAAAAAATATAGGTTCTGGATAAGTTTTTACTAACAAATGTATACTTAAACCTTCTCCGAAATATGCTGCATCTTATGGTATATGTATTATTCCAATGAGTTAGTCTTGAAATAGTTTTTTAGAGAACCCACTTGCTATATATTTCTAAACATATTCGGTGTTATTACAGAATAAAAATGGCTTGGACACATGTTTTGATAAACAGAGTCTAATTATTTAAATGACGTCTAAAATGGAGTTTATCTTTTTCTATTGCAAAACAGTGTTTAGCTTGTGTTTAACTAAAACGTCACTAAGCAAACCATTCACTGAATTGGCGTTCGTTCATTCTCACGCGATCCATTTAAAGCATATGACATATAAATATGACTAAAAAGTTCGAGTTCAAAATATGGTAATTGCTTGTTTTATATTTTAAATATAGAAACCACGCAACCCACAAAAATACCTATACGGTAATTTTTTTATAAGTTTTAACGAAGCACTACATAAACATAAGTTTTCAGGAAAAAATAAAGTGTAAAATTTAACCTAATTCCTGCCGCCGAATTCCACCTTCGCACGACACGCCACAAGTTAGGATATCATCCTCACCATCTGGATGTGTGGCGGTCCTACACAGTGCGGTTTACAAGGAGCTTTCTTCGACGTACTACAAAGCTGTGGAATGAACTTCCTTGTGCGGTGTTTGCGGGACGATACGACATGGGTACCTTTAAAAAAAGCGCGTACACCTTCCTTAAAGGCCGGCAACGCTCCTGTGATTCCTCTGGTGTAGCAAGAGATTGTGGCCGGCGGTGATCACTTAACAACAGGTGACCCGTACGCTCGTTTGTCCTCCTATTCCGTAAAAAAAAAAGCAACGAACCGTAATTGTTGTCAGCTGATAGTATGCTTAATCTAAGTCTTCTGAATATAATCTATCCGTTTGACAAACCTTAGACAAGCTTCGGCTCGTGTTTAAATATAAGCAATGTCTAAAAATTGTTTAACACTAAACAACAGATAGACACAGATTTGTAACAGAACATTTTAAGACAAATATTTTAAACTAAATCTGTGATATTACAAAAAAGTTAAACATGTGTTGAACACTAACCCCCTTATTCATAATAGTCTGCTAATTTAAAGCATTGCTAATTCTCACTCTGTCTTCTTCTATTGACCTAAGTCAGAATGAGAAAAAACACTCCTAAGCGGCTGTTTAAAGTTAGCGGACCATTATGAATAAGGGGGTTAGTGTTCAACACATGTTTAACTTTTTTCTAATATCACAGATTTAGTTTAAAATATTTTTCATCCATTAGTCCATTCCTACTCGGATCCCCTGCTATACATAATATAACATCATTTTGATTGTTACATCACAATAGCGGCGAAAGTATTAGAAAGTGCTCGGACGGGTCGCGGTTATATCAGACAGTTTACATCACAGAACACCTCAGTGGGTAAATGGGACTGTTATGGTACTGAGTCATGGTGAAGGTCAAACATAATTAACAGATTCTCTGCATACAATATAACTAAACAATTCATTGTTACATAATTTGTACAATGCTAATGGTTTTTCTGTTTACGTTCCAACCAACTCCATATTTAATAATACTCACACAGTGCGGTTTTCAAGGATGTTTTTTCTGTTGGATACAAAAGATTTAACAGTCTATGGTTTCTTGTCAGTTACGGCTTGACGTAGTCTGTTAGAGCGTGTTTTTTTTAATTCGTGTGTACCTACACCATGTGATTTTCCTACCTAATGAAATATCCTCTCAATGTGCATCTTGTTTTTAATATGATCAGCAAAGTTAGCAACGCTATCATAGATATATATATTTTAAAATAAATAAAAATATTGCTTTATCTACAGCGTACTACAAAAGACCATCCTTTAAAGTTCCTTAAAAAACCATCCACATAAAAGCCAGGAAATACTCCCGCAATTCTACTGGTTTTTTAAAAGAATATGATTTCCAGTGATAACGAACACTTATATAACCAGGAAGTTCATTTGTTCATCTTCCATAAAAAGAAAATTTTCCCAACATTTGAACAGTGTTGGGCCAGGATGCATGATTATAAAAACAACAAGTAACTACATCAATCATGTTTATTCCTTTTGTCACAAAAAGGTTCATGTATTTTTAAATCATTATTAGTAAATATAGTCTCTCTTAGGAAAATAGTAAGCAACGGAATTTTTTCGTTTCAACGTTGACAGCAGTGGCGTGTTTTGTTTAGTAAACATTTCCTCTTTGTCCATGTGAATACGGAAACATTTCACGCGTAATCATTCACTACATTGACATAATGCGTAGTAAATACAAGTAGTGGGTCAACTCCGTTGTTCAGTCGCTAAATAAACACAACTCTGTCTCCACGTCTAGTTACAAGAGATGTCACAAAAATGTTACAGCACAGGTGGCACAAGAACAGCAAAGCGTGCAACTGATATCATATAGCGTGATACGCCTGACAAGTACTGATACGCAGTCGAATGAATCGGTATTACCGCATCGGTGCATACAGGAGGGGTAAACCTTCATTAAACGCAAGCTGCGTAGTGAAATAGTTCAGTCACTATTAGAATTTATAAAACATATGAAATTCATTTGCAAGAGAAGTTTCAGTTACTCAGAGTTTGAATACCAGACTTAGTATTTAAGCAGATAATTTGTGATTTCTGCATTAGCACCTGATATAGTCTATCATTTGTCGAAAGAAACTGGTCAACATACATCACGTCCTTTTCTAGGGGGATAAGCACTTGAGTTTTGATTTCACTCCTTTTCGTTACATCTCCGATATGATGCTTTACAATCGCTAACATCCACAAAAGTTCTGTAAGTTATGAAGTGAATCTTTTTTCTGTGTAATAAATAATCTATATAAACTTCTAAACGATTCCTCACGGCATTTAAAGCACTTCATGCTATTTTCTAAGCAATTTATGCCTTGAATTGTTGTTACTAATCCTGTTTCTGATGTACAACTGTCAACTCTAACAAAGTTAAGTTCCTTCATTATAAGTTGATGTTTCATTAGGAACTTAATAAGCATAATATATTAAAAACGTATTAAATTATACTACTCGGTATATATTTAATATATTAAATCATACTAAGTGACTCTCAATAATAATTATGCAAAACTTCGTAAAGGCTAAAATGCCACTCACCTAATATTCCTTTATAAGCTGTTCGTATGAACAAATTTAAGTGATATTTGTTTATAAAGTATCAAGGAAAATTTATCAACATACGCAATGATTATAAAATTACAATGCCAAGTTTATTTAAAGTAATGACATTTGTTTAAATCATTAACAGCAATGTAACTTACAATTTACATTGAGTTCTCAAAAGGTATTGTACTTGAAATATTAGTTACTTAATATTATATTCCACTTTTTGTAGGTATTGTTCGTGAATACAGATATCGGATAGCTGTCAGTATACGGAAGAAACTTAGATTTTAAGATAAACATTTCTGAAATAATCTATACATAACGATGCTTTTGATATTACTAGATTTATTTTATATCCATAGCGTATAATTGTTCAATTATAAGTTCAAATGTCTGCTATATGTGTTATTTTAGACACAATTAGGATATCGCATTATGATTATGGTAGCGCGCTTAGTGCGAAGTGTTACGAGTTAGATACTTCTTTCTAATTGCTTTTTTAATTGGGATAATGAACGTTAATTGCTACCATTTTGTTGTAGCTATTTTGTATTTATTTTTAGGAAGTTTTTAAGTGTACTAGTATGAATATAGTTTAATGTATATCGCGAACTTTTTTTTGTATGAGATACAGATGTTGGAGCATCCGATACCAATCTCTACTCTGTGGTAGCTTTTTTTAGGACAATAAGAGACGAGACGAGCAGGACGTTCAACTGATGGCAGTTGATACGCCCTGCCCATTACAATGCAGTGCCGCTCAGGATTCTTGAAAACCCAATAATTCTGAGTGGCACTACAACTGCGCTCGTTACATTGAGACATAAGATATTAATTCTCATTTGCACAGTAATTTCACTAGCTACGGCGCCCTTTCAGACCGAAACACAGTAATGCTTACACATTACTGCTTCACGGCAGAAATAGGCACCGTTGTGGTACCCATAATCTAGCCGACATCCTGTGCAAAGGTGAAATAATATAGTAGCGATTAGTAACCCATCCAGAACACACCAAGCTCATACCTTGTAAATATTTACTCATAAAGTATAAAAAATACGTCTTTACTGTTACAAATGTATTAAAAGGTAAACATTACAGATAGAAACAAATTTTACAATAATTGTAGTCTATTACTAGTACTATTTTAAATTCATAGCGTATTTACGTATTTAGTTCGTATAGTTCCAATAGAGAGCAAAACAAAAGACAAAGAAAGAGGGTAGCCAGAAATGTTTGCTGTTAATAATTTCAGGTCATAATACACCCGCAAATCGCGATTACTTGCGAACTCTGTAGGACCCAATTATGCCTCCAGTTACATTCAATAAGATACTATCAACGGTTCATCTTCACACGACATAACGCCACCGTTCGTTCATTAAAACATCAACCATCGGTGTGCTAAATGTTCCGGTACATAAAATGTCTCAGAATGTCTAGTTTCATAATATATCTGAATTATCTTTATCACTGGGAATTAGGATTTTCAACAGCTTTACGGCAGTAACAATAACTTCCATTTTCAATCTTTCCACAGAACCTCTTTC
Organism: Leptidea sinapis; assembly: GCF_905404315.1. Classification (NCBI taxonomy): domain Eukaryota; kingdom Metazoa; phylum Arthropoda; class Insecta; order Lepidoptera; family Pieridae; genus Leptidea; species Leptidea sinapis. Next base: position 11,552,924 of record NC_066276.1, read on the forward strand.
TTGGGTATTAATGAAACTGAGCCATCACTCTCGTTAGTATCACTTATATTAAAGAGTTTTCACTCCTGACGTTTGGTACTAAGCACACACCGTCTTTTTTATATTAGGTTCGATATACCTATAGTTTTTTAATGAAAATAAGAGATGAGATGAGCAGAACGTTCAGCTAATGGTAATTGATACGAACTGCCCAATGTACAATGTAGTACTGCTCATGATTCTTGAAAAACACATAAATTATGAATTAAGTCCCATTGCCCAGTAATTTCACAAGCTACGGCGCCCTTCAGACCAAAACAGAATAACGTATTCACATTACTGCTTCACGGCAGAAATAGGCGCCGTTGTGGTATCCATAATATAGCCGGCATCCTGTGCAAAGGATACTCCCACGGCTAAATATATTTGTACAATTTTTCTAGTGCAAATACAAGTAGAGTAGACACTTTCGTCTTAAAAATGCACCCTTTTTAACTATAGATTTATTGATTCAACTTCAACCTTTTTCTTAAAAGTTCGAAAAGAAAGAAAAGTTTCCTCGAAGTTTCTCAAAGGCGACAATGACTCTCTTTTGGCCTGATATATTCTTTAAATACCGACAAACAAGTATATACGTTTAAAAAACGAGTCTTAAAAATGTCAGTAATAACTTTAGTGTATTTATTTCAAGCCTTTATACCCTCTACCCAACAAACACCAGATTTAAAGCTTCTCAAGCAAACTTCTAACTCTACTTGAATAACGCACTCTTCGAGAATGCGTTAGATTTTTTGTATCAATTAATAACACCCAAGGAATAATGGCAAAACAACCAAAAGTCTCATTAAATACCTATTAAGTGTCAAAATCAAATAGTTTTTATTCGAATAGGTTCAGTTAAATTTTATCCCAAGAAAAAACGGCTTACGTTGAAGAGATAATTAATAAAGACCCTCGCTTGTTTACTAAGGGCACGTATGTTATAATAATATTCAATGGTTATGTTATCGCTTTACCATCCATTTTCTCATAACATTCAATCAATCATGATATTGGTTATGAAATTACATCGTAAAGCAAATCTTTCAGTAAGTAGAGCCCAAAAGAGACGGACAAAAAACGTTATTGAAGAATGCCCTAAAGTAAATTCTATCGACAGCCTCACTCAATGCTAGGCACCTTTTTGGACAACACTGAAGTATATTTATGAAAAAATAACAATATTACAGAAGATGTGGGTGTTTCTAAACCCACACAAAGTAAAAATCCTATACTACTTGTAGAATTCAAGACTGCACAGTAAAAACAGACGAAAAGACGTAACAAGAAACGGATACGTATTAAAGTTATGTCGAACTTATGTTTCACCGCCTAAATATCTCCACAACTTACTAAAGGTACATACATGGCCTATCAATTTCTTTCGTGGAACGAACATCTATCTATGGCGGCACTAAGACGTTTTTACTAAATTTCGCTAGGCTAGATCAGTCGGAGTAATTAAGAAGAATGTTAGTGTGACATCATAAGAGGACCCCATTATCCTCCTACAATAGTCCCAAGGGTACTCGGTCACTGTTCGAAGTAGCTCGCTCTGCCGCACGATGGACCCCCCAAACGGACATTCCATCAATACATTAGGAATGCTATAAGAAATTCGTCTCAAGGGACAGCTGCAGTGTCCTAATTAGGACGCATTTTGAGAGAATTAAGAGTGACAAGGACTGCTGCTTCATAGATTTTTTTTTATTGCGCCATCCTGTTCACATCCTTTCAATGTGACACAAGACATATAATATAAAGTACCTTTAATATAATTTCATGAGGTTACGATATTCAAAACAATTGTTAAAAAGTTTATGTTATAAAATAATAAATCTCATCATTAAGACATTCATTAAACCACACCATGGAAATGCATCCAATATATGATAATTTATATTTATACAGTTAATTCTTTATTACTTTTTATGAAATAATTTATATTATTTAAACACGACTCATATATTGGATGCATATTATGTATATTACAGCCATTGTAAAATACTCTATTATATTGAAAAGACTGGCTCACGAGCTCAACTTTATACGAAATTCAGTAATTTCAGTAATTTAAAAGATATATTTGTAGTGACGATTCAAAAGCGCTTAGTTTAGCGCCTCACTGAATAAAGTTTCTTTGACTTTGACGTTCTCTATTTAATTAATTAATTTTATAATAACGAAATTTTGTTTTTTAAAAGACGCCCGGATTCATGTGCCCGTTTTTCTCAGATCTAAGACATATATTTTCGAATGGCATTCTTTGACAATTGAGAAGTGATGTATAATTCCTATTATTTTTAAATATATATATCTTTGCACACGATCCTACGTATAGACGAAAGTAATGATGAAAGCGATAGCGTATCTAATGAGTAATAGTAGCTGAAGTGTGCTACTGATCTCCTTGTAATCAATAATTATATGTGGGTTGTGTAACGGAGTGCCTTTCATACAAACCGGTCCGTGAAAGGTTCCCACGGTAGCTTATAAACAAAAGGAAGGAGTTACGTTCAACCAAGCACCTATAGCTCACTGATACACATTGTTTATTGTCGAGGAATTGTCCAAATATGAGATACTTTATTTAAACTTGTAGCATTCTATAACATACTGTTTTGAAGTTTTTTTATGTTAGACTGCGATACGACGATAACGACGACTTTATCCATACGAACCGTCAAGAATCATATCGTTATCAAATAAATCGTCCATACTCTCTAGAACATTCCACGAAATAAGGGAAATACATGAGCGAGAAAATTTCTTGAAAACCACTCTTTCTTTAAGCAGAGGAATAACAGGAGCACTGCTGGCCTTTTAGAATAAGCCACACATTCCGATAGTACCGGTGGTATTTACGTCTGTCACAAAATTATGACTTGTTTAAACTAATTCGAAGTTCAAATTTTTAAACTATTTCATCTCATAATGTTTTTTTAAAGTACACAAACAGGTTACAAGCTAAATATTATGAAGAGTAAACAAACGGATGTAACATTACAACGTAAGTAGAATGTCGATTAATTCAAGGTGAGGATTACTTTCGCAATCAAATTAACATAATATAACAATTGACTGCTTTATGAACGAATTTCAAAGCTTGATCTTGAACAACTACGCTTTTTATTGAGTTGACGTATTTCCAGTTCGAATACAGTTAATACCTAAAAAATCGACTCGATAATGATATAACAAATCTTTGACACTTAGATTAAGGATTTGTCTGATCTACGCTCGAACTAGATACCGCACTACCTAAGAACAATAGCTTTAATATTAAGGCAACTATTAGATGCATCTGTGCGTGGCATCTTGACACTAAATGGCATATTTCAACTACGCCTGCTGTATCTAGTTGGAGCTCAGCGGAGACCAATCCTTAATCTAAGTTAATACATTAAAAACATCGATTAGATAATGATGAAATGAATAATATTTGATAGTACAATTATGAAAATTTTAATCAATTTTATTTGACTCGGTGAACGTTGTCTTTCCATATAATTTTTGAAACCATCTATTTAATGCTTACATTACTTAGCTGACATCAGAATTATTACTTAAAGAACTGGCAGCAAATTAAAAATTTTCATGGTTAGCCAATATTATCCTAAGTGATATACCTATGTATAAATATAATTTATGATCTAATTCCAGACCTACACAATTATATACACAAAAAAAACAAGCATAACAATCGATCAAGCCGTTTCGGAGGAGTTTGGTGACAAACGCGAGAATGTTATATAATATTAGATTGCATCCGCATTTTTTTGCTCAAAGTAGTGACAAATATACGCAGCTTTTTGGTCAAAGATATTATTTTAATACTTACAACACTAGAAACAAGGATAATATTTTATTTTAATCCTGGAAGTGTCCATAACATTTTTTTTTTATGGAATAGGAGGACAAACGAGCGTATGATTTTGGAGAGCAGGGAGGTAATAGCAATAGGCCTGTAGTTTGACGAATCCGAACTGTCTCCTTTTTTTTGGATCGGATGGACAAGGGCTGACTTCCATAACTCAGGGACTACGCCTTTGGAATAAGAGTGCCGGAATAAACGCGTTAGCACCGGCGTCAACTCAGGGGCACACGTTCTAAGCACGATTGGAGAAATGCCATCCGGCCCGCTCGACTTCCTGACGTCCAACGAAAACAGAGCTCGCCTAACAGTTTTCTGTCTGAACTGTACTTCAGGCATAGATCTCTGACACCGCGGGATGGTCGGCGGTGTTTTTCCATTGTCGTCAAGAGTCGAGTTGGAGGCGAAAAGAGTGCACAAGAGATCGGCTTTCTCTTTTGCCGTATGGGCCAGGATGTCATTCCTCGTGTGCAACGGCGGCATGGACGGCTGGCTAAGATACATAATAGTTGTAAATAATCTATTATAATAAGTCTCAGTCTATGTTCATATGTTCTCTGTTAATACAATCATGTGAATGAATCAATTTTGAAAATATAAACGACTCTCTTAGATCATTTACGGCCGTTTTCAATAAGCTATCTATCCTTAGATTAACTTACTAGAGGTAGACAAATATATCTTTTACGCCGGAGTCATAAAACATTACGTCAAAGGGATGTGACAATGCCGCACAACTCGTTAGCGATAAAGGGATGCCGCTCGGACGAAAACGTCGAAAAAAATTGAGATTAGAATTTACCTTTATTTTGAGTATTTCACGCACAACACAATGTATCATATAAATCGCAAGTGTAAGACGTAGCTTGTCACACACATTGAAATATTAAACCTGGCCTGTTTTTGTCTTGTCTAACAGCAAGAGAGAGTCTCTTGCTGTTCAATTTCATCAAGACGAATAAATTAGCTTGACGACTCTTATGACTTTTGTGTCCTATTGTTCGACTCTTGGCGGTGGCATTCTTACGACTAAACAACTATAGATACCCTACTAATTTATAAGGTTAATTAAATATCATACGAACAATTCGTGAATTAACAGGTATATTGGAAAGCTATTTTTAAGTCGGTTAAAATGTCTTTTGAACGTTGTTTTCAATATTTTAAATTTATTATGATTGATTTAATAAATATGAGTAGTCCAAAATGTTTCTCATCGTTTTGTGAAATTCTGTTTTACGTAGTTTTACGTAAGTTACGTCTGAGCAAAGTCTAACTACGCTCTGTAGATGTGAGCGTCATTGAAGTGCGAACTTTCTAGAAGCTAATAAATAACACGTTATGCCGCCACGTGCTTTGTTTGTTCTTTCTCTAAAGTATATAGATTTAAACAAATATAAATAGGGAGTGCCGCTTGCGTCTCTCTTGAGGAGAGATCACCAGGAGAAGGTCGCCTTCGATGAAGGCTTAGAGGCACTCGCCCAAAGCTAACCCCAGGTGGTAGTGGGTAGGCTCTTAGGTTTTACGTGAGTCCCACGTAACTGCTGCGTTGGTATGCATGTGCATTCACCACCTCCCTCCCGCCGTTATACTGGAGGGTATCCCTTTCCCTTTGTCTGGGCTCAAAAAAAAATACATTAACAATTATACACACATCAAAACAGTCTAAGCAACATGTACTAATTAAAATTTTAGAATGGTTTTTCACATTATAACGTTGTATTTTATTTTTTAAATAATATTTTTGTGGTCCTATGATGAAAATTTTTTATATTTTATATCAATTAATCTTATGAATATGCTATGATTTTAAGTAATATAATCTCACAGATTTGATATAAAGAATAACAACTGCATTAAATAAACTATTAGTGTGCTAACGACGACAATGTTGAGAAAGATTAGCAAAAGGTTTACGAAAAAATACCAAATCAAAACGACCATCACCATAATAGTGATGTGATTGTCTACAGTAGTACTCTTTTGTGGTATATTAAAAAAGATAAACATTTAAAGATAAATCTTTTGTAATTAAAAAAATAGCCATATTGAGATCTACTAGAATGATGCACGCATGAGCAGTATTGCATGACTTACAGTACAGTTTCTTTTTGAGTTATTTTTTCAAGGCATATCGTATTTTAAATGTAGCGGGTGTAACCAGCACCGATATCCAGTTCCAATCCTTCTCCATCGTAGGCTAACAGACAGTCATAGTAAAGCAGTTAAATTCAAAATTGTCTTGATAATCAGACGATTAATTATTACAAAATGTAGTCCAAACATCACAGTACAAACCAAACGCAAATGACTGGGGAATTTGGGATACTTAACGTTTTGAAAAAATGCAATGCATGTGAAGGACTTCGAGGTAGTAATTTTAACTAGTTTTAGTTAGTATAATTTTCTCTAAATCATTTTTCTCGCATGTTTGCACAATCGAATTCACATTAGAATACTTTTAAAGTCTTTCTTACTTACTCAATTATATTTTAGATAATTTAAATTTTCTCTCGTATTATATTTAATAATGTTTTGAGTTATTTTAAGCAAGTTGTATTATTCATATTATATAAACGTCGAAACTGGTTTTATTATAAGTACTTATTTTTCCATCGTAAGGCACATTAATAACCGTTATGTTTTTACCTTTATAAGCATGAAATCACTTTAATCATTTCAATGAAACACTTTATTTTCTTTATATTTAACGCAACAATTATACATTTAATTTAAAAAGAACTTAAGGCGCGGACTGACTTGCATTGTAAACGCTACAACAAATAGTACAATATTTGAGTTGATCATGTGGCTAAGCTGCAAATGGGCATTTATTTTACTGGTTTTCTTTTGTTTATTCAAAATATAGATATTAAATTATTGTTCGGTTTGAGTTTTAGAAAAATAATAACTCTATTAAATTCTTTAAAAAAAGAATGTTGTTATCGCTGAAAATTCAGAGATTTTAAACTACCAAGTTTATTTTTGGGAAGCAACTTCCAAATTTTTTATTGGACATTTCAAACTATATATAAATATTCTATTCGGTTCAAATTTTTCTTTAAGTCCTTCTTTTTGTAATGTATTTCTTGCGTAGGAATATTTTCATTGCGTTATGTTGTAATCGACTCTCTAAGAATCCAATTTTTGTGAATATTGAGGTATGACCGCGCCTTAAGGCCTATTCACAAAACTAACTTTTAAAATTAACTGTTACATAAAATTCAGTAACTCATGACTGCACACTGTTCAAATCAATGGAACGGCGTACACCACAACGGTGCATTTTTCTGCCGTGAACAATGATGTTCTATGAATATAGAGAACGTGATTTCTCTCACATTAAAACAAAGCCGAAATATGAAACATACCACAAATCACACCATAATAAGCTCAGACGACTATACTATCTTAACATTGCCGCATTTTTTCGGTTGTTTAAAATATTCTTGGTTGATAAGCAGCAATGTACATCATTTATTCGGAAGAATCCGATTCGGACAGTGACAGTTGACATACGACTTAGGAGAAAAGTGTACTTACATCACTGCTTACATGCGTTATAATATTATTATTATAGCAGTAATGTGCAAGAATTTTTGTGTGCCTGTTTGAAAGGTGCTGTTGCTACTCAAAATTATTGAGCTAATGAAACTTAACATGTATCAAAGTGACGAGCGCAATTGGGATGCAGCTCACAATCTTCAGTTCAATCAATAGCTGAGCTGCACAGCAAGTGAACGATCAAGGTTAGGAAATAATTTCGCAGTCTTTGCTTTATTTATCAGTATAAAAATACTAGCATCTGTGTGGTTAAACATAATATTCATTTATTGCGCTAGAGTACACAAAAATGATAATTTAGATAATTTAAAAAGTTCATCTCTCAGAAAAATCAACTTTCATCCACAATTTCAACGAATTCTTTCAATATACATATTTTCAACAATTTCTACGAATTTTCGATCAGGCCACGTGTCCTGACGCGAGTTTAACAATTTATACATATCCCAAGAATAGTTATTAATGCCGCTAAAGAAGTTTTCACTTCAAAAACTCATAAATGCAGAGAAATGAGTTCCTTTTTGGACAATTATTTTTATTTACGGATTTTATTGAGGTTGGTATATTTTAGCTCCGTCTCAAGCATTGTGCAAGCATTTTTTGTATCTAAAACATGTTCTGTTATGGCTATTGATAGTCAAGCAGGCGGCTTGCGGCTTGCGGCTCGCGGTAGCCAAGCTCATTGCAATTCAATGAAACAATCAAGTCCCATTTCGTAAGTTTCTAGGACATTCAACATTGTTAAATGAACGTTTTACGTTGATTGGTTTAAAAATATAGACATTCGAATATGTTATTGAACATGTTCCCATTTGTGAATATTTAAGAAAATATTTTTGTCCACAACAAATTTGTATAAGTGTCTAAAACAATTAACTTTGATGAATTTCGTAATAGAACTTCGAATTCTTTAGAATAATATGTTTTAAAATTCAGTTAATAATACATTCGAGCTTTATGCCTTTTATAATTAAAATTTTGCTGTATTATCCAATGTGTTAAAGTGAAACGTTTTCGTCTGTGTGTTGCATGTCGCATGACGGTCGGGCGGCGCCATAGTTCGCATATTGGATGCAATTGCGTTCGGTGGAAGAGTGGGTTCGATCCCCACATACTTGATGAATGTTTTTTTATTTTATGAAATGTAAACCATAATATATAAATTTGTTTTTTTTTCTATGCTGATATAACCTATGTTATTTTGTGAAAAAAAGATTCACTTGCATCGTGGTTTCATAAAACCACACAATTGCTTTTTTTCCTAATTTCATAACATTTTCATTTTATTTCCACTCGATATGTACGTGTCTACGAGTATTATCTCCCCGTTTATTTATAATAAACAATGCAGTTTACGCCCAATTGTCACATCAAATACAAACGCACTTACCGTGATTTCTTAACTCGACTCTTCGCAGCTCGCTCACGTACATTGAGTTTGGGAGAAAATTTATGAGGATGTTTGCAACCGATTAGCTATTATGGAATCAATCAAATATTATTAAATAGTTTCTCTCCCACCCACCGAACGTAAATGTTGTTTTTTGTTCTTTATAATTTGCGAGTGTTGTTAGCCGTTCACAATGTTAAAAGCAATTATGAATAATTAATAACAAAATCAATGAATACGTATTGTAATATGTAAGTATGTTTAGGTACTTTAAATGTTTTGAAGGGTTTTTTATTTTAAATATTAAAGTAGGTATATTATGCGTGTTTTTTATACTTAAATACGTTAAATTATCTTAAAGCTTGCCTTTTTTTTTCATAATATGTGTTATTACACTAGAAATAAGGGATTGCTTGTAACTAATTCTAGTAGGCTTCATAAGATACATAATAGCTTTAAGGGTAAATGCGTATACATTTACTATACTTCTTTAATAAAGTCCCAGCCAATGTTCAGGCATTATCTATAAATAAATTTAAATGTTTTATAAAATAATGGCTCTGTCGTAAAGCCTATTACTCCACTGCTGAATATCTAAATGATCGGACAGCCTGGGACTAGATTGTGATTATTTTATAGCGGTAAAAATGACTGTACAGTATTGTATATTTTTGTTGAAACGAGCGCAAAAAAAGAATGCCGTGAGAGTTTCTTGCGCTGCTTCTTCTCTCTCAGAGCGCCATTTGTTTCTGAAGCGGTAGTTGTATGTAGTAGTTATTAGAAATGACATCAAAAAGAATTCTAAAGAAATCAATTTTGAGAAAATAAATGCCTTTTATGCCTTTTATTTACATAATAGCACTGGGGTAGGGATGCTTCCGTTTAGTACGTTTCATTCTCTGTCTATCACATATTTTGTCACAGATCTACATTCACCGCCTTTGCAGGTGTAGGGGTGCTCAAACACAGCAAACATGGCACTCGTCACTCTGACGATGGCCTGCAAAATAGAAACAACCAAGCATACACATTGTTTTGATACCCGACGAGACGTCAGTCCTCGTCCTGTAATCGTTTCACTCCTCTCACACTCGCACACGGACTGACTGACGATGTGTCAGTACACACACCACAAACACAACCACAAACAAGTACACTACTTACATACATACATACATTACACAATATAAAACCGCACCCACCGGCGAGTGTGTTCTTCTAATTTTTTCATCTTCATCATTTCATCTTCATCCTCTCTCCTTCCCACAAGCACCCAGCTGGCCCAAGGTTCGATACTCCTTAGGAGACGCCGCGCGACTGTTGTTGCGTAGTCTTTGCGGCCTCCACGACACACGTTCCCAATGCCGCTGTAAAAGCCTTCAGGGTTGACAGCATAGAGGAGGTTTATAGTCGGTAGGGCGTGTGCCGACCCGAGTCCGACATATTAGGGGGGCCCCATTTCGGGGTCTTCAATACGTAAATGTATTTTCCTCCTCTCCAAAAAAAACAGATCTACATTAGATATAGTACAATGACTATAATGTAGATGACCTGACTTGGGATGTACCGTGCAATAGATCAATAAGAGGCGTGGTGTTCGTAGGACCATCGCATCGTCCCGTTAGCTCAAAATAATGGTGGTCGAATTAGAAACAGTTAAATTCAAATTCAAATTCAAATATTTTTATTCAAAATAGGATGTGACATCACTTATTGAAAGTCAAAAACTACCACCCATTCCAAAATGAATGCCTCAGACCTGAGAAGAATGGGCGCAACAAACTCAGCGGGCTTTTTATTTTTCATCGAATAAATATGTTTACAAAGTAATATTGTACAATTAAACTTATTATTTAATAGCCTGAGGGCGGTCACTCCATTCCCAATCTGTGGTATCATTAAGAAAGTCATTTATGTTATAGTAACCTTTACCACACAAACGTTTTTTAACAATTCTTTTGAATAACGTTGTACTTTTTTTTGAACATTTTCTGGGATCTTGTTGTAAAAGCATATACATCGCCCCACAAAAGACTTACTAACTCGACTTAGCCGAGTAGTAGGCATCATAAGTTTATGTCTGTTCCTGGTGTTAACATTATGGTTATGACAGTTTCTGGCAAATTCACTTATGTGCCTATGAACATATATTACATTATCAAGAATATATTGAGAAGCAACAGTCAAAACAAAAACGTCAGCTATTTCGCCTTTAGTTCGTCTATAAAAGTCTTAACGTTTACTTTATGCACCGGTCTGATATTAAACTTATAATAAATATTATGATTAGCTCGCCACAACACATCAGTGAAAGCCTCATTAGTAGCGATCTAGCCTTCTCTGAGATTTTGCCAATCTACTCAAATATACTTGCATATACTCACAGACAAAGTACGCGTACGATTAAATAAAGGTAATATAATAATTGTATATATATATATATATATATATATATCTTCATTCAACACCGCTTAACTCTATGTTTACCTATAATACACGTCATTTTGTCAATGTACACATAATGAATTAATTATATGTATATAAGGATGTTTATAAAATAATTCAATAAAACTCTAATTGCCTCATTACATCAATCATCTTTCACGTTGCATGTGTTCGTTCGCTATTTTTTTGTTTGATTTTATGAGTACTAGTCTTAAATTTAACTAATTCATTAGCCCTTAGTAACCTGTAAATTCCGCAAGAGACAAAGCTACCTACAGAAAGTAGTAGAACTCTTTTCGTTAAACGAATCTTTATATATATAATTCTTGTGTGCGTGTGTATGTCACTGAACTCCTCCTAGACGGCTGGACCGATTCTAATGAAACTTTCTGTGTGTATTCAGGTGGATTCGAGAATGCTTTAGATTCACAATTGAACTACCTCCTAAATGTCTGGACCGATTTTGATGATATTTTTGTGTGTTCCAGTGAATTTGAGATTGGTGTGTGTCTTCAGGTGGATTCGAAAATGGTTTAGATTCACAATTAAACTACCTCCTAAACGGCTGGACTGATTTTGATGACTTTTTTGTTTGTTTCAGTGAATTTGAGATTGGTTTAGATTCTCAATTCCGCCCATATAATATAATTCTCCTGCTCATGTGTATGTTAGTGAACTGCTCCTAACGGCTGGACCGATTTTTCAAATTTATAACATGTGTACAGCACAACGTCTGTTGGGTCCACTAGTATTGTATAAAAAAATATAAGTAAATATAGTTACAATTGAAACTGTACACAAATGGAACGGAAAAACTGGTTCCTAACAAAACCTTTATATAGTTTTTACTTTGATTAACGCGAGTGTTACATTTTTTTATGAAAATCAGGAACGAGACGAGAAGGACGTTCAGCTGATGGTAATTGATACGCCCTGCCCATAACAATACAGTGCAGCTCAGGATTATTGAAAAACCCAAAAATTCTGATATTCACTACAATATTCATTAATACTATAAAAATTATTTTCAAGCAGCCATTTAAATAGTCTTGGTATAAACATATTATTTGACAAATTTTCAAGTCCTCAGCCAATTTGTTATATAATTGTATACATATATTATGGCTATTTTTAAGAAAAAGTGTTGTTTTACGACAATGTTTTAAAACCAGTCTATATGGCTGTGTTGTTACTCCAGTATTCACCTCAACAGGTGACGTGAATATCTATTCACGTCACCTGTTGAGGTGTGTTACGATCTGTGGTTACGCACAATTTTGCAAGCCTCGAAAATGTACATACATGGTAGGTTTAATAGTTTATGTTTTTTAAATAGCGTTTTGCAATAATGCCATTGCACTAGACCTACTATGGCACGTAAACATTTTTTGGGTAGCAAAAACTCGCTGAACATATAAATTATAACCCCCTATTAGTAGTCCATAGCGTAAAACTGATGCAACGTATCCATGATAGGCCATAAGGGATAGTTTGTTTGACTCTATTATTCTTAACCTATTAAGTACGTAGAGAAAACGATTAATTTTGTTACAAACTTTGTCAATATGATTTATGCCAAAATAGTAGCCGTGTATAAATTATAGAACGCAAACCCTGAATCTCCCACCGTGCCTATTCTATAATATATATTTGAATTGTATGTTTATATATTTGTTTAGGTACTAGTTTCATGATATTACATTGTTTTAACAACTGTACAACCTTAAAAAACACACATTTCTCTCTTTAGCTTAGCATGTTCAGAATCAGATGACCAAACGATGGCTGGTCGCAATATAAGCTAGATATAAGCTTTTAATATCTTTTTATTGTACTTCTGTATGACACAACGGTGTTCAATATTTTACAAAGGTGTAGTCTCTCTGGATTTTAAAACTTAACTTAACTTATTGCGATTCAATTGACAACCTAAAATGAACGAATTAAAAAAATGTACTCTGTGGTCTTGTCAAATCAAACATCAATCAGGAGGTGCGTTCATAACTCGTCATTTTTATGAAAACTTAGGTGTTTTCAACGAACGCGAACATTTAATTTGTTATTCAAAGAACTATATTCATTAATATTACTATTTTTAGTATTTTCTACGCAAAAAATCGCTAAAATCACATCTAGTAAGAGAGACAAACTTATGCAACGACTGTAGAGCGTCATCTCTTTCTCACACCGCGGACCACAGACAAATTTATTTCGTTCATTCTTCATAAGCGATCCAAACGCCATTCAGTAAAAGGCACTTCATGGTACGAATTTTAGTGATTCGGTTAAGGTACCTAAACTGAATTGCATCGGAATCGCATCGCTTATTAAAAGTTGATGGTAGGCCCTCAGTTCTGATGTTCTACTGACAATTTTATGCGTATTTCTTCTCCTTTTGATTGTCTCTACAGTGACATTAATAATGTCTTAGACTATTAATTATAATATTCAAGGATATACGTTCGTTTTATTCAGTCGTAACTGAATACACGAGAACATTAGTCGGTATTATGACTGAGATAAATCTAGATTTTATTGTGTTGATACTAATTGTACTGAATGTGAACGCATTTGCTGTGATGTGGGAACAAAAAACCGCGTCACATGTTCAAGGCCTCATAATAAACTTAAGGTAAATTTTAATATTTAACTCTGGCGTATTTCATTAAGAATTAACTTGATGTCTGCCAGTTTTGCGAATTGGTCCGTTTATATCACATTTGTAGGAAATATGAAGTTAATGACATCAATTATGTACTGTTTTTGACAGCTTGTTCCACGTTTTGGAAAATAAGTTATTATTTATTACAAAACATATCAAATCTTGGTCTGGTTTCATGGAAACTCATTGTAATCATAAATACAGACGCTAAATATATATTATATGTTCTCTAAATGTATATAGTATATGTAGGTATAGTAATTGCGGTTGCAAACTTAATGACATATATTTTTTTTTTATTTAGTCTGCTCTTCATTGTTTTTGGAACAGGACGACAAACAATCATACATACGGCTCATCTGATAGTATAAGTTCACCGCGGACGATACACTCTTGTAACAAGATGGCGATCATCAATATGAAAACCTTAGAATTGCGAAGAAATGCGTCACAAATTATTTTCTTATATAAATTATTAAATAATCAATTAGACTGTCCATTACTTCTTCCCGCTGTCCCTATCTACTTACGTAGTACCTTGAGGGGAAATTGAAAACAGGCGCGATGTATGTTGTCACGTCTGTTAGTGGACAGTCGGTATAGGGTGTTCAGCTGTACTTCAGAGTGCTCACCCAAAAAAGTTGGCCAAGTAGCCACCTCATCTCGGTTATCCGAGCAACGGGCGCGGTGGCCTTCAATTGACCTTAAGTAGATGGTTCCGAAAGGTTCCTCGGCGGTTACCCGTCAAACGTGGTGGAGGTAGCTTTACCGACACGGGGGCTATGGGGGAGGGGAGCTCACTGGGTATCAGTGCCCCTGCATTGGTGTCGGACTCGTAGTGGCTTGGCGCAAATGGGATGTAGATCTTTATAACCGAAAGGTTGATAAGTCCTTGGGAAGGGGAGTGTCCATTACTTCTATCTAAGATTGGATTATGTGAACCACCTTATCCTTGTCGTATTAGTACATATCTGCCAGTACATATACGATTCTTCAGAAACAATTATGGATCAAATTCTACTATCCAACTTATCTCAAAATTATATAACAGTAAATTCTATAGTAACAGTAGTATAGATATAAATTTTAATACATTTGGTAATTTTAAAAAATACGCTTTTGAACCCTTATAATTTGGATGTATAAAATTATAGTTTTTAGTAATAGTAAACACATATTGTAATAGTATTACTTAACTTACAATAATAAATGAAGGCAACGCTGTGCATACCTATAAGTTAGGTATACAAATATTAAATATAAGAAATGTTACATTATAAGTAGTCATAATATTAATTGTATGTCTAGTTGGTAAGCCTTTTCTAATAAATAAATAAATCATAATAAAAAAAGCTCGAATAGACGTACATGTAAATTCTAAATCCTAAGACACATTGGTACGTGGCGGGCAAGGAGGGAACCGTCCGTGGTGAGAGTCAACGGTTCTACCTATTGCGATAGAGATTGTAATAACAAAATCTTAGATCATTTATACAGGCACAGCTGTGATTACTTCAAAATAATTGAGGACTTAACCTCTGTTTTGAGCAATGCACGCACACTAACAAAAATTGTCATACAAATCGCGAGTGAAAGACGAAGCTTGTGACGCATACTAAAGTAATAAACCTGGCCTGTTTTTATCGGTTGTCTAGCAATCTAGACGTATAAATTATTATTATATATTATACTAGCCGTTTCTAGCCCGCTTCGCTGGGCGAATTTTAAATGGAAATAAATTAAACAATAAAAAAATGAGTAGCCATAAACCATCTAGGATAAATTTCGCATCGAATGGTAGTAGTTTCATGTCGATACGATCAGTGGTTTAGGTTTGAAAAAGCCTCAAACAAAAATCATTTTCATTATATATATATATAGATTATATTATGTCGGAAGTAATCTAAGTTACAGTGGTTTCAGACTGTTGCAATTAACATTATATTTCTTAACTTGCTCTCACTGAATTAGTTTTGTTGCCAACTTTTAAATGCATACAATACCGTATAGACAAACAGACCACGTATATGTTACAGGCTCGTTTGCATAGGAAGCCGGCTAGATTATGGGTACCACAACGTCGCCTATTTCTGCCGTGAAGCAGTTATGTGTCAACATTACTGTGTTTCGGTCTGAAGGGCGCCGTAGCTAGTGAAATTATTGGGCAAATGAGACTTTACATCTGATGTATCAAGGTGACGAGCGCAGTTGTAGTGCCGCTCAGAAAGCTTTTCAAGAATCCTGAGCGGAACTGCATTGTAATAGGTAGAGCGTATCAATTACCATCAGCTGAACGTCCTGCTCGTGTCATCCCCTATTTTCATAAAAAAAATATTTTCATAAAAAAAACGTGAGTGAGAAGAACATCTCTAACGGAGATACAGTTTAAAAGAAGAGGAAAGCGAATCTATTGTTACTGTTACCAATTTTGGCTGACAAGTCGTAACCAGTCAGCCACGCTTGGCATTAGCTCCTTAGTATTTGAAAATCAAAACAATAGCATTAAAACACACGCTTAAAAATAAAAATAGGTCACGGATCACCGAACCGTCAGATCGCCTATACGCTAGTATTTTATAAGTCTATGTACAAAACTATCAGTTGTTGTGTTCACAATGTGTACTGCATCGAACAGACCCAGTGAAGTGATAATTGATTCGTTTTAGTTAGTCTACCTGCTAAGGGAAAGTTGTTAAGTAATTTACACACTAAATAGATTCTAGACGGTTTTCTTATGTACTTGAAAATACTACATAGTTTACATACAATAAATACAATTCTCAAACGAGGCGGTACTCGAACGGTTAGCTCAGTTGGTTAGAGCAACGGCACGGAACGCCGGAGGTCGTGGGTTCGAATCCCGCATCGTTCATAAAATTTTGTTTTTCAAATTTTATTTGTGTATAAATCCTAGAAGTGATGGTTATCACTTAAAAAAAAAAATATAACATATTGTTTAGATTTACAAGAGCGACATCTCAAATCAATTTCCTAATATGCAAATATTGGGGTTGAGCAGGTTATCAACTGTAAAGTAGATCCTGTAGATGAAGCCACAACATGAGAGTTGAACAAAGCAAACAGAATTTTATAACGAGGCGGTACTCGAACGGTTAGCTCAGTTGGTTAGAACACCGGCACGGAACGCTGGAGGTCATGGGTTCGAATCCCGCATCGTTCATAAAATTTTGTTTTTCAAATTTTATTTGTGTATTAATCCTAGAAGTGAGGGTTATCACTTTAAAAAAAAACATAACATATTGTTTAAATACAAATCTTATAAAATACTTGCTACTTGTTCGAGTGTTTGTCAGTCTCTTAATAGAATTTCGGGATAAAATAAACCTTTTCTGTACCCCTGATAAGGTGTTCAACTGGTTAATGAGCATTGGTTGAATAATTAAGGCGTTCAAAGTCAAAGTCAAATAAACTGTATTCAATTAGGCTTAAGCTTAGCGCTTTTGAATCATTGCTACAAATATTTCTTTAAAATTACTGAATCTAAAATATTAAGTTCGGAAAAAGTAGAGCCCGTGAGAAGAATATACAAGAACCTCAACGGGCACTCTTTACAATCAAAGAGTATTGAGTATTGAATACATAGCTTGAGCCAAAGAAGAGATTGTTGGATTTGATGTTTCTATATAAGAGTCTTGACAACATCTATGATAATCCAGATTTAGGTTCCAAGATTCAATTTAATGTTCCCTTTCGATATACCCGCAAAGCAATAACACGTCTTCAAAGATCTTTTCGAAAAACTGTTCTCGGCAATAACTCACCAATTTCCAGGATGTCTAAAATACTAAACGATAGTTGCAAACATTTGGATCCTTTCGGGGACTCACTCAAAACATTCCGAAGTAAAATTTTATTATGTGATAAATAATAAATAATTTGTAATATTAACAAAATATATTTTATATTTAGCTGATTTCAATTTAGCGAACTACCTAGAACTATTTCACCGTGTTTTTTTTTTTCGGTAATAAGTTAATACATTTTTTTAATTATGTATAAGTACTTTATTTGATATAAATATTTACTGTATCTACCTTAAACGATAATGCATTTAGAATTAACTTTAGGTTAAATATTTTATTGTTTCTTGAATTAATGTAATTATCACTGGTGGATCGAATAAATAAATAAAATAGAGATAGTTTTTACATTGGTTGTAATATACATAAAAATTTGTTTGTAAGGCACTGCATCCAATATATGATTTGTTATTTTTTATTTAAATTTTATATTTAATAAAAACTGTGTAAATATATATTATCATGTATCGGGTGCATCAACCTTTAAAACTCGAGATCTTTAGTAATCGAATCCAACAAATACAATGATTTATTAACTACAACAGGCTGGCCACAAGCAGCACCCATTCACGAGTTGACGCAGGGACCAGGCATCTTTCTCTTTGCACATATTTGAGGGAAGGACACGTTTCGATACACGACGCTTATTATAAAAATACTGCTCACAAAGCAAGCTTACAAAATGATTCTATATAATGCAATTACAGTGAATTTTATATAAATCAAAACATTCATGTTACATTCATAAAACTATACAAAGAATTATTATAAGATAAACCAGGAGCATCTATATTCCATACTTCTTTATCCTCTATAAATTGTTTATAGTATAGTATGCTTTTTGAATAAGGCGATCCTTCATATTTTTTTAATTTAGAAGGAGTTAAGTAAGTACCATTTATTCAGGTTATACGTAAGAGCAAAACAGACAAAGGAACCGATAGATTAATGCCAAAGCTTTCCAGTAAGTACTACGTCAACCCGGCTGATTGACAAAATAATAGTTAAAAAAACTAAAAAGCACGCTTTATATAAAATTTCACTAAAAAATAGAAAATAAACTTTAATTGAAAATAGTGTAAAAAAAATATATTTTATTGTAAGAAAAAGCGTGGGGAGTAGAAGAATTATTATATTAATAATATCTTAAAGAGCACCCCACGCTTTTTGACAATAATTTTTTTTTTACACTATTTACAATTTAAATTTATTTTCTATTTTTAGTTGAATTTTATATAAAGCGTGCTTTATAGTTTTTTTTAACTATTATTTATTATTCATTTTTTAGTCAAATTAGTGTAATGTCATCGGTCCTCGATAAATCTACAAAGTTTGAACGAAATCTAGCCGTTTAAAGTGGGTCAAAATCGCGCCCAAAGAAGTCGGTTACAAACATACAGGTGAAGCTAATATAAAGCGTGTAAAAATGAAACCTCGGGACGAAATTTACCAACACTTCAAGAATCATTCGCTGTATTATTTTGTGCGGTAAATCTAATTCCATGTTAACTTCATAATCCGTCACTCTATCTAATTGGTCTTTATTTAAATGTGCATCACATGCGGAATAATATGCAAGCATTATTCCTGTTTTAAGGGATTAGAGACTTAACATCTTATGTCTCAAAGTGACGAGCACAATTATGATTCTTTCTCTCAGAATATTGGGCTATATCAAGAATCATTAGCGTCACTGCATAGTAAGGGACAGAGTGTATCACTTACCATCATGAACATGAAATGCTTTTTTTATTTGCACCAGTTACCACCTTTTCTCATTAATTAAACAGCAAATATTTGATTCGTAACTGATGATCCGGTCTAGATCGCCGGAATACTTTGGATGAGGGCAGCGGAAGACCGATCGTCGTCGAAATCTTTGGGGGAGGCTGGACAAAGGTCCAGCAGTGGACATCTTCCGGCTAATGACTTGTTTTGTAACATTTCCTCACTCTAGCCTGACTAGCCACCATCATAGAAATACAACATCATCAACATTTATCGCAAAATTACGTAATAATGTAATAAAGAACTTGAAAAAAAAATTAAATGCCCATTATTCGATACTAGCCTGATTTTATAACATTCTGACATTTCATTAAATTAAATAATTCCACAGCAAAAGTAAATAAAGCTTCTGATTATGTCTCATGTTTACAAACGTAAAGTAACTTCAAGTTTAAAAATAAGTTTCAAATAAAAAGTTCGAAACCAGTCGTCGAAGGTCGGACCACTCGGTGATAAGGAGTTAGTATATTGAAATAAGCTCATACTAATTAACTCCATGTATATCTATCTATGTAGCGTTGTTTTTTATTGAGATTGGTAGACTTGTTGGTGGACTTGTATTAATTGGGCTTGGTGGCTGGATTATTGGTAAGCTGAGATGACTAGCCTGTATTTGAACTTGCTATAAAACCCCTGTACATATTTTGTTTACTTTTGAATCTATATATATAAAAGAGAATGTATGTTTGTATAAACCTAAACTATTCGACCGATCTCAATGAAATCTGTTGTAATAGATTCGTTTGAGCTCAAGAAAGGTTTATATATATAATTTATATGGCAAAACAACGTTTGCCAGGTCAGCTAGTATTCAATAAATAAAAGCACGTCTGCAATATCTGTAATCTGTAAATCTGGTAACCAAAATGGCTGTTTGATCTATTCCTTACTAACACAATATGATTGAAGACATATTCGTGAGGCGTTGCATTCTCTTTTAAAAAACCAATACAATACTCTCGCAATTTTTCCACAATACCAAAGATTATTAGCGGTTTTTACTCATCGTAGAAATTCCAGCCGATATGTTACACTTTGGAATCTTCTTAAGGTTAATAAATATCAAACAATATATATAAACATTAACATTTTATTCACAATACACCATGTATGTCACCCTGTCTGTCCGACAAACCCAAAAGTTTTAATATGGTGTGTAATATAAATATAAATTACTAAACCTATTCTAATCTCTATGAAAATGGTCACATACAATGTGCTAATTGGAAAGCATTTGAGACGGTTTCAGTATTAAGCCATATCAAATTAAACACGTTAGTTGCCTGAAGCATTTCATGCACATTATGATAACAGTTCCACCATACAAGTAACATTAGCGTGATAAGAGCTATGGTAACATTAACATGAACTTGCAATGCTCTTAGGCGTCACGGGTTATCCTGCCTCAAATCGGCAGGCCGTATCAGTCGTCACGCCAGCATTAATATGAGCAGGACATTTGCCGCTCTTAATATACCAGCTGTTTTAGTACCAAATGGTACCCGCCGCGATGGCAAGCGTCCTGATGGAATGACGCTGGTGGCTTGGGCACGGGGAAGGGCGCTGGTGTGAGACGCTACTGCGTCGACACTCATGGCTCCTGGCTCCTTCTCATGTCCAAGTTACGTCAGTTGGTGCTGGGGCTGCTGCTTCGACTGCCACAGACGGCAAGCGTCGCAAATATGTTGGTTTCACTGAGTCATCGTTGTAGCGGAGAATGTTTAAAATACTATCTTCGCGCCTCAATAAGGCTACTGGAAACCCAAGCGCTGGCAGCTATCTCGGTCAACGGATCAGCCTAGCTATCCAACGCGGATATGCTGCCAGTATTCTTGGTACGCTTCCACGTAATGATAGTTTTAATTTTATGTAGTCATAGTACTGCAAATAAAGTTATAAGATTTGTTTTGTTTGAATAAGTTTAACATGGACTTGCAATTAAATAAATCCGGCAGCCAGCCTGGCGCATTTCGAGAGTCGTGACTCACTTGATGCAATCCCCCCCCCCCCGCACTGGGTGGCCCGCAGGCTGTCGCCAATATATTATTCGTTCGGATTGTTGCCTTATCGTTTTGATATCTGCCAGCCCACCAGTCATTAGGACCGTTAACAAAAAAATGCCAGTTCCATTCTAAGATGATTTGATGATTTATACGTCTAGATAGAGTCTCTTGTTGTTAGACAACCGATAAAAACAGGCCAAGAATATTAGTTTAGTGTGCGTGACAAGCTACGTCTAACACTTGCAAATCGTATGTCACTTTGTGTTAATGTGGATTGCTCAAAATAGAGGTTAGTTCTAAACGTCTAAACTATCGACACGTATACTCTTACATGACCAAAGGTTCCATAATTGTTATTCAATAAAATAATTACTTAATAAACATATTTTCGAAGCGAATACCAACATTAATAATAGTTTTTTCAAAAAGGTGATAACTCTACGTAGTATTATGTATTGGTTTCTTTTCATCATTGTTACTTAAATTCCGATACAAAAATAACAAATAAGACAGTAAAAGTAGGTAGGGGATGTTTTTATTTCGAGTATTGTAATATTGTTTAAAGGTTGTAGTTGCGTGGTTATTGAGAACGAATTGTTTTCCGTCGTTAACGATATTATTATTTTCTTAATATTTTAGTTTCTTTTCAAGTAGTAATGTACTATCGTTAAATATTTTGGTAAATAGCTAATTACTCATATATTTTCTTTCAATAAAACTTGTTTTGTGTGAAATTTTGTTTAATTTAACAAATTTTTGTGTTTTTAAATTTTGCCTACACTTTATTTTCATGTCTCGACGAATATAACATAAAATACAGCACGACATCCACGAAAAGAGTTCGTTTTAGTCTGAGTAACAAAAATAATTTAGTGAAGGATGTTCGTTTGCACACTGAATACTAACCTAAGTATAATTAAAAACAAAATAAAATATAGATAGAAAATAAAATACTCTAAAAATACATCCATGCGGATCCTACACCAACGTTCTACTGTCCGTGCGAAGTCGGGGCGGGAACTAGTACAATAATTTGGTTAATTTTTGCCCACTCATCCACTTTTAGTCAATCGAACGAGAAATACAAAGCTGACCGTAACAGTTAAGCCCTCCCTTAATTATATGAGATTTTACAACTAAAGGAGATATCCTATCAAAGAGCAATTTAAATATATATATTTTCAAACCTTTCTTCCGTCTTTCCCCCGACGGGGACGAGGGGCGCTCCGATAGGTGCAGGGGGTAGGGAAGGGAATGGGCGGAGTCACCGCTAGAATTATATTTGGAAGCCAACTCTTAAGTCAAATTTTCACTTCAAAAATGGATTATACAAAATTACACTTAAATAAAGAGATAACAAATATATATTTTATTCACGAAAGAGTGAATACAAACCTTAGTTTCATTACTTTTAACAAAACCCAAGAAAACCGGTATTGGCTTGAGAATGGAGATTTATACAAATGTATTTGAAATTATTTCGTAAGAATGGGTGTGGTTTTCGGATATAAAATGTCAGCGTCTACATAAGGCTACCTGCCATGTATGTAATCGAATATGACATTAATTAATATCTTAATACAAGGATGGTAGCTGTTGTTTCCACATATTACATAATGTTTTTAATCTAACAATGGAGAGCCGTTTTTTTTCGTAAGGTAATACTGCGAAAACAACTACTTAAATACTTAAATATTTATACCATACGTTTACCAGATTAACTACCGGGAGGCTTATTTGGACAGGATGCCTGCTAGATTATGGGTACCAGAATGACGTCTATTTCTGCCATGAAGCAGTCATATGTAAGCATTACTGTGTTTCGGTCTGAAGGGCGCCTTAGCTAGTGAAATTATTGTGCAAATGAGACTTAACATCTTATGTCTCAAGGTGACAAGCGCAGTTGTAGTGCCGCTCAGAATTTTTTGGGGTTTTTCAAGAATCCTGAGGGGCACTGCATTGTAATGGGCAGGGCGTATCAATTACCATCAGCTAAACGTTCTGCTCGTCTGCTTGCCGAGTCAGCACTTGTTTGTATATGTAATAGCAAAGATGAAAAATTGCAAATCAATTATTTCTTCAAATTTAAGTATAATCTAAAGAGATTATGAAATATGTAGAGAGTTACATTCAAAACTCTATCATTTTCAAGTATCGTTTTCGACTATGTTTATTTAATAATAAATTCAAAACATAATTCTCGTTTAATAAACCTAAAGACATTTTACGTAGGTATAAATGATTTGTGTCTGAGTTTCTGTCGATAAATCAAATTAATAATCACTTTATTCGTTAGGGTCAAACCTATGATATTTATACTTTTTACCATTTATTACCAGTTCAGTTATAATAAGAATGGCAAGACAATTATTGCCACTTTTTTTATTCAATACTTACAGCTTCATCTTCTTAGATATTATTTTAATTACAATCTATGTTAATTTATGCAACAGAAATTATCAAAAAGTCATGACTTACACCAGTATGCTACAAAAAATATAGATAAAAAACACATGAGTTAACACACGCTGTAAATAAATAAGGGCATTATGCAACCATTATATTAACAATTATAAAAATATATATTACTATAAATATATAACAACAAAAACCTATAAACTTAACGTGCGCAATTGTAGTGCCGCTCTAAATTTTTGGGTTTTTTAGGAATCCACTGCAATTTAATGGGCACGGCGCATCAATTTCCATCAGCTGAACTTATTACAGGATCGTTCAACCATAACAACATAACGCATGGACCAGCAATCACCTCCCTCGAAAATATTTTAGGTAAAGTAACGATTCGCCCCTCGACACCGCCACAACTATATTTAATCGAGCACGACGAATCCTGAAGAAAGAACAAGAACTCCACCACAAATTAAATTTAGATTGAAGAAAATTAATTAAAAATATAATTCCAGCTCATTTCGTTGTCAATAAGATCACGTACAACTCCCATGACCCACATTGTGGGACAATCTAACAGCGACCTTAACTGTGATGATCAAAACACATAACATGAAAGCAATATAACCTTATTTAGAACAAGAGATACTACAGATATAACATTTAGCACATTTAAATATACGGTTTTAAATGAAGTTGTTCTAATTTACAGCATAGTCTTCTAATATAGGAGAATATAATATATGAGTGGTTTGTCCGCCTTGTAACGCAAAAATTTAAATACTCCAGCCCAGTCTCTGACAGATATTTAAGTGGTAAAAACATAAAAATACAAAACCGATCGAATAAATATGTTCTTTTAGTCCATAAATTGATAACGACACTTTTTTATCACAGTCCGATATATTTGATCCAAATATTTTTGAATTTTAAATTGAATTGTATGAAAATTGATATAAGATTAAACCTACATTATTATTTTTGATGATAATTTTATAATCCATAGATATTTTTTTTTGAAGAGAAATCTTCTTTAGCGGCGTTGAACAAAATAGGTAGAAAGAAAAGTTCTCATAATTCCACAGACATGGCTATTTAATAGAAAAAGTTATGACACTAAAAATTTATAACAGCAATGTTATTTATGCTTGAACTCTTTGGTAATTGTTCAATAACTCTGACCCCAATATGAATTACCAAAACATTTATAGTGGAAATGAAATTTTATTAACACATGAAATTTCAATTAAGTTTCATTTTTATTTCAAACCGTATTCTGCAATTCCCTGGTAATTCTAAGCTGATAACAAACTTTTTAAATTTGTTAAGTATTTGTACATTATGCACGAAAATTTATTGAAGTAGGCGTTTGCGAAAATCCATAATTATCCAAATGTTTTGAGATTTCTTTATTATTGATTCCGCCAATATATTTTGTCTTTGAACAATTCAACATGTGTTTCGCCTCTACACGAGGCATCCTCAGGACATGTTTAATCGCCAAATTCTGGCAAGAGACTCGTGATTGTTTTAAGACAATTATTGGCGGAATTAACACTAAAGAAAACTCAAAACATTTGGACATTAATCAAGAATTTACCTATATTATAGTCTTAACTCACATTAGTCTTAGGATGAGCAAATCACACTTCTCTGTGGCTAACATTTACGATACTTGAAACAACAATTATGTGTCACTAAACGGTCCTCATACCTACCGGACTACTAGCCAAGAATATGTAATAGTACAAGCTACTAGTACAGAATTAAAGAACAAAATGATTGTACATACAAGGATTTGGGACATTCGATACGAAACGTTGGTACGTCTTTAGTAACATACATTTGAAGGAAATAACTGCTGTTTTTACAGGCAATACTTTTTGATAGTAAAAGGACAAATAGTTATACAAATGATTTAAGTTTTCTTTAGTATTAATTCCGCCAATATTTGTTTATAAACAATTTGACTCGTGTTTCGCCTCTACACGAGGTATCCTCAGGACGTGTTGTCTCGCCAAAATCTGGCAAGAGACTCACGTCTCATGTCTCGTGCCAAATTACAAATATTGGCGGAATTAACACTAAAGTAAACTTAAATCATTTGTATAATTATGGATTTCCGCAAAGTAACGCCTACTTCAATAAAGGACAAATAATGTTGTCGCATTACTGTTGTTTTGTCTCAACCGGTATCATACATGTTTTTTTATGAAAATAAGGGACGAGATGAGCAGGACCCTGCCCATTACAATGCAGTGCCGCTGAAGATTATTGAAACACCTAAAAAATTTGTCGTCACCTTGAGACATAAGATGTCAAGTCTCATTTGCCCAGTAATTTCAATAGCTACGGCACCCTTCAGTCCGAAACACAGTATTGCTTACACATTACTGCTTCCGGGCAGATATAGGCACCGTTGTGGTACCCATAATCTAGTCGGCATCCTATGCAAAGGAGCCTCCCACTGGTATACGTGTATTTTGAAGATCAAAAGGATATACAAGGTGCCATGAATCATTTCTAACCACATTGTTATATAGTAAATGGACATAACAGGTAACGCTATTACTTTCATTTATCTAAACGGCTCTCGGTAAGGTACAACTACAATACGATAAAAATTTAATCTTACATGGAATCAAAGTTTGGAACTTTTGAAAGAAAATTTACCTTCATATTCAATCAACTGAATACAAAGGTGTATTCAATAATGCGTTCTTCGTAAATGTCCGTGCAATTCGTCATTTGTTATGCGCAGGGTCATGTTCGTGAACCCTAAATGTAATTTGTTCCAATTGACTCGTTATCCCGACACCGGTTGTTAGACCATCATCTGTACAGAATCGCTGAACATTGTACATGTAAGAATATAGCTAGAATCTAAATAACAAAAAAACCCACTGAGTTTCTTGCGCCCGTTCTTCTCAGGTCTGACTAAGGCCGGTCTATTTTGAATGGGTTGTAGTTTTTGACGTTCAATGAGTGATTTTGAATACTATTTGAATAAAAATATTTGAATTTGATGAGCACAGGGCTTACTTGATTGTAAATCATCTCCAGTCAGTACATCATTAAATTTCGCCTATATTTGAATTATTTTTATCGAAGAGGGACAAAGAGGATACATACCAATCCCCTAACGGTAAGTGATCACTGCAGCCCAGACTCTATCGTAACACCAGATTAACCACGAGAGTGTTGTCCACTTTATAAAATTCGAAAACCGAAAACACATTGGTACGTGGCGTTCCCACACTTTTGAACACTTTTAGGGTTCTGTAGACAAGTGGCAAAAAATGGAACCCTTATAGATTCGTCATTCTTCTGTCTGTCTGTCTGTCCGTCCGTATATCACAGCTCCTTTTTTCCAAAACTATAAGAACTACTTCCGAAAATTGGTTTGAAGGAGATCTAGTAAGTAGTTTTTTTTAAACATTATAAATAGTTACAACGAACTATAACAACTTTTATATAATGCTACTTGCTACTACGGACCCTTCATGGGCGAGTCCGGATCGCACTTGGCCGCTTTTTTATTTTGGATTTTTTTATAAGGAAAGATAAAAAATTGTTGGACATTTGATAAGTAAACAACCAAATAAAAATTTATTCTATTGTTGAAATTCGCAAAAAGATTCGAAAAAGGTGTCAACTTCAAATTTCCCATTAATTTCTCGTAAAATAATATCTGTAGTGTATTATTTAGGTATAAAAATATTGAATAAATAAAAGAAGAACAAATTGAACGCATTAACTTCACTTAAATTCTTCAACGTTGCTAAGATTAATCTGTACTGGAAAATCCATACGAAATTGGCATTTAAATGACTTTAAGTGACTTGACACAGATACAAATAAATAAAATCGTATAATATTTAAGCATAACTTTTTTACTGAGTTCAATGAAGGATTTAATTATTATTTTTGTCTATATATTGTTTCTATTGTACTTTCCTTAATCATTTATTTTATACATAGAATGAAATTATATTTAAGACGAAAAAAAACTTAATGCTAATAAATAAAATTATGTTTTTCAAACTGGATAAGCCTGTATTTGAAATACTATTTACATCCTGTATTATATTTATACCTATAATCGGTAATTGAAAACCAATTTTAATCATTTTTTTTCTTCTTTATTTTTAACTTTATTTGGTAAACATACAGTCTTAAGCAATAATTATGGCAATAAATATATGAAAACTAATAGACCAAGAGTTCCACATCTTATAACAGAAATTTTGTAGAGCTCGAAAATGCTAGCAACTAAAAAACTTATATCAGACCAATTTACATAAAAAAGTTTACATAATTTGCTGATACAATCGATTTACTTGTGAAGGGTTCCACATACTATTACACGAATGGATATAAATTATTATTTAAGTTAAATTTTATTATTATTATGATTTTATTATTATACATTTAATGTCAGAATATCTAACTTTACGCTCCTGACGTTTATATCCACTTAGATGATATAAAACAACGGAAACTATAAATAAAAGATATATCCTAGATCCTGAATAAAGCAATTGTCACATTATGTTGATCCGGTTATCATCATCAGACAACTTGTATAGCTGTTTACAAAGCGGTCTTATATCCTTCACACACACCAGTTTTAGCAGCTTAAAGGGCAATATTGTTGCAACAACAAGTCCTATTCCTTAAAACATTGCTTTAAAGCAATTTTGTTTACATTAATTGCAAAGAAAATTGCATCCCATATTAAATATTATAAAATTATATTAAATAACCAATACTAAAATTATTTATTATGTTTATCTTTATATATATATAAGAGATTTCCACGAATATAGTCACTCATCACGATATCTCTGGAACCATAAGGCGTAGAGACTTGAAATTTGGTAGAAATATTCCTTTCGCCGAGTAGACATCAGCTAAGAACGGATTTAAAGAAATTCCATCCGCAAGAGTTTTTTTTTTTTTATATAACAGAACAACGTCTGTCGGGTCCGCTAGTCATAGATATTTGAAACCACTACTCTATATAAAAAAAAATGCTATTTACATCTTAGTTATGTACTTTTAAATAAAAATAATAGCATTAAAATTACCTGGTAATAAGTCCAATAAAAAATAACCTTTTCTATAGTATAATAATATGGTAGTTAGGTACAAGAATAGTAAAAAAGTGTGTGTGTACTTATGTATGCACGCAAGAAGTTGTACTTCTTTGGCCTAACTAAGCAAAAATCATTAAAATGATTTATTCCTCGTATTTTTCTACGTAGTATTATTAGTAGTATTCTACGTTTTTAGAAAGAACAATTTTGTAAAAGTCTTGCAAAGATGGCTTTGACAATTAATTATTAAATAATGAATACGGCTGTATGGGCTTGAACCTGTCCTAATAATGGACGAAGAAACCAAAAAAAAACCGAATATCGCAAACGTGAGAAAATTTTAGGAACCAACATCAACCTGTTACTTGTGTTACAGTGATGCGCGCGCATCCTCTTATCATATATTCATAGCGCGCCGAAAGAAGTATAACTTCAAAAAGTATGAAAAATAAAGTTATTTATCGACACAATTGATCCATGAAACATTATCTCCACTTTCAATTAAAAAAGCAATCAAAAATAAATTTCTCTATCACATATAATTTCTAAATCAATCAGCAAGCATTTAACAATAATTTCTTCACGACCAACGAATCGAAAACCGCAACAATAAAGTAACGCAATGCGGTCAGAAATGATACGGCTCTTTAGATAATCGTGTCATAACAATTATTATATTCTGTATGAAGGTGCCTCTGCCGTCTACCGATAGATTGTATGAAAACACAAAAACTGAGCATTAGTAGTGTCTGAGTATCAAATTTAAACTATTTATTATACTAATTACATTAAAAATACACAAAAGTGTAAGTAAAATGTAAGGGCACAGCAATTTTATTATATAATTAAATATTATGCATTCTCTTTCAATATATACTTATTCTTTTGTAGCAAGATACTATAATATATATTATTGAGTATTTATTTTTGTAATTTTTGAATGATTATGATATCTCTCGAATTTTTTATACGCTTTATATTAGCTTCACCTGTATGTTTGTATGTTTGTAACCGACTTCTTTGGGCGCGATTTTGACCCACTTTAAACGGCTAGATTTCGTTCAAACTTTGTAGATTTATCGAGGACCGATGACATTACACTAATTTGACTAAAAAATGAAAAATAAATAGTAGTTTAAAAAAAAGCACGCTTTATATAAAATTCTAAAGTTGTAGTAATGTTAGTTAGCAGGAAAATTGCAATAACATTTCTTTACCAGTTATTGATTACAGTGTAATTATTGTTTAAGAATTTGATGTTAATAAACTACAATAGAGGTAGAACTTGAAATATTCAATGTCTTATTTTTATAGTTATATTAATAAGATGGTCATGGGATGCCGGGGAAATGTTAGAAAATATGTTTTTTGGTTGCTTTGTGTTGAAATAAATATTAGTAAGGTACATATTATCTGTAGTTGATTTCTTGTAGGTATTAAAATGTACCTAATGTAATAATGTAAAGATTATATTTATTTTGTAAAAAACTAAAATAAGGAGTAAACTAAGATATTGCATTGAGGTCAAACCTCTGTGATTTTTACAATGTATGTTATTTGTTCACATTTTGTAAAATATGTATTTCGATAAATAAATAAAAAAATCTACCAACAAATACTCATAGGCTCGGTGCCTGTCGGTATTAGTTACAAATATTAACAGTGAAGACTTTAAGTCTTGTCTTCTCTTTACTCCACTTCAATAAAAAAAAGGAATGTATAGATTTTTACGCCTGTATGGCTTACCACAGATAACATGTTAAAACTGACAAGCCACCTACTCACTTGCAGCGTGCTAATGCAATCATTGCTCGGAATGGGGACATTGTGACAGCTTGAACTTAAGAATTTAGATGTAGCGCTGGAGATGGATTCTTAAGGAACTAAATATTAAATATCATTTACGTATCTGCAGTAGTGCAGTCCCGCATATTAGCATTCTGTAGAACGCCTTTTCGTCCATGGTAAAGTTAAATGCATTAGACCGCGCTGAAGGTCACCAATTGTATGGCCGACAAGATCAAACCGCTTTGGGCGACCCCGTAAGTACACGAGTATACTCGAATGCTCTCTAACATAGACATTTTGAAACATTTTGAGACTAAAAGAAGTATCGACCAAGAAGGAAATGCAATAATTTATCATTTATGTTAATGTTTGATTTATTTGTTTATTATTGGTTGACAAGAGCTACTAATGTGGTCTTGACATGAGGGATTAATAGCTTTAGTTAACATAAAATGCGGCCCTAAATGCAAAATGTTACCAAACTAATTCCAATTCCCGGATATTTTTTTTAAATTTAGGTTCACATAAAATCATTTAAGCAAGGCTGCCTACAACACCTCCTAAATATCAGCAGACCTTCCCCTCTCCTCCTGATCATTGAGACACACAGCTTGCTTTGTTTATATTAAAAAAAAATCTCAGTAAAGACATGGAGACTAATTATTATATTATTATCATACAGGTTATGAATAGACGGTGTTATTCCTTCTGAGAACAATATTATTAGGTGTAATTGTTGCCAAATCCCATTAATATCATAACAACGTAATCTCGTAAGATTTAAAATACCAAAGCATGCAGTGTTTCTCAAAGACATATTATAAAATAAAGGCAATTTAAAAATACCAGACAATAAACTGACATAGATATGGCGCGATTGTATATTGTTATGGGGCAGTGCGGCCGATGTCTTTTCCTTTGTGCTGCAGAAGAGGGCTTTTCGCGCTATTTGTAACCTAGGTCATCAGGAATCCTATTTTGAATAAAAATATTAAAATTTTAATTAGGCGCATTATAATTTATATGTATTAAAACTTTACTTGGTAAGAAAATACTAAATGGTCATGAAAATATAACTTACTTAAAAGATACAACATAAAAATATATTCAGCGGAAAATAAAGAATACATTACTACGTAAGATAACTCTATGTTTAACAATAAGTATAAAAAACATTGTCATGTCACTAAATACCTCATACAAATTACGTTAATCGTTAAAAACCTGAAGCCAAATAAACTAAGATTAAAGGTGTCGCTTTTCAGTGTGTTGTTACGTCTTAAAAGACATTTAAATAATATGTTATGTAGAGAGTTATATATTCAATATTGTATAACAGGTTTTGAACAACAGTTTAATATTCCAAACCTTATATTATTCAACACAGATATAGCTGTGCAAAATAGCTCAACTGAGTAAGATTGTAGAGATAATTTTGTAGTGTGTTTTGAAATACATATCTTGCTTAGATTTCATACAGAATTAAAAATGTTTTTTAATGGAGATGTATAGGTACTTTAAATGTTATAAAAAATGTGGGGTTGTTCTATGTTTTTATTAAAAATTACATGAAGGTTAATTGTCGATCGAAATATATTATTATAAGTGGTTAAATTAATTTCAAATCAAAATTTATTAATTAATTTAGGTGAATAAATACATTTATGGATACTAAAAGTTATACATTATATCCTCTACCACAGATTAATTGGTAAGTGGTAAGGAATCTTTATTATTCTAAAATTCGTTTTAATTAAAAGCTATACAAAATGATGCCATAAAAATACTCAAATAAACATGATAAATATTCGCGTAAGTAAAAGAAGTAATTAAATACTATACAGAAAATGCTATGTAAATGTAAAAAGTATTATGCAAGTATTATTTACACATTATAAAAAAAAAATAAAAATTATGCTTATGAAATAATTTTTTCATGTAACAAAATGAAGCAGTTTCAACCATGTTATAGGAACAATAACGACCCGCCCCGCGACGGTGCCACAAACAATAGCATTTGAACAAAATTTGTTTCGATTCTAAATTATTTATACATATGATTATTATACTTTATACATAAAATAATCAAGTAAGTTTCAAACGTAAGTAAACGTAATTCTAACAGCCAGCAGCCAAAGAAAAGGTAGAAAAGAAGGTAAGCTCATCACGGGCCAAACAAACCAACAGACATTTGAAATTTGGTCTTTTAAATTCATAACTCACTGTATATCAATGTGTAGTCAAATTAGCACAAGAAAGACATAAAAACAATCAATAAAACAATGTTTTAATATAAATTAATTATTACATATAATGTTCTTTTCTCTTTAAATAAATTTCAAGATTTTTTGTCTATCTGCAACAATATAACATCTTACATGTGGTTTAAGGTGACACTAAATGCCAGCGCCCTTGAGCGATATGAGTTCACGGCTGCAGGCCCGCCATCTATGTAACAAAGCCAATATTTTCAAAATTCTTGCGTGGAAAACAGTTTATATGCTTACAATCCTCGTTATTCACTACTAATCTGAATAAATGAACCTACACAAAAAAGTACAAGCTATAAGAATAACTTTTCTGAGAGAAGTACCAAAAAAATGCGTCACGCCATGCCAAAAAACTTGTTTAACTTCAAAAAAAAGTGGTAGTTCAAAAAGGCTCGGCAGTGTTAACTATAACCAACAGCAAGCATTAGCAACTTACAAATAAGACTTAAGGATATGTGTAACAGGATTAAGTAGTGCTCATAGCTCGAAATGCTATACTTTCACCACAAAACTTGTCTAAAAACATCATGTTTGCGTGTTTTCTGTTTACTCTTCGCCTTAACTAAGTACCTATTTAACACAACCTCTAGCTTAAGCAATAATCTTTTACCATTAAGACGTATGGAATCATACGCTTGAAGTTTGTATAGCGTCCCTTTGCCTAATCGTTAACGAATACTAGGAAGGGGATGTAATTAAGAACTAATTAAAATTAAGTGCATTGTGAGTAAATAATATTTTAATAATATGACGAACCAATATTGATAAATGCATATGGCTTATAATGAACAATTATGTTAAGTTAAATGCGACTACTAATTAGTCATTTGAATTAATTACTAAATCAGACCTCTTTGATATATCTAGAATGTAGGCCAATATAAATAATTATAAAGATGTGCAAATAAATCAGTTAGAACATTTGTCACAGACTTTCTATCTTGATGCGATAATGATATCTTGACAAGCGTCTTGAAAAAACACAACTTTAACTACAACTCGAAAATTATCTTGTTTAAAATGAATGTGGTATTTTGGTAGTGTGATAAGTGAAGGAATTTTGGTCTATACGTATATTATTCTTATCCTGATTAACTGACTGACTTATCAACACAGAGCCTACAAATAATAACCTTCAATCCTTATACATAAAGGTCCTTAAAAAATTAAATTGAACACTAAGAAGAGATTTTTGAAAATTTCACCGCCTAATGAGCTAATACAAAAGGTCGTTATTTTCAAAAAATTGTAAATTACTATTATTCTTATTATTAGTCTTAGAAAAGGTTGAATCAGGGTTAAGGTAGTATATGTGGAGTTCGTACATTTAAAATTTAGTTGCCAATCACCCTGATAATATTGACACATTTTTGCACAGCCGCTAAATATGCATCCTTCATGAAAAATAGGGTCTTTTCGATCACTGTTTTTTGAATAATTTCATTTCGAAAATAAATGAAAGATATTTTACATATAAACATAAAAGAAAAACAAATAAACGCAAACATAACTTTAAAATTAACACTATTATTCCAGTGGGCTCTAGAAAAACTTTTGAATGAGTAGTCATTTAGATGTTTTATCACTAACGCTGATTTGTAAAGCTTCTTACGTTAAGTTGAAAACTGAAATATACTTTTTAAAAAGTCATGTTAATAACAATAATAAGAACGAGTTACTATCAATTATAATTACATTTATGTAGATAAAACCCCAAAAACAATTAAAAACTAAACAACAATTAAAGTATACCTTAAAAAAATATGGAATGAGTTATTAAGTTTTTGTCACTCTCTCGCAACAATTAACTGTAGTAAGGAGAAACGAGACACACACGAAATAATCATATTTTACAGGAATAGTTTCATAATTACTGTAAGATTTCACGAAATCTTAATAGTTTGCTTTGAAATTGCGAATCGCTTTCACTTAACGTAAATAATATGGGTTATATATATCTTGGCATGCATAGCAAATGTAATATGACCGAGCATTCTGTTTTTAAAACATTTTATATTATAATTAACTAGTTTTAGTATTTGCATTGTTCTGTAACGTTCTGATCTAGATGCAAGATATATAATATGATGCAAACATAATTTCTTTAACCTATCTTCAATGTCGTTTTATCGCTTACATACGGATTGTTTTTGAACTTATGCTTCTTTTGGCGCGATGGAGAAAAATTATGAGAGTGAATTTTTACGATGCGCGCGCACACCGACACCTGATTTTACATCGTGAAGTTAGTTCTAGGTGGCATGAAAATCGATAACTATGTTCAAGTTGTATATTCTAGTATTTTTATATTTAGAACACGTGTTTCGTAACAGTACAATTAAACAGTGTGAATAAATAAATATTATTTTGGTGTTTTTATTAAATCAATTTCATATACGACGGTGATAGTATTTACTAATAATTTATTAGTATATCTATATATATTGAATATTAGTGATAAAACTGATTTGAATAAACTGTTTTGAGTGCGTTTATAGATTTGAGGTTAATTGTCGGTATGTATAATTAATTTACATCGTTAATAAAATATTATTATTCTAAAAAATATTTTTTTACCGTTTTGTTTTTTTTTTCTGGTATATTAACAAATTTTATGTATAAAAAATAATAAATTTTCTATACTTGTTTATATTAACCCTAAATCTTTGATCTTAACTATTTGTTCAAATTTGATTTATTTTACGCCAAAGAAGT
The DNA here is from genome assembly GCF_905404315.1 of Leptidea sinapis. Classification (NCBI taxonomy): domain Eukaryota; kingdom Metazoa; phylum Arthropoda; class Insecta; order Lepidoptera; family Pieridae; genus Leptidea; species Leptidea sinapis. The sequence goes on from NC_066276.1 coordinate 11,588,770, forward strand.
ATAACTTCTAACGCGTGTACTGAACACACACTCTGTTTTTTAATTATATTCATTTCATATAAATAAATTAAATTGTCTATGTGGATTTAAGGTACAGTATTATTATTTTGATGAGGTGGTTAATTATCTAAAAATGATTAAGAGAGACGTTCGCCAGGAAGGTGTCAGGGACATTCGCGCCTTTTATTCAACTCCAAATATATTTTGATTGTTTAAATATTTATAAGTTTTTGCAATTTAAAAACGAATATCCATGAATTTTACTCTCTTTTTCTCTCTATTATCTGTAGGTGAAACTATTCTGATTTTTAATTTTCAATACAAATAATGTAAGGAATAAAATCAAAAAGTTATAAGGTTAATTTCCTTTGCACAGGATGCCGGCAAGCAGTAATGGGTAAGCATTGCTATGTTTCGGTCTGAAGGGCGCCGTAGGTAGTGAAATTATTGGGGCAAACGGGATATAACATCTTATGTCCCAAGGTGACGAGCGCAATTGTAGTGCCACTCGGAATTTTTAGGTTTTTTAAGAATCCTGAACGGCGCTGCTTTGTATTGGACAGGGCATAACAATTACTATCAGTTGAAAGTCCAGTTCGTCTCGTATAAAATTATGTATTAAAACTTAAATATGAAATAGTATCAAACAGTAAGAGAGTATAGTTCATATTTTCCTATTTTGACCATGCAAGCCTCCAAATAAGTTGCAATATGTGAATAACCTTTAATCGATAGGAAGCATAAATGTTGACTGCTACCGTTAGCCGCGTTAAAGAACTTCGTCCTAAAGCTAATACATATTACATTATTCAACAAAGGGATAGAATATAAGAAACAAGTGATTCATATGAACGAGGGTGAAATTTGTAGGCACGAGACGAAGTAGAAGGTCTCAATACCCACGAGTAGTGGAATCACAATAGTAAGAGAAATATATGAAATATTTAAAGTATAGCAAATTTATTGCAAGTATCAAATTGACATGACGACATGAATTAAACGAAGAAAGCTTTTTAAAAGTAACTTGACATACTACAAAACTACATTAAGGCAGTTTCTGGCGGACACATACTTTATATGTCAACTGTAACTAACCAGTATCCAGTATCATATTTTGTCAAAACGCGATATAATTGAATTTTTATATTTAACTTTTGGAACTAAACCATGATAGATACAGATTTGTATACAACTTTTGCGCCCGCATGTTTTAATGTGATAAGTAACATACTTTCGGTCCAAATGTCACATCAAGTAGACTTAATTAGCCCTCAGAGAATAGTATAGTATAAATAAAATAACTGTACAGTGTTTAGTATAATATAGTTTAATGAATGAAGGATCAAGTATGTAAGTATTTGGGAATACCACCGTTATTAACACTGCTATGTCCATTAGCACTCTTCACTAACGGGAATCTGTTCTGTTTGTTTTTTGTTCAAAATACAATTTCCAATTAAATTTTATTCATCTTCTAACTACGCCAATGAATTTATATTTACTTTAGTAAAAACATTTATACATTTTTATAAGTGCTGCAAAAGTTCGTTTGCTTATATGTACATGTATTCTTTCTTACGGCCGTTCCCAATATACTATCTAGAGATAGAGGTAAATTACTACCTTCTTCTGTCTGTCAGTCTATTAGCTGTCAATAATCTGAAGCTGTCCCAATATAGACGATAAGTCATTCTTATCGCCAGTTCACTGTTGCAATTTCCATACAAACTTATATTCCTGGTAAGCTATACGTCGTCCAGAGAGTCCAGTAGAGACAGCGTGTACGGATATGATGAGTTACCATCGATAAGCTTATTGGGTCAGAATAGTCAACGATAGTAACGATTTTTTATCTCAAGTAGGCCACAACCCGAGATAGACTGAATGTTAGGAATGGCCGTTAGTCAACATACAGAATGCATGTAACCGCCCGCCCGTTCGTCCTTAAAGTGATGGATAAAACGCGTGCTCTGGAGAATGACTTTCTTACTATTGTTCCTAGTGTTTGGAGGGTGGAGTTACAGATTACCCACTTACCAGGTCTTTCAGTCAAGAGTTCAGCTGTATTCTCCGGTGAGATGCGTTTAACTCCCAACTATAGGACGTCCGCGGTGGGGGTTGGGGGCTACATCCATCGTATGTCCAACAAACTTAGCGGATGTAACACTAAAGATATTTACTAACAGTAATAAAATAATTATGGATTTCCGTAAAACAACGCCTTGTTCAATATTCCTACTTAGACAATTTATACGTATAGTTAGAGTCTCTCGCTGGTAGACAACCGATAAAAACAGGCCAGGAATATTAGTGACAAGCCACGTCTTACACTCGCGATTTGTATGACACTTTCTGTTACTGCGTGAATTGCTCAAAATAGAGGTTAGTTCAGAACTCAATCTTTTTCGACGTGTTCACCGCTGTCATAGTCTATCTATCTAATTGTAAGATTGAGTGTAATCTTAAGATTTTTATATATATTTTATGTACGAGTTGGTGTCATAATGTAGACTGTAGCAATAAATGAACATAATTTTGTGGAGCTTTAATGTCTCACATAAACCTACTGTCTGCATGAGCCCTGTTAATTTAGGAACTCTGAGCATATCAACTCCGGACCTACTACTTTCGATGCACTTACCTAACATTATAAAAGTTGGAGTTGGTCGGTAAAATCAATAAAATAAAATTTGTCATTCAAAAGTGTCATTGACTTTGATTTGATTTGAAATAGGTTTTCATTATGGAATTGGATGACAAACGAGCGTACGGGTCACCTGGTGTTAAGTGATCACCGCCGCCCACATTCTCTTGCAACACCAGCAGAATCACAAGAGCTTTGCCGGCCTATAAGGAAGGTGTACGCGCTTTTTTTGAAGGTACCCATGTCGTATCGTCCCGGAAACACCACACAAGGAAGCCCATTCCACAGCTTTGTAGTACGTGGAAGAAACATAGCGGCACTAAGCCGCTACTTCACGCCGGTATTCTGTGTGAGTGTGGTAAATAACCCGGACGAGTCTGGCCCGTTTGTGCTGACGTCAAAAGACAGTAGCGTGACTCTCCCACTTTCAATAAGCTCGTAGTCGCCTCTTACGACACCCTTGGGCCTGGGACTACCCTATTCTTTTTACGCCTCGGGGAAGCACAGGGCAAAGGCTTCTTAGGTGAATGACTTCATAATAATTGTACTTAGTGATTGTAATGATATGTAGTACTAGTACATGTATGAAGTAACTAGTACATGGTGTTGTTGTTGACTACGTTATTTGAGCCAAAATAAACTATTTGTATTTGTAGTACAGATTCAAATGTTGATTATATCCCTAAAAGTATTATTGCCTAACATTAACACTTTCAACGACTCTATAATATGTTAATGGTTCCATTATAAAATTAAAAATACACAAAAGTGTAAGTAAAATGTAAGGGCACAGCAATTTTATTATATAATTAAATATTATGCATTCTCTTTCAATATATACTTATTCTTTTGTAGCAAGATACTATAATATATATTATTGAGTATTTATTTTTGTAATTTTTTAATGATTATGATATCTCTCGAATTTTTTATACGCTTTATATTAGCTTCACCTGTATGTTTGTATGTTTGTAACCGACTTCTTTGGGCGCGATTTTGACCCACTTTAAACGGCTAGATTTCGTTCAAACTTTGTAGATTTATCGAGGACCGATGACATTACACTAATTTGACTAAAAATGAATAATAAATAATAGTTTAAAAAAAAGCACGCTTTATATAAAATTCAACTAAAAAATAGAAAATAAATTTAAATTGAAAATAGTGTATTTTTTTTAAACTATTATTTATTTATTATAACTCTGAAATATTGCAATAACATTTCTTTACCAGTTATTGATTACAGTGTAATTATTGTTTAAGAATTTGATGTTAATAAACTACAATAGAGGTAGAACTTGAAATATTCAAAGTCTTATTTTTATAGTTATATTAATAAGATGGTCATGGGATGCCTGGGAAATGTTAGAAAATATGTTTTTTGGTTGCTTTGTGTTGAAATAAATATTAGTAAGGTACATATTATCTGTAGTTGATTTCTTGTAGGTATTAAAATGTGTGTCTTGTGTGTATAAAATTTTGTAAAAAACTAAAATAAGGCGTAAACTAAGATATTGCATTGAGGTCAAACCTTGTGGTTTTTACAATGTATGTTATTTATTCACATTTTGTAAAATATGTATTTCGATAAATAAATAAAAAAATCTACCAACAAATACTCATAGGCTCGGTGCCTGTCGGTATTAGTTACAAATATTAACAGTGAAGACTTTAAGTCTTGTCTTCTCTTTACTCCACTTCAATAAACAAAATGAATGTATAGATTTTTACGCCTGTATGGCTTACCACAGATAACATGTTAAAACTGACAAGCCACCTACTCACTTGCAGCGTGCTAATGCAATCATTGCTCGGAATGGGGACATTGTGACAGCTTGAACTTAAGAATTTAGATGTAGCGCTGGAGATGGATTCTTAAGGAACTAAATATTAAATATCATTTACGTATCTGCAGTAGTGCAGTCCCGCATATTAGCATTCTGTAGAACGCCTTTTCGTCCATGGTAAAGTTAAATGCATTAGACCGCGCTGAAGGTCACCAATTGTATGGCCGACAAGATCAAACTGCTTTGAGCGACCCCGTAAGTACACGAGTATACTCGAATGTTCTCTAACATACACATTTTGAAACATTTTGAGACTAAAAAAGCATTTTGAGACTAAGAAGGAATTTGTTTATTATTGGTTGACAAGAGCTACTAACGTGGTCTTGACATGAGGGGTTAATAGCTTTAGTTAACATAAAATGCGGCCCTAAATGCAAAAAGTTACCAAACTAATTCCAATTCCCGGATATTTTTTTAATGATTAGGTTAACATAAAATCATTTAAGCAAGGCAGCCTACACCACCTCCTAAATATCAACAGACCTTCCCCTCTCCTCCTTATCATTGAGACACACAGCTTGCTTTGTTTATATTAAAAAAAAATCTCAGTAAAAACATGGAGACTAATTATTATATTATTATCATACAGGTTATGAATAGACGGTGTTATTCCTTCTGAGAACAATATTATTAGGTGTAATTGTTGCCAAATCCCATTAATATCATAACAACGTAATCTCGTAAGATTTAAAATACCAAAGCATGCAGTGTTTCTCAAAGACATATTATAAAATAAAGGCAATTTAAAAATACCAGACAATAAACTGACATAGATATGGCGCGATTGTATATTGTTATGGGGCAGTGCGGCCGATGTCTTTTCCTTTGTGCTGCAGAAGAGGGCTTTTCGCGCTATTTGTAACCTAGGTCATCAGGAATCCTATTTTGAATAAAAATATAAAAATTTTAATTAGGCGCATTATAATTTATATGTATTAAAACTTTACTTGGTAAGAAAATACTAAATGGTCATGAAAATATAACTTACTTAAAAGATACAACATAAAAATATATTCAGCGGAAAACAAACAATACATTACTACGTAAGATAACTCTATGTTTAACAATAAGTATAAAAAACATTGTCATGTCACTAAATACCTCATACAAATTACGTTAATCGTTAAAAACATGAAGCCAAATAAACTAAGATTAAAGGTGTCGCTTTTCAGTGTGTTGTTACGTCTTAAAAGACATTTAAATAAAATGTTATGTAGAGAGTTATATATTCAATATTGTATAACAGGTTTTGAGCAACAGTTTAATATTCCAAACCTTATATTATTCAACACAGATATAGCTGTGCAAAATAGCTCAACTGAGTAAGATTGTAGAGATAATTTTGTAGTGTGTTTTGAAATACATATCTTGCTTAGATTGCATACAGAATTAAAAATGTTTTTAATGGAGATGTATAGGTACTTTAAATGTTATAAAAATGTGGGGTTGTTCTATGTTTTTATTAAAAATTACATGAAGGTTAATTGTCGATCGAAATATATTATTATAAGTGGTTAAATTAATTTCAAATCAAAATTTATTAATTAATTTAGGTGAATAAATACATTTATGGATACTAAAAGTTATACATTATATCCTCTACCACAGATTAATTGGTAAGTGGTAAGGAATCTTTATTATTCTAAAATTCGTTTTAATTAAAAGCTATACAAAATGATGCCATAAAAATACTCAAATAAACATTATAAATATTCGCGTAAGTAAAAGAAGTAATTAAATACTATGTAAATGTAAAAAGTATTATGCAAGTATTATTTACACATTATAAAAAAAATTAAAAATTATGCTTATGAAATAATTTTTTCATGTAACAAAATGAAGCAGTTTCAACCATATTATTGGAACAATAACGTCCCGCCCCGCGACGGTGCCACAAACAATAGCATTTGAACAAAATTTGTTTCGATTCTAAATTATTTATACATATGATTATTATACTTTATACATAAAATAATCAAGTAAGTTTCAAACGTAAGTAAACGTAATTCTAACAGCCAGCAGCCAAAGAAAAGGTAGAAAAGAAGGTAGCTCATCACGGGCCAAACAAACCAACAGAGATTTGAAATTTGGTCTTTTAAATTCATAACTCACTGTATATCAATGTGTAGTCAAATTAGCACAAGAAAGACATAAAAACAATGAATAAAACAATGTTTTAATATAAATTAATCATTAAATAGAATGTTCTTTTCTCTTTAAATAAATTTCAAGATTTTTTGTCTATGTTTAACAATATAACATCTTACATATGGTTTAAGGCGACTAAATGCCAGCGACCTTGAGCGATATGAGTTCACGGCTGCAGGCCCGCAATCTATGTAACAAAGCCAATATTTTCAAAATTCTTGCGTGGAAAACAGTTTATATGCTTACAATACTCGTTATTCACTACTAATCTGAATAAATGAACCTACACAAAAAAGTACAAGCTATAAGAATAACTTTTCTGAGAGAAGTACCAAAAAAATGCGTCACGCCATGCCAAAAAACTTGTTTAACTTCAAAGAAAAGTGGTAGTTCAAAAAGGCTCGGCAGTGTTAACTATAACCAACAGCAAGCATTAGCAACCTACAAATAAGACTTAAGGATATGTGTAACAGGATTAAGTAGTGCTCATAGCTCGAAATGCTATACTTTCACCACAAAACTTGTCTAAAAACATAATGTTTGCGTGTTTTCTGTTTACTCTTCGCCTTAATTAAGTACCTATTTAACACAACCTCTAGCTTAAGCAATAATCTTTTACCATTAAGACGTATGGAATCATACGCTTGAAGTTTGTATAGCGTCCCTTTGCCTAATCGTTAACGAATACTAGGAAGGTGATGTAATTAAGAACTAATTAAAATTAAGTGCATTGTGAGTAAATAATATTTTAATAATATGACGAACCAATATTGATAAATGCATATGGCTTATAATGAACAATTATGTTAAGTTAAATGCGACTACTAATTAGTCATTTGAATTAATTACTAAATCAGACCTCTTTGACATGTCTAGAATGTAGGCCGACCAATATAAATAATTATAAAGATGTGCAAATAAATCAGTTAGAACATTTGTCACAGACTTTCTATCTTGATGCGATAATGATATCTTGACAAGCGTCTTGAAAAAACACAACTTTAACTACAACTCGAAAATAATCTTGTTTAAAATGAATGTGGTATTTTGGTAGTGTGATAAGTGAAGGAATTTTGGTCTATACGTATATTATTCTTATCCTGATTAACTGACTGACTTATCAACACAGAGCCTACAAATAATAACCTTCAATCCTTATACATAAAGGTCCTTAAAAAACTAAAGTGAACACTAAGAAGAGATTTTTGAAAAGTTCACCGCCTAATGAGCTAATACAAAAGGTCGTTATTTTCAAAAAATTGTAAATTACTATTATTCTTATTATTAGTCTTTTTTATAAGTTTTACCTTGAAAAGGTTGAATCAGGGTTAAGGTAGTATATGTGGAGTTCGTACATTTAAAATTTAGTTGCCAATCACCCTGATAATATAGCCACATTTTTGCACAGCCGCTAAATATGCATCCTTCATGAAAAATAGGGTCTTTTCGATCACTGTTTTTTAAATAATTTCATTTCGAAAATAAATGAAAGATATTTTACATATAAACATAAAAGAAAAACAAATAAACGCAAACATAACTTTAAAATTAACACTATTATTCCAGTGGGCTCTAGAAAAACTTTTGAATGAGTAGTCATTTAGATGTTTTATCACTAACGCTGATTTGTAAAGCTTCTTACGTTAAGTTGAAAACTGAAATATTATTTTTAAAAAGTCATGTTAATAACAATAATAAGAACCAGTTACTTCAATTATAATTACATTTATGTAGATAAAACTCCAAAAACAATTAAAAACTAAACAAAAATTGAAGTATACTTTAAAAAAAATATGGAATGAGTTATTAAGTTTTTGTCACTCTCTCGCAACAATTAACTGTAGTAAGGAGAAACGAGACACACACGAAATAATCATATTTTACAGGAATAGTTTTATAATTACTGTAAGATTTCACGAAATCTTAATAGTTTGCTTTGAAATTGCGAATCGCTTTCACTTAACGTAAATAATATGGGTTATATATATCTTGGCATGCATAGCAAATGTAATATGACCAAGCATTCTGTTTTTAAAACATTTTATATTATAATTAACTAGTTTTAGTATTTGCATTGTTCTGTAACGTTCTGATCTAGATGCAAGACATATAATATGATGCAAACATAATTTCTTTAACCTATCTTCAATGTCGTTTTATCGCTTACATACGGATTGTTATTGAACTTATGCTTCTTTTGGCGCGATGGAGAAAAATTATGAGAGTGAATTTTTACGATGCGCGCGCACACCGACACCTGATTTTACATCGTGAAGTTAGTTCTAGGTGGCATGAAAATCGATAACTATGTTCAAGTTGTATATTCTAGTATTTTTATATTTAGAACACGTGTTTCGTAACAGTACAATTAAACAGTGTGAATAAATAAATATTATTTTGGTGTTTTTATTAAATCAATTTCATATACGACGGTGATAGTATTTACTAATAATTTATTAGTATATCTATATATATTGAATATTAGTGATAAAACTGATTTGAATAAACTGTTTTGAGTGCGTTTATAGATTTGAGGTTAATTGTCGATATGTATAATTAATTTACATCGTTAATAAAATATTATTATTCTAAAAAATATTTTTTTACCGTTTTGTTTTTTTTTCTGGTATATTAACAAATTTTATGTATAAAAAAGTAATAAATTTTCTATACTTGTTTATATTAACCTTAAATGCTGAGTGTTTATACTATCTTTGATCTTAACTATTTGTTCAAATTTGATTTATTTTGCCATACGCCAAAGAAGTATAACTTCTAACGCGTGTACATGACTACACACACTCTTTTTTTTAATTATATTCATTTTATATAAATAAATTAAATTGTCTATGTGGATTTAAGGAACAGTATTATTATTTTGATGAGGACATTGACATCATTATCTAAAAATGATTAAGAGAGACGTTCGCCAGGAAGGTGTCAGGGACATTCGCGCCTTTTATTCAACTCCAAATATATTTTGATTGTTTAAATATTTATAAGTTTTTGCAATTTAAAAACGAATATCCATGAATTTTACTCTCTTTTTCTCTCTATTATCTGTAGGTGAAACTATTCTGATTTTTAATTTTCAATACAAATAATGTAAGGAATAAAATCAAAAAGTTATAAGGTTAATTTCCTTTGCACAGGATGCCGGCAAGCAGTAATGGGTAAGCATTGCTATGTTTCGGTCTGAAGGGCGCCGTAGGTAGTGAAATTACTGGGGCAAACGGGATATAACATCTTATGTCCCAAGGTGACGAGCGCAATTGTAGTGCCACTCGGAATTTTTAGGTTTTTCAAGAATCCTGAACGGCGCTGCTTTGTATTGGACAGGGCATAACAATTACTATCAGTTGAAAGTCTAGCTCGTCTCGTATAAAATTATGTATTAAAACTTAAATATGAAATAGTATCAAAAACAGTAAGAGAGTATAGTTCATATTTTACTATTTTGACCATGCAAGCCTCCAAATAAGTTGCAATATGTGAATAACCTTTAATCGATAGGAAGCATAAATGTTGACTGCTACCGTTAGCCGCGTTAAAGAACTTCGTCCTAAAGCTAATACATATTACATTATTCAACAAAGGGATAGAATATAAGAAACAAGTGATTCATATGAACGAGGGTGAAATTTGTAGGCACGAGACGAAGTAGAAGGTCTCAATACCCACGAGTAGTGGAATCACAATAGTAAGAGAAATATATGAAATATTTAAAGTATAGCAAATTTATTGCAAGTATCAAATTGACATGACGACATGAAGTAAACGAAGAAAGCTTTTTAAAAGTAACTTGACATACTACAAAACTACATTAAGGCAGTTTCTGGCGGACACATAATTTATATGTCAACTGTAACTAACCAGTATCCAGTATCATATTTTGTCAAAACGCGATATAATTGAATTTTTATATTTAACTTTTGCAACTAAACCATGATAGATACAGATTTGTATACAACTTTTGCGCCCGCATGTTTTAATGTGATAAGTAACATACTTTCGGTCCAAATGTCACATCAATTAGACTTAATTAGCCCTCAGAGAATAGTATAGTATAAATAAAATAACTGTACAGTGTTTAGTATAATATAGTTTAATGAATGAAGGATCAAGTATGTAAGTATTTGGGAATACCACCGTTATTAACACTGCTATGTCCATTAGCACTCTTCACTAACGGGAATCTGTTCTGTTTGTTTTTTGTTCAAAATACAATTTCCAATTAAATTTTATTCATCTTCTAACTACGCCAATGAATTTATATTTACTTTAGTAAAAACATTTATAAAATTTTATAAGTGCTGCAAAAGTTCGTTTGCTTATATGTACATGTATTCTTTCTTACGGCCGTTCCCAATATACTATCTAGAGATAGAGGTAAATTACTACCTTCTTCTGTCTGTCAGTCTATTAGCTGTCAATAATCTGAAGCTGTCCCAATATAGACGATAAGTCATTCTTATCGCCAGTTCACTGTTGCAATTTCCATACAAACTTATATTCCTGGTAAGCTATACGTCGTCCAGAGAGTCCAGTAGAGACAGCGTGTACGGATATGATGAGTTACCATCGATAAGCTTATTGGGTCAGAATAGTCAATGATAGTAACGATTTTTTATCTCAAGTAGGCCACAACCCGAGATAGACTGAATGTTAGGAATGGCCGTTAGTCAACATACAGAATGCATGTAACCGCCCGCCCGTTCGTCCTTAAAGTGATGGATAAAACGCGTGCTCTGGAGAATGACTCTCTTACTATTGTTCCTAGTGTTTGGCGAGTGGAGTTACAGATTACCCACTTACCAGGTCTTTCAGTCAAGAGTTCAGCTGTATTCTCCGGTGAGATGCGTTTAACTCCCAACTATAGGACGTCCGCGGTGGGGGTTGGGGGCTACATCCATCGTATGTCCAACAAACTTAGCGGATTTCACACTAAAGATATTTACTAACAGTAATAAAATAATTATGGATTTCCATAAAACAACACTTGTTCAATATTCCTACTTAGACAATTTATACGTATAGTTAGAGTCTCTCGCTGGTAGACAACCGATAAAAACAGGCCAGGAATATTAGTTTACTGAGCGTGACAAGCCACGTCTTACACTCGCGATTTGTGTGACACTTTGTGTTACTGCGTGAATTGCTCAAAATAGAGGTTAGTTCAGAACTCAATCTTTTTCGACGTGTTCACCGCTGTCATAGTCTATCTATCTAATTGTAAGATTGAGTGTAATCTTAAGATTTTTATATATATTTTATGTACGAGTTGGTGTCATAATGTAGACTGTAGCAATAAATGAACATAATTTTGTGGAGCTTTAATGTCTCACATAAACCTACTGTCTGCATGAGCCCTGTTAATTTAGGAACTCTTAGCATATCAACTCCGGACCTACTACTTTCGATGCACTTACCTAACATTATAAAAGTTGGAGTTGGTCGGTAAAATCAATAAAATAAAATTTGTCATTCAAAAGTGTCATTGACTTTGATTTGATTTGAAATAGGTTTTCATTATGGAATTGGATGACAAACGAGCGTACGGGTCACCTGGTGTTAAGTGATCACCGCCGCCCACATTCTCTTGCAACACCAGCAGAATCACAAGAGCTTTGCCGGCCTATAAGGAAGGTGTACGCGCTTTTTTTGAAGGTACCCATGTCGTATCGTCCCGGAAACACCACACAAGGAAGCCCATTCCACAGCTTTGTAGTACGTGGAAGAAACATAGCGGCACTAAGCCGCTACTTCACGCCGGTATTCTGTGTGAGTGTGGTAAATAACCCGGACGAGTCTGGCCCGTTTGTGCTGACGTCAAAAGACAGTAGCGTGACTCTCCCACTTTCAATAAGCTCGTAGTCGCCTCTTACGACACCCTTGGGCCTGGGACTACCCTATTCTTTTTACGCCTCGGGGAAGCACAGGGCAAAGGCTTCTTAGGTGAATGACTTCATAATAATTGTACTTAGTGATTGTAATGATATGTAGTACTAGTACATGTATGAAGTAACTAGTACATGGTGTTGTTGTTGACTACGTTATTTGAGCCAAAATAAACTATTTGTATTCGTAGTACAGATTCAAATGTTGATTATATCCCTAAAAGTATTATTGCCTAACATTAACACTTTCAACGACTCTATAATATGTTAATGGTTCCATTATTTTAACTTTTACATTTAAAACTGATTGTGTCATACGGTCAGACATATTATGGTATTCAGTTGGTGTTATAAGACTTTAAGCTGTTGTAGTTAAACTGTTAACTGTGTGTATACCATTGGAATGAAAGTCTAGGTTTCGTTTTTCGTTGTTGCAATCAGGTAGGTATAGGCTCGCAAGAATATCTATTTACCTAAAATCGAAAGCACTTTATTCATATTGATCAACGAAATGACATTGATGAATGACAAAACTATTCTTTTATTTTTATATTAATCGCCTTTTCCGAAAACGTTGAGCTTTAATGAGATGAAATTGCAAAAAACTCATTGCCACTCTTCTAAATCAACATTTACAGCTTCATGTTCAACATTCAATATAATATGTAAACGATGCAAAATACTCAAACGTCAAATACTCAATTCCTTTAGGGCTCCGTTATGACGATTTTGTATAAGTTTTTATTATCTGTTTTATTATTGTTATTTGTAGAGGGTACCTATTTGTCTAGTCCGAATGAGTCCTAGTAGCACCGCGTCCAAAATTGAACTATTGTGTTTGTCACTCATACTTATAGCTCGTCGTCAAACCCTGCCGCCTTTACGAATCGCAATATCTTCTTGACGCGATTATTACACACAGCATCGGGGAGCAGGGTGTAGTCACCAGGTGGTGTTACGTTTTTGCATTAGTAGGACGCAAACGCAGAGAAGATGAAGAGGCGTTTCATCAGCCTCAAGGCAAACTTTCCAATCAGTTTTATCGTTTTTGATTCCGACCACACTGAGGTGCTTGTTTAGGCGACAGTGCTCAGCTAGAATCCTGGTTATTATGTATAGATGTTTCCTGTTCAATAAGAAGGCTTTATTCACGTATCTATTGTTGAATGCCGCTATCACTGCTTTGAAATGGTTTAAACCTGTTGAGTTGTTCCAGCGTTTAAGTACTTCTTGTTGACATTGATTTCTCAGGGTGTGTCGGATGGCGCTCTTAGGCAGTCCACAAATAGGTTCCAGACCATATTAGACTGCTTTAGCTCCAGCACTTGCGATCTCATCGGCCATTTCATTGCCTATGATTCCGGCATGCCCTGGGACCCATCTGAGAATCACTCTATTCTTCATGCCTAATGAATTCAGGCATTCAATGCAATTTTGACTGATTTTGATGCCGTCAAGTCTGCGTCTAAAGCCAACAATGCTGCCTGACTGTCAGAGTGAATGTATATGTTTTTGTTGAAGTAGCATTTTTGGATATTGGTTACCGCGCATTCTAAATTAATTAATCTGTTTAGTTAGTTATGTTTATATTAATAGTGTTTGTTTAAGATGAAGAGTCAATGTATCAGGCTGGACAATACTGAAGGCATCGTTTCTTTCGACTGGCTGCAGCTTGTGAGGTTTGCTGATTTAGAGTAAGGTTCAAAGTATTTATTTGAGTATAGAACCGCAAATGATATTGACGTCACAAAAAGTGTTATTCAGATAATTCACAACCTTAGTTAGCACAAATCGCTCATTGCGCAGCCGCAGACGTCTATTGTTTAAGAATTGCCAGTCGTATGACTAGGAAAACAATAAGAGAACTATAAACTATCATTGTAATTAATATAACGATAAAATTCTTTGAAGCATTCACGTCGTTTGTTGTCGTTCTAGAATCTGTAGTTTGAATTATTTACAGTTTAATACAGGCAAACGTTTATATTTATTCTGCCTATGGTCAAAGCATTTAATAAAAATTATTGCATAATCGTACAGGATATTTCCACATCTGAAATCCTTAATTGTGATTATATAAATAATATTAAATTAATCCTACTTTAACAAATGTCTCACATCCCGCGATTACTATTTTTATTTAAGAATCAAGCGTGAAAACTTAACCAAATTTAAACATGGAATACTTAATGGCTAGATTGACCAGTCCTTTACCAAATATTGACGTCTGAACTAGTTATCGTTATGACATCTTGACTTGCAAACTTTAATGAGCATCCAATGTAATCTTACAGTATCTGTTTAACGATGTACGTGGAACTTTATGTATTAAATATTTTCTTACACTACAAGTAAATAATAATCTATGACTTATGAGCGATATCACTTGCAACAACTGATAAGAAACCAGATATTTTATTCAGGGCTCATGTGAGAATGTGAGTTTCTTCTTCCACAATTACGGTTAAATGCCTGAACATTTTTTGATTACTTCGTTTGATTCACCAAGTGATGTTTTGACTATAGCTTTTTTAAATCTGATTTTTAATTTATGGAAAGTTTTTATAAATAATATTGTATAAAAGTACTATCACTTGGCAATTAAGATTTTTGCTAATATATTTGAAATAGTAATAAATCATAATATAACAAACACTACTGCTCGCCAAAAAATGAATTTAAAAATAAATTCACAGAGCGGTGGTTCCAGTCAATGCAACGTCAATTTTTCTGTTACATCTGTGAGTATTTGAGTGACCTTTCGTTTATACATACAGATTAACTAATAAAATTTGTATAATTCTCATAAGAAAAGAAACTCCTAAAGTTGAGTTTAAAGTAACACTAGTAACGAGTGAGATAAGATGGCTAGATAAGCTATCAAAAGTAAAAGTCTTTCACAAGATCTGAAACCGAGAGACTCTCCGTTTCCAGTTGAGTTGGTAGAGACACTTTCGAGATTCAGACAAACACAAACATATTTTAGCTTCCATACAGTACTAATCAC
This sequence comes from Leptidea sinapis, assembly GCF_905404315.1. Taxonomy (NCBI): domain Eukaryota; kingdom Metazoa; phylum Arthropoda; class Insecta; order Lepidoptera; family Pieridae; genus Leptidea; species Leptidea sinapis. Next base: position 11,604,313 of record NC_066276.1, read on the forward strand.
AATGCTTGCCACCCATTTTGAGAATAACATGAAGTTTGTCGGTAACCATAAAGATAAACGGAATTCGTCTACTATCAGAAGGATTATTTTTAAAATAAACCATAAAATTATAATTATGTATGTCTTGACACCAAAGCGTTATAGCAATGGCAATTAAATGTTCAAATAATTAAGTACCTACGTACCTAATAATGGGTATTTGCTTAATGATAACAATTCAACAGACATTAAGTTAAGAAACTTATTTCAATGATTCGTGACGAGTTGTGTGTACAGTTGGCAATTTATGTTCAACGAAATTTTATTATAATCATTGAGAGTTTGTAATTTTTGATTATTATTTATCACTTCATGCTAGGTGATCTTCATTGAGTGAAGTTTGTACTTGCGCTCTGCTCCATTAAAATGTATTTTTCAACAGCCTTACTATCCTTAATTTAAATACTGTTGTTGCAAGCTACTAATAACTAAGTTTTTTATTCAAAGCGTGTGATATCTAGGACTGGTTACGTAGGCTCTCAGCGAGTAGGTACAATCTTAAGCCGGAAAGGGCCTTTATTAATAAATATTCTCTGCGTAAAAACCTGTCTTTTAAATTAATATCGCAAACACAGTCCAAGTAATTTTAATTACTTGAATTCTTAACTTGTGCGTTCTATTATTATCAAATTATCATAAATACTGAACATATTTCAAGTGTACACGTAATTTTTAATGAGTAAGAGAAAACGTTAAAAAATTCGCTTGTACAAATATAACATGTACTTCGCAAGAGCCGGTTCGTCTCAGTGAAAACGACTACCGCGATCTTCGAGTCCATTCTCCGTCGCACAACTTGGCACCTGTCCCGTGTTATACATCGTACGTTTCAACATAACTTCAAATTTCATTAAACGTATGCAAACATTCATCAACACTTCACCGCCGTATTCCGCAAATGTCAAGGCCCCAAATTAGTTTTACGATCGCATTAATAACCAAATGATAGACACCCTTTAAACTCAGGCTTGTGTTATTTAAATCATTAAAACAAACAGTAGCTTTGGAAGCACTATTGTCTGTATTGCATGGATTGTATAGTAGAGTGATGCTAAATCGGTGATGTCATCTGATGCTCACCTGAATCCTGCGCATTTTGCAAGTGGTGAATGTGATGTAGATGCGCGTAGTAATGGTGATGATGGAGGATGCACTCCAGATCGGTGCAGTTCAACATTGTCACAGAGCGCCGGCTACTCAGCCGCCGGCCCACGCTCTCTTCACACTTTCACGAGACTGTATCACTAACACTTGCATATATCTTTATCACATCACAGCCGCATCTCTCCAGACACTCCGGACACGGGTCGGTACGGCGCCGCTCCGTTTGCTATCGTCACCGAATCACCAGCACATCACTAGTTTGCACTATCATTTACACATTCACGTGAATACGCGAGATCATTACTGAGCTGCGATTGTAATATTTGATCGATAACGGAGTTCTGCAGCGAAAGGTGCGTGCGCGCAGTATTGCCGCGCCAGTATACACTGAGCTAAGGAACAGTTTCCACCTCCCCTTTGCTCGGCCTCGACCGATCGATGAACACTTTGCTATCATATCAAGCCACCTATTGCCCCGCAGAGGATAATGTGCCGTTCACTGCCCGATGTCCATTATCATCTTCACGTGGAAGTACCTTACACGGCAGTTGGCACACCCGTCCTAATCAGCATGTCCTAGAAACACAAAACAATGCATTCCGCTGTCGCTATAAATTTATTACCGCGTTCTAACGTAAATTTCTTGTTTTAATTTCAATTGTAAAATTTTAACGTTACGAATTCTTTTTAATATTGTAGATGTATAACGCTCGGATATTAAGAGTTTTTAATATTAACATGACTAAATGTAAACAATTTTTATTAAATATCAACAGGCGATATTTTTTTCGTTATCGTGATCAGATCCGCTCAGCGTTAAACAGCAACAATATTATTGTGTTTCGGGCCAGTTTTTTTCTTGTTTCATAATTTCAGAAAAATCACAAACTAAATGTATATCTTTGTTTACTGAACTGATATCGTATAGTTTAATCGGTCAGTCTAATCTCTAATAATCATGCAAGTAAAACATAATGTGTTTTAAGTTTTTGTTTAAAAATAAAAGATAATTTTGTAATAATAATTACAATGGTATAAAATTTGTGTTATAGTGTATCTACAGTTGTTATTGCAAAAATATTAATACAATATTTTGTTATTTATGATTCATTAAAGAAGTGTGCAAAAATATGCATTGATAATTGTACATTTATGCATGGAATGGCGTGTACGATTTAGCATGGCTAAAATTTATAGGGAGAAGAAGTGCAGGAAGAACTTTTGTATCAAAATCACTTTTTTCGTGAGGCACGAAGTTTGTAAGTATAAAGTTGTATCAACACTTCAGTTAGGCTACTGAAAAACCAAGCGCTGACAGTTCTTTTGGCCACCGGATCAACCTAATTATCCAATGCGGAAATGCTGTCTGTATTCTTTGTACACTTCCGCGTAGTGATAATATTTAATTAATGTAATATTAGGTATTGTAAAAGAAAGAATGTTGTACAATAATTGTTTTGTTGTTCATAAGAAAACGCGTTAAATTTGATTAAATTATTCATTCATCTTTTGCGTTCTCAACTATATCAATACGGGCACATACCAAAAGATTGTTGCGAAACGATTTTATATTGTTTGATGGCAGTTCAATATGCAACAATTATCGAAACATACTGCTCAAATTCTCAAGAACATTGAATGATTAATAAATGATCGAATTACCAAAAGGATCCACTTGTTTACAATATTAAATGTTCACAAAATCTTTTGTAATTGTTGTTTTGCGGAAAAGAAGAAATATGTGCGAATGAAATATCCGCAGTGCACCTCAAGGTCTGGGGACCTGCTCGCCGTGAGTACTGAGTATTGGACGCACTTTCATGCGCCTCGGTACAATCAAGTACAATATAGATAGCAGTCTCTTGATGTGAAGGAACGCGGTACAACGCAGGCTTATTTCGTATGCACCGTTTGTTTGAAGAGTTATTACATTGTTCTACCATATAGTGTTACTATAATCACTTAAATTGTCACCACATTCTATCAAATCTGCGATCAAATTATAGCAGCTAAGAGAATTTGAACCTGCTAAGTTATATTTATAAGTTATTGATTCGTGTTTAGGTCTTTTAAAATATTTTCACTGTGTTCATTTAATTTATAGCATAAGTTGTGAGTTGTGACGTATTATTAAGTGTTATTAGCATTAGTTGTTAATCTTTGTGGTTTTTTTAGATGCTAATTTAACCTAGTTTTATATCGGTATATGTAATATGATAAATAAAAAAATAAAAATAAAAAAAAAATATTTATGCCTAAGGCCTATGACCGGTTTACAATTGTTTAATGAAAATTGTTATATTTCATTGTAAAGGTTTCATTTCAGATTTTTCCATCCCTGAGGTATTAAATTTAAAACCAATTCCATGCCTTGGTGTAACATAATATACCTAAATATAATTGAAATATCTGTGTTGTAAATACAGCCTTTTATTAATTGCATTTAAATATTTGATTGGTACGTATACTAGGGTAGGTTTTAATATTTTTATTCTTGTATAATGTAATGTAATGTCTTGTCTCTCTGTTTGTCGTAGCTTATCTATAATTGCTGAACCCATTTAGTATTTTATTTTCATGTATGTACGTTGGCGCACAAACAAAAAGATAAATTGTAAACAATATCGCAATCTACGAGGGTATAGTCGCGGGTTTCATAGCCCTTGTCGGTTGTAATAGATACAGTAATTATAATTAATTCTTAATATATTTTTGAAATAGTTTGCAATTTAATGCATTAGGTAGAATAGTGATAGCGCTATTGTGTTTTGTCACGACTCAAAGTTGTGGTGTTAATGATTTGTTTCCTTATCTGAGTTAACACAATGAATCACTGTTATATAAAATATTTAAGCGCAGTTTCACATTGTTATAAGATTGCTGGTTCCTCGATTGTTGCTGTCTTACAAATCATAATCGTTTTTAATTTTGTATTTATATTAAAATGGTACCATAATGGCACATTTTTCTGTAACCATACATTAGTGAGCAAACAGTTTGTGTTTTAGTTTGAACTTGCTCACAAAATTGTCACACTGAGATATATCGCCACGTACCAATGTGTTTTCGGGTTTCGAATCTGAATGTACGTTTAGTCGACACTTTATTAGGTCGGCAACGCTCTTATGATTCCTCTAATGTTACAAGAGAGCGATAAGGTGATCACTTACCATCAAGTGACCACCATACTCGTTTGACCTACTCTTCCATAAAAAAATATTTGAGTAAGATTCAAGTTCAAGCTTTTCAAGAGTTTTACTTTAGTCAGGTGTTTTATTATCAGGTGAACACCCTGCGTACTAGTCTTGACACTTTTGTTATAAAAATTGTATATTAATATATTTACAAACTTAATAGTAACAGTTCATTCGCCATAATAAATTTGATTTTTCGGTGTAATTTGATTGCAATTTATTGAAGTAATCCCGGATTATTTTCCTTCCATAAGATGAAACCGTTTTCTATCCAGTGGGATAGGTGTTCCAGGGCAGCCACCCTGCGACATAACTTTAATTTTTATATATATAATTCTTCTGTACGTGTGTTGACAGTGAACTCCTCTAAAACGGGTGGACCAATTTTGATGATTTTTTCTGTGTGTTCCAGTGAATTTGAAAATGGCCCATGTTAGTGAACTCCTCCTAACTGACTTTTCAAATTTAAGATGTGTTTAAAGGACAACGTCTGTCGGATTCGCTAGTATAATATAATCTTCTGCAATTGTCGGCTAAATTCACCAACTGCTTATAATATACTCCCCCTCAACTTGCTCTAAACAAGAGGTCATTGTCGCTGAGAGGATAATATTATTTTGTCGCTACGGTGCCTTCTGCTTGTAAACTTATTAGATTTTCAAACATAAATTTAAACAATGTAAGAATATTTTTCATTTAATTCATAATTATAACATTAGAAATAAGGGATTGCTTGTTACTAATTCTAGTAGGCTTCATAACATAAATTGAAAAAAAAAAGATAAAACTGGGTTGAAAAGTATTTTGTTTTGCGAAGAGCCTAGGATTATTTATGAATATTTTTTTACAAAAGCTTATAAGAACTCGATCGCAGCGCCACCAATATGGTCCAGTTGTAAATGTAAACCATCCAGGCATTCACTGAAAGAAAGAGACAAAATCTGTGTAGCCATTTAGGCTTGGCATCGATCACATGCTCTAGAATTTATAGATGTGTGTATGTCCTTAGAAGACTGAGGAGAATGGCTGCATATAAATTATCTTTAATAGCACATCATGGATATGTCGCGTCAGTACTCAGATACGGTCTTCTCACCTGGGGAAATGGCGCAGGAGTACATCAAGCATTTGTTGCTCAAAAAAATATATTCGTTGTATATGTGGAGTTGGTCCGACCTATTCATGTGAAGACTTATTTAAAAAGTTAAATATTTTGACATTGCCCAATATGTGTATATATGAGGCGTGTAAATTTATAAAACAAAATAATCATTTATTTAAAAGGGCCATTGAATTGAATCCTTGTTCCCGATTACCGGATAGACTGTTTTATGACCACTGTCCCAGAACAACATATACCTAAATAGTAGCTAGGCAATGTGTATAAAATTATTAAATCATCTACCTCTAGAAATAAAATACTTACCACAGAGACGATTCACTGGACTTCTGTTTAAATGGTTAGTCGACAATTTTATTTATAATGTTAAGGATTTTTTTAAAGTAAACTTTTTGCATGCTGATTTAGATTAGCCTATTAGAAGACACTGCAATAAATTTAAGATCTATAATGTATCTGTATTCAATGCAATAAAAAAATTTCATTTCACAAGCACAGCATACACAGAAATAATTTATAAAACGACTTGTATTAACATACAAAGATATTGGTAGTTCATTTAAATAAAGGAGTACAAATGAAGGAGTTAATTATTATGGTACGGAACACTCTGCGTGAGTACGGCGTGTTCTTGACCGATTTAAGTTTCCGTATGTGACGTATCTAATGCGTGCGTGTGGTCCAAACAAAGCACTAATTAAAGATGCACAATTAATTCAATTGATACCAGGAACCAATGTTATTAGTGGCCATCACTACATTTATAGTCTTTCTCACAAATACTTAAGAACGCATTTTTTTGTTTTAGTGCTAATTGCGATTTTAGCCGACTTTAAAAAAGGAGGTTCTCAATACGACTGTATTTTTTTTGTTATATTTTTTTTGTTTGAGAGCTGCTGCTTCCCCGTGTCTCTTGTCAGATCTGAGAATGGCATCTATGGGATAACCATAAAAGTCTTAAATTTCCATTAAGAATATGCGCGACAAATTGAATTAAATTATTTTGATTGTATAAAAACACGCAACTGTTTTTATACTTTTTAGTGGTTTTACGTCTACTGTTTTTGAATTGTTTTTTGAAATAGATTGTTTTTTTGTTAAAATTATTTCATAATATTTTCATTTCAAAGTCACAAAAGCAAAGATCTACCTTTATTGTTACTTTTATTTTATTTGATAGTTTTAATTAGATTTTGATGAAATTTACTAGAAAACCGATAAAACCAATGAAGCCAGATTTTGTCTATCGCTCGCCGCTGGCAGCATACCTACATTGATATTTAGTAGTATTTTTAAGTTAAGTTAGTAAGCGTTGTGTTCATAATTTTAAGGAGGATTTTTGAGAAGTTAGAATGTAATAATTAAAACTGACTGCATATTTACCTTGTAAACTTAACAGCTACTCTACTTTTCCCGCTAGTAAAAAAAGGGGTGGAAACAAGTTAGAGTTCCTAGAACTGAGCGCTTTTAAACTATAATAATGAAATACTTAACACGCTGTTATACGAAAATTATGCAATACATACTATTGACATTTCAAGGGGCAATTGTTAGTCTGTCATGTCAGATTAATATTAATCTTGAAATCACGAACATTTAGATGATTTTAACTAATCCCTTAATACAGACTGACTTCAATTAACTTTGAATGGAATTGTTTTTAAAGTGAGAGTTGTTTTGATGTTGGGTTAACTTTGAAAGGGATTGTTTCAAAAGAACAGCCACAAAATTAGTTTAAATTCTTTAAAAACAGTCATGATTTAGAAAACATAAGATGTTTACCGCGGATATTTAGACTATTTGCTATAAACGTAGGTACAGTTATATTTATCTATAATGTATATACCTAATTTGGGGCTAGTTAATGTGAGTGAAGTAATATTAAGTGTGTTAATTATATATACTTAAATGAATAATCAATAAGTATAAAATTTTGTATATATTTTGTCACTCTATAACCTAATTAATAATTTCACATTTATATGCCTGTCTGTGTATACGGTAAGCATTACGTTTGCTAAAGATACAGTCTTTGCTTTTGAGATTTATTGATTTTTAAGGCTTTATATTTATTTTAGTAAATTTTATACAAACAGACAGAATGTGTAATATCACTTAAATATAACATATTTAGAATAATTCTCATCCATATAATATAACTCACTTAACTGTTAATACCAACCACACATACTGTTCATACTCAATATTAATACAATTCTTAATAAAAGCTATTTAAAACAATGTCAGACGTCCTTACCGCGCGTCCTATTAACATAATAATTAACAACAAAACAATTTGAGCCACTGTATCGCCATGTGACTTGCAATAACGATCAGGAAACTCAATGAGTTTTCCTTTTGGGATGTGTTTGTCCTTCAGTGACCTTGACAGAGGGCGACCTGCGGCAAGGACCAACACGTTAAGACTAAGACGGAAGCGACATGCTAAAGGAAAATGTATAGTTTTCCTTAAAATTTGTTACTGCCAGTTAATGCAATGGTAACTTATAATGAATATTTTGACAAGTTTTAATGCAAACGACTACGGAACACAAGTTATCCTTAACTCTTTTATTATTATAAAAATGAATACTTCTTTAGGTTCACTTTATTTTGTGAGTATTATTAAATTATTACCAAGTATTAATAGGTATTTAAGTATCCCTCCCTACTCTGTCGTATTACTGAGAAATTTATGCTTGGCTATGTAGCAAGATTTATTTACCAGAGTAATTTATACACGATTATAATTATACAAATTATAAATGTACATAAATGTACGTAACTACATAAAAAAGAAAGAATACAGAAGAACAAAAATAGTTAATTTTGAATTAAAAATGAAGTTTTCACTTATATCTTGATATGCTTATGTACACACCCCTTTATTATATACTAACTCAACATTTGAATACCCGTTATATGTGCCCGTTACTTTTACTTATAACACTAAAAATTTTGGTTTTCTTTTATCGCATTTGAAACGGTTTTCAAAGTAGTTACTTCCACGTACAACTACACTGTTGAATGATATTTCTTGTTTTTTTTATGGAAAAGGAGGACACACGAGGATACGGATCACCTGGTGTTAGGTGATCACCGCCACCCACATTCTCTTGCGACACCAGAGAAATCACAGGAGCGTTGTCGGCCTTTAAGGAAGGTGCACGCGGTTTTTTTGAAGGTACCCATGAAGTATTACCCCAAAAACACCGCACAAGGAAGCTCATTCCACAGCGTTACTGTACATGGAAAAACGTTCTTTGAAAACCGCACTGTGGAGGAACGCTACGCACGCTTTGTGACGTGTTGCGCTAAGGTGGTATTCGACAGGAATCAGGTCAAAAAGCTCCTCGGAACACTCCCCGTGATAAATGCGGTAGAAGGCATACAATGAAGCGACGCGGACGTCTCTACGCATCGGTAATCTAGCCGTTCACAGAGCACTTCAAGCAGCTTTGCGTTGCATGCGGTCCAATGGTTCGAGCTGATACCTACTATGCTTTAAGTAAGAGACTTTGTGGAGCGGAGCAGGAGGAACACCTGCAGTAGTAATTTTACACAAAGTTCGAGTAATTTTTGTTATCTATTTATTTTAATTACTAATAATACTATAAATGATCACCAGTCAAATTTAGCGCAACAAAAAATTATCATACATACATACATACACGGAATGTGCAAAACATGCAAAAAGCTACCAAATTTCAACCTCCTTTCGAGCACCACCGATTTATGCAGAAATATGTGGGGTGGCAACACTGTCCTAGACAAACTCTGCACATCCAGTCAGTTATACTTCTACTGTGTTAGCTCAGAAGCTGATTCAGGCGCTATAAATTGTATTATACATTACCTCGCTTATCAACTTCACTATGTTAGCTACGTTTTAATCCATATGTACTATAGAATCACCTAACATGAAATATCGATCAATATATCCTGTTACTATAGGTTATCAAAGTAAAATTATGTTTAAAGTATTGAAATGTAGACTTTATCTAATTGAGGCATAATATTACCATTTCATTACCGCCTGTTACTTGATAGTACATATGTGTAGATAATATAAGTCGTAAAAGTTAAATAACATAGCTATTAAGAAATATAGTCCTGTATCCCCTAAGTGGGGTTATCTCCGCGACGATCATCGGAAACGTTGTCGGGAAATAATTCGACCTCGAGTTGATGCGCACATATCTCGCATTGGTCATTTTCTACGTCTCACACCTTTGGTGATCAAAGTGGCTTACACGAAGCTTCCGAGATTACTTAATTTGTATATGCGTTCTGAAATTAACGAAGATATTTTTGTAACACATGATTTTATTTTAAGAAGCTGGGTACCTTAAAAAAAAGCGCGTACACCTTCCTTAAAGGCCGGCAACGCTCCTGTGATTCCTGTGGTGTTGCAAGAGAATGGTGGCGGCGGTGATCACTTAACACCAGGTGACCCATACGCTCGTTTGTGCTCCTTTTTCCATAAAAAAGCTTAATAAGGCTTGCAAACAAATAAACTGGATTCAAAAATTTGATTGAAGGCTCGAATGGACGTTTAGAAAGTGTAGCAAATCCAATTTTTAAGTTAATCCAAAATGTTAAGTTAGTCAACCACAGACACATAATTACAAACTTTTAATATTTCAAACTGTCAGCACGTTTAGAGACCACAATATGAGACAACAATTCACGCTGAGAGTGGCTCAACAATAACTAGTTAATTTTACGATTAATGTGTTCTTAAATTACATAGGAAGGCAGCATCATCATAATGTTGGGGCCCAAGGCACCAGATACTGGTTTGTAGTTGTCCAATCAATTCGCTATTATTCAACTTAGGTCGTTCACTCGAGATGATCAGTTGTGTATTTTAGTAAATAGCGACTTCGTTATTACGAGTACAATTCATCCAAATGCAAAAATAACAAATTAAAATTTTAATATTTTTATTCAAAATAGGATTTGACATCATTTATTGAAAGTCAAAAACTACCACCTATTCCAAAATGAATGCGTCAGGCCAGAGAAAAACGGGGGGAAAAAATCAGCGGGTTTTTTTTTCATCAAAAAATATGTTTTCAAAGTTTTAAAAATTATGTTTAATAGCCTGAGGGCGTTCGCTCCATTCCCAATCTGTGGTATCATTAAGAAAGTCATTTATGTTATTGTAACCTTTACCACACAAACGCTTTTTAACAATTCTTTTGAATAACGTAATACTTTTGTTTAACATTTTCTGGGATCTTGTTGTAAAAGCATATACATCGCCCCACAAAAGAATTACTAACTCCACTTAGCCGAGTAATAGGCATTATAAGCTTATGTCAGTTCCTGGTGTTAACATTAACAAAACTGATAAAACACATCTCTTTAAGTCTATAAGGTTATTGAAATGAACATTTCTTTAGGTGGATAAACTCTTATTTTGCAATAGCCATAATGCAAGAGTTTGTGCAGTGTATGCAACTCACGTTTGAGACCTCGAAACGACTAATACGAAGTGAGCATAGTTGTATTTCATAGCAACTTCGTCTTGGCCAATATTTTATTTTCTTTCGTGTCTTCATAAGCACACACTATTATTTTTATGGATGAACAAACTTAGGACACCATAGAAATCTAAGGAGCATTGCCGACCTTTAAGGTGTGTATATAAAAAGTTTTTTTGAAAGTCTCCAAGCCATACCGGCTCGGATGTTTGCCCCGCGCATCGAGAATTATTATTGATGTGAAACTTCTTTATCCTATGATACTTTTGAGAGAATTTTTTATATCAACGTAAAATAATGTCACGGTTTTCGGTTATGCGCCATGTTGTTTTTTTATCAAATTTTTTTTCAATTCAATTCAATTCAATTTTCTTTATTTGCGAATTTGGGTGATATACAGGTGTTGAATATAAACAAAAATACATGAGCAGCCAAACTCTGCTTAATTACAGCATGCAACTTTTAAAAAGACATATTACTATACTATTATATAATGTTCTTCATATTCTATTCTATTCTATTCTTCCTACTGTGGCTTCTGTGGAAGATATACCACAGATTTGCCAGAATCACGTTAGATTAGACTACCAAGCTTTGAGTATGTGTCTTCTAAGTTTAACGGTAATAATCGGTGTTCAGATTACATAAAGTTTAATTTTCTAATAATATCTGAAACAAATAATATACATGCTTGTAAGACTATAAATGACATACACAAATAGAAATACTTAAATAATTAATTAATATAAGTACTAAATAATATTTACAACTTAATCTTATTTATTTTAATATATTTACACAAAATATTTACAAAAGGAGTGTAAACTAGGGAGAGGAGACATTTAACGGAGGTTGGACGGGGGACTTCAGCGGGTATATAATTGTGCAGAGAAGATCGCATTAAGGGACAACTAAAGAATAAATGATCCATGTTTCCCTCATCAAGGCCACAATCACAGAGAGAATGATCCCTAATTCTAAGTTTTGCTAGAAAGACTGGAGTGCAGGCATGGTTTAAACGTAAGCGGCATATAGTTGAGATTATTGTTTTATTATGAATCCTACATTTTGAGAACCAAGGTTTTTGAGGAATTTCTGGTTGGAGTTCTCCATAAAATTTGCCTTTTAAAGTTTTGGAAACTTGCCAAATGTTTGACCAACTCTCATACATCTTGGGTTTCAGGGTAGAGCACAAGTCATGAGTGAATATTTCTGAATACTGAAAGGAACCTGAATGAGCAGCTGATCTAGCACAGGCATCTGCATTTTCATTACCAGAGATGCCCATGTGACCTGGAATCCAAGCTAAAACTATGTTAATTTTGAGTTCATAGCACTCTTTCAAAGTTTCTCTTATTTTGAGAATGATGGGAAACTGACTTTTTGTCTTAAACGGATTTGAGAGAATTGATTGGAGGCAACTTTTAGAGTCTGAAAGGATAATAGAATTGTTCATGTTGTGAGACTTAACAAATAGAATAGCTTCAAGAATGGCGATTGATTCCCCTGTAAACACAGAAGTGGTGGGTGGGCAGCTATAACTCAGTATAATTCTTGTTGAGGGAATCCATACTGCAGCCCCAACCGGACTCATGTCTGTTTTTGAAGCATCCGCGTAGATTTTATACCAATGTCGAAAATCTGAGTCCATTATATGAGAAAAAGTTTTATTTGCTTCTATAGAAAACTTATCAACACCTAAGTCTAAAATTACTGAGGGTTGGAAAGTAAGAGCATTGAAAGGCATAGAAAATAAAGGCAATTTAGAATATTGAAAGAGAGGGTTAGAGAGCTGAGAAAATAAAAGGTAACTATTTATAACGCAAGGTCTTTTGTCTTCAGGTACAATATTATTATCATTGTATAAAACAGCTAATTGTTCTGATTTTTGGAGTAAGGGATGAGCTCGGCAGCCAGCTAGTTTAAAGAAAAATTTATTGGCAAGGAATTGTCTACGTAGTGAGAGGGGAGGATCCACACATTCTACTTGCATTGCATTAATAGGGCTGGATTTCATAGCTCCCAATACTAAACGTAAACATTTAGCCTGAATTCTGTCCAATTTATTTAGACCTGCTTTGTTTGCTGGGATTAAGAACATAGTGCCATAATCTAAATGAGTGCGAATTATGGCATTGTATAGTAATTTTTGAGTGACGGGGTGAGCTCCCCACCAGACACCAGACAATGAGCGAAGAATATTAATATTTTTCTCACATTTCTGTGAGACATAATCAAAATGCTTGACGCCAGATAATTTGTGATCCAACCAAATACCCAAAAACTTAACATTATTAACAATTGGTAGATCAACATCATAAATTTTAATTTTAATAGGTGGAAGAATTCTTTTATTTGTAAATAAAACTACCTTACTTTTAGATGTTGATAGAGACAGTCCATGTTGTGTTAAATATTCAGAAAGATAATCAAGAGCATTATTTAAATGATTAGATGAATCTTGTATAGACTTGTCAGAAGAATACAGGACAATGTCATCTGCATATTGCAGTAACTGACAGAAAGGTGTAACGGTACTGTTGAGGTCATGGGTATACAGATTATAAAGAAGGAGACTAAGGACTGAGCCTTGAGGTAAACCTTTCCAAACTGACTTAGGAGGGAGGTAAGAGGATGGACCTTTAATAGTGATGGATCTCTCCATTAACATGTTACATATGAAACGGGATAACTTCACGGGGATACTCAGCTGGTTGAGTTTACTCCTGAGTAGGGGAAGTGAAACGTTATCATATGCAGATTCTATATCAAGAAAAACTCCCACAAGGTGTTCTTTTCTGAGGAGTGCTATTCTAATGTCAGTTGTAAGGATACCTAAGCTATCTAAGGAGCTCTTGCCCTTTCTGAAACCGTACTGGGAGTTGGAAAGGAGATTATTGGTTTCAACAAACCACTCAAGTCTTTGTTTAATCATGATTTCAGAAACTTTTGCTAGAGCAGAAGAGAGGGCAATTGGCCTATAGCTGGTAGCTTCAGATGGATTCTGACCAGGTTTAAGTAATGGAATAATTACCTGATTTTTCCAAGGTGGAGGGATGGAACCAAGATCAAAAAGGTTATTGATTATGCTAAGATAATATTCCTTGGTTGTAGATGATGAATTTTTAATGAAAGAGTATGGGATTCCATCTGCCCCAGGAGCAGAGTCAACTAGGCCATCCAGAGCAAGAAGAAGTTCAGAGAATGAGAAGGGGGACTCTAAACTGTGAGTTGAGGCAAGAGGGATTGGGGGGGATGGAAAATAGTCCATATTTGGAACTGAAGGGGGGGACATCCTATCTGAAAAGGAATCAAGCCATACAGAAGGATCCACATTAAAATCACACACTTGATCACAAAATGAACCTCTAAATTTTTTAATTTGTTTCCAGACAGTTGAGGATGGAGTGCTTGGTTTTAAATTCTGGCAAAAATTAATCCAACCTTGTTTTTTCTTTTTTCTGAATAAATGGGTAGCCTTCGCCGCCACTTTTTTATAATAAATAAAGTTTGACATGGACATGTTTCTATTGTAATTTAATTCAGCTAATTTCCTTTCTTTAGCAGCAGCAGTGCACTCAGAGTCCCACCAAGGAGTTGAAATCTTATTTGAAACAGGTTTTTTTAAAGGGAAGTTGTTGTCAGCACATGTAATCATGGCATTAGCTAATTTATTATAATTATCTACTGCATTAAAATGGTTAGTGACTGGAAACTCAGCAATTTTTTTATCAAGACAAGAAGAATATTTAGGCCAATTTGCTTCTATTAATCTATATTTAAGAGATGGGGAAAAATTTTGGGGTGGAATTACTTTGTCAGGGATAGAAATTATTATAGGAAAATGGTCACTACCATGGGAATTATGTAAGATGTTCCAAGAAAGGAGAGGAGCCAGACACGGAGAACATAAGGTGAGATCAACTGCACTTTTGGGATTTTGAGAAGGAGAAACCCTTCGGGTTGGAGAGCCATCATTGATAATGCAGAGATTGATTTCATCAAATACATCCAACAGGGAAAGGGCAAAATAGTCAGTGTGACTTGAACCCCATGAGGGATGATGGGCATTAAAGTCTCCCATAATAATAATAGGAGGGGGAATAGACGATAACAAAAGGAGAATATCTGCAATCATAGTTGATTGCGGATGGGGCACATAGATTGATACTAAGGAGAAGTTCATTACCTTTGCTGCAACAATGTTTATACCAGGATGGGGATTAGGAAGGATAATTGGGGAAAGGGAAGGGTGCGTCTTATAAATAAGGCGCAACCCGCACCAACACTTTCTGCTCTATCATCCCTAAGGCACATATAGCCGGGGACCCTGAAGTGAGTTCCAGGGACCAGCCATGTCTCAGAGATGGCGATGGCAGAAGGAAGATATTTATTAATTAGGTGTATAAGGCTGGGTTTTTTAGGACGTAGGCTTCTGGTGTTCCATTGAAGAATGGACACTGGGGCCATGAATTTTACCAATAGATAAGATTTGTGATAGTTGATGGGCAACGTTGGACGGTAGGCTAAGATTGTTCTTGGTAATCAAAGAGAGTAAGATTGACAGGAGGGCCTCCAAGAGGTTATCATCCTGTGTTGATGAAGAAGAAGAAACTTGGTGGTTTAGGGCAGAGCCATTTGGGAAGGCTGAAGGTACATCAGCAATGATAGCTTGGTGAGCAGCTCGATCATAAGGTTTACTCAATAAGGGTTTGGAACGTGGAGAAGAAAATACAGTTTTCTTATAGCTGACTGTGGGAGAAGGAGTGGGTGTCTGGCTCATGTGTGCTGAGGAGTAGTTATGGGATACAGAGGGGTTACGGAGAATTTCTGAGTATGGCCTCATCACCTTTGGGCAACGATTTGAGGCCTCCTCATAGGAAATGTTCTCTTGGGACATAATAATTTTAATTGTTTTTTGTCTGCCCAGTTCAGGGCATTCCTTGTTTGTGGCAAAGTGTTGTCCTGAACAGTTAATACAGATAGCATCCTTTTCAGTTGTATCACATGAGCTACCAGCATGAGCTTGAGTACATTTGTAACATCTTGGGTTAGATCTGCATACAGTTTTGATGTGACCAAATCGGCAGCAGTTAAGGCATTGGATTGTAGGGAAAAGGTAGGTTTCAACAGGGAGGGAATTATGGAAGAGGAATATTTTTTCAGGAAGCACTTGACCATGGAAAGTTATTACAATTGTTTGAGTAGGTAACCAAGTAACTTTACCTTCCTCAATGACCTTTCTGTTGAATCTGCGAGCTTTTAAAATCTTACCACAACCAGTGGGAAGACTGACAGACTCCACAAACTCGTTCATAGATAAGTCCACAGGAACCCGGCGGACTATACCCATCTTGGTTATGTTGAAGTTTGGGATTGTTGCTGTATATTTATTGGCAGATAATACAGGGTTATCTAAAAATTTGTTTGCATCACCAGACGATTTGAATGTGACAGCTATTTTATTCCTACCGATTTTTTTTATGCCGTCAGGGCAAATATTTGGAATTTTATGCCTATGCAGTAGTTGACCGAATTTGATGGGCTTTATAGTTTGGCCTGAGGTAGGGTCTTCCTCGATACGAGAAACATGGATAATAAATGGACCTTTATCAAAATCCGTATATTGTTTAAAACCAATAACTAAACTTGGGTCACAAAATACATTCTGAATGGACGCCGAAGCCAGATCTGTATCAGTTATAGTTTTTTTTGCAGCGTTTTCTTCTGAGCTGCTTGTATGTTTACGCCGTTTTGACCCGGCGAGTGTGGGGATATCCGGAGGGTCCGGAGGTTCCGGGGGAGAAATCTCCATTATTAAACGGTTAGTAAAATGTAAAAGGGTTGACTATGTTAATTGTTAATGACTAAGTACTTAATCTTACCAAAATAAAAACAATCCACCACCAATGAGAGAAAGGTAAACTCCTGTAATCAAAATAACAATAGGCTACGGTAGACAAAGCCCATAAAAAATGATAACTGAATTTCCGAACTCGACTCACGCGTGGTAGCTAATCTCCTTTTTCGTTCTTCATATTATCATCTAAATGTCGAAAATCTAAATGTCAAAAAACTAAATAGATGTCAAAAACAATATTTATAATAGTTAAAAAAATTGTCCGTGAGGTAATCACTGATTGTATAATATGTCTTATCTATTAGGAACATTTTTAACTTTTTTTTAAAATTCGGGATCTCCTCCGTTTCTATAATAACCCTGGGTAAGTGATTATATAAACGAGGCCCAGCGCAGAAGAGGCTTTTTGTAAAATGGGCACAATTACTGGGTGGCTGTTGGAGCTCAATGGGATGTCTTTTGCTCTTGCGGTTATGAAATAAATTTAAATTACTTTTTACAAATATAATAATTTCATAAATATACAGACATGGCATTGTGAGAATTTTATATTCTTTAAAATACGGCTTGCAGCTATCTGTCATTTTTAATTTAAAAATGGCCCTTAAACATCTCTTTTGTGCCTTAAACACAGCTTCTTTTTCACTAGAATTACCCCAGAATATAATACAATATCTTAATAGCGATGCCACATATCCAGGGTAAACCGTCAGTAGCACCGACACGTTTACAGTTTTACCCAACATATAAAGTGCAAAGGAGAATTGCCTTAACTTAGTGCAAATATGATCTAAATGTTCCTTCCAATTTAAAGTACAATTAATATTCAGACCTAAGAATTTTGTTACATTTACTTCGTTGATAGTTTTACCTTCATAATTTACATTCAAAGCATACGATGTTTTTTCTCTGAGCTTAAAAATCATTAAGTTCGTTTTATCTAAGTTGATTATGAGTTTATTACGATTAAGCCAGTTTATTTTTATATCTAGTGTATTCTTAACATTAATAATAAGGTCATTTAAGGTTTTGTTTGCAAATATAACTGTACTATCATCAGCAAACAAGACCATGTCATGGTGAGTTACATATTTTGGTAGATCATTGATATATATAATAAATAATAGTGGCCCTAAGATACTTCCTTGAGGAACGCCGCGTTGAATTACTTTCGACTGTGAATGGTAATTAACAAGCTTTTTATATTTTAGGTTGACCTTAGTAATCTGTGTTATTTGTTTTCTATGTGTTAAGTATGAATTAAGAAGGTCTAATACGTTACCTCTTACACCGTAGGCATAAAGTTTCTTTAATAATATTTCATGGTCAACAAAATCAAAGGCCTTGGTTAAATCCATAAATAAAGCACAGACTGGAACCCTATCATTTAAATTACGCATGACAGAATTAAGAAATTTGTAGACTGCCATGTTTATATTTTTATTCTTTCGAAAGCCAAATTGTTCCTCTGCAAACAATTTATTTTTTTCAAAATAACTATTCAAAGACTCATAGATAACCTTTTCAAATATTTTAGAAAGAATGGGGACAAGTGCTATGGGTCTATAGTTATTCATCGATTCCTTGTTAAGTTTCTTGAAGAGTGGTTTTACTATTACAGTCTTCAGTTTATCGGGAAACACACCTTCAAAAATACATAGATTAATGATACAGCTGAGTACCGGTGAGATTGTTAGAGATACAAATTTTAAAATCTTAGTAGTTATTTGATCATATCCAGTACTATTTGTATTGTTGAGCGATTTAATAGTCTTATTATCATCAAATGGGGTTGTAGGTTTTAAAAATAAAGAATTGTAATTATTACTTTTAATCACTTTGGTAACTGAAGTATTGTCATTTTGGATGTCATTATTAGGATATTGCTTAGTAAAGAAATCATTAAAAGAATTTGCTATTTCCAACGGATCTTCAATTATCTTACTACCAATAATTATTCGATTTATCTCTTCCTTGGGAGCGTTTATTTTATCATAATTAGATTTCACAATGTTCCATGTTGCCTTGGATTTATTAGGAGCACAGTTGATTTGATAAGTGTTCTGAGATTTTTGCGTTAATTGTATGATTTTGTTTAACCGTTTAGAGTATTCTTTCAGTTTACTTTTATTATTATCACCACGGTTTTTTCTGTATTGCCATAGTAATGCACGTTTTTTCTTAGAACAATTTTTAATGCCCTTAGAAATCCACCTTGGTCGTTTTTGCAGATATTTTTTTATTTTTATTACTGGAAAACACAATGAATAGAAAAGTATAAGTAGATCGTGATGAAAATGATTAAAAGCAGACTCAGGATTGTTAGTCTCATAAACCTCATTGAATCTAAGACAACCTAGATATTCTCTAAATTTTTCCAGATTTTCTTTACTATAGTCACGTGCTTCTGAAAACCAATATTTCAAACAGTAGCTTACTTTAACCGGACACGATAATAATTGCGCCGTATGATCAGATAAAGCACAGTCAAAAATGTTACCTTTGCACCCTTTAATATTATGGATAAAATGATCAATGCAAGATCCACTAATTAGTCTAGTAGGTTCATTATAAGCTAGTTTAAGATTAAATGTTTTTAAAAGCTGAAGAAAAGTCCTAGATACTTTGGTGTCATTAAAAGTATTGATATTGAAATCACCGCAAAGAATTATTTTCTTTTTACTATAGCAGAACTCTTGTAGGAGAGAATCAAGATTGAGAAAAAAGGTATTAAAATCAATCTGTAAAATTTTTGGCGGTCTATAAATACATAATATTAAAATTTTATGTTGTAAAAGTTCCACTGCACAGCATTCTATTATATTGCTTTGACAAAATTTAGTAACGAGAAGAGCTTTAAACTTATGTTGCTTGTGAACTAATATATATGAGCCTCCATATCTATTATTTCTTGTAAAATGAGCTCCTAGTGTATAATTAGTGATATTAAGCAAGCTGGTATCATGAATTGTCATGTTGTGCTCAGTGATGCATAAAACGTCAACTGTAATATTTTTATCAATAAAAGAATCTAACGTTAATAGTAGAAGATCTGATTTATTGATGAGTCCATTAATATTCTGATGCATTATATTTATTTTATTGTCAGGTGTCGTTGTAATATTACTTTTAGTAGAAGTATCATCTTTTAAATTGTCTACCCCGCTCATCGGTAGCCTGTTATTAATATTAGTTTGCACGTTAGCATTGGAAAACTGTTTATTCAGCTGCTGGTCATCGTTAGAAAAATTTAAACCAGATTGTTTCGATGGTAATAATAATAATTTAAAGTAATAGGGGATTGTCCCCTTTTTCTCTCGACTCATTGAATTAGGTTTATTCAAAGGTTTATGTGAATTTAGTAAATATTTTTGAGAATGAAAGTAGTATGGGAGGGTCCCCTTCTTATATGTTTTTCCCTTGTTATTAGATTTTATAATTGTTTTAATACCGTCTATATATTTTTTTTTATAGTGAATATAGTCTAATTCTATGTTTAATTTTGAGCACAAGTTTCTTATTCGGTTTTCCTGTGTATTTCTTAGATTGTAATTGTAGTTTGAATGAACAAAACCACAGTTTTTATAGTTTTGTGTTATCAATTTTATATTTTTATTTAACAAACCACAGTTCAGGAATTGATTTTCATATATATTTACTACAAAAACTCTAGTGTTTTTAAGAATAGATAAAACATGGCTAAGCTCAGAGAACAATTTATAGGGATTTGTATCATTTGCCCCAATTCCGATTATTACAATATCATGTTTAGAAACATTTTTATAGAAGTTTTCACAATTACTTAATATTGCTGACGAATCAGCAAACGGTTTTATTAACCCATAGATTGAATAAGTATTATTCAACGAATTGAGCCTACTTTGATGCAATGCACTCGACAAGTTACATATTTGTTGATCGCCTATTATAAAAATATTAGGTATTTTAGAAGTACCCTCATTGATCTGTTGCTCTTGAGGTGGGAGGTCGTGATAGAAACATTGTTTATTTACAAATTTAAAGGTTTCATTTGTGCGGTATAATTCGTCTTGTTGATCGGGTACTATCTGCTCGGTATTTTTTCAGTGGTGTAGTACATTCCTTGTAAAGATTACTACATGTACTATCGGATTGCAATGGTGAACATCTTGGTGTTTTAATTTTATTTAAGTTATTTATTAAAAACGCTTTCAATCATTTGTGTTATTCTTATTCATGCTGATATCTTACCAGTGGGAGGCCCCTTTGTACAGTTTGCTGGCTAGATTATGGGTACCACAACGGCGCCTATTTCTTATGGCGGCCTATTTCCGTGAAACAGTAATGTGTAAGCTACGGGCATAAGAGCAATACACGACTTTAATCGGTTTAAGTGTTTTAAACTTGCTACAGGTTCTTATGACAAAATCGAGAGCCCAAGAGGCTTTGTTTATTATGAATACTATGTGATGCATATAAATTTTATTTTTTCGCTAATATAAAGTTCGCATTTCGAAAAATTTAACTCAAGGCCGATTGAGCAAAATTTTTATATTACAACTTTCAAATCATCTAAAACAGAGTCCACTTCACCACCCAAAGCACCATCATCCAAGTACCAATTAATTTTGTTATGGCGGAATGAATGGCTAGGCTAAATATTGCCAACCAAGAGGGTCGCCTGACAGCCAGCGAAAGACCAAATATAATGATTTTGGATAATAATTTGGATGGTTTACTGTAACATTGCCAAAATAACGCTTCAGGCGCAGTTCAATTTCAACGAAAAGTTGTAAATGGGATGGCAAACTAATTACATTTATTAGTTAGTGTTCATCACACAATCTATCAGTAACAGCTACCAAGAAGACCCCAGGCACAACTCATTATGTTGCACTTTTTAGAACTACCGAGAAATTTTAAGTCAAAGACTGTTTAGAAACAGATTTGACAGTTTACAGTTTTTCAGAAACCATTAGAAATCATTATTTTCTCTTTTCCTACAATCATAAGTATAGAATAACTTATTCATGCACCAACTTTATCAACGCCACACATTGGTAGTACCGATAACCCAAGACCTAACAGCTATTTCGGCCAACGGATGAACATAGCTATTCATCGCATGTCTGCCAGTGTTTCAAGTTTGTGGACGTACAACTCACGTACTAACAAGCACATAACCACGTTCTTGCAAGCACATTTATGAGTATTATATTATTAAAAATGAAAACATATGTTTTTTAGAAACCAGAAATACCAAACAATGTTTTAATCGTTCACGGCTATTCCTTTTTAAAAACTCACTGTAAATCCTACATTCACACAAACTCAAACGAAGAAATATCGTGAAAAGACATGTGCGTTATTTCCAGATCACATACGATGTAGATACCCCAAACTTACCTAAACGTCCGGCAGCGCTGGTGTGATTGCTCTGATGTTGCTAGATTTTATAGAGCAGACTCTTTTCCTGCTCTTCCACAAAGAAGCTTCGTCATGGCTTTTTTATTCTTAAGATAACTCATATTAAATTTTTAAAATTTCTTTCTTGACTTTTTTTATGAGATCGCGAAGTCACAGCAATATTTAAAAGTAATTTATATCTTATATATAAAATTCTCGTGTCACAATGTTCGTTCCCGTACTCCTCCGAAACGGCTTGACCGATTCTCATGAAATTTTGTGAGCATATTGAGTAGGTCTGAGAATCGGCCAACATCTATTTTTCATACCCCTAAGTAATAAGGGTTGTTCACCCTTAAAATGTATTTTTTTAATTTTTGAACCAAATTTTTTTGTTTTTATTTTTTATAATGGGGCATCAAAAAATACATACAACTTTAAATTTTCACCCATCTACGATCAACAATTATTTTTGTATCGCGATTTTAATATCGGCAATACAACGTTTGCTGGGTCAGCTAGTACCATTATAAAGATATAAATTCGAAATGTTATTGCTTTATGAATATAGAACAACAAAAATATGCATACTTAAGGCACCACACAATAACCATTCTGTACGGGATACTTTATTTTCTCTGCGACACTTTTCTTGAGTGCGTTACTTTCTTTAAGAAAACCTGAATGAGCTATAAGGTGTTGATGCAAATTTATTTCTGATGTGCATTGAGAACAGCTTTCAAGCTCAATTTAACCGACTTCATAGAAAAATCTAACAAAACTTCTTCATTTTCATTTCATCTAAATATCACACGAATATGTTTATTTTATTTTCATGTATTGGGTGCATCATCTGTGAATAAATACTCTTTGACTAATAAATATCGTAGAATGATCCCTGCGGCATCCCACGTAACGTGTTTTTATAGCCCTTCGGTCTGCCTGAGGTCCTGACGAAATTGTAAAACCTTTACGATGTCGATTCGTTTTGCCGAAGTGGTATAATCAGGGCAATCGGCATCTCTTTGAAGGCTTCTACAAAAACACGTAAGTTAATGCCGCAAATAATTCTAAATGTACAATAAGTATACAAAGTGATCTTTATATCTAAGTCAACATAGGATTTGGCATTTACTCTTTAGAATGTTATTTGTTGATAAATACCTTAAACTTTTACGGCCTTACAAATAAACTTGGTATAAAGTTTAAACAAAGAAAATGCAAAATGTTTACAATATCGTTGATAACACTGTCAATACAATGATAATTCCGAAGTTTTCCGAATGACAAGCTCCGAATAAACCCGGAAAACGTTATACGTCCGTATAAACTATTCGTAAGCAAAATTTCTATTTGTAAACATTTTACATATTCTTGGTTTATGCTTAGTTATAACTTTATGCCAATTTTATTTGTAAGTACGCTAGTATTCAATGGCGTCATTAATTAAAAACAAATATTAATAATTCTTTATTTTATGGAAAAGGAGGAAAAGGAATACACCTGATGGTATGTGATAGCTACAGGCCATAATCTTGTAACACCAGAGGAATCAAAAAGCGTTGCAAATATATAATTTTCTTGAATATACAAAACATATGTTAGTGTCAAAGTACTTTCGTAATATGCATGTGAAAAAGTATGATCATAATTTATACCAATTCATTTTATTGCTTTATTTCTGTGTCAAGAACAAACAATATATTTTCCTTTTGTCTCTATCGTTAGTTTAGATAAAAATCATTTTGTAATTTTTCTAGTTTTCCTCATACCGACAGACTACATGATGTCATTACTTCAACCAATATTTCTTTGAATGACTGGCGCGAATCTCAAACAGAGAGGTAAATGTTTCACATGTGTGAATGAATGTTATTTTATGAGAAGAGAAAATGACGTAACAACAGGCCGTTCACCTGATCATCAGTGCAGTATTCTTGATTTGAACCCAAATGTTAGTTCTCATTAATTTTTTAAGCTACGGCGTCCTGCGATATACAATAATGCCTGCACGCTACTACTTCTTGGCAGAAACAAGGGCCACTGTGGTGCTCACCTAGCCTAGCGGCATTATGTGCAAAAAAGCCTCCCACACGTACATTCAATTCTATGGTCTTACATAATTATCGGAGTGTTGAAATGATAATTTGAAGTCAGATAAGAATTAATATTATAATTAATAGGAAGAATGCAACTTATTTCGCATTACAACATTAAAATTGCGAGATAAATTATTGTATTCGACCATAGAATATAGAGTACTAGTAACTCTACGTCCTTTTGTGTATCACTGGCATGGTGTGTGCAAAATTTCATACTGAACGGTTGAGTTGATAAAGCACACGCTCAACCGTAAGAGACAAAGAAAGCGAGTGAAAATAATAATTGAATTTTTTATCAACAGCTATAGAAATAGAAATAGAAACACTTTATTAACAGTAAAACACACACCTTCAATTTACAGTATAAATCTTAAAGTAATAAAAAATTAAATTAAATGTAACAAAAATTATTAAAATATAAACAAAAACAAAATATTAAATAACTGTGCGGCGCGTGATTCCCTGCTAAAAGGAGCTGACTCAGTATATTGTTGGTCAGTGCACAAAACACCAACACAACACTGGTTTTCAGCAGCCCCTCGTGACGTTTGAAGTAAAGAGCTGTTGTAGTTTTCCCATTGTAATTTTTTTTTTCATGTAAATGTTGTAAATTTATAGAGTTATAAAATAGAATTATAAATAAATATTTTACAGGACAGATAAGTAGGTCACCTATGGTAGGAGATCTAGTATTTTCTTTGATTAACGCAAGTGTTCAATAAAACTTTAATAAAACACGTTTTAAAGGATTAGAACGCGTGTATTGTCTATCCGCAATGTGTTCTTTAATTCGGCTTGAGATATTGCGTTTGGTTTGCCCAATGTAAGACAGACCACAGTTTGTAGACACCTACATCTTACAGTGGAATATTACACTTAACTGGTTTCAAGAATTTCTGGAACTTCCTGTGTGGCTTGAAAATGAAGCTGAAGCTCGTTTCAGGATCCTGCTAATTCTGTTTGTAATACCCTTTACATGTTATTGTAGGTAGGCTGGTTGAAGTGGCACTGTTGACGCCTTAACTCTGTTCCGATGCTGACGAGGAAGCAGTTTGCTCTCATAGAGTACTTTCTTGACATGGTGTAATTCCTCTTTGAGATGGTCAGCATTACATAGGCGGTGGGCCCTCTGAAACAAACATTTACCGACGGAAAGAAGTTGTGTTGCGTGGTGATGGGATTCACCGTTTAGGTACCTAACAGTATGGGTTGCCTTTGAAGACATATCAAGATTTATGAACTTTACATCACTCAAACGGTTGCCTCAGAGGAAGAGCGCTCGCACGGAACGCGAGAGGTAGCGGGATCGAGTTCCGCATCGTTCATAAATTTTGTTTTCCAATTTCATTTGTGTAATTAATCCCAGAAGTGGGGTTATCTCTTTATAATAATTGTAATAATAACAAATCGTACAGTTACCATTAGACGCGTTTCAATTCTTAATAAAAAAGTAGGAGATCTGTTTTTATAGGTAGTATTATTGGTAGTAATCACCGCCATTCACGCTCTTCAGCAATACTGACGTGCTTTTTTTGGGGATACCCATGTTGTAGCGTGTGGATTTGGTTAGGATGAAGTATAAACCTGGATGTGACAAGCAAGAAATAATAATTGTGCATATACAAACTGAAAGGTATAAAAAGGCCGAAGACAATATTCAGTTTCTGTTTTGTTTGTTTGCAACTGAAGGTTGCGACCAACAAACACGTCGGTTGTGATCGTGATATATTTGTAAAATTAGCATTATTGACCATATTTTAAGCGGTAAAGTGTTGGATTGTATGTAACATATAACACACTTAGGAAACATGATGATAAATTAGGCTGTAAATGTTGTATTGAACGAAAATCAGAAAAGATAATCTTTGATACATTAGTACGATTTTTAGTTAAAGCATTCCTTATTTTATAATAAGTAGGTGCCCATTTCAATTAGCAGTAAAGACAGATTATTTTTTACAAGTAGCTCTTATATACGAAATTAACAAGTCCTTTTCAAGCACTCCGTATGAAAAATTAAATCGAAGTTACATCTTGACAATGCAATATTATTATGCCCTGATATATATAATCTGCTTGCCTCGATGTGTCGTTTTCAACTCAAACTAACTAAGTAACAAATTCTCATCTCAAATGACATGGTTTCAAGAGCAATGGTGTTTCTAGTATCACAATTAATAAAACAAAGGCCGATTGTTGATAAACAAAAAGAGTTTTATTAAATGCTTTCGAATTGATTTAAGAAATTGTAATTTAAAATAAGCCCAACATAAGAAATTTATAAAAATGGAGGAATATTAATTCGCCGCAAATTCTTAAGCAAACAAGGCGTATTTATTAAGTTCGAATTTCTAGCAGGGTCATTGACCAGCTGCAGCGATGAGTTTGGCGGCACAAGAATTATAAACGCCAAGATTTATTTCTTACTCAACATACTCGCAAGATTGTTGACCATATACATCAAAGATGTCACGTTCACAGATGTAGCACTCAGAATTGTGTAAGAAACCGATTTCCCATATTTGCGAATGCGAATATGGTGAGGTAAGCTTTTTAATACGACCCACGTTCAAAGTAACTGCAAGTATAAGTTATAGCTGCACTTTGGGGATACTATATAGTTGTAATAGATTATGTTGTTTTACTTCTTAGGATCAAATAGGAATGCTTGAATGGCTTGCTTATATGAAGAGGGAAAAACATAGATAAATAATAATTCAGTGGTAATTACGGTATAAGACGAAAATTTTTAGATAAAGCGTTTTCGTCATATAGGACATAAGTTCAAGTGACAGAAGTAGGACTAGTAAGTTAATACTAAGCTATAGTATAGTACTTCGCTATTGTAGAATTTGGTTTTGGTTATTAACTGTAATGTAGGAATAGATCATTTTGTAACAGACTTAAAATACGAATAATGATTCAGCCTTAGCGAACCGAGTACAATGGAAATCTTATCCAACAGACATGTGCTCATAATGCTATCGGAATGCGAGTGTAACTGGGATTTAGAGCCTAGATGTCAATAAATCTATTCCGCGGACTTTCTATAGAAAGTTTGTGCTTATGCGGAGGTGTCCTAATACATCAGCGTGAAAATTCAATTAATGATCTTTGTGCCTTTTCCCCACTTTCTATCAGGATATCATCTTGAGGCTGCAATGGAATGTCACCGTGTCACCTATACGAACACGTTAATCCATGTAGGTCTGTTCTCAGAGGAAGAAGAGTGTACTTTCTCGTTGGTAACCTAGCAGCGAATCCAACTGGGATTGGCAGCGTACGGGAAGCTCCGTAAAATCATCTCGTCCAAAATACCACAGTGTCTGAAGACGAAGGTTTTTAACCAATATGCCAGTGATGACATACGGAACACAGATGTGGTCGCTAACTAAGGGCCTTATGAGGAAACTCACTGTTGCTCAGCGGGCAATGAAGAGGGCTATGCTCGGAGTTTCCCTGTGAGATCGAATCAAAAATGAGGAGATCCGTAGGAGAATTAAAGTCACCGACATAGCCCAAATTATTGCGAAACTGAAGTGGCAGTGGGCAGGGCACATAGCTCGGCGGACAGATGGCCATTGGGGCAGTAAGGTCCTCGAATGTTGACCACGTACCGGAAGGCGTAGTGTTGGAAGGCCCCCCACAAGATGGACCGACGATCTGGTCTCTTGACGATTGGCGATCTTTTGCCGGAGCAGGATGGATGAGGACAGCGCAGGACCGACCATCATGACGATATTTAGGGGAGACCTTTGTCCAGCAGTGGAGGTCTTCCGGCTGAAATGGTGATGAACCTAGCAGCAAAGTCAAATAAATTGGCGTGGTCATCAATTAAGTGAAACAAATTTCCTTCTACTACACTACTTTTCCAGTATGAGAGAGATCCAGAACTCTGCGAACGGCTCTACTGCCTCATCACACGCTTAAAAATTTAAATATACCTTAATCTGGGCAAGCATTAGACCGGTGATAAGAGAAATACTCTAGTTTGCGGCTGAAGATGCACTATGAGGGGGCTCATCAGCTGATAGACTCCTTGTGGAATCAGCTGCTCACTTTTAGCAATCCCGAACCGCGGCTTTAATAGATGGTGGTTTCCATTTTTCTGTGTCCCTTGCCCGAGTGCTTTTAAAACCAAAAGTGCGAGGACGAAGAAGACGTGAGAAGGTATTCTCACTATATATGTCATACTTAGATATAAGTAATGGTTTATTTGCCGATATAATATACCGTCATTTGCCCTAAATTACTAGCTACGGTAAAAATTGCATATTACAGTTTTAATTTATGGCATTTCACTGCAAAATAAAATCTTGTAGAGGTGCTTTGTTTTTATTTTGGGCTGGTGTGATATCATCGATAAAAAAGGCTTCCCACACACACGACTTGATGGCTTACTCGTATAGTAAATATAAAATATCAGTGACTAGCAATCCTCCATCCGACTGTTCGTCCTGAGGATTGAGACCCTTCATCGAAAGAAAAAGAATTATTAAAATTTGTACATACAACGTGAGATCATTGTTCTCGGTAGAAAGACTTTTAAAATTATAATTCTTATACATAATAGGACTTGCCGAAGTAAGAAATCTTTTAACATTCATAAGTTTCATTTCCTTGACCTAAATGAATACTGTTTTTTTTTATTTGATTTCAATTATTAAGAAGGTTCAAATAAATACAAAATTAATATCATAAACA
The DNA here is from genome assembly GCF_905404315.1 of Leptidea sinapis. Classification (NCBI taxonomy): domain Eukaryota; kingdom Metazoa; phylum Arthropoda; class Insecta; order Lepidoptera; family Pieridae; genus Leptidea; species Leptidea sinapis. Next base: position 11,633,310 of record NC_066276.1, read on the forward strand.
TATAAATCTTGATACTATATTCTTATGGTAAGACCATTTCCCTATTGATCATAGATTTATAGTAAAAAAATACAAAAAGTTTTTAACTTACTATTTCAACTTGATATTGGTATTTAAAAATAATATGTTAAGCATTGCGCCTTAAGCTTGTTTGGATAAGTTATTAAGGGCAATGTTGTATTGAATTCAGTAAGCTAGACTTAACATTAAGTGATCGATTGGCCAATATGTTATAACCATTTATATGTCGATTATGTAGGACATTGCGAAACTGTCGTGATTTCTGTAAATGCCATGGACTACGATATATACTGACTAAAACTAAAATCCCAATTTCAAACCTTGGAATAAAAACTGCATTATTTATGAGATTACTTTTAAGCCTTTAACAGATAATTTTAAAACTTTTATCTTCGTGAATCTGGGCGTTTCTTGTGCAAAATAATATTTAATTAAAATTAACTGTTTTCTTAACAATGTCAAGAAAGTGCCAGAGTCGTAGTAGTTCGGGAAAACCACAGCCAGTAATTGTTTATGTAAAGTTGCTATACGAGGCAAGAAATTGCTCGTAACAACGCGCGATTGTAGAATGCCAGAAGAAAACGGGAGCCGGGTGGAAAATCGCATTTTGGCGTAATACAATATCAATGATATGTTGGACACCTCCAACATACATTGCTATGCAGACGACAGCACTGGTGATGCCGTATACACGGGCCATGAAGGTCTCTCTCGGGAAATCGTCGACCAGTGCCGGGAGAACCTTGTGTCTTCTATCGAGTCCTCTCTTGAGAAGGTCGCGGAATGGGGTTAATTGAACCTTGTCCAATTTAACCCCCAGAAGACTCAAGTTTGCGCGTTCACCACAAAAAAAAAGTATTTGTCGTATCACCGCTCTTCGACAACACTTCCCTTAAAGATTGCCAATTTCGTGGCCATCTGGAGGGCAAAGCCAAATTGGCTTCGAAGAAACTGGGCGTCCTTAATATAGCACGGCAATACTTCAAGCCGGCCCACATTCTAGCGCTCTACAAAGCTCAGGTCCGGCCACACATGGAGTATTGCTGTCATCTCTGGTCTGGCGCACCTCAGTATCAGCTCGATCCATTTGACCGCGTGCAACCTAGAGCAGCTCGAATTGTCGGGGACCCAGTGCTTTGTGAACGACTGGATCACTTGGCGTTGCGTAGAGATGTCGCTTCATTGTGTCTTCTACCGCATTTTACGGGGAGTGTTCCGAAGAGCTGTTTAACCTGATTCCTGCCGCCGAATTCCACCTTTGCACGACACGCTACAAGTTAGGATATTATCCCCACTATCTGGATGTGTGGCGGTCCTCCACAGTGCGGTTTTCAAGGAGCTTTCTTCCACGTACTACAAAGCTGTGGAATGAACCTCCTTGTGCGGGTACCTTCAAAAAAAGCGCGTACACCTTCCTTAAAGGCTGGAAACGCTCCTGTGATTTCTCTGGTGTTGCAAGAGATTGTAGGCGGCACTTAACAACAGTCACAACAGACCCGTACGCTCATTTGTCCTCCTATTCCATAAAAAAAACATTATCTAAGGGCATCCATAATTAAATAGTTATCCATTTGATTGTAAAAATCTCACACGTATGTAAATAGTGTAGCAATCGTTCTTAAAATTCCTCTGAAGTTAAAAAGTTTTATCCTCCATTTTAAATACGAAAAAAATATAAATAATCAAAACATACATGTTGGACGAATAAGAGAGCGTAAACTGCAATTTAAAATCGACAGCTTAATCTTCAGTTTATTATTCAGAATTACATTCGCCATCGAAAGTGCGTCTCTATTTTTATAACAGCCACCAATATTCCAAAAAAAAGAAAGCTTGCCGATTTACAATTGATAATTATTTTTCAATAAAATTCATACATTAACTAGTATCTAATATATACATAACGAAAGTGTTTTCATACAATATGAAGAAATTCACTCATACACTAAGACCGTGACCCTGTCAGCATCAAAGCTTTATTTTGCAAAGCATAGTTGTTATACAGATGTATCATTAGATAAACTAAGTTTTATCGGCTCCATAATTTAATTTTTTAAACGTAACATTAATAAACAATGTGGATACAGTAAGCCAATCTAAAGAAACCAAGCCGAGACAAGATATTATACATTAGTCAAGTACTTTTGTTCTATAAAACGAAAGAAGAGGAAATTGAGGAAAATCAAAGAAACTTTTCTTAGAAACCAAGCACAAAATTAATTAGATCGATACATGAATAATAAATATATGAACAGCTGAAACATCTCAAACCAGATAAAAGACCTCATTGGTTATCCCATCGTGGCCAGACCACGATGGGATAACGAGGTCATTAAATTAGGTGCACCAATATTACTTTAACACCTCACAAAAATATTTTATATAATTCTTGAAGCTGCAGCTATCCCAAATCAATGGCGCAAGTCAGATATTATACTGCTATACAAAAAAGGAAACCCATTTGACATCAGTAATAACAGACCAATCAGTTTAATGGCAAGTATTTTTTTTTATATTAACTGGCTCCGTCGACTGAATATCGACGATTCGGCCAACGTCAAGGTGGAGAGAATTTTTATTTTAATTTAGCTGATTGGAGTATATAAAGAGCTGATTTAAAAGGAAATGATCGGTTGAAATAGCTGTGGTTTTTTTGTGAACTGAAGAATAGGCAACAAGAGTTATATTGGCAAATATTATACATAAAGTTTTGCACTTTCAAACCCATAACAACCTAAATAGACATTTGACAACCGACGAAAGGTTTTCCGTTTTGACTTTAGTACGATTGACAGTAATTGTTATAAAGATGTAACATAAGATATACTCTATGTTTTATCGGCTCAATACGTAAAACTTTTGACGTCATCATTTATATTTACAATTACACAAAAATCGGACTTAGCACGAAATTATTCTAGTCTCGCGATATTAATGCGTGCATTGTGAAAGTTTACAAGTGAAACAACTTTCATGCCTCTAGTAATGTAAAATAGGTTTCATTTGCTATTATTCAGATAACATTATATAACAGCGGGCGCTACAATACGAAAACAATACGAAAATTACAAAATCGTAAACTAAGCTGTATTTTTACGACTTGATATCTGTTACGAATTGCGATGTCATATTTTCAATGTGAGAAACATTTATTTGTTATTTTATTGTAAACGTTAAACAATAAATTATATGCGCAAAGATAATAATATATTCAATGGACTCTACATACTTTTTGTTAGGTACAATGACCGGTGGATAACCGCCACTCATTTGTTATAATAATATCATAACCGTTCTTGGCTGTGTGAAGAATATGCGGAAGTATTCAGTAGTACTGTACAGTATGATACTTCGAAATTTAAAAAACAACTTCTTTATCTACTGATGTAAGTACAGTATTGTTAAAGAGTCGCATTTCCGAGATCATATTTAGATATGATTCGCCGTTTATGGCCGTCTCGAAGTATTAAACGTTGTTGCATTATAGGGTTCGGTCTTAGATAATTTATACTAGATAGAGCCTATTGCTGTTAGACAACCGATAAAAATGGGTCAGGTTTAATACATTAGTTTGCGTTACAAGCTACGTTTTACACTCGCGATTTATATGACACTTTGGGTCAGCGTGCGTGCATTGCTCAAAATAAAGGTTAGCTCTAAACTCAATTTTTGTGACGTTATCACAGCTGTCATAGTCATAGATAGACTTATCTAGACGTATTAGTGATCTAAGGGTTTTATGTGTTCAGAAGGTCTTATGAGGTTCTCTAGTAACTGTACTAGAGGATGTAACTGTAACGTACTCCGGCGGATGTTACAGTCAAATGTTATGGCTTTTAGGTATCCCAGTCTCATCGTTGGCAGTGGATAGCTTATTCGATAGTTTCATAAAATAATCTGTAGTCTGTATTCACTCAGGCCAATGTACCCATTTAGCTTTCAATAGCCAGAGAGCCTGAGCTCTTTACTCAACTAGCCAGTCAGCCATTTTTTTTTCTCTGCTTTGTACAAAGATGCTCATAAATAATAGTACACTCTTAATAAGTAAATTTATGATATTAAACAATAATTAGTACCTGACTCAAATCAGTTTAGTTCATTTAATTAAGGATATAGTCACAAGTACCTGACTCAAGTCAAGTTTAGTTCATCTTATTAATTATAGAGTCTTTTTTTACATTAATTATTATCTAACTAGCTGCGACCCGCGACGTCGTCCGTGTGGACAGCAAATACATCCAATCCTGCATCTAGCGGGACAATTGCTATAAACCAACAAACTGAAGTCCAGAATATATATATCATATTCATTTTTATGACAAAAAGTGGAGGCGAGCAGTAAGGGCACCTGATGGTCAGTCATACCCCCTGCCATTACTCTCTGCCTGTCACTTTGAGAGATTTTCCCAGTAATTTCACTATCTTCAGCGCTGACGTTGATGGCAGACAAAGGCGCCGCTGTGGTACCCATCTGGCTGGCATCTGTGCAGAAGCCTTCCACCAGGAATCCCACTTCTTAAACTAACTATAAATTAGACTTATAACATACTAACGTATAGACAAACAAACCGTGCAAGGGAGAAGAACATCTCTAACGGATATACAGCAAGATAGAAGAAGAAATCCAATGCATTGTTAGTGCAACATATTTTCATTGAAAAGTCGTAAAAAGTCAGCTGCGCTTGGAATTAGTTACGTAGTATATTGAATATTAAACTAGCAAACTAATGGTTAACATTGTCAAATCAAAGTCTCTACGCTAGTATGTACTAAGTCTATCGTGTGGGCCAAAGTCTAGCCATGTATTTGTGAATCATCCGATGTTTCAACAGAGTGTGGGGTACTGTTACCACCTACCAACATTTGACCTAGGTGTGACGTTCGTGGGACCTCCAACTATAAAGAGTATCACCGTTTAAATACCCATTAATTTTTTATCATCTACAATCATTTGACCCAGGTGAGGTACGTTCGTTTGGCCCCCAACTAAGAAGAGTATTACCGTTTTAACACCCATTAATTTTTAATCACCTTCCATAATTTGACCCAGGTGAGGTACGTTCGTTTGGCCTCCAGCTAAAAAGAGTATCACCGTTTTAACAGGTCTTTATTTTTAACCACCTACCACCAGGTGACCCAAGTGAGATACGTTCGTTTGGCCTCCTATTAGAAAGAGTATCGCAGTAGTATCGCATGCTGGGAGAGTTTCTTGCGCCGCTTCTTCTCTCTCAGAGCGCCATTTGTTTCCGAAGCGGTAGTAGTATCTAGTAGTATAAGAAATGACATCAAAAAGAATTCTAAAGGAATCAATTTTGAGAAAATAAATGCCTTTTTATGCCTTTTAGTATCAAACACCGAATATATGATAGTGAGAATGGTAGTAACATCTGAAGCAGAGATATCCTTGTCTCTAGTCTTGACTTCGGACTGGTCATCAACAGAGTTATGACCAAGATGATGATTGTAGATCGCATAAATAACAACAGAATAAATATCAACGCGTTGTCAACTGTGAGGTGGTGCCAACCTATACGAGTATAGTACCTTGGTTCTCTTATCTCCATACCGAAACTGCTGCGTTAGAAAAACTCAATAAGATCTGGAAGGACAGAAGGATCACCAAAACCACAAAGGCTTGTCTTATGAGGTACCTTGTGTTTCCAATATTCCTCTACGTGGCTGAAACCTGGTCCCCAAGACTTCAAGACCGCCGCAAAATGAAAGGCTATCGTCGGCTATGCAATTACGAATCCTGAAGTACTTTGGTCCATCTCCAGAAACGAAGGATCTATTGAGCGGTTGATAGTGCAGGGCCAGCTGGAGGGGAAAAGAGTGAGAGGACGCTCACTCATGCGATGGCTGTATCTAAACAAAGCAGTGTCCCAGACAACTGTTGGAGTGCTACCACAATGCTACAAACCGCCAAAAGTGGGGCGTCCTAACTAAGGAGACCAACGACGACTAATGTCGCATCATCTTAGCGGCCATGACCACTTTGAGAAGAGTCACCGATTGAGAAGAATCTGAAGCAACAAAACGATAGTGATTAATATTCTCTTCTTATCATCCAAAGTAATCGTAAAATAATGAATGTGATTCAATTAACTTGATATCGCTCTGATTGTAATCGAAGTCGGTTAAGATCGTTCGCCCCTAGGTCGTTCATTAGTGGTTCACCTTCGAGATCTCGTCACACAATCTAATTACCTATTTTGATTTACTCTCATTCATAATTAATCAGAATAATATCAGTTCATTCATTATTTAAAAGAATATCAATATTGAACTATTGAGTTTGTTTGGTCACGTAGAGAGATGGGTGAGGGTACAATACAACTCTTATAGGTTTGACGTCAAGTATTTACCAGTGAGAGGATCCTTTGCACAGGATGCCAGCTAGATTATGGGTACCACATCGGCGCCTTTTTCTGTTGTGAAGCAGTAATGTGTAAGCATGTGTTTCAGTCTGAAGGGCGCCGTAGCTAGTGAAATTACTGGGCAAATGAGACTTAACATCTTATGTCTCAAGGTGACAAGCGCAATTATAGTTCCGCTCAGAAATTTTGGGTTTTGCAAGATACTATCAATTACCATCAGCTCAACGTCCTACTCGTCTCGCCCCTTAATGTCAAAATGTAAAGGATCTAACTTACAGTAGATGACCTTCAATAATTCAAAGTCGAACCTACCATATTATGTTAGGAAAAAATAGAGCTCTTGAGAAGAACATTCCAGAAACTCAACGGCCACTATTTTAAACCAAACAGAGTATTATACAATGTCTGTGATACACATAATAAATTAGTTTGAAAGGTGCTGCATCCAATAAATTAATCGTGTTCATAGTTAAATACGTTAAATACCAAATATTTTGTACTATCGTATATTTACTGCATCAACCTTTAGAGCTAGAATTCATTGTTTGTGTAAGGATGCTTCGTGACTGTTGTGGTTACTGTCATAATTAGTAGTCGCAACATTGCATAAATATTATTGTATTATGTATAAGGGAACTGACTTGAGATGTCGCTCTTCAAAATCTAAACAATTTGTTAGTATTTTTTGGAGCCATCTCCCGGGGTTCAAGTCACATTTATATAAATAAATAAACTAGGTAGGTAATGGTTGTTTAAACAATAATAATTATTGTTTTATTATAAGTAACCAAGAAATAATTATGTTCGAATGAAGCTAGGGGACACGCCCTAAAATCGAGGTGCTTATGACGATTCTTCATTAAACCTGATTGATTGACCTTGATTTCTGAGTGGGTGAACAATTGCGCTCATCAGTTTGAGCAGTGCCTGCCTGTAAGGAAGGTGTACGCGCTATTTTTGAAGGAACCCAAGTCGTATCATCTCGGAAACTCTGCACAAGGAAACTCATTTCATAGCTTTGTAGTATGTGGAACAAAGTTCCTTTAAATACCGTACTAGAGGACCGCCACTAGTACACATCCAGATCCAGATCCAACTACTAAAGGACACATCCAGATGGTGGGGATGATATCCTTATTTGTTGCGTATCGTGCGAAGGTGGAATTCGGTGGCAGGTAACAGGTGAAACAGCTCTTCGGAACACTCCCCGTGATACATGCGGTAGAAGACACACAATGAAACGACGTCTCCACGCAACGCCAATTAGTGATCCAGCCGTTCACAGAGCACTGGTTGCAAGCGGTCAAATGGATCGAGCTGGTACTGGGGTGCGCCAGACCAGACATGACTGCAATAACCCATATGTGGCCGGAGCTGCACTTTGTAGAGCTAGAATGTGGGCCGGCTTGAAGTATTGCCGTGCTTTATTTATGACGCGCAGCTTCTTCGAAGCCAATTTGGCTTTGCCCTCTAGATGACCGCGGAATGGCAATTGCAATAAGTGTTATAGTGACGAGCTATTACAAGACGAAAACATCCTGTCGGTCAAAACATTGTAAATGGGCAGGGTGTATCTGTGACGTCAAAATACAACCCATATTCGAAAATATATATCTCAGATCTGAGAAATGCGGGCGCTAGAAGTTTATAACAATCTATTAACTACTGAATTACTAGACAATTTTTAAATCGTTTCGCTATTTTCAGAAAAGATTTATATGGAATCAAACGCCATGAAATATTGAAATCAATCTGAAATTATGTCTATAATATATTACTTATAACCAATATATCGAAATATTAACATATAATGTAAGAAAAGTCTCGTTGAATAATAAAATCGGCCGGTTTATGCCCAAAAGTAGAATTTTCATGTGCAATACTTTCGATAATGACATATTCACGTATGTTTTATCAAACAACAACAACGAACAAGGCTCGGAAGGACAAACAGCCGGTCACATGCATATCGTTTAACGTTCATTGTGAAGTAATTTAGCAATGAGAGACGAACGAACATCCTCTGTGGAGATAAAGGGGTCACATGACCAGCGAACAGTGTCTCTGTATGAAATATTAGACATATGTTATCAGTTGATAACAATACATAAATATATATAAACATTCATAGCTCGGAAACAAACATCTATATTCATCATTTTAATGTTTTAGCTACCGGGATTCGAACCCGGGACCTAGGTAAGTAGACAGGGTGACTATCCATTGGGCTAGATGGGTTATTATATAAAAATATAGTACCATAGAACTGGTGATGATGCGGTAAGGTATTCATCGAAACTCCTTAATAAATATAACCTTAGGACGTGTTTAGGATCAATAGTATCGTCATAAGACACACTCTTTCAATAATTTCAAACACTTTTCACTATAATAATAATTGAGAGCGTCAATGGACGGAAATGACTATCACATGAATTAACCTCAAGCGACCTCAATTATATTCACTGTGCAATAAACTCATAAGTGATTAGATCACACATGTCATAATATAAATCTTACAAAATATGATACGACTTCAGAATAATAAATATTATTTTATATTACTAATATATAATTTATTGATTTAATAAACAATCAATTTGTGTTGATAGTTTTATCGAATGACGTAAAATACCCTATACTTTTGTTCGTTTATTGACAGTCACGTAATCTCTAATTTAAGAATTTTGTCCAGAACAATATTGGCAATTTAATTATAGGTACCTATCTCAGAACTAATCAGGGGGCCTACTCCTAAAATCGATATTCGATAAATCGTGGCATTAGTCGTGTCGAATCCTACTCTTAGTTACATCGTATTCAATGTCGAAACGATGATTGAACGAACGAAACATTATTCGATATTATCGGTCCTAACCCTACTCTTAATTGAAAATGTCAGAGACGAATATTCGAATATCACAAATAATCAAACGTCACTTTTACGATAATCTCAACGACACCTTCTAGGCTGTCGATGCTAAAATCGTTTCAAGTTGTATAGATATATTTGCCATACAATATACATAATAATATAATAATAAAGCCATTTATTCCATATCTCTTTTAAAGTGTACATATACAATATTGTTAGTTTTTTTTTTGTTAGTATTATTTGCTTAATCTAGGTTTTTAGTATAATTGTTATTTAGTTAAATTTTTAGATATGGATCCCAGATTGGGTAAAGGCCTCCTCCAACTTCATACACAACTTTCTGTCAAGTGCTTTCTGCATCCAATCTTTTCCTGCTGATTGTGCTATGTCATCAGCCCACCGTTTTATTGGTCTTCCTACATTTCGTTTTCCTGATGTTGGCCCCTTCCAACGTGTAATTTCTCTAGTCCACCTCCTGTCGGTATACCGTGCAATATGTCCAGCCCATTTCCATTTAAGTGCCAGGGCATGTGTGAGTGCATCGGTGATCTTGGTTTTCTGTCTTATCCTGGCGCTTCTTACTTTGTCTATCTTCCTTATTTTTAATAAGCTTCTTTCCATTGCTCTTTGATTACTTGTAATCATCTGCTTGACTTTTTCTGTAAAGGTCCACGTTTGACAGCTGTACAATAAGCATGGTAGGACACTAGTATCCATTACTACTTTTTTCATGTGAAGATTGTAGTTGCCTTTTAAGATTTCTTTTAATGACCAGAATCTATTCCACGCTTTTGATACTCTTCTTGCTACTTCATCTTCGTTGTTAGAGTGATGGAAAGATACTCGTTTTCCTAAATAAATGTAGTTATCGACACAGTTTATAACATTGTCTCTTACATTTATTGGCTTCTTCTGACTGTTGGTCAATATACATACAATATACATACTTAATAAATATTATTGAAATAATTATATGTGATTTACTACTCAAAAGGATTTTTTTACTACTAAGTCATTTAAGTCATTTTGTTGATCGTTTATGCGTAGAAATATTGCAAATGGCCGCCTGAGAAATAAGAAGTCGACGAGAAGGGTTGAGTTACTTTTTTTTACATTTTATTATCCGCGAGTTGAGTATTATTTATTCAATTTAAAATGGTCATATTATATTCATTACATATTTTTTTAACATTTACATTATGTGTTTGTTAATGATATCAAATTGGTGGTGCAGAGTCTGGCATGGTCCTTAGCGCCTAAACTATGTTTTGACTTTTGACACTTAACAGCGACGTAGCACAGATAATGTTTAGGTTTGAACATATTTCATTCACACTAACATCGTAAAAAAATCAAAATATTAGTCTATGGTAACGATAAACGATAAGGAATTCGAACATTTGTTAGAGTAGGATAGTTGCGATATATTCGGAGTTTTATCGTATCGTTCCGAATGTATCGTTGTCGATTTTGCGAGAAGACCTCCTGTTGTCTCTCGCTGAAGCAAGTTAGAGCACCTCTAAAGATATAGAAAACTCTACACCTTCAATATGTCTGCTAGTGTATCTGTCAACACAATTTTTCCTCAAAACGCGTTGATAAATCGAGACGAAATTAACATCAAATATTATAAACACAAAAATACGGCCATTCAAACCTGACTTTTTATCACGTAGGTATGTATAAAGAGACTATAGATAGAGAGAGGTTGCGGGGACTCGCAGGCTACTTACCATTGTCCCAAAATCGTGAAATTTATATAGTTACAAGATGTTGCAGCACAAAATTAGTCATTTTATTTCAATGTTAAAATGGATAATATTTCAAAAAAAAATTAATTAAAAATCATTCCATCACTCTTGAATATAAAATATTTCTAAGGTACAAAGATGGGCAACGTTGAATGGACTATTGGTGATGTCCTTAGAGTGTGAAACGAAGCGACAAAATATTGATTTGAAAGTGTACATTTCACCTTTTAATTACTTATTCTACAATGCTAAATTATATGCTCTGTATAAAGCCTTTTATTTCGACAACAGATATAGTACAATTATGTTTGTTTTTAGATAACATTTTACATAATTAAAGTTATTTGCATATTTAGAGCTTCTCTACTTTCTGTAAGTCCGTTTGCCAATCGGCAAAGGTATCCTCCAACATTTAATATATACTATTGTTAAAAAATTACAAAAATGTTTTCAACAAGTTTTGTTATTTATTGATCGGAGCTTGCTTTTAAGTATATTACGCCTGTATTACGGGACTCCGCTCTTTCATAACATAAAATGGTGCATTTAGTAGGTACAATATAGGACAAATCTCTATAATTAATATATTAGCTGGCAAGAGTTTTGTGTGCCGGAAATATTGATATTAGAGGGGGATCGTGATCGTTGCTTCATGTCATTTGACAAATTTGTCTTTGGATATATGTGACAGGGAGGTGTAAGTGCTATATTACACCGGGACACCACGGTGGTGCAACTAAGCACCGCTACCAACAAAATATACACAGCTCTATAGAGAGTTACTCATCTGGTGTCCGTTTGGTGGCGTGACCATATCGATCACGTCATGACTCTGGTGTCTATACTCTGTATGGTGTCTAGTTTGATAGCTTACAGGCGGCGCAACCGTGGTGTCCCGGTCAAATATAACTCTAAGGGGGAGAGTGATGTTGGGTGCGTGTTTGCATCGAAGCGTGTATGTGTGGTCAAATGAGTGCATGGATGAAAATTTTAAAGAATTTTATTTGGAGTTGAATAAATTCTTCAATATATATTTAATAATAATTCTGCATAAGAATGTGATATTATTAAGGAAACTCGCATACTATATTACATTTAGATTTTTTTTATTTTTAAATGTTTAAAGTATATATTCTCCATATTCACCATTTTATACGCAGGTCTGAGAGCTTACTGTACTGGCGATTGCCAAATACGGTTTTGGTTTGAGGAATTTTCTCAATAATATCTATTCTCCTTTTTGACACAAAGTTTACATCACAGGGGAGAGTTAAAATGATAAAATTACTTTAAAAAAGCATAAATAAGGCATTTCTTTTTGGTCAAAATTGATTCCTTAAGAATTATTTTTCATGTCATTTCTAACACTACCACCACTTTGGAAACAAATGGCGCTCTAAGAGAAAAGAAATGGTACAAGAAACTTTCACATTATTCTTTTTGCACTGTTTTTAATAAAATATACAATATTGTACTGTCATTGATATTGTTATAAAATAATCATAATCTAATGCCAGGCTGTCCGATCAGGGTCTTAGGTATTTATCTGTGGAGTAGTAGAATTTACTGCAGAGCCATTTTTTTATAAAATATTTAAATTGATTTATAGATAATGCATGAACAGGGACTAGGTCTTTATTATAATAGTGTATACATTTATCCATGCAAAACAAATATTGGAAATCTCACAAGATGAACTAAACTGCACTCCATGAAGTAATCCCCATTAAAATCCGTTCATTAGTTTAGGAGTTCACTGGAAACAAACATCAGATCACTGGATTTATATATATTTGGATGTTATAAGATAAGAAGAAGATAACGCTGAGCGACAGTGCAGTATAAGAGGCGTCTATCAAGAATTACCATCAGGTGATCATGCACTCCTAGTAACTTCTTATCATATGAGACAAATTCAATGACACCGTTAAAGCTCGTTGCCGCAGAAGAATTCGCATGAAGCAACCAAATATTATATTCACGAAACCTGCTTACTCAATCATCCTATATTTCTTAAAACCACGTCTTCTGCGTGACTAGAATAGTAAGTTGTTACTTAAGTGTACGCAAAATTGGCATGACAAACGACACAATTAGCTGTGTTTCGATATATTATTTAGATTAGTATTAAGATTAGTATTTTCTTTGTGTAACACGAGTTTTGTTACACACTTATATGTATACTAAATAAAGCATTTTTAAAGGATTAGAACACGTGAAAATATAACTGTGTTTTCACATTAGATTTTTGCGTAAAAGTAACATTTTTTATTCTTATTTTCATCTGCAGTAACCTTGAAAACGAGATCTGGAAGGGTCTTGAAACGTCGGGAAAAATTAATAGCTGGGAGAGTTTCTTGCGCCGCTTCTTCACTCTCAGAGCGACATTTGTTTCCGAAGCGGTAGTATTGTGTAATATATTAGAAAAAAAGAATTCTAAGAGAGTAAATTTTGAGAATATAAATGCCTTTTATGCCATTTTAATGTAAAAACACAGTTATAATAATTACACGCGTTTTAATCCTTTAAAATTAGTGTTTTATTTACCCGTCATGGATGTTTACTGAGCTTGTCATATTAAGGGTGGGAAGGTTTTCCTCTGGATTGGTAGCCTAATCCCGATAATAAAGATTGAACTGCCGCCTTATATCACATGATGCCATCTTAATGACAAACAGAGTACCATTCACTCAAATCTAAGCACAATGTATCGATACGGCAATAACCAATTAGTTCCATTAAAATCCATGGCGTTGGCGTAGAGAATATCAAAACAATATGTTCAGTAGCATTACTGTCGGAAGTGTGAAAGTCGTCGAAATTGAGTCTTAGAGGTAAACACTTCTTTAGGTGTGCTAGCCACTTTATTTTGTGACTGACAGACTGAGCTGTCACACACGGATTTGTAACGCTCAATTGGAAGCGCATGGGTCTAACAAGCGAGCGCGAATAGTCAAGGCAAAATAATTACCAGGGGAAGTAATATATATTTTTTTTTTAGAAGAGTCTACGTTTCACCTGAGGAGAAGTGATCACCGCCGCCCGCATTCTCTTATAAATCAGATCTATCACAGGAGTGTTTCCGGCCTTTTAGGTCTGTGTACTTTATATCAGTTTTCTAAATCCTACTTTTATTTTAATGGCAATTATTGTATCAACGAATACCTTCATAAAATATGGTAAGGAGGCGTTTTATTGTATACATTTATAAAATACCAACAATGTGGTAAATATTAAATTATTTTACAAATTGTTATAAATCAATGAATCGAATAGCAAAAACCAGAATTTTGCGATCTCGCTTACAAATAAAATTTAACACTGACAAACTGGATTACATACCACAAGTACGTACCTAGGTGCGTGGGTTACACTGAAAATGTTTAGAACTGACCAGCTAGAGACATTGCTAATGAAAACTTTTTTTGAATTTCAATTTTGGAACTCTTTGGTAACCTAATGTACATATTGCATTTGTTTTTGCGAATGGGCGACAAATCTAAAACTCTTGTTACACGTGAAAATGAACCTGACGCGAGGAAAAGTTTCGGTCATTGATATATTATGACTTTCATTGTGGGCTTACTCGACAACAAAACTATGATAGGCTGCGATTAGCATTTCATAATGAAGCCCCATGTCGTGCCACTATTTACAATTGGTTTAACGAGTTTAAGCGTGAACGTAGCAATCTCAATGATAATCCGCGTGAGGGACGTCCTTTAACAGCGACTACTGATGATAACATCAGTGCTATGCGACGCATGATAGAGGAAGATAAGCGAGTGACCTATCAGCAGATACGGGCAAGCCTAGGCATTGGTATGAGACAAGTTCGAAAAATATTACACGAGAACATTTAGGCGTCAGGAAGCTTTGTACCAGATGGATTCCCATGTCGTGCCACTATTTACAATTGGTTTAACGAGTTTAAGCGTGAACGTAGCAATCTCAATGATAATCCGCGTGAGGGACGTCCTTTAACAGCGACTACTGATGATAATATCAGTGCTATGCGACGCATGATAGAGGAAGATAAGCGAGTGACCTATCAGCAAATACAGGCAAGCCTAGGCATTGGTATGAGACAAGTTCGAAAAATATTACACGAGAACATTTAGGCGTCAGGAAGCTTTGTACCAGATGGATTCCCATACTTTAACCGACGACCAGAAACACCTTCGCCAAATGTTAGATTTGTTCAACGACGGTGACTCAAATGCTGTATTTGACATCGTCACAGGTGATGAAAGCTGGATATATTGCAACGCACCCTAAACTACAGACAAGCAGCTCAATGGATGATTCCTTTCGAGGTTCGGCAACTATGGTAAAGAAAGGAAGAAGTCAAGGAAAAAGGATGATTGCCTCATTCTTTAATCGGAAAGGTTATTTCGCGACAATTGTGCTAGAAGATGGAAGGACAGTTACTGCAGACTGGCATGTCAATCGCTGTTTGCCTGTTGTCTTGGAAAAAATTCGACAGCAGCGCCCTCGAAGCAGGATCCTCCTTTACCACAACAATGCTTCAGCGCACTCCGCAAAACGGTCTGTTGAATATTTCACTATCAGGTGTCGAGATAATGAGTCGTCCGCCATACAGTCCTGACCTGCCGCCCCGTGACTTTTATTTAATCACAAGAATTAAAGATAAAATTCGAGGTATTCGCTTTACGAGCCCTGAAGATGTGGTGAAAGCGTACGTAAATGCCATAGAAGAGACCACTAAGGAAGAATGGGCCCACTGCTTTTCTCAGTGGTTCCATCGAATGTTACGGTGTGTAGAGAGGAACGGAGATTACTTCGAAAAACAATTAAAGTATTGGTAACTTTCTAAATTAAGCGGTTTCTCATTTTCTAAACATTTTCAGTGTTACCTAGGAACCCTATTTATATTTAGATAGATTTATGTACTTTTGTCATTTTCATTCATCCAAGTCATCATATTGAACATGTTGATTTCACACATTATGACATTTCGTTATAAGATATGTTGTAATAACAAAAAAAACATAAAATTTTTACTTTTTAGAGTTCGAATTTGGATCACATTTATTATGCTACTACTGCTATACTACCTTCAATCAATTCCCTTTACATCATTTATACGCTCACTAACACAAAGTAACATACAAATTGCGAGTGTAGAACGAAGCTTGACACACACACTAAAGTTATAAACCTGGCGTGTTTTCATCGTTTGTCTAGAAGCAAAAGTATAAATTATCTTAGAATACACCCTCGATCGTAGATCATAATAGATCGGGACAGTATTGTTTCGCGTCTCATTACGAGTAAAGAAGATATTCTGAAGCTTGGTACTTATTGTCGATGTACAGGACATGACTGTAGTGTTGCTCGATCAACATGTTTGCTCTCCCTGTTATAATTCGCGGGTGAAAAAAACAGATATCTTTTTCACTTCACTGATGAAAATAATTTCACTCAAGGGCACAACAACAACCAAAATGGCATGGTGTGCAACCTGCGTGTGTAATCAAGAACTTACAATGCTTGTTTGTGAATAGGAGTGGTAGTGTCTTAGATCATAATGTGAAACATCTTAGCAATACGCTTTTTAAAAAAGGCAGCTTGGAGTCTCCAGCAAGATTCTGCACCTGGTCACTGGCACGAACTACGAAAGCTTGGCTGGAAGTCAACATTACGGACTCTATAAGAGCTGGAGACTTGTCCTGGACTACAATTTACGGTTGGCCTGGCCAATGACAATAAGACAATAAGACATGGCCTGCTTTTTTTTCGAAAGGAGGAAAATACATTGACTTACTTAGGCCCTGAAACAGCGCTCATATATCAGGTTCAATCCCACGGACTAGATAATCACTTTTGCAAGCAGGTAGCTTGAAAGCTTTTCCAGCGAAGCCGGGTGGAGGCCTCGGCAACCTAATTTGTCTCTCACAGGCGCGGGGGTTTCGGAAGGAGACTTGAACCTCGGACCGACAGCTTGCTCGAGGTTAGATGCAGAGAAGATCACGATCTAATATATGGATTAGTCCAACTTTAGGTCAGAAAAGACCTCGCACTCGTCAGCGAGTGCTGTTATGTATTTTTTTTCTGAGGGGAAAATACTATTACGTATCGTGCGGTCAGAATGCCTGGGACCCCGTATGTCGGACACTACACCTCTTTCTTCTGTTCTGTCGTTGTTGTCCGCGAGATTGCTGTCAACCATTTCTTCAGAGGGAGAGATTTAGCTGTTAGCGGCTACTTCCACTTGCTGCTTGTCTCATTTGGGCTCTTTCTCTCTCTAGAGTGTGTAGCTCCATTATGCGATGCAAACAATATAATTATAATATTATGACCGTATCCTGGTTTTTATCGCCTTTTCCTATTAAGTTCAAGAAGCTTCAAATCAAAGACTTGTTGTAAATTATAAGTACTCCGCTTTTTCGTTAATCCCAGTACATGCTATGCATACTTGAGAATTGGCAATTTAAACAGGTGAAGATAGTGAAGGTGTGTGAAAGCAACCGTGTCCAGAAAGCATTTGGCCCAGCCTTTCTATTTTTACATAATTTTTTTTACTTCTATTTCTATTATAAGCCATTGAGTCCATCTCCCTTTATTTGAGGCGTTCCAGCGTGCCTGCACATGACCCAGGCTCCGTTTTCTCTCCTTACCCCTCAGTTCACTTTGGGTCTGGTGGAAGCTATCTTTTCTGAGGTACTAAAGAAGCCTAAGTGCATCCGCTAGTATTTCTAGTCTCGGCCTCAGACTTAAATATTATTAAGTGCTATCTTTTTTTTATTAAAAAGCGGCATAGTTGAGACTCTTTTTGACACTAACGTATAAGCATACAAACTTTGACAGTGACAAACACTGTCTTTTATCATTTCTTTCGTTCTTTGATCTTGTAATCAGGCGTAATAATAGGGTGGCAGGGCTGGCAAAATGCCACGGGCCCCCGACCCAAGAGGGCCCCGGTCCAAGAGGCCGCGAGCCCAAAAATATTTTTTTACATTGTACCTGAGTATTATATTACTGCTTAAAATCCAAAGTGAGACAACTGAAGACTACAATACAATTTCAAGTTAATCATGAAGCATTTCAACTAAACTAAACAAAAAGATGTTGATTAATTTTTAGAGATGTACACGTTACCCGTGACGAGTACTTTTACGTACTTATGATCGTCAAAAAACAAAGATGGAATATTTTATCAAGTTTGATATATTAGATAAAAGAAGATAAGAAAGTGAGTCTTCAACTCAATAACATTAAACACATTAAACCCTACTAGATGGGCAGGACGTTATGATGCCGGTTTTGTATTAAAAGTTTGGTTTGTTGAAAATTATAAACTTAGATCGCGTTTCCTTCCAATGAATGATATTGTTTAAAATTTCAGTGTTTTGCAGCCTTCCACATTAAAAGTTTTAAATGACACTATTAAAAAAAGCTCTAGAATTTGTTGAGATGTATAAAAAAGACATATCTGAATCACTTGCCAGAGAAATTCTTGATCTTCGAAAAATCGATTTCGATCCACTTTCAGTTAGAACTTTCAGACGAAATACAAAAATCTTCGTGTATTAGAGACATTTCTGATTTATTAATCCTAAAAATTTTTTTATGTCCTGCTGCTTTCCTGAAATAGGGAGCAGTGCACGTCTATGCACTACTTGTCCGCAGCGGATAATGAGATACTTTGGCCACATTGCACGACACGGTGCTGATAACCTTGAACGTTTGATGGTCACCGGGAAAATTGAGAGGAAGAGACCAAGAGGCCGGAGCCCACGACGCTGGTCTGACCAAATATCCGAGCAGACTAACCAATCCATCAGCATCGCACTCCACCATGCTACAGACCGAAACAGATGGAGGAAAGCTGTAGACGAACTTAAGCGGAGTCACGAACCTCAGTAATGAGGGAACGACTGTGAAGAAGAAGCTTTCCTGAAGTATGCGCTGCATTAATGTTATTTCTTACAATTCCTGTGGCTACAGCTAGTGCTGAACGATCATTTTCAAAACTAAAATTGATAAAAACCTATTTAAGGCTTTCTTAAACATTTATGAAACAAGACAGGTTACGTAACTTGGCTATTCTGTTTATTGAAAATTCTATGGCCCTATCATTAGACTTTGATGATGTTAGAGACACTTTTGCGGAACAGAAAGCTCAAAATTCTTAAAAAATATCTTATTGAAATTAAGTTGTTATTTTTATATCATTGTAAATGGATGTAGGTTTCCTCACGATGTCGTTCCTTAACCGAAAAGCTAGTGAATAGAAGATGAATGCATTGAGATATTATCGTCTATGGATGAATATGAAGTCTCGAATACGCATTGGGCTAGCGTGGGGATTACAAATCATTCCCACTCGCCTGAGAGAGGAGACCTATGGCCATTAGTGGGACATATACAACGTGTAATTGAGTACGCTGAAAATCTCGAGGTTTATTAAAGTTAAATTGAGTTGTCGTGATGATTTTTACTTATAGGGCCCCATCAAAAGAATTTGCCACGGGCACCAGATGGTATAGTTACGCCACTGCACGCCATCCCTTTCACATCATTTTAATATGTCAGTGGACTGTGTAGAACAATTTTAATTTATCTTATAATATTATCACTGCCCATTTATTATCTATTTCTAAGCTAATGTTACTGTAGTCAATATCAGTGTTTAAGCCTAGAATTATGCTGTCTATTTGACTAATCACTTTGAAAATCTTTATACATATTTATAGGTGTTTATATCCTTCATCATTCAGATCGCATGAAAATAGTATTATAATTGATTAAACTTGATATCAAAGTCGTACATTTTTTCCATAACCTTTTGACCTACTTACGAAATATTCATTACGTTCGTTATACTGAAGGTACAGTTAGTCCGAATCTGGAACTTTTGAAACCAGAGATGACATTGATCTTATTTGAACATGAATTTGAGCAAGGGTTAAAAACCGAGAGAAGAGTCGAGAATGTTTTTATGGAAGAATAGCCTCTAATGTTTCCTCTTAACGATAAACCTTCTATCTTCTTTTCTATACTGTTACTGGCAATAACTTCACAACTGTCTCATCTCAACTATGAGAACTTCCGAGGGATTGCCAGCACACTGCAGGGCCAGATTTAGGAGAAGGCAACCGGGGCTACCGGTCCACACCGGACTTTCTATTTTTTTTTTGAAGTCATCGTCCCATCTCTTAGGTTTATCAAGAGACAGGAATACGTGGAAATCTTTAGATACGGCCTTTGTGGACGGACAAGCTATTCCACACAAGCTTCCAGTTGCCGATCATACAAATGCAATTTAGAATATTTTAAATCAATTTTTCGGAAGTAGGCATGTATTAATAATTATAAGGAAAAAAACAGCAAGAAATTCTATTTTATTTTTATTTATTTGTATTTTTTTATATGAGGGAAAGAGGCAAGCGGGCAAGAGGCTCACGGGATGGGGAGAGGTGAGGCAACCGCCCATGGACATCCGCAACAACAGGTGTGTCAAGAAATGCGTTGCCGGCCTTTAAGGTGGGAGTATGCTTTTTTCTTGAAGGTCCCTAAGTCGTATCTGTTCGGGAAGACCGCTGCCGGTAGTTGATTCCACAAAGTGGCTGTGGGAGGCAAGAAATTTCGAAGAAAACGCGCGGTTGTGGAATGCCAGACGTCTACGTGATGCGGATGGTACTTTGCACGTAATGTCCGATGGTGGAATTCGGCCGCTGGAATCAACCCGAACAGCTCCTCTGAGCACTTCCCGTGATAAATGCGGTAGAAGATGCAGAGAGAACCCACATCTCTACGCAATGCTAGAGAATCAAGCCGATCCGAGATGACTTGATCGTCGATGATTCGAGCCGCTCTTCGTGTATGCGGTCAAATGGAAGAAGCTGGTACAGGGGAGCACCCGCCCAGAGGTGAGAACAGTACTCCATGTGAGGCCGAATTTGCGCCTTATAAAGTTGCAGGCGGTGGCTTTTAGTGAAGTACTGTCTCGCCTTACTGAGTACACCAAGCTTTAAAAAAAAATTGTATTTAACCGGAGCTACAGCCCCGGGCTATCCACCAAAGAGGGGCCCCCACAAGAGACTTCGGAAAAAATTCAAATACAGTACACAACTTTACCTTACACAACAATGACGAACTAATATAGATCGTAATATAAATGAATTTCATATAAATTTAAATATTATATAAATTTCGATAATATAGATTCTATGAATATGAAATTTCTATATTTGTTCACTACAATCAGGCAATCAGTAAAATATTAAAATTTCAGTTATCAGTTTCACAATAAATTATTATTTATAAAACTCGACTGAATTTTTTTTCCTTTTTTTTTGGAAAATAATTTGGGGCCAAATTTGTTGCCCCAAGGCTTCCAGCCCCGGCAAATCCGGGAAACAATAAATGGAATCAATATTTTATTAACAATAGAACGATGATAGCACGTGGATTTATAATGTAGAACTGCTCCATTTATTGCTGATTCAGTACTTTATCAACGTCTTTATGGAATTTAATCTGAATTCATTAGCATCCAAAATATACCACGAACTTAACTTTAATTTTCACCATCTGAATCTAAGGATTAGATTTTATGACAATAAGAGACGAGACGAGCAGAACCTTCAGCTGAGGGTATTTGATACGCCCTGTCAATTACAATGCAGTGCCGCTCAATATTCTCGAAAAACCAAAAATTCTAAGTGGCACTACAATAATTGCGCTCCTCTCGTTTGCCCAGTAATTTCACTAGCTACGGCACTATTGTATATTCTTTGCCTACCGCGCCCTTCAGTCCGAAACATAATACTGCTTACACATTACTGCTTCACGGCAGAAAAAGGCGTCGTTGTGATACCCATAATATAGCCGGCATCCTGTGCAAATGAGCCTCCCACTATTTATCCTATACTCTTTATTCCTCGGATAATACAATCGGTACTAGTAGATCAATTTAAATTTTAAGGTGGTCGTCTAATAAATTTTGCTTAGTGATATTAAAGCCGGATTTAAACTTAATGCCGCCCCTGGGCACCGGAAAAAATCCGCCCCAATACTGGAATTTTACTTAAACTTATAGTTTATATATTTTATTTTTCAAAACTGAAATAACTAATTTATTGCAGAAACTATTAATGTTTTTATAATATAAAATATAATTATAAATTTTTACTAAACGTGCCAAAATTATAATTTACAAATAATGGATAAACTGAATTTCTTGAATTATCAATTTAACCAAAAATTATTAAGTAACAGAATTAATTAATTATATTGAGCAATCTTGATAAGACTAAAAAAAATTGTTTCACTTTCAAAATTTTGCCGCCCTAAAAAATTTGTCGCCCTGGGCACTTGCCCCAACTGCCCCTAGTGTAAATCCACCGCTGGATAGACGGTTGAAACATTAAGCTAAAACAATAATTTTTTTATTTAGATCAACAAAGATAAATAAACAAATTAATTAAATTATTAAGACTTTCGTGAAACATTATTAACTTATTTACTAAAACGGCTTTACTCGTGAACTTGACTTTACTGATGTAGGACCTCCGAATGATCCGAAACTAATCGGTACCCACATCGATAAAACCTGAGTAAAGCCGTATTAATACATAAGTAAACAAATGAAGTATGAAAGATTCATAAAATAAAAACGCTGGACAAAGATAGATGCTGAATGTGATGCCTAA
Source organism: Leptidea sinapis (assembly GCF_905404315.1). Lineage (NCBI taxonomy): Eukaryota > Metazoa > Arthropoda > Insecta > Lepidoptera > Pieridae > Leptidea > Leptidea sinapis. The sequence goes on from NC_066276.1 coordinate 11,656,015, forward strand.
GTATTCAAACGACAACATCGAGCGCGACTTGTTTGACATAACATAGAACTAGATGTCAGGCAAGATTCTTCTAGAAATTATTAAAATATCCCTTTAGATGTGTCTAGGAAAAAAGGTTTTTTTAGTATAAGCATTTGGCTCAGGTGTGTTTTTAAAATGTATTTTGTATTTTGATGTAGTCCTTCAAAATATTATTTATAACGTTGCCTATTCTCTTCTCTACGAAAAACACGATTATATAATTAATATTGATGAAGTCAATAGTCACGTGGTTAATAATAATATCATACACGCGCATTTCACTTAATAGCTGTCGTGTGGTCATAATTATTTTATTAATATTGATAATGACATTGTGATGATTCAAACGCAATTCAGTCTTCGTTACCCATTTACTTGCGATTGTTCACAGCTTTATAGTCCGAATTACACATTGTATGCGAGATACTGATAGCCTGGGGCTCTAGGCACACACTTATAATTTAAAATTTGAGAATTGATCTATTAATTTATGCGGAACATTAATGTCATGTTATATTTAACAATCAATGAGTTTCACTTTATAAAGGAACAAACACGAATAAGAGATGTACCACTCAGTTTGGTTAATTAGTAAAATTTAAAACTATAGCATAAATACGAAGCTGAAAAATATTAAACTGTTAGCTGATATTGAAAATTCATTCTGAATCACATGAATCCTAAACCATGATTCGCTTCGGAAAAGCTGAAAGCTACCAGCAAAGCACGTCAGCAGCCTGACATATGGTTCCTGTTTTATCCTAAATCAAATAAAATCAGACAATATTGTAAGTTAGAAAGCTGTAAGGAAAGTGGAAATCAATAATACATTGAACATTCCTAGCCACAATATTGAATCTCCTTAGAGTATATTTACATAGCACCATATCACCACCGATACGCAATTTGGGCTACAATACCATCGCTACAAATAGTTCTTCCGTTGGTCATACTGATTGCAATCTCAAAATTGCAATAACAGCTTGAGACTTTAGTTCCCCCAGTGAATTCGAAATTTATCATTATGAAAATAATATCTGGGTGTCGATTTGTTTTGGCGTATTTTATAGCGATAGTAAAAGATTTCCAACGTAATATTAAGTCAGATTTTAATGTACCTTTTGTGGTGGTTGTTAACAAGATATGTGACCAGTTGTTCTCAGTATCCAATGCACAAATAATCTATATGTTCATGCATAATTAGGTAACGACCAAGGTTGTCATCCAACTCTCTGACATAGCTTTCAGCATGTTGAAATAATATAATCTATACTTACCTACTATGGTCCATGGTTCATTAGTAATAATCGCCTAGCCGTGCACAACTCAACTGTCTTTGGCAGTTAGAGGAGGTCGGTACCGGGCACCAACGACTTTCTATCTCAAGTATCAGAGTCTGAGTTTCAGTCGCGCAAAGGCGTAAGACACTCTTACAGTGAAGCAAACATCGTGAGGTAACCTACACACAACTGTGAAGAAACTCAATAGTTGTGTGTGAAATTGCCTAACTCATGCCTACTGGGCTCATAACGGTCTTAAGACCGGGTGTTTTCTGGTAAAATAGGCACACTGTAGTCGTCGAGCAGCAGGAAACAGCATGTGAATATACCTACACGTAAATCTCAGTTTAACGGGCGCAGTATCACGTTAAAAGGCAAAGTTCTTTTTTGCGCTCCTTTTTAATAAAATTTACAATATTTTACTGTCATTGCTATAAAATATTCATAATCTAGTTCCACGCTGTCCGATCACTTAGATATTCAGCTGTGGAGTACGTCAGTTTACGACAGAGCCATTTTTGAATAAAACATTTAGATTTATTTATAGATAATACCTGAATATAATATAATACTGCCTACCGTAAAATACATTTACCCTTAAAGTTATTATGTATCCTATGAAGCCTTCTAGAATTAGTTAGGTACAAGCAAGTTTTTTCTAGTGTTATAATAGTGAAAATCACTATTTAGAGCAAAAAGGTTACGTTTTTGGTTGTTTCGCATAACAACGGCCATATTACCTCCGTGTTCGAAAAGATGCCGTTTTAAAATGTCTACCTGATAGTATGTGATACACCCTACCCATTAAAATGCCGTACTACGTACCTTGGATTCTTGATTAAACACAAAATTCTGAGCGGCATCGCAATAGAGCTCGCTTCGAGACATAAGATGTTTTATCATTATGTATTTAAAATTATAATAAAATAATTTAAATTCATAATAATTTACCAGAACACTTAAAAGCCGAAACCAATATTAAAAAATTCATAACCTCTTTGAAAAAGTTACTTTTGGAAAAATTTTACTATTCTATTGATGAATACCTAGAGGAAAAATATATTTGAATCTCTGCCCCTCTGTCGTTCATTGCTATGCCTTATTACGAGGTGCATGTGATAATTATTTAGTATTACAATTTCGTTTAGTAACTAAGTCGCATGTAACGCAATTTAATTAAATAAATAAATTTCACTATCTACGTCCGGCGTCAAACCGAAACTCAATAATGCTCGTACATTACTAGTTCCCGGCATCAAAATGAACTTCCACGGTGATACGACATGGGTACCCGACTCGTACGATAATTTGTCCTCCTCTTCTATAAAACATTAGATATTCATATACATATAAATCATTCAGAAGTACGTTTTTGTTATACTGTGATACGGGAGAATACTACGAAGGCTGGTGAAGTCAAAAATAAAACACACGTTTGTAAGATCGCTATATCGTCAACTGCGCTTTACATAACCACGCCACAACTGCAAGATAGTATTGTAAATACATAATTATGTACATAATATTGTAAATATAGTTATAAGATTCTTGTTTTCTTTGAATAAACCAATCATGTCTACTGTCTGTTCAAAATACACTTAGGACGGTCACAGCTGTTAAAATTTTTCGACCAGACGATAAGAAATATGTTAATGGAAGTCAATTTGAGATCACGCGACCAGTTCGGGCTGTGCGTGTCACTATTCAACATGGACTAGCTAATGATGCTAATTGGCAACTTCGACATTGGAAGCCAGTGTTTTATACTGACGAAATACGATTCCATCTAATACGTTGCGATGTTTGTCTCCGTGCTAACAGGCGAGAGATACAGAGTATTTCAAACAAACTTTTGCCCGCGGCTTCGGCTGCGTGGTCCTTCAGGCTTCAGGCTATCAATACCAAATTTCTCCACAAACGCGTTATCGCGCGTCCACTAATGTACGAGCTTATGAATCTAAAAGAAAAAGTCAATCAGCGACGGAATGGCATTTTGGAAGATTTGACATTATGACACTACAAGACCTAAGTATATAGAATCATTCAGCTTTCAGTAAGAATGAATAAATAATCATTAATTAGATTATAATGTTAGAATTCTAGAATACACAAATCCTAAATTGAGAAATCTAACGAAGTGTGTCAAATGTGATAAACTTATTTGTTTTTCCTCTCAAAACCTTGAGATTTTAAGATATTATTATCTTTTAATGCATATTGCTCAATAGACGATATCTGAAATAGTAGTTAGAAATGATATAAAATTAGGTACTACCCAATTCTGTTTTTAAAAGAACAAATTGAAAAACTTGTTTGTATGAAATTTAGCTCACAAGAAATCCGCAAATCAATAATCATGAATTTACGTTATAAACTTCTGATTTTTCATAACAATGTAGATTTGCTGAAAGTTTCAGTTTCGCTTACGGTAATTTCAAATAGCCAACAAATAATTTCATGGAGCTCAAATTTAAAGAATATTGATTAAGTTACGCCTTAACTGTGAACTTTCAAGTGTTATTAATTTTTTAAATTAGCATAAAAAACAGAAATGAAGTAGAGCAGCAAGGAAAAACATTATCGACAACTAACAACTGGCTACACTTTATAATCATTATTAATTAATGAAGTATTCATTGCACACTTGGAGGAATGACGTACTTTATTATGTCAGATATATATCTTATATATAAAATTCTCGTGTCACAATGTTCGTTCCCGTACTCCTCCGAAACGGCTTGACCGATTCTCATGAAGTTTTGTGAGCATATTGAGTAGGTCTGAGAATCGGACAACATCTATTTTTCATCCCCCTAAATGTTAAGGGTGGTCCACTCGAAATTTTTTGACATTTTTTTTAATTTGTTTGATTATGAGTCAGCATTAAAAAATACATACAACTTCAAATTTTCACCCATCTACGATCAACAGTTACTTTTGTATCGCGATTTTAATATCGGCAATACAACGTTTGCTGGGTCAGCTAGTCTAATATATAAAATTCTCGTGTCATGTGTGTTAAACATTGAACTCCTCCGAAACTTTTAGAGTATATTGGGTAGGTCTGAGAATCGGAAAACATCTATTTTTCATCCCCCTAAATGCTAAGTGTGGTCCACACGAATTTTTTATTTTTTATTTTTTTGACATTTTTTTTAAATTTGTTTGATTATGAATCAGCATTAAAAAATACATACAACTTCAAATTTTCACCCTTCTACGATCAACAGTTACTTTTGAATCGCGATTTTAATGTCGGCAATACAACGTTTGCTGGGGCAGCTAGTTATCTTATATCTTTAAACGAGAAATTCTTGTATATATTATATAAACTGAATCTTGGAAATGGCTCCAACGATTTTAATGAAATTTAGTATACAGATAGTTTCGGGTGCAAGAAATCGATCTAGCTAGGATTCAATTAAAAAAAATGTAGTTTAATCCGTGTTTTAATGAGAAACAGCTACAATAACATTAGGATACAAAGGGTTATTTCGCCATTATATACAAGACTGTAATAGCTCAGATGGGACATTGGGTGATCCGGAAAGCAGAAGACCCCGGTTCGAATCTAGATGATCAATTAGTCTTTATTCAAGTTTTGTACATTCTTAAAAATCCGAGCAAGGCTCGGTCGTCCAGTTATTATACATAATATACACTATACTGTTAATGAAATATGTATTAATTATTACAATATCCAAGCGTCACGGACACATGCAACGCATGTCGTTATGCGTTCTTGGCGTGCGCATATGCTATGACGTCATAGCTTATAACAACAAACAAACAAATGCAACAAAGATGTTTGAAAATTGACATTTTTTTTTTTTATGGAATAGGAGGACAAACGAGCGTTAAGCTTAAGTGATCACCGCCGCCCACATTCTCTTGCAACACCAGAGGAATCACAAGAGCGTTGCCGGCCTTTAAGGAAGGTGTACGCGCTTTTTTTGAAGGTACCCATGTCGTATTGTCCCGGAAACACCGCACAAGGAAGCTCATTCCATAGCTTTGTAGTTGTCATACTTTAACATTAAATTTATTATGACCAGTGATATAGCTTTTCAAATAGTAGTACTTAATGTCCAAGATGTATTAGACAACTTAAAAATAAAAAAACACTGCAAAATTTAATTCTTGCTCATAAAATAATTATTCAAACTAATAAAATAGATTCAAAAATGTTTAACTCTTTATTTCAACCACAGGTACGCATATATCCTATTAGTCCACTAGTGAGCACAGGAACCTAGTAGGTTTCGTTATTTATGTATTTTTCATTGATGCACAATAAACAACGAATTATTAAATATTTAAGAAAATAAATATTTTGTAAAAAGCTGACTTTATATTTTATAGTAAAATTTGGTAAGAGGAAATAATTTAAATGTTTTTAAATTAAAGTACTAGGGATAATCAATAACATTTTTGGTAGTTACAAGTAAATCCGTGTAATATAAAATGTTTTTCTAATAAATGTGTTTTAGTACGTACCTACCAAATAAAATCACGATCTAATTCCTATCTTATCGTGTATGTAATAGTTTAATTGCAATGTAAAGAGTTTATTTAATTAGCATGGTGTATAAAACCATCGGTAATTAGTTAATAAAGAGTAGTACACTCACGAAATTATTAAAGATTGCTAGGTTTTCATAATTACAGAAAACCATTTTTCTTTAAATAGCAAAATGAATTCGTTAATGGGGTTTTTACTCATAGCATTGGTAAGTTTCTTCAATATAATTATTGATACATTATTCTAGTGTAGGCACTTATTATTATTTTTCTATTATTCGGACATTTCAAATATTTAATGTTACAAACAATATGTTGCAGTAGCTACAATATTGTTACCCTCACGCTTATCCTCTAATGGCCGTTTTCAATAACCTATCTATCCTAAGATTAACTTACTAGAATTAGACAAATCTATCCTTAATATATCCTTGACATACATTTCAATAACCTATCGACAGATAGCATTGGACTATAACTATATTGAATATGACTATAGATATATAAGATCTTGTCATTAAACGGTGATAGCAATATATCCGTAACTAGAGATACGTTATTGAAAACGGCCGTAAGTAATCAAGCTCAATCTAGTTTATATTACCTATCAAAGCTTATATTGTCCCAATTAAGTTTATTGGAGTTATATTTCCTGTTTATATACCATAATCTAAAGAAGATATCTTGTATTTCTAACAGGAAATGTTTTTCTCTTTGTTATCTCATCAAGCATGCGAATTGCTCGTCTCAACATAATATCTACTTATAATTTTAATACAATTACTAAGCGAGTATAGCAATACTTAGTACAGCTAAAACATACGACCCAAAGTACAAAAAAGTTCGGTCTTTCCATAATAAGTTCTTTAAAAAAAGGCTTCTGGAATTGGGCATGAAATTTTTTAATAAGATCTCTGATCCAGTAGAGTTTTTACCCTTTTTAAAACTTATAGTATCCTTACACAAAGAGCGCCTTAAAAACTCATTTTATTCAGTTCAATAATTTTTCCACTACAAAGAGTAAAGGATTTTTTGGAGCATTCTAGATTATTCTTGGCTTGACCTTAATCAATTTTCAATAATTTATCTAATTATCATTTTGTATAAATATAAAATTAAGTAATTTATATTGTAATAAAAACTTTTGTCAAAGACTAAGTTTGCATGTTTTAAATTTTAATACTATAATATCATTGGTAGGTATTGGCACTGGTTAAATGGGAGATACTTTGAGATATTTTACGACCAAATTTATACCACCCTATTTAATTTCAAATAAATTAATATGAATTAATGAATTAATAAACAAATAAGAATTCATTGTTTAAGTAAATGAAGATCTAAGACTTATAATTTATACTCTAACTATAACTATAACAACGTCTATAAAACAATTACAAAACAAAATATAAACCTATTTATAAGTAAAACTAATACTTAAAAGAATTTCTAATTTTAAATTATTATAGTTGCATTATTTCGTATCCACAGGTCTGCTCAACAATAGCCAACCCAACGTCATCACAGGATAATAGCGCTTCTGCACAAGATAAAAATACTTCATCGCCTGATAAAAGCAGTACGTCGCTTGACCCGCTACTTGAAATAGACTTCATTGGAAATGGAAAGTAGGTGCCACACATCCAATTACACTTTTACACATGTCCTATATTAACTCTAAATAAGCATTTATTATACTTATGTAAAGATTGAATAGTAAACCAATACTAATATAGATACTCTTTTGAAACATAAATATAATCGCGGCTTTTAAACAGTGATGTTTATATTTTCGTAACGGAACCTTTAGGCGATTGCCCAATTTTGGGTAAGAAACAAAAACAGTTAAGTTTCGATTATTTCTTTATCTCTACCTCGTTCTGCAAATAAAAGTAGTCAAACGCATCGGATTGTGCGTACACTTGAAGATTAAAATAATTTTGTCCAGAACGAAGCCATGACTCTTAAAATATTATCTATACGTTACCAGTACTACTTACTATCTGTGGGATATTCCAGAACTTCCTTTCACGAGTAAACGGGCAGTAGTTCTATTACAACCTTTCCTAAAATAAATAGACATGGTTTCCCTAAAATAAGAGCGCATTAAGTCTGGCACGGAGACCAACACAAAGAGGCTTCAATCACCAAAAAAGTTTTGGGTCGCAAAAAATTGCAGTTTGATTTTTTGGGATGCTTTTTAGATATTCGTTACCAATAGCAAATTACTGCGAGTTTTTCCATTTTGGCTTACTATAAGAGATAGCATAAACAAGGCAGTCATTTACAATGAGGGGACACACACAAACACACAGAATGGTAAATCAGAAAATCACCTGCAAATTCGGAACGCATCGTAGATATGATGTATAATCTCAACGCCGGCTGTTGAACTACTTTACCGAGTACTAAAGTGTGTCTGCATTTGATTGAAAATAAGTTCTTCAAAAATTTTACTGAAAACAGGCAATACAGAAATTGTGTTCTTTTTTTATTTTGATGAGTTATGTAACTACTTTAATGACCTCATTATAGTGCACATATTGAAATTTAAAATATTTAGAACATTGTTCCAAATTTTCATTAAACACAGTTTCAGCTAGCAGAGGCGAAAAATTTTGGGATATACTTGTTGAGACTGGGATATTAAAAAAGGAATTGTCCCCTTATATTGTAGACAATAATCAGTCTTATGGGATTTAGACTTTCCGGTCTCAGCATTAATAATGCTCCATGTGGTTTTTATTTTGTCATTGCTATTCTTGATCTTTTCACTAAAAAATTAGATTTAGCTATTCTATATACTATTTTAAATATTTTTTAACATAAGTAATGGATTATTACAAGTGTAACTTGTGTTAAATTTCTTCTCACTATTCATACAGTCGTTTCCTACTTCTATGAATTCCAACAGTAGCCCAGTCACTAAAGCATGGCCTTTTATTTATAAAAATAGTCTTGGGTGTAAATACTGAATTATATTCTTCACAAACAATTTAAAACAATGCATTATAATGTGTATTAGGGTTTTCATACACTTTAAGTGATGGTAATTTAAGCAATAAGTTATGATTAAACATTTCATAGCGTAGTATGGCAAAAACGGGACCCTTATAGATTCATCATGTCTGTCTGTCCGTCTATATGTCACAGCCACTCTTTTCCGAAACTATAAGAACTATACTATGGAAACTTGGTAAGTAGATGTATTCCGCATAAGAATTTTCACACAAAAATAGAAAAATGAATAAAATTTATGGGCTCCCCATACTTAGAACTCAATATACGTCAAAAAATATTTTTTTTTGCAATTTCACATTTAATAGGTTTTAAAAAGATTAATTATTTAAAAAGAATGCTTCTGTGTCACACCCTTGAAGACATAATATCCCCTTAATTAATTCTTATTACACAAATACTAAATATTATAAATGTTATTCCCTAGAAAACTGGTAGACAATTTACTCAAAAATCTGCTAAAAGTTGGAGACGAATTGAGAATAACAATTAGTACGTTCACTGATGGCATACACGAGCAGATAAGAGTATTTATATTAGCGCTGACTGAAGATGCCAACAAGCTCAGAGACAATGTGACAGTTGCGATCAAAACTATTACAGAAAGAATTGATCTAGCTGGATACGGTGTTAGAGCCTGTATTGAGGTAATCACTTTAACTTTATAATTTATTCCACTCGCATTATTTACGTAATAACTGATACCCTTTCGGCAGTGCCGGATTAACCACGTAGTAAAAGTAGCAATTGCTACGGGCCCCGCGCGAAAGGGGGCCTCGAGACAAGACAACCGAATTCTCATTTTCTGTGATGACGGTCATCATATAGATATAATAAGTAAATAAAAAAATGATAGCGAGTTCTAATAATCTAATGTTATCTATATACCTTAGTATGCCTATCTACTCTTTCCAGGAAAAAATACCAACAGCTCAAGAATTCTATTCGACTGCAATTGCCAACTCTAAGCAATGCGCAGACGAAACTATCGCCAGTTTACAGAGTTTGGTCGATCAATTAGCAGACGTAGCCCAGGAGGCTGTATATGTATCTGAGAAAGCTATCAATGACACAAACAACTGTTCTGGTAACCTATTTGCCCAAGGCGTCTGTTATGGACGTGTCATAATTCAAACACAATTGCAGAGTGCTCGCATTGCAACACAAAGTGCTATTTTGGTAAAGTATAAATCTGGTTTTTAATACAAAAAATACTTTCGCATATCTACCTAATTCATTTTAACAATAAAAAGTAGTTATATTTATCTAAAATAAAGTTGAACATACTATTTTAAAGAATATATGGTGGATATGTAAGTATGCAAACATAGTAACCTAAGCATGAACCTAAAAGAGTTATAACTTCCACTTACTTACCTATAGTTGAATAAAGTTTAGTCACCTTAAATAAATTTGAATTTGAATTTAGTTTTTACTTCGGCTGCCAACGTGAGGACACGCAACAGTAGTACTATATCATCCATTTTGTCTGTTTTTATGCTTTTGGTATGTTTTAATAAATGTTAAATTTACAGACGACTCGCATTAACTTCGCAATGAGTACTCTGCCAGCAGCATTACAAGTATGTACCGGCTCAAACATTTTGATAGCAGGTAGTCAAGCCAGCTCGGTCCTATCTGAAATGGCTACTTGTTCTCTCTCTGCAATGCTTCCCTCTTCTGCGGAACTTAAGGCATAGGAAAAATGGGATTTAAAGATTGATTGTTTTAAGTAAATAAACCAGTGTGTTATCAAGTGTTTTTTTTTTCTTCAATCTCTGATAGATCTTCTCCTCATATGAACATAATTATGTTTACATATTTAAAACAAACAATGTTATATGATATCTAGCTGACCCGGAAAACGTTGTATAGGTATATATGAATAAATGAATAAAAAAATTGGGGTATAAAAAGGATATTTCGACTGATTCTCAGACCTACAGAATATACACAAAAGATTCATACAAATCTGTCAAGCCATTTCGGAGGAGTATGGAACCTAACATCGTGACACGAGAATTTTATTTCTTAATATATATAAATTACGTGACACGTTGTTTGTCCGCGATGGACTCCTAAACTAATGAACGGATTGTAATGGGGATTACTGCATGGAGTGTAGTTTGGTCCAACTTGAGAGATAGGATAGTTTATATTTCGATTCGGGACCCATAATTATTTTTAATTTCAATATTTGTTTTAGAAAATATAGACATATTTTCTATGAGTGAATTTAGTGACGCACGGTTTGACAGTTCCGCTGTGGAACAATTTCATTATAACAACAGGGAGCATTTTTTATGAAATAATTCTTGATTTTTTTAAATATTATTGGCAAATTACTATAAAACAGTATTTTTTTACTATCTACAGAACAACGTCTGTCGGGTCAGCTAGTATTATTATATAACTAGCTAACCTGTTAGACGTACTGGTCCACGGTTACAGGAGTAGGTGCGAAATGGGCAGTAGATATGATCTTCGTCTTGTCGATGTTCATTTTGAGACCTACTCCTTGGGAAGCTGTATTTAGACCATCAAGCATATTGCTTAAGTCTTCCATGGTCACTGCCACCATTCCGATATCGTCTGCGAATCGAAGGTGAGTGATGTAATTGTTCGATGTTGATGCCCAGTCCGTTCCAGTCTAGAAGTTTAAGACGTCTTCCAACGCAGCGGTGAACAGCTTCGGCGATATGACATCGCCTAGTCTGACTCCCCGGTGAAGTCGGATAGGCTTCGAGAACTGATCCTGGAGACGGACTGACATGGTGCCGTTTTCATACAAACACTTCAACGCTTCGATATATCGATAATCAATCTCAAAATCAACCTCTGAAGAGACTGAAGCAGATCTCGTCTTGAGAATCCAGCTTGTTTGGAAATCTGGAAGTCATCGAAGCGCACGAGACGATTCGTGATTATCCTAGAAAATACAGCTTATATTCATGGCACGGAAGTGATATAAGTCTAAAATTCTTCAAAAACATTTAATCAACCTTTTTGAAGAACAGTACCACTATACTTCTGCGCAATTCTTGCGTTTCGCCTTCGAGGATAACGGAAATGAATAGCTTAATGTCATCACCCGGCGCCTTGTTGTTTTTAAATGATCTTTTTGTGGTTCTCCGACCATGTTACTATACTCGTCCACGGCAACGCAGTCACCGAGGCGTTCGAAGCGGTTTTGTAATGCGAGTTGAACATTTTTCGGGTTTTGATCTGGATTGATATTCAATGTGCCTCTTAATATGCGGTGATCACTCCCAGTTTTCACTGAGTTGATCACAGAGACATAATTGAATATGTCTTTGGGTCAACATCATGAAGTCAATATCATTTTTGGTGTCACCATCGGGGCTGATCCAAGTCCATTTGCGTTGTTCTGGCTTCATGAAGTTCATCGTATAAAGATCCTCCGTCTCCATGAAGTCAGCCAGTAGCTGGCCTCGGGCGTTCCGATTTCCATAACCAAATTGCCCACTCTCAACTAATCGCCACTAAGTTTGCCCAGATAAGTGTTGAAGTTTCCCATAACGTTGAAGTGGGTCTTAGGAGAGTGAATGGCTGTTGAGAGGTCCTCATACTTGGCCATTACCTCCTCGTCTGAGTGTCGAAGTCGGGGAGTAAACCAGAATGACCTTCAGGGAATACCGATCAGCAATACTGAGTATTACGTACGATACCCTATCTGTCGAATACGACACGCTCCCCACCTCAGTTACGTTGTTGACGAGAGCCTTGTACACGAGAAACCTGACACCACCCCAGGACAGTTGGTCGCCATCCCGGAAGTAGAGCATGTGTCCGGAATTTAGAATTATCGAGTCCTCACCCAGTCTTCGGGCCTAACCCCACGACATCCCATCGTAGTCTGCTCTAATTTAGTATTAATCTAAATATAAATACTCATTACTTTTCTGTGCTGCTACATGTAGAATTTTAATAATAATAATCTTCTTTTTCATCAAATACCTCTACATTACTGGAGGTCAGCATTAAGCTTTTTAAAATTTTCCTTGTCCATGGCTAAGCGGAATAGTTCTTGGACTGTCTTGATAATGATAAAAATCTTCTACAATTAAAGTAAATAATAACTGATACATTCCTACTAATATCATCCGAATATTTTATCAGATATCAAAGGCCAATAATACAAGCTTTATCTACGTAGCCTTTTTGCAAGTCACTCCCACTAAAAAATTGTTTGTATTATTTAAGTATTATTATGCAATATTGTTTTTTTTTAAGGAAACTTTATCGTCAAGAGATATTCACATTTTCACTTTTTCCCAAAATGAATCTTTGCACATTTCATTTTATTTTTTTAATACAAAACCGTATTGGACCAAACTGAAAAGATATTTACTATAAACTCTATAGTTCTGAGTTTCTCAGCTATATAAATTTTATTATTTTGATGTTGTTTCTAACCTTATGAGTTGACTTAAAAACATTAGCAATTAGTTGAAATTTATAAGCAGATATTTATATCCTGAACATGATCTCAGTCAAACACAATTGATCATCACATTACAATCCTCAAAGCAATGTAAATAGCTGATTATTGGTGTTAGTAAATCATGTGAACAGCATGCCTCATGGCCTATTACAAAAAGGCTGCATATTAACCACAAGAAAATGCTATATACATTATAATATGAGAGACACAAGGTAAACTAAAAAATAACTAAGTATAATATTTTATCATCAGTTTCATAATAAATATATTAAAGCTAAATTACTGTCATCAAATTCAACTAAACTCCCTGAACTAAGTAGATATATACACATAGAGGACATAATATTTGAAACATTAATTTACCCTAAAATATACCTGTGTCCATATACCTAGAAATGGATTCCATATATTAATGATTATTGTCTCAAAAATAAAACAAAATTCTTAAACTCTATAAATATAATATATTAACATCTGTATGTTGTAAGTGATTCATCGTGGGCACATTGCATGGCGACCACCATCAACAGGTAAAGTTGCCCCAGTTATATTACTAGCACCATCACTAGCTAAAAATGCTATCACTGATGCCACCTCTTTTGCATCACCAGCTCTACCTAATGCATGAGTTTCAGCACATTTCTGCAAGAACTCTTCGTATTCTTTATCACTCATTCCACCTTTCTTATGAAGACCTGTTGTAATAACACCAGGATTAACAGCATTAACACGGACTCCTTTAGGTGCTAATTCCAAGGCAACACATCTTGTCATTTGGTCCAATGCTGCTTTAGACATGCAGTAAGCCAGAACATTTGGAAAAGATCTCATCCCAGTGACACTGGACACATTCACAATATTACCTTTGCTTTCTATTAAGTATGGAGTGGCTAACATGGTAAGATAATATGGACTACGAACATTTGTAGACATAACTCTATCATACTGCTCTAGAGATGTATTTTCAATTGTTCCCGCCTCCAGAACACCTGCATTGTTCACAAGTACATCTAGTTTTTTAAACTCCTCTATTGTTGTCTTAATTAAATTTGCTACATCACTTTCACTGTTCATATCAGCTATAACAACTAATGGTTTTAAGTTATCTGGCGACGATTTTTGGCATAAATCTGATATTTTATTTAAATTCTCTTTGTTCCGCCCAGTTATCACAACATTAGCCCGTAATTTTGAGAATTCTATAGCTGTTTCAGATCCTATACCGGAACTTGCACCGGTTATTAAAACAACTTTATTAGCAAACATTTTTAAAACACAATGATATGTTATTTTAATGGAGACCTATGTTTAAATTAATAATTAAAATACCTGTAACAGTTTAAATTATAATATAAGTACAATGAGCAGGCAGCAGGTACCTAAATAAGTTTAAAATTTTATATTAAATCAAGCTCAAATATCAACTTACTTCCAATTAGGAGTATGTAAAAGTGTTCTGTGATCTGTTACTGTGTTTCAAAGAGTATAATAATATAAAGTGAACTGTGTGTTTTTCCAACTTTCCAAGCAAAGAGAATTTAAATTTTAAACACTACGTTCAAAGATTCCAAAGTTCCAACAGCCAATGACGCATGAGCACAGAGCACTATTACTCTAACGAGGGCATGAGCCAACTTGAGTCTTCCACAAATGCGAAAACTGAAATGAATTTAATCTATTATCTATACTTATCATAAATCTGTAGAGATCAAGTTTCTGTACAAAGAAAAAAATGATTAAAAGCGAGTCAGGGGGATGTAAGAAGAGAAATAGAACAAGTCCTGATTTTTTTGGAATTTTTTATTCATCCCGGAAAATTAAAGAGTTCCCGTGGGATAGTTAAATCCTCCACTTACTAAAATAGCGTAGTACACAACAGCGCACATAATTTAATAAAATTTGGCATATTGATACCTTATATACCTCACTTTTAAGACCTATAAAAAAAGGAACCGTGTTGTCTACAGCTACTGTCAACAGGTCGACTTGGTACATACTGAGTGGGTGTCCTTTTCATGACGCCGTATTTTTTTTATTTGTTAATTTAACTATGTATATATGTTTTATGATGTCATGAATAAATGCATACTTTACTTTACTTTACTTTACTTTACTTTACTTTACTTTACTTTACTTTATATTGCCAGTCAACATCTCAGTTTTAATCCTGGAAAATTAAAGACTTCCCGTGGGAAAGTCGAAAACCTCTACTTACTTATATAGCCTAGTACACGACAACTTATGCACATTATTTAATAAAATTTGGCATGTTCATACCTTATATTGCCGGTCAACATTTTAGGTTCCTTTCATCCCTGAATATTAAAGAATTCCCGTCGGACATTAAAATACCTCTACTTACTTATATAGCGAAGTACACAACAACATATTATGCACATAATTTGGCATGTTGATTGATACCTTATATTGCCGGTGAACACCTTAGATACTTTTTATCCCAGAAAATTAAAGATTTCCCTTGGGACCGTTAAAAACCTCTACTTACTTATATAGTGTTGTTCACAACAACTTATGCACATCTATGCTTATAATAAATCTGTAGAGATCAAGTTTCTGTAAAAAGAAAAAAAATAGGAAAAGCGAGTCAGGGGGATGTAAGAAGAGAAATAGAACAAGTCCCGATTTCTTTGGAATGTCTTATTTCTCTGTCTGTTTGTATGTTTGTATCGGGCTAATCTATGAAACTATTGGACCGATTTAATTAAAATTTTGCATGATGATATGATACTTTACATCCTCCGTCAACATCTTAGAAACTTATGATCCCGAAAAATTTAAGAGTTCCCGTGGGACAGTTAATAACCTCTACTTACTAAAATAGCGTAGTACACAACAACTTATGCACCTAATTTTGTAAAATTTGTCAACCTTATATTGCCAGTAAAACAATGTGTAAGTATTATAAAATTTTAAAATCCCATAAAAGCGACGGGTTCCCGCGAGAAAGTAAAAGATTACAAAAATATAGCCTAGCATAGCGTCATTCATATTAAATCAATTGTGTGCAGACGGACATCATTTCCACCTGAGGCAAAAAGTGAGAACGACAGGTCATTTAGATCAGACATGATACAGGGTGGACCAAAAGTCCGTTAACATTTGAATCGGTTGCCGCGTCTAGCAGCGGCGGCGGAAGGGGGTGGAAGGGTTACGCATTGCAAGAACGGCCAATGGGAATTTAGTACCATGGCGTCGTTTAGCGGTAGTCAACGTGCGTTTTGTGTACGCGAGTACTATCGAAACAACGATTCTGCCACCTTAGCTCAACGAAAGTTTTGCAATCATTACAAGATACGACACAAAAATCAAGCTCCATCAGGTGTGTTAATTAAAAAATGGGTGCTCAAGTTTGAGAAGACGCGTTCAACAATGGATTTACCTCGATCTGGTCGGCCTAGAACGTCGAGGGACCCCGAAAACGTGGAGCGAATAAAATCGTCTGTTCGTGACCAACCTGGACTTTCAACTCGGAAGCGGTCTGCGGTCCTTAACGTGCCAAGAACATCAATAAACCGCATTCTCAAGAAAGATTTAAGTCTACATCCCTATAAAATCCAAATGGTGCAGGAATTAAGGCCTCAGGACCATGCCACTAGGTTGCAGTTCGCGAACGAAATGGTAGAGATTCACCAGTTTTACAAACATTTTTTTCTCAGACGAGGCACACTTCCACCTAAATGGGCATGTTAATAGACAAAATTCTCGTTATTGGAGTGACACTAATCCGAAATTAAAGCATCAAAAACCCCTGCATTCACCCAAAGTCACAGTAGCCAAGGTCAAGGCAGCCCAGCCTTTTCAGCAAGAGGCATTATTGGTCCATATTTTGAAGCCAGAGCGACACCTGGAATTTTTGTAGGATATTCGGAAAATCACAAGGCATACCGGATTTTCAACCCAAAAACAGACCAGGTAATGATTAGCAGAGATGTGAAAATTTTGAAATGAAGGTTGTAGTAATGGCGTGTTGTCATTTACACAATTTACTAATGAAACAAAAAAACTACATTAGGAATGGAGAATTAGACATGGAAGATTGTGTTACAGGGACTGTCATACAAGGATCTTGGAGAAATGAGTCAAATCAATTGTTGAATATCGAACGTACACGGGCTGGAAATAGCGCTACATTAGCAAAAGAAGTGAGAGATGATTTTTGTGAATATTTTAATTCAACGGGTGCTATTCCATGGCAAAACAAATGTTTAGAATAGGTAATCGTATTTGCTGTACTTGTGAAAATAAAAAATATTTATTAATTGGTTAAGTTAAAATATTATTATTGGTTAGGTTAAAATATTATGTTGTACCTATTTGTAACAAGTTGTTTATAAAAATATTCTTTTGAAAATGAATTCTTATTTGAAAATGAAAAAATTACAAATGTTTAGAGTAGGTAACTGTATATGTTGTACTTGTAGAATTAAAATAAAACAAACATTGCTACTATTTACCGTTTGTCCTGTTATTGAACTGATCCCCGATTCCTCCTCCACTTGGTCTTGTAGAAATTCAAGCTCTTTGTAGTACGATAATGAAGGTACATAGAGTTCATCAGTACCAGATCCAGAAAGCATAGATTTTTTCACCTTATTATTTTCACGCTTGAAAGTTGTTCGTAAAATATTAATTTTTTTTTAATATCTTCTTCAGTGATGTTCCCGCGAGACACTTTCAATAACTCCGTCATTTTTTTGATCGCATTCATTCTCTTGTGTTTATCCATATACTCTTTTGATTTTATTCTCCACAGCATCGGCATGTCGCGATATACGGAGATAAATTCCAAAATAAATTCTTTTTCAGACATGTTGCCGTTATTGATTGTCGCAGTTGTGTTCTCCATGGTTTCAAGGCGATAACTGAGATATTATTTGACAAACACCGTTGCACACTATCAAACAGGTTTGCCAAACACACCGTCAATCAAAATTTCCATCAAACAGGTCAAACATTTCCATTGTTTGACAAACACGTCAAACAAGCTCGCACACTTTCAAATTTGACAAACACGTTTGTCAAACAAATATTTGACAAATAATTTTACCGTTTACAGAGCCCTCAATTCGTTCCAGTACCGGTTCTTGGGCATAATCACGGGCAGGATTTTTGTCGCCTTTATAAGATTCGTATTGTGGTGGTTAACGGATTAACGGAACTCGTCAAAATTAATATCCCATATGAAGACTACCTCATGAAAGCTGAGAAGGACAATTTCAGCAAGTACTTTTACTTGGCTAACGCGATAACCGACAAAATAAGACGTTGACTCGACCATCACAGCCCGGATAGTCCTTACGGCGATCTTACAGTGAAGAGCCTCAATCAATATACCAAAAGGTTCTCGCTAAGCGATTGCTTGAAAGATCAGATACAGACGCCTCTGTCTGCAGCCCTACCAACGATAGCCTAGCCCTTGGGCATGACTCCGCTGCTCCAAGTTTAATTATTTATGATATTTTATTTTTGTATCTATCTAATAATATAATACATAGTTTTTATACATATTTTAAAAACTTAGCTTTATGAAGGAAAATAAATACATGTGATTAGAAATAAAAATAAACACACTATAATTCCTTCCTAAAGTTCTGACTGAAGTCATTCACACAATATTTTAATAAGAAATCGTTATTTTTATGAAAATATTTTTGTTATGTTATGGTCCTATAATTAATAAATGATTATGATTTCATGCTTTTCATTACTGTGTTTAATTCATTTACATTCCCAATCATCTGTTGAGTTTGTGACATTGTGTCGTACGATTTAATTCCGTTTTGGGTAATTTTAGTTATAATAATATTATAGCAATACCTTAGACAACTCCTGTCAAAACTATTTCTATCAAAAAGGGGCACGTTAAGTTTATCATTATAGTATACCTACTTCTGTAGTGTAATATTCTAAGCTTATTACTCAGTATACAGTACGTATTTTACATCTATGAATTAAATGTGGCCACATACTTGTTATAACTTTTGCTGACGATATACAAAACATGAAGAAAATCGGTGCACTAGTCAAAAAGTAGACTTTTAATTTTGAGCAAATATTAACATGCTGTACATTGTACAATCGGGTCACGGGGTCACTGGGTCAACACTCAATGATTCAATGAACTTGAATCTTTGCACATCAAAATGCGATGTTGCCATCCCGCGTGCTTCAAGTTCAAAGACGCTGGTCGTTTGTCGGATAGAACACAAGCGATGTTGCCTGTTCGCTTCTCGCGGTGACTTCAAACGTGTCAGACCGTCCTAAAGTGAAAGAACGCGGACGGGCTTATGGTAGGGCGCAACCTATCGATAAATAGCTTCTTTTAAGGGAAATAATACCCGATTCAAAAAGCTATTTAACTTTAAAGAAATATCGTAAAAAACCTTAAAACACTACGCTTACTAAATTACTTAAACTTAAATACTTTGTGTATTTAATGAAATGAAATGAAAATGAATTTAATTAAATTATTATTATATTGTTTAAGTAGTAAACAGACAATAATTATAAACAAAGGATAAATAAACAATAACATTTTTTTAATGTCTTACATGTTATGTAATACAAAGCAATCTAATTTTTATAAACGGTACCAACTTACCCGTTGCTACTCAGATTTTATTAAACGGTCAAATGAGCGTACAGGACACCTGATGTTAATTGATCACCGCCGCCCACATTCTCTTACAACACCAAAGGAGTCACAGGAGCAATGCCGGGCTTTTAGAAAGGTGTACAGGCTGATTTTAAAGATATCTATGTCAAGGAAGAAAGTTCTCTGACATCCTGATGGTGGAGATGATATCGTAATTTGTGGCGAGTTGTGCGAAAGTGGAATTCGGCGGCAGGAATCAGGTCAAGCAGTTGTTCGGAAACTCCCAGCAACGCCAAATGATCTAGCCGTTCACAGAGCACTGAATCCCCGACAATTCGAGCAGCTATGCGTTGCACGCGGGCAATAGGTTCTAGCTGATACTGGGGTGCGTCCGACCTTAGGTGACAACAATACAGGTAGTATCAAGTGTTTCTGCGCTTTTGGAGAGCGCTAGAATCTAGGTCAGCTTGAAGTATTACCGTGATCTATTAATGACCCCTAGCTTCATTAAAGCCAATTTGGCTTCCTTGACACCTTCCAGATGACCTGTAGACATGACCGGACGTGGTCTTCATAATCTACTCGCAGCCAGAGAGTACACCCTACCCTTGAAATTGCCGAAACGTTGACAGCAGATATCATCCCCAACAAACACACCTACCCATATTATTATTCTTTCATTATTCTGTGCGAGTGAGGAACTTAATTCAAACGAGTCTGGTCCGATCGTACTGTAGTCATAGGACGACAGCACGACTCTGTCATATCAAAAAACTCACAAAACAGTATTATAATAACATTCGAATAACACAAAAATAAGTTGTTTCCTATTGTATCCTATCCTTGGGTAGATATTTCGTAATGGATGCTAAATGATGGTAAAAAAGTATCGATAAACTATAATTGTGAGGACTACCTATTAAAAACTTATTTTTTTTCGTTATTTGAATGTTCACCACTTCAGTCATCACTCATCAGTGACCAGTGTATCGCGAGTCTTCTGGGCGAATAGATGCTGGAATCTGGATGGAATCAAGCTTAAATGAACACTCTCTACTACTGTATGTGTGTATATGTGTAAATTGTGTTTTAAAGTTTGTTAATTATTATTGCTTTTACGGTGAATTTGACATTTATTTTTTCTTTGACGTTTGCGAATACGGGTGAGTGTTTTTGAATATAAAACAAGATGCACAATATTGAATTTACAGTTCAGTTAGTTATACCGAAATAAAAAAGTGTTCGTAAGAATGAACATAGATAATTTTTATTTCGTCACAAATAATCAAACAAATCAAAGGTGAAGCCGACGATCCAGAGGTCAATGTACGTCGTCTAAACAGTACTGCTAAGTCTTAGTATATTTATTTGAATATTTATTTTGTTTGAAAATTTCACTTTTTCAATTTAAAGGTTTTAATTAAATAATTAATTTTGCGATAGTTCTGTGGACTAGTATTACTTATATTTTTATTTATTTCATAGGTATGTAGACCATACTGTATAAAGCCGTTAATAAATTTAAAAATTACTTACTCCCTTATTCATAATGGTCCGCTAACTTTAAACAGCCGCTTAGGAGTGTTTTTTCTCATTCTGACTTAGGTCAATAGAAGAAGACAGAGTGAGAATTAGCAATGTAAGCAGACTATTATGAATAAGGGGGTAGGTATATACATCCTCTTTGTATGAAAAAAAAATCCTTAAGTGTTTAAATTCTCTTTTTTTTTTTTTTTTTTTTTTTTTTTTTTTTTTTTTTTTTTTTTTTCTTTTTGGCGGGAACGAGTGAACGAAGGAAGGCGCGCTTATACAAAAAAAAATTGTTTAAATTATTGTTCATAGTGCATATATTTTTCATACTTGTAAATTGTTTATCCTGGTTTATAAATATTCGATTTTTGTATATATAAATTGTTAAGTGCGCTTCCCCATCGCCATGGGGAAGCGTACAGGTAAAAGGCCGAAGAACGGCCAGAGCGACGCAGAACCAGCAGACGAACTTCCCCTATCCGAATCCTCGGTATCTGACGCGGAGGTGACTGAACGTCTCATTGTAAGAAGAAAGGATAAAGAGAAGTATACCCCTTATAGAGCGACAAATTATTATAGGTTATACGACGAAAATTCAAATAAGAAGGAATTTATTGTATTTCTCAATCGCAAGCAGGGTGAAGTCAAAATATCAGACAAGGACAGGTTGGGTCTGTCAAATGGAATCAGGAGGCATTGCGTATCGGGTGTGTTGCACCTGAGGTCCGTTAATGCTTTTAAAGTTGGTGTTACCTTTGACCTGCCTAACAATGCGAATGTATTTTTAAAAAATGAAAAGTTACTTAGCGAGTTGGATATGGTTGCCTCAATTCCGGCTTCTGAAACGGAGGTCACTGGAGTTCTTACTTCTGTTCCCACTGATTACTCCAACAAAAAAATTCATCAATTAATTGCATCGAGTAAAAAAGTTATTGCTGTGAGAAGGTTCATGCGGCGAGTAAAGGACCCACAGGGTGTTGTCTCCTTTGTTCCAACGCAAACTGTTGCAGTCACATTTGCATCAACGTTGTTACCTGAGTATGTAACACTTGATCACTGGAGGCATGAGGTTAATGTATATGTACCCCCTATTAAACAGTGTCTACGCTGTATGAAATTTGGCCATATTGCTAAATTTTGTAGAAACAATGAAGTTTGTTCCATATGTTCTGACAATCACAATTTTAAAATGTGTCCAAAAACTTTAACAAAATGTGCCAACTGTGGTGGAGATCACATAGCTATCTCATCTACCTGTCCTCTGAAAAAACAAAAAATTGAAGAAAACAAAGTGAAGTCCCGTAGTGTTAGATACTCAGATCTCTTCAATGAATCTGCTTTCCCTCAATTAAACTCAAAGTATATTGACACACACCTGAGCAATCTTATAAAATCTGACAAATTTATGAACCTCTTGGTTGAAGCAGTTTTACAAATTTGTACAAATAAAGATAAGTTAACTATAAATTCAAATAGTATTAAGGAAATTCTGAATAACACTTTTAGAAAAAAGACACCTAGTTAATTGTTATTATGGATACATTGAATATAGTGCAGTGGAACGCTCAAAGTATTATTAGTAATAGGCTTATTTTTACAAGGTTTTTATATGAAAATCATATCCATATTGCTATAATTTCGGAAACTTGGTTAAAACCACATCAGTATTTTTTAATAAAAGGCTATAACACAATAAGGAATGATTGTGGTAATAAACACAATGGTGTAGCAATTTTTATTCATAATAATATCACATTTTCTAACATAAATACATATTATGATAGTGCTCTACAAAATGTTTGCATTAAAATTAAAATTAATAACAAAGAACTGAGTATTGTGAGTTTTTACAGTCCTTCCAATTCAAATCCTCCATTTAATAAAAACAATTTAAACAGTTTAATTAAGTCCATTCCAGAGCCAATGATATTTGCAGGTGATTTCAATGCTCATCACATGTTGTGGGGATGTGTTGATACATTGCCTCGAGGTAAAGATGTTTTAGAGGTTATAGATGAGAATGGTCTTGTTATTCTGAATAATGGTCAAGCTACCACAATAGGATCTCCATCTTGGCGTCCTAATGCTCTTGACTTGACTTTGGTAACTCCATCTTTGGCTCTTTTATGTGACTGGTCAGTTATTGACAGTCCTCTGGGCAGTAGTTATCATCTCCCTGTAATAATAAAAATGGCAGTAAGTAGTGATAGTATTAGTTTGCAAAACACATTATGTAATAATCTACATTTGCCCACTCACCCTAATTATAAGCAGGTGAATTGGAATATATATAGTAACTTAGTTGTTTCTTATTTGGATGATGTTAAATTTGACACTTTATCTTCAATAGATGCTTTTAATTCCTTTTGTAATATTTTACTTTCTGCTGCCAAGCAGTCAATCCCTAGCTGTCTGTTTTCCAA
Organism: Leptidea sinapis; assembly: GCF_905404315.1. NCBI lineage: Eukaryota > Metazoa > Arthropoda > Insecta > Lepidoptera > Pieridae > Leptidea > Leptidea sinapis. The sequence continues at coordinate 11,679,889 of NC_066276.1, forward strand.
AAGTTCTAATAGTAATAATGCTACTAGTTCTTGTTCACAAAAATCTTTTAAATATCCTTGGTTGCCTTGGTGGAATCAGAGGTGTACAGAAGCAGTTTTAAATGCTAAAAATGGTTACATTAATTTTAAAAACAACTCCACTGATGAAAATTATGTGGAGTTTAAGAGATTGCGGGCTTTAAAAAAACTTATCTTAAAAAGTGAAAGAAGAAATAGCTGGATAGGCTTGTGCAATTCATTTAATCGTTGTACTCCTTTGTCTTCAATTTGGAAATACATGCGCAAATTTAACAAAACTTACATTCCTGACAGTGTGTTGAATGATAGTTGGATTCCAGATTTTCTACAAAAGTATACTTCTGACTTTGTATCAAATGAGTTAACTAACTATGTAAATGTTGTTAATGATAGTAATAAATATTTGATAGAGCCTTTTTCTTTACAAGAACTAAAATCCGCTTTATTTACTAGAAGAGATACATCTTTCGGTCTCGATACCATTCCATATATTTTACTCAAAAAACTTAATTGCCACAGTCTCAACATCTTTTTAAATAATCTTAATCGCCTATGGAAGGAGAATACTATTCCTCCAGAATGGAAAACAGACTGTTTAATCCCAGTTTTAAAGCCAGACAAAAATAAAATGTTACCTGACTCTTATAGACCTATAGCTCTCACGTCTTGTGTTGGGAAGATATTTGAGCAGCTTCTAAAACAACGTCTCGAGTTCTTTATAGAACAAAATTGTCTTTTGCCTAATAATCAGTTTGGTTTTCGCAAAGGTCGGTCTTCTAGGGAGAGTATAGCGCAGTTACAGCTTGATGCGCATCAATGTTTAGCAAGTAATCAATATCTTTTGTCTGTATTTTTTGACATCTCAGGTGCCTTCAATAGTGTAAATATTGCCGTGCTTTGTGACGAGTTATCAATGTTAGGGATACCAGGTAAAATAATAAATTGGATGCAATCCTTTTTGACTGACAGAAAAGTATATGTAAAATTTAATAAACATTTGTATGGACCACGACTTTCTTCTCTAGGTGTTTGTCAGGGGGGAATATTGTCTCCTTTAATTTTTATTATGTACATAAGACGATTGAACCTTATTTTGGGGCCAAATATAGTAAACCTACAGTATGCAGATGACTTAGTCGTCTATGTATCGGGAGTTGATCTGATTAATTTAGCCGCTACTATTAATAAAGCACTTGTAAATTTATATCAATACTTTTCTTATCTTAATTTAAATGTAAATCCAACCAAATCAAAAGTCTTTGTGATTGGTCGTAAACGCACCATATTGCCTCCCATTTTATACAATGGCATTCCACTGCCTATTTCATGTGACATAAAATTTCTAGGTGTAACATTTACTCCAAAACTTTCTTGGAAAAAATATACAGATAGTGTTATAATTAAAGCGAATAAAGCTTATAATGTATTAAAATCTTTGTGTGCAACGTCGTGGGGAGCGGACCCTAAAATATTGTTAATTTTGTATAAATCGCTTATTCGTAGTCATTTTGAATATGGCTTTCATTGTTTCGCCGCAGACAGCAAAATTGTTAATAGTCTGGATAAAATACAAAATAAATGTATGCGTACAATATTGGGTGCACTTAAAACTAGCCCAATAGCTGCTATGCAAATCGAGGCCAACCTTCCTCCTTTGTGTATTAGATTTAGTTATCTTAAAGAAAGATTTATTTTAAAGCTCTATAGCTTGCCGACGAACAATCTTCTTAAGAATCTTATTGCTTATCAATCGTCATCATTTCAGAGACAGTTGTTTATCTTGCAAGATTTTTCTTCATTTTTTAAATTTCTACAAGATTTAAATATTCATCGGAATAATGATATACTTCCCTGCCATGCAGGTTCTTTTCGATGTAAATATTCTGCAATTAATGTTGTAATAGATCCAAATTTAACTTCAAAAGAGGAGGTTCATGTATTATTGTCAGAATGGTCTAATTGTAAATTTGTTTATACGGATGGCGCAAAAAACAATAATAACGTTTCTTTTGCAATCTACCTTCCTGAAATTAGGAAGGGTATTGGCTTTAAGATTAATAGATATGCCAGTATTTTTACTGCTGAAGCCGTCGCTATTCTTTTTGCTTTAAAGCATATTAAGAAACAAAATCAACTTAATAAGAAGTGGGTAATAGTTAGTGATAGTATGAGTGTGTTAAAAAGTTTGTCAAATAACAAAATGAGTGCTAACATCAATTACATCATTTTTGCTATAAAGGAATTGTGGTTCGAACTATGTTTAATCGATATTAAAGTGGATTTCGTTTGGGTCCCGTCCCATATAGGAGTAGCAGGAAACGAAAGCGCTGATTTTCTAGCTAGAACTATCATTAATATATCCGATCTATCCCTATATCCTGATTGCAAAGATCTAGACATTAACATACCATATACAGATATAATAAGTAATCTAAAACAGCATATGACTCTTCTTTGGGGAAGATATTGGTACAATTGTACAGAAGTTGAAAATAAGGCTCATTCGTATACTTTGTTAGATAATCCCGTTAATAGCACACCCTGGTTTTGTAAGTTTAAAAATAACGCTCACAGAAAGTTCTATACTACAATAACACGAATGCGTATTGGTCACTATCGATTGAATTTTCATCTTCATCGCAAAAAAATTGTCTCCTCTCCTTTTTGTGACCATTGTAATAAGCAACAAGATCAGTCTCTGGATCACATCTTTTTTGATTGTTCGTCCTTTGGCATACAGCGCCTTGTGCTGATGGATGAGCTACTGGAAATATATGGTGCACCCAATATAATCCCGCTCTCAGTAATAGATCTATTAAAGGACACATCAACTTATATGTCCTTGTATAAATTTGTATGTAGTACTGTAAATACATTGTAATTTGTAGATACATACGTTGTAAATTTGTTTATAATTATGTAAATACGTTATAACTTGTACATATACAACTAGTAATAGCATAGCGCAATTCGCGAACTGAACAGATAATGTAAATAGGTAGGTATTATTCTAAAAAGTTATGCAAATTACACTGGATTTGACTTTAAGAAAAGGGGAAAATTATTAGAGACTATATTACTGGATTTGGACATAATAAAAGGAAAATATGGAAAATATTCTTTAGAGAATTATACATTAACGGAAATGGTAAAATAACTGATGACTTTAAGACTGGATTGGATTTGATGAAAGAAACTACTATAAATATTCGCTATCGAATATACATAATTGGAAAAGGAAAATGGAAATAATGTAAGATGAAATGAGAAAACTGGATTGGACTTTTTGTAAAACAAAATAGTGAAAATAATAAATACCAAAGAAATGAAAATACTAACGACAAGGCAGTAAGGCCCCTGGCTATAGCCTGTTCGAAAGAACGAATTAATATAAAAAAAAAAAAAAATTAAATTCTCTTTGTATGAATCAACAATGGCGAATATATACATGTTGTGGTGCTTTCTCGGAAAATAATCCTGTAACGGAACTAACGATCTCGAATTTTTTTCTTTTTTTACAAACAATTTTATATATTTTATTAACAACGCCAAATTTAATGTGAACTGCAAAGCATATGACATAGATATGTCTTCTACATCTGGGAACACGGAGTCCTTTGAAGAATTCTACACAGAGGTATTTATTAATGTTCTCTTAGCTTTGTAGGTCATATAATCTTATATTTTAGAACCGTTTATGAAATGTAAGAAATCACATAATGCTTTACACGATATTCAAAGTTTATTAAAGATTTATTTATAAAACAATAACTAGTACAAATCTATTGGCAAGGTGTATTTTGAGTAGTTGACTTGAATTTGACAAGTGCAGTTTCCACCCAAAAATATTCCTAAATGGGTGTATGTTGCACAATTCAATATACTTCAATGATAATTTTCACATTAGGCTTTCATTCATCTCAAAACTATGCAGAGGTCAGTAGAATTTGTAACTTTCTAAAATATTTTTTAATATTATGAACAATTACTTATGTTTGTATGAAAATATCATATGTGACAATTTTATAAAATTTCATGTTTTAACATAAGGGTTGAACTTCATTCTATTAGAGGATGCAACATTTCCTATAATTAATTATCCAATCTATTGCAGGTAAAGGAAATAGAGAAAAGGGATTCAGTATTAACTCCAAAACAACAAATTGAAAGACTTCTTCGTCCAGGATCCACATATTTCAATTTGAACCCGTTTGAAGTATTACAAGTTGAACCAGAGGCAACACTTGATGAAATAAAAAGGAAATATCGCAGACTTTCTATACTTGTTCATCCAGATAAGAATATTGTGAGTAATTGATATTATTGTTATAAACTTGGGTATGATCTGAAAAAAAAGTCAAGAAAGTGAATACTATATATATAAAAGCATGTTAAACAATTTCCTATTTGAAAACATTAGACTCTGATTCTAATAATCATTATAATTACTGAGAATTTGATATAAATAGGTGTATTTGTTGCAAATCCATAGTAATTCTCAAAAAAATGTTATAAAATTTTGGAGTTAGTGTTCTTGTTAGACGGCCCCCCCGTCAATATCTCATTTTTATCCACAGATGGAAGCAATTGGTGTGAGACAGCAAGTTGCAGCAATCACTAGGTAAGATGAAAGATAGATGAATGCCTGGTATTACAAATATAAATTTGGTATAGAATTTGGAAAAGTTTGGCAATTCATCTTAATGACCTTTGGTACTGCAGATGTTCATGGGCAGAGATCACTTACTATCAGACTAGCCTCTAGCCCACTTGCCCTTATCCCCTCAATACAAAAAAATGATTTAAAAAGCAGTAAATCATATTAAATGATTTCTGGTAAATATAACATTACATACTAGTGCAAAATAAATTGCAAGACCAAAAACATGACAGTACAAAAAATAAAGGTAATATAATAGTAAAATAGGTGACATTACACTGTATGTTCATTAGCTCAGAGCAATAGATGTAACAATGTAATTTATGTTGTAAATATACTGTTTTAAGTTTCATATGGCTAGAGTATATATAAGTAGGTACATACACACAATCACATTATCAAAGAAGATGTAAATACTATGTCATAAGAGGCGGGACTGCCTAAGTAAAAATTGAAACTTAGTTAAGTATAAAACATGCAGTCATTTGACATAAGTTTGAAATAGTAGTAATTATTGCATTGTTATCAAAGTTATTAACAATATAAAATAATCCAAGTTTTGGTTTTCTATTTTTATCTTTTCACGAAATTTGGTGAAAATTTACCTCTTTATGTCCCAAATACACTGTAATTTATTTATTTTTTCACCTTATTTTTACTCATTTATCGAAAAATTTAAAATAAGGGTTTTTTTTTTAATCGAAAATTCACCCATTAAAATATCAGCTTTTTTCATAAAATTGGTCTGTTTACTGTTCATCAAAATCTCTATTTTCCGATAGTGTAAAAAAAATATAAATTACTATGGTAAATGTTCGGAAAAATTAAGCCCATCAAAAGGCGTTTCATAAAGAATTCATACATGTTATTTTCTAGCAGCAATAATATGAGTCTTTGATCGCCGGTAATTTATTTTTCCTTTCATTTTTGTTATATTCTCTTCCATTTCCAATAGGTTTCGTCCTACTATTATTTTTTTTGGTTTCAAAAATTATCAACACTGGTCTATAGTAACATCAAATGATCAAATCTACAAACAAACTGCATAAAAACCAAAAACATGAAACCTAGTTATCTTGCAAAACTGCAAGAGTGCTTAAACTCTGCCATAGAGCGTAAAATTCTTTATTTACTACTTGATTTAAGATTCTTATGAAAAAAATAATGCATACATAAAATTTGATTGCAGGATGACTCGGAGAGAGCTCAACATGCATTTGAGATTATAAATCGGGCATGGAAAACACTTGAGTGTGAAGTTACAAGGAAGAAATGTCTTGACATATATCAAGAAGCAAAAGAACGTACAGATCACATGGTAATACATATAATAACTACTTTTCAATACAATTTTCATTAAAGAAACAATATATATATATATATTATTATTACATAGAATTTTACACACTTTTAAAAAACCTATTTGGTATGTTTGAGTTTCACTCTCAATAAAGCACATACACCTTCCTTAAAGGCCGGCAACGCTCCTGTGATTCCTGTTGCAAGAGATTGTGGGTGGCGGTGAACACTTAACAACAGATGACCCTCTGCTGTATGCTCGTTTGTCCTCCTATTCCATAAAAAAATAAATAAAGGAATAATGAAATGTTATTGATTGGTATAGATGCAGGTTGTGTAAGAGGTTCTACAGTTTCTATATACTATAATGATCTTGACAAATCATGTGCAGACTACAGTGCTCCAGATCTGATACAACTTAGGGACCTTAAAACTTTGAGAATAGTCTCACTTCAAGGCTTCAATCACTACTTCTGCCATGACTGGGCTTGTTATGACTTCCCATTTATTTTATATTATTTACTGGCTTTTTTTTATGAAAATAAGGGATGAGATGAACGGGACTTCAGCTGATGGCAATTCACATACCCTGCCATTGGTCATTGATATACATATTGTTATTATTTATAATAGACTAAGCAGCTGTCACTTATGTGTCTATATCATTTGCCATTTCTTTTCAAATGTTTATCCAGTCTATTCTTAAACTGATTAACAGATTTTGATTTAACCACATCCTTGGGCAATCTAGTCCATATATGAACAACTCTGTTGGTCAGGAAGTGTTTTAATGAATTTGATTATGATAATTGATATTCTAGCTCCATATCATGTTCCCTTAGTCTAGGATTGCCCTTCCTTGGAAACATACACTCAAAATTTGGGACATTATTATAATCATTATTTAGTATTTTGTATGTTTCAATTAGATCACCTCTTTCTCACCTACTTTTGAGGGTTCTGAGTCCAAGCTTATTAAATTCTTTGTTCATATGTAAGATTTTTCAGTTCCCTAGACTTAGTGGCTCGCCTCTGTACCCTTTCCAACAATTCAATATCCTTAACAAGATATGGATTCCAGACCTGAAATGAATACTCCAGTAATGGTCTGATATGGTAAGAATGCTTTTCTGATTAGGTACAGGATTGAGTTGGCTTTGTTCACAGTAGCCACAATGTGTGCTTCCCATTTGAGATCATTGCTTATGATCACTCCTAGGTCTTTTTGTGTATCAACCGCTTTTAGTTGCTTATTGTCTAACCAATATGATACTCGGGGACTATTTTTTCCAATATGTAGAAAAGTGGTTTTGTTGAAATTCAGTGAAAGTAACCATTCCTTTGTCCAGTGTTCAATAGCTTTTAAATTTTGTTGTATTTCACCCTGTTGATGTATAGGGTTCCCAAAGACTTGGTGTCATCCGCGAATAATGAGAATGGGAGACTTATAACATTTTGCAAGTCAGTTAAGAATAATGTGAATAATTTTGGTCCCAGTACAGAGCCTGTAGGTGGTACACCACTGCGAACAGGATGATTACTTTACATTTCATTCCCAACAGACTAGCAGTTTACCACGAATGCCAAGGTGTTCTAATTTATGAAGTAGCCGACTAATTGGAACTCTGTCAAACGCTTTCTCGTAATTCAGATGGATAATATCAGTTGGTTGATGTTTGTCCCAATTTAATATCAACTGTCTAAAACAGCTGAGAAGGTTCATCCATGGTTTGGTTTCAGGGTTTTTCTCATCATATTTTTTAATTTGAACACTGCATTTATAACAAGATGCCATTTTTTAAAGGTTTTTCGAAAAAACCCTTAAAAAAATATGAGTATATGAAAATTTTTTTGTTTCACTATATGTTTGTTTGCTAGTTTAATCAAAGTTTTTCACTTTAAATACTGTACACTTTCACAATATAACATTTCCCAAGGTTCACAACACATACTACAAAAAGATCACAAAGTCTGCAATTTAGTTGAAGTTGGACACTAAAATATAATTAAAAAACTCTAAGCACAAGTTCCACTGTTGACAGTTGACAAGTAAGTTCTAAATATTACTATTGTCATAAACAATTTGTTATGTTTTTAAAGTGATATCCCTCACTTCTAGGATTAATACACAAATTAAATTTGAAAAACAAAATATTATCAATGATGCTGGTCTCGAACCCATGGAACCCTCTGGCGTTCTGTGCCAGTGCTGAGCTGTACTGAGCCAAGCGTTCGAGTGACGTATCGTCATAAAATCTTGTTTGCTTTGTTCAACTCTCAGGTTGTGGCTTCATCATCGTAAGTTACTCTAACGGTTAGCTCAGATGGTTAGAGCACTGACATGGAACGCCAGAGGTCGTGGGTTCGAGATCCGCATCGTTCATAAAATTTTATTTTTCAAATTTTATTTGTATTATTTAACATGTTGAATATCTTTTTAATATATTTTGGCAGATTGAACAGAAACGTAAAAAGCAAAGAAAAGAAGGCCGCCTAGAGGAAGGTATACCTGAAGATAATCCCCTTAAGTATTCACATGCTGTGTACGTCATGACTATGAAGGTAAACTAATTGAATGATAATAAATATTTCTTTTTAAATTTGCGATAATCTTCAAAGTTCGGATTTTGAAGATTTTAATGGCATGTGGAACTGTGCCTCCAATAGTGCCTGGTAGCCATTCTTATACAATGTAGGAAGTCACATTGCTTAGTTTATTAAACTTCTATTCTATTCTTCCTACTATGGCTCCTGTGGAAGGTATACCACAAGTTTGCCAATGTCATGTTAAGGTAGACCACCAAGCTTAGAGTATTCTTTTACTAATTTTAATGGTAGTGATCGGTGCTTAAGATTGAAACAAGTTTTATTTTCTTATACCTGAAACAAATATACATGCTGTTAGGACTATAAAGGACATACATGTCAAAGACTTCACGAATTGATGTATCTCCATACCATTTACCAAGTGTTATATTATTGTAACTCTCTTTGGTGTATCTCTATTTATAATGTAACTTGGTATTGTAGCACAAGTACCATCAATGACAATTTTATTATGCTGTTTAATAATTTATAAAGTTTAATGCAATGTGAAACGCTGCGAAGCCATTGAGTTATTAAAAAAAATCAAAAACACCTAGAACTTTAGAGTACAGTTGATGAGTAAATCCAAACACACTGTATGGTTGTGGTTGTATCACTGTATCACTGCGACCAATGTGATCTATTGTGATGCATTATAAAATAAATTCAAGAAATATGAAATAATTTTAAGAGATAAATAACTTTAAACACACCAACAAAAGCAGATCTCTCCAAAACAGGGTTATTGAGCCACCACAAGCAACATCCGTTCACGCATGCACTGACCAGTAATGGAAGGCTTAACATAATATGTTGGAGGATGTTCGGACCAGAGGTAAAATCGGCTTAACCACGTTACTATGAAACAAGCAGTGCTATTTTGCGTCTTTATATTCGGCATTATTTTATCCTACCCTCAATACACAGGTACACGGTTGGGTCCATTTAATTAATTACTGCTTGTTTATTGTAAAAAGCCCGATCAACACAGTGACTTTTTTTTTAAATTCTAGCACGGTATTTCTTGACTGCTCTAAACTGTAGTTAACACAAAAATACAATAAAAATTTCGCGCTCATATAAATTCTAAAAAGGCATGTTAGGTTTAGTGTCGTTTAAAAACGTTTATACATGTGTAAATATTTGTATATTACTATTTTTCAGTTATTTGCTGATATGGAGCGTAAACGTCAACATCTGGAGACCCGCGACATGGAGGAGAGGAAACGGAAGCGTGAGGCCGAGATTGAGCTAGAGGAGCAATCTACGATGGAGAAGGAATGGGCCAAGAACTTTGAGGTTAGCAGAGGCCTAGGCAATATACACCGCTTACAAACATTTTACGCTTACAAAATCGCTTTTGGCTTTCTAATGTGAAAAATAATCTTCATATCATCTAAGAATTATGCTGAGTCGTCAGAGGTTATTTATCCGTTTATTCATAGTCCAAAGAATTTTGTTTGGATGTAAGGAGTGAAAGGGCTACATCGTGTAGCTGTCGATGTGAAAGGGAACACTCAACATTGAGGCTGCATTTAGTGCTCAACAGACGGTCAGTGATGATGTCCGTTGAGTCCTAGAGAGAATACATAACTTATAATATAAGACAATTATAATCAACATTTAAATCCAAATTTATTGAATAAGGAATTATCTTTACTATATACATCTGTAGCTTTGTCTTTATTTGTAAATTTTGAGAATCTTTTGATTAACAAAATATGTTTTGTGACTCACTTACACTACTTCTATGATTTTTGTCTGTGTCTGTCTATCTGTAGGTATATCTCTTTATAACCTATGAATGGCTTGAACAATCTTGATGAAAATTGTGTGTTGTAAGATCATGTTATTGTCTAATTACTAATAGATAGGTTTTATACCTTGATTATATTCATCTAGAAACATTATCCGTTTAAATTGTTAGTCCGCATCTTTGATAAATCTATGTCCATTTCTACCTAAGGTGTGTTTTAAATTTTATGATTGGCTGTCGATAATTTGTGTATTGTTTAATATTTTATTCCAGTCTTATTATTAAAAAGTTTAAAATGTTGTGTTGCTTTCAGTACAGCTTAGGGTTCTTAAAATTACATCGTCATCATCATTTCAGCCGGAAGACGTCCACTGTTGGACAAAGATCGCCACGACGATTAGTCCTGCCCACATCCAACGTATTCCGGCTATCTTGACCAAATCGTCGGTCCATCTTGTGCCTACCAACACTTCGTCTCCGAGTACGTGGTCGCCATTCGATTACTTTACTGCCCCAACGGCCATGTGTCCGTCGAGCTATGTGCCCTGCCCACTGCCACTTCTCCTCATTTCTGATTCGATCTAGTAGGGAAACTCTGAGCTTCCTCATAATGCCCATAGTAATTACCACGTCTGCATACCATAGGTCATCATTGGCAACACACATTGGTTAAGAACCTTCTTAAGTCTACAGGTATTTTGGACGAGAAGATTTTAGTATAAGGTTACCTGAGACTAATCCAAGAATTTTATGCAAAATGTTTATAAATCTATACATATGACTACATATAGACAAATCATGTAGTATAAAAACAAAGCCGGAATATGGAACATGACACAAATTACACAATAGTTAGCTTAAACTGATATGTAAGGACAGTTATTGTTGTTTTATCTTATTCTTAAATGACGTAGTACGAAAGTAAGTCGACATTAATGTGAGAATCCAATGAAGAACGCATTCTGTGAAGAGGCGCGCGATTCCCAATATTGGTCTAGAAGACTTCTCAACCTACCGAAAGTTGACCGCGTAAAGGCGTGCTTTTGCCATTCGATGTTCCTGACATTAAATGGCAAAAGGTCGAAAAATTCTGGAGAAATTACTTTGCACACACATATTTTTCTTAAGGTGACACAATCTATCAAGTGACAATTTTTGGCTAACTGAAATTAAATTGTATGTTTTTAAAAGTTCATTGCAGTTATATATATGTGTATAGAACGTCATTGTTACAAATAGATATTTTGCTTATGATTGGTTTATTCAGACGTATAAAATTTTTCGCTTTTATTTGCCAGGTGCCTGATATTCGGAAAACTTTAAAATTATCATTGTATTGACTGTGTTGTCAATACCAAGTTTATTTGTGAGGTCGATACAGTTTTCTGTGAGACTCAGAAGAAGATACCTACATTATAATGTAGCTGGCATCCTGTGCAAAGGAGCCTATAGGTACCACAACTGTACCACACCGAAACACAGTAATGTTTACAAATTTGTGGTACATACGTCTGAAGGGCGCCGTAGCAAGTGAAATTACTGGGCATATGAGACTTAATTAACATCTTACGTCTCAAGATGATGAGCGCATTTGTAGTGCCGCTCAGAATTTTTGGGTTCTTCAAGAGTGGCACTGCATTGTAATGTACAGGGCGTATCAATTACCTTCAGCTGAACGTCCTGCTCGTCTCGTACCTTATTATCCAGATCCAGCATTCAAATATTGACGTATTCATGTTTATTTTGCAGGAATCTCGTCAAAACCGTGTGGACAGCTGGAAGACTTTCCAATCTGGTACGAGTAAAGAGAAGAAAAAGAAGAAGATCTTTGGAGGGTTCAAACCCCCCAAACTCAAACCTGAGAGCAGATAGAATATCTCTTGCTCATTGTACGCGCATAATTAAAAAAAAAACTCTTTAAGTGTAAGGTATTAACAATTAAGTATGTGTGTTTGTAAAGCAATTTCTGAGGCTGAACTACACACTGAGGTTATGTTATTAGTAAGTAATTAAGATTACATATTGTAAGAAATGAATAAAATTGCAGGATTTCTATTAGTAACACCAATTTTAGTGTTTTAGTAGGTACTGTGACTTTAAATAAACATTATATTTTAAAAATAAAGATTCAAGTTATTTTATTAGTTTTTCTTATGTCACTTGTCAACGGACGAGTATGGTGACCACTTGGTTAGATTAACACCTTCCCATTTCAATATTAATTAAAAATTGGAGCTGTAGGTACATTTTTACTAGTTTACCAGTGCGAAGCTTCTTTCAACAGGATGCCAGCTAGATTATGGGTACCAAAACGGCGCCTTTTTCTGCCGTGAAGCAAAATTGTGTATGCATTATTGTGTTTCGGTATGAAGGGCGCCGTAGCTAGTTATAATTACTGGCCAAATGAGACTTAACATTTGTCTCAAGGTGACGAGCCCAATTGTAGTGCCGCTCAGAATTTTTGGGTTTTTCAAGAAACCTGAGGGGCACTGCATTGTAATGGGCAGGGCGTATCAATAATCATCAGCTGAACATCTTGCTCGTCTCGTCGCTCAATGTCATAAAAGGTACACTGTGCTGGAGAGACTTACGAGTGGCACGCGCAATCTTTAGTCGCTCAACTTTCTTAACACCCAGGCCATTGTGTGGTGCTCATCCAATGTGCTATTCTGTAACTTTCTGCAACAAATGGACTGCGGAATGAACTATCTTGCGGTAGGTTAAGTGCCATTTTAATTGCTGGGAATGGTAACCTACCACCTCTCTAATGCTCATTTGTTCTCTTATTTCATGAAAAGCCAATGATTGAAAATTGGAGATATTAAATTGAATAAACATTTAAAAAAATAGACACGCGGTAAAAACTAGCACTAGGCCAAGCGATATTTTACAAATCAGACAATCACAGATCTTAAACATACACAGATAAATATGCAGTACCCAGTAGCGAAATACTATTGGCAGTCGTATATATTTATATCAATTAATTTGGTCTCGCAATGGACATAGTGTCAAAGGAGTTTTAATCAAAATATGACTGGCCGCAAATTTGACAATCAATATTTTGAACAAAAGATTACAACTGCAGTCAAAATATCTATAATCGTGCGAGAACACACAGAAAGGACTTACAATGTTGCGAAAATTATTAGCAGCACGAAGACCGTTAGCTAGCTTTCTAGCTGGAAGAAAGTATTCGAACAAAACTGGTAAATATAATATTATATAAATACTTAGTATCAATGATATGACAATAGATAATATGTAGCTACTTACAGAACAACCTAAAAAGAAATAGGGCCCAACTACGTAGCGCTTTCGCACTACGTCTGATCCGTACCACTGAACACACGGTTTGGAGTAGTCGTAGAACTATTTCTATGGTAGTTTACGCACTAGAACCGGCTTCCGTAAACCGTTAATCTCCGTTCCGGAGAAGATTATTGACGTACCGAAGTAGCCATAGTATTATTTGTATGAACGCTCGCGCACATAGGCTTGTTCAGCTATCAGTTTTCTGCAATCTTAACCAGCCAGCTAAACGTTTTAACTGTACGAATCTTAAGGATTGGTTGATAATGATACAAACGTATGTTTTTTTTCATAAAAATCATAATATAATTTTATATTATCCCTATTTAGATTCCAGAAATTGACGCCGATTTAAAGGACTCATAATCAACGACGTGAATGCTCTGCTGTGTTTTCGCATAAAATGCCGTTCGTATGCCAAAAACTGGCCCCTGAATTGCTTGGAATTGGATCAGAGATCGGACTAGTGCGTAAGCAATATCCGAATTCGGTCTGAGATTTCTCGATCTGTATTATCACGGGTACGGATCGGTTTCTGATCGGACGTAGTGCGAAACGCTCTTAGAGATATGCACGTTCTGTAAAATTTAATCTCTTGTAAAAAATAACCTGCTAGTCAATTAGTTTTGACGGAATAAGGATTAAAATTGAAATGAAAACCGTTGAAATTATAACGTCTATATTTTTTTTATGTACGTACCTAACCACCGAAACACAAAACAAAGTTATCGTTTGCAATTCAGGATAGTAACAGAAATTTATTGAAATTAATTATCAATAAAAAGTTTTTCTTTTGGTAAAAATTACAATTTAAGACGATATGTATACCTACCTACTTTTAATGAATAACCAAAAAATATATATAATATTTATATCTTATTTGTTAATAATATAGCCCTTCAATTTTAACCCTCGACAGTTAACACCTACGAAAATGCGTCACAATTCTGGATGAAATCTCTTTCTAGTAACTTTCAAAGCGTCAATCAGTCGCTGCTGGTTGTAGACGGTCCTCATGTTCCCATCCTTACTTTCAATTTGTTACTTAGGTGTGATCACTTTGATTTCACTCCGGACTGTTTCGTGGCTCACGGTAACGTTTTGATGGAAGAGTCTTCCAGTGCAGTCTTGGGAACTGTGTGTGCACGGCCATTGTCATTAAGTTGTACCCAGCACAAATTCGCTGTGCAAAAGGAATCGCATGAGGCATGATTATTGCTATTTCTAACGTTGAACAGTTGCTATTATTAGATAAAAGCTAATACATCCCAAAATGGTAGGCCAAGAACATTTGGTCTGTTTTTTTTTTAACCTACGACACTATTTGTATATTGTCGAAAGCTGCTCGTAGATAAAGTTTCGTTTACGACGGCGCTCGGTAGTGATTTAATACAGATATGACCTAATAATAAAAGGCGAAAAATAAGAAAACATAAACATTAGTTAAGTATCATTACTTATGAGCTGACGTTAACAAGTAGGAACAGGTATATATAGTGTGCTGTCTCATCTTATATTCATTTGTACCAATACCTACAACGATGGCTACTTATACCAGAATACGTTGGAGTTGGAGGTACCTACAGTAGGGGAGCGAGGGGCTTGTTGTAACAGTTTTCATTTAAACTAATATATCTTGAGATCTATTGATTAAATTTCTACTTAATAAAGATGGATGGATACTGTAACTCTTCCTCTACCAAATCAAGTAAAAATAATACCATAACTATTGGCCATTATTTTACAATCAATTATTTTCTAGAAAAAGTGCGGTGTTACAACTTACCTCGTGCTTGGGGCAAGTTGTAACGTCTACCGGGGCAAGTAGTAACGACAATAATACCTCTAATCATTTATTCTTTGTTTATTTTTAACAAAATTTACATCTTTCTAAAGTAAGTGTAAGTAAGTTATGTAATACTTATCAAAAATCAACTCAAATACACTTTTTTAGTGAGCAACACTTAAAAATTAAATAATTAAGAGTTTTTTTTTAGTTAAACACTACTTATAATCATCATGGCACTTTTAAATTACAGCAAGTAAGTAAATTTTTTATATAAGGTATGCTTCGTAATTATCTCTTCTTAATAGCTATCTAACAAAGTATTATACTTATGTAAGAATCAACATTTGGTGGGTTTCATTATAATTAAATTCACTCGTCATCTGAGCTACAATTAATACAAATAAAAGATATAATGTCTCCTGTAACACATCCTACATGTGCCCACATCTTACAAATGATACACTCTATCCAATCTTCTTTATTTGTTTCTGAGTAAGCTTCACCACATACCAGACAAAACCACTCTTCTGATTCAGATTCTGATGTTTTATTAGCTCTCTCCACTCGGTTTTATTATTTCTTGATTTACCTTTGGCTTTTCCCTTCCCCTTTCCTTTAATTTTGTTATCTTTTTTCTGTTTTTTCTTCATCTTTTCCTCATATTCCTTTTGTAAAGCTTCCTTTTCAGGAGTGTCCGTCAATACTGTAGATTTTTTACGTCTGCTATTTGTATTAGTTTTTCTTGGTGGCGCCTTTGGTAAAGGTCTAATCTTCGATGGCGAGAAAGTTTTTTGTAGACCGGAGCAACTCGGAGTTGGTTCGTTTGCAGTTTCGATTAGGCTTATAATTTCCGTGGTGCTTATATCTACTTCAGGCACAGAACCTAATAAATCTGGATTTTCAAGATTCAAAGATATATTATGTGTGACATTTACGTCATCTGGCTCTTGTGTAGGATCTGGACGAGTCCGAGTCTTGGAAAATATCAACATTCAAACGCCATAAACCATAAGCTTTAAATCCACTCATAATATTAGCAGGGTTTAGGGCAAGCGGTAACGACTCTTTCACAATACCTGGGATGTCATATATTGTCATCGTTTTTCCCGGATTGTTGTGCATCCATGCTGTCTGTGCCCTATTTGTGTAATTTTAAATAGGGCCGTACACTCCTACGTATAAAGGTAACAAATTGTGGGAGCAGTGCGGGGGAAACGATAACATGATGAGATTATTTTTTTTGGCTGCTTTAACCACTCCAATATTCACGTGTGAGCTATGGTTATCAAGTAGCAACAGAACTGGCTCTTCCTTAGTGGGTTTTGCGTGCTTGATAAAATGATCCATAAAAATTAATTTTTAATTCTTTTTCGGTCATCCATCCGGAGGATTACCAGCACCAATGCAATCTGGAGGTCCACCACGAATAAACATTTCAGAATATTTAAGCCTGGGGAAAACGAACATCGGTGGGATAAAATTACCCGCAGCGTTAGAGGCACAAGCAAGTGTTACAAGAGTTCCCCTCTCAGCCGATGTGATAGCTCCAATTTGCTTTTGGCCACGGTCAGCTACTATTTTCTTAGGTTTTTGAACCGTTGTGACCCCTGTTTCATCAATGTTTCATATTCGAGAAGCATTAAACTGATATTTTTGGAGAAGTCGTTGATATATTTGAAAGAATGAATTAACGTTAGTCTTATTGAAAGACGTCGCTTCTGGTGTCCTTAGAGATAAATGTGAATTTCTGCGCATAAAATTTTGGAATCAGTCAGTACCAGCCATGTTATTTTGATGCCAAGAAGGAAGGATGTTTTTAGCACTAAGCTGCACACCGCATTGGTAAGCTGGTTTCCTTACTTCTATAGGAAGTAGTCCAAAATATATATCGGCGCACTTGAGTAGGTAGGAAGCTATCTTACCTTCTTCTGCAGTAAATACTTGTCTAGGCTTAACATAACCAACACTTAATTTTTTATTTCATTATTCTTCTTTTTCTTTATGTATCTATAAAGAGAGACGTGACATAATCTGAAAGTCTAACTAGCTTTCCGAATACTGCATTGTTTTTCTAAAACTTCAGCTGCCGCTAACTCGTACACTTCTTGGCTTTGTGTTGCCCGCTGTGACTTTCTTTTATACACCCTCATTCTAAAACACAAAAAAAAAGTGATTTTGTTACAACTAACCCTTTGGTATGATTTGTAACATTTATCAAGATAACTATATAAACAATTTAGCAATCATAAAAACTGTTACACATTATCAGAGATAGATAAATTTGAATGGAAATAAGATATAGAAAATTTGAAATTAGTCGATATTAAAAACGCAAACCGAAATTTTACGACATTACAATTTTATACTACCTGGCAGAAATTAAGCGCGTGCACACTTCCGCTCACTGCGCCGGCCGACGGGACACTGGCTATGGCAACATGATGCGGCTCTGTGTATAGGTCAAATCGAGTCAAAGAAATACGTTAATAGCGATTAAGATCCTAGTGAAAAAAGCCTGTTACTACTTACTTACCCCTGTTACAACAAGCCCCTCGCTCCCCTAATGTACCTAACGAATGTTTTAGATTTCTGCTATCCACACATGAACGAGCTACCTGTTCCCTGCGGTCCTTGGAATGAATATTACAACGAGAGACAGAGATATTACAACCTTCACCTTTTTGCGGGAATTACATGGTAAGACGAGCGATTTTGTGTGCAGGCAAGATACGCCAGAAGTCCACTTGATAAGGACTGAGCTGACATTTTTTGGAAGAATGTGGTGACTTACGAATAAAGGGCTAATTTCATGAGAGTAAATGATCACCCCATATTATTTATCATTTTAATCACTTTTTTTTTTTATGGAATAGGAGGACAAACGAGCGTACGGGTCACCTGGTATTAAGTGATCACCGCCGCCCACACTCTCTTGCAACACCAGAGGAATCACAGGAGCGTTGCCGGCCTTTAAGGAAGGTGTACGCGCTTTTCTTGAAGGTACCCATGTCGTATCGTCCCGGAAACACCGCACAACGAAGCTCATTCCACAGCTTCGTAGTGCGAGGAAGAAAGCTCCTTGAAAACCGCACTGTGGAGGACCGCCATACATCCAGATGGTGGGGATGATATCGTAACTTGTGGCGTGTCGTGCAAAGGTGAAATTCGGCGGCAGGAATCAGGTTGAACAGTTCTTCGGAACACTCCCCGTGATAAATGCGGTAGAAGACACACAATGAAGCGACGTCTCAACGCAACGCCAAGTGATCCAGCCGTTCACAGAGCGCTACGTCCCCGACAATTCGAGCTGCTCTGCGTTGCACGCGGTCAAATGGATCGAGCTGATACTGGGGTGCGCCAGACCAGAGATGACAGCAATACTCCATGTGAGGCCTGACCTGCGCTTTGTAGAGCGGTAGAATGAGGGCCGGCTTGAAGTATTGCCGTGCTCTATTTATGACGCCCAGTTTCTTCGAAGCCAATTTGGCTTTGCCCTCCAGATGGCCACGGAATTGGCAATCGCTCGAGATTTCGAGACCCAGTATTCCGATACTAGGCGAGGCTTTAAGGGAAGTGTTCTCGAAGAGCGATTTGTAAATAAATAAATACTTTTGTGATCATAAAATAATATTCCTTAAAGGCCGGCAACGCTCTTGTGATTCCTCTAGTGTTGCAAGAGAATGTGGTCGGCGGTGATCACTTAACACCAGGTGACCCGTACGCTCGTTTAAAAGGCATATATTTTCTCAAAATTGATTCCTTTAGAATTCTTTTTGATGTCATTTCTAAAAACTACTATATACTACTACCGCTTCGGAAACAAATGGCTCTCTGAGAGAGAAGAAGCGGCGCAAGAAACTCTCCCAGCATTCTTTTTTTTCGCTCTTTTCAATAAAAATATACAATATTGTACAGTCATTTCTATCGCTATAAAGAAATCATAATCTAGTCCCAGGCTGTCCGATCATTTAGATATTCAGCAGTGGAGTAATAGGATTTACGACAGAGCCATTTTTTTATAAAACATTTAAATTTATTTATAGATAATGCCTGAACAGTGGCTGGGACTTTATTATAGAAGTGTATACATTTACCCTTAAAGCTATTATGTATCTTATGAAGATCCTACCAGAATTAGTTACAAGCAATCCCTTATTTCCAGTGTTATAATAATGAAAATCACTATAAAGGTTTGTCCTCCTATTCCATAAAAAAATATTAGCTAGCCACTGTTTTAGGATTTGTTAATTAGGGCATGTTAAATAACCTGTAGGTATTATTTTCGGATCAGTAATTTTCAGTCCCATGGGATCTTAGAATTTACTAAAATTCGTTTACTTAATTTACTACAATTCGCCAATTGCTTCAAAGTTGCCTTTTGATATTGATGGATGTATTACTATAGCTACAAAAAGAGGTTTATTTATTTTAAAATTTGTTACTTTTACATTAAAAAAAATTCATCAAATCCGTACAAAAATGATCATAACAAATGAGTATAGTATAGTGATAGTGAATTTAAAATATATTTTTTGTGAAAACGCAGGCATTTAAAATTTTTTTATCCATAAAATAAAGCTAGATTTGAAGGCCTAAATATGAAAAAACTTTCAATTATAAAGTTTAAAAAATAAAAGACCACTTACGGACAAGTCCTTTATTTACAGATAATTCATGAACAGTGGCTGGGACTTCATTATAATAGTGTATGTATACATTTACCCTTAAAGCTGTTCTGTATCTTAGTGTTCCATGTTCACAGGTTTTTCTTCTCATTCTGCCTGGCTCTGTACACCGACAGCATCTACTTGAACTGGGGCCCACCAGCTCAACCTGGTCCTCCCAGCGACGCGGTGGATGAGTGTGAAACAGTTTAGTACTAGTAGAGTTCACTAACGAGAGTTATTAAAGTGATATTAAAACCCTCATAGTTTTATTGTAGGTAATAAAGACGTTATGTGGAAAGTTTTAAACGCTTCATTTTTATGGTAGAGGTCAAACTTGCGCACCAGTTACCTGATGTTTGATAACCACCATCCACACTCTCCTGCAACACCAGAAGGATCGCAGCAATGCTGACGAAATGTATACCTCTCTTGGGAACACCGCGTATGACTGCTCATCACACAGTTTGCTTGTGCGTGCCAGAAAGTTCCTTGAGTAACGATCCAGGTATTGAGGATGATATACAAGGTTTTGGTCAGTCGTCGGCAAGTTAAACAGCTGTTTGGTACACTCCCTGTATAAAAACAGTAAACGACCACAATAAACTAACTGGGCTAAGCGTATTATACTAAGCTAAGACTCGTGCGAGCGCCCAGCACAGAACAGCAGGGCAATGGACGCGAAGGTTTTTTTTTATGGAATAGGAGGACAAGCGTACGGGTCACCTGCTGTTAAGTGATCACCGCCGCCCACATTTCCTTGCAACACCAGAGGAATCACAAGAGCGTTGCCGGCCTTTAAGGAAGGTGTACGCGCTTTTTTTGAAGGTACCCATGTCGTATCGTCCCAGAAACACCGCACAAGGAAGCTCATTCCACAGCTTTGTAGTACGTGGAAGAAAGCTCCTTGAAAACCGCACTGTGGAGGACCGCCACACCCCCAGATGACGGGGATGATATCCTAATTTGTGGCGTGTCGTGCGAAGGTGGAATTCGGCGGCAGGAATTAGGTTAAACAGCTCTTCGGAACACTCCCCGTGATTAACGCGGTAGAAGACACACAATGAAGCGACGTCTCTACGCAATGCCAAGTGATCCAGCCGTTCACAGAGCAGATATTGGTGTGAGATGACAGCAATTCTCCATGTGTGGCCGGACCTGCGCTTTGTAGAGTGCTAGAATGTGGGCCGGCTTGAAGTATTGCCGTGCTCTACCAATGACCCCCAGCTTATTCGAAGCCAATTTGGCTTTGCCCTCCAGATGGCCACGGAATTGGCAATCGCTCGAGATTTTGAGACCCAGTATTCCGATACAAGGCGAGGCTTCAAGGGAAGTGTTGTCGAAGAGCGGTGATACGACAAATGGTTTTTTTTTGTGGTAAACGCGCAAACTTGAGTCTTCTGGGTTCTGGTTAAATTGGACAAGGTTCAATTTACCCCATTCCGAGACCTTCTCGAGAGAGAGAGGACTCTATAGAAGACACAAGTTTCTCCCGGCACTGGTCGACGATTTCCCGAGAGAGACCTGCATGGCCCGTGTATACGGCATCACCAGTGCTGTCGTCTGCATAGCAATGTATGTTGGAGGTGTCCAACATATCATTGATATGTTGGACACCTCCAGCGTTAACGGGCTTTGGAATCGAGCAATAACCGTCGACAACGACCTGTATGCTGCGCCCAGTGAGGAAGCTGGAGGACAACTTGCATAAGCTCTCGGGAAGCCCAAATGATGGAAGTTTTGAGAGGGGCGCCTTGTGCCATACACGATCAAAGGCCTTCGCTATATCCAGGCTAACTGTTAGGCCTTCCACCTTGCTTTCAATAGCCGCCGCCCATCTATGTGTTAGGTATACCAGAAGATCGCTAGTCGACCGACCATGGCGAAAGCCGTACTGCCGGTCGTTGATCAACTGGTGACCCTCAAGGTATACCAAGAGCTGGCGGTTAATTATGCTCTCCATGATTTTGGAAAGCAGGGAGGTTATCGCTATAGGCCTGTAGTTTGCCGGATCCGAACTGTCTCTTTCATAGGTCACGGCATAACCTGCGATTTGTGTCTATTTGTACTCTCATACGCTCATTCATACTCTCAACTGAACGATACATCACGGAGGGGCGCGGGCTGCAGGTAGTTGTAGAAACTGAGGCCATAACTATTGAATTCAAGCAAAAAGTTGAGCTTGCTAAGTTACTTGCGCCCGTTATTCTCAGGTCTGATGCATCATTTTTTGAATGTGTGGTTAATAAATACCACTCGACAGACTATTCCATATGATTGACAGCAGTTTTTTGTGCCAATTTGAAGCGCCATTCGCAAGCGTCCAGAGAACTAATTTTGACGTATAATTCAAATGCCTGCGGAGAAAAGTGAAGTATTTTTACATTTAGAATTAATTGCGTTCTTATTTCGTGTTATTTATACTTCAAAAATAAACGTAAACATTTTTTGTGTGAATAGTTTCCACCATCTATGTTGTTTTCACTAGTTTTAGTTCCGCAGACTCGCTACATGGCCAACAGCGCAAAATTGGCGAACATCAAACAGGCACAAAAGCACTTTGACAGCCGCCAATCCAGTAGTATATAGTAGAGGTCAGTGGTGGTTAAAGTTATCCAAGGACCTTTCTATTTACTTAGAAATACCAGATATGAATAAATGTTTTATCATCAAACCGAGTAGGTGGTCATTAACCAAGCAGCCATCTTGACCACTTCCATTATTGTTATGTGATAGTATATCTTTTATGCAGATAATATTTCGGATATAACGATCATAGGTATGTAAATGATACAACTGGTTAAATTTTGAAAACAATATCAAATTTAATACATAAATAATATTTATGTATCTACATACATGTTTTTCGTCTATATATTTACATTTAACACAATTTTCCTAACTTAACTATTATACTTCACATTCAAAGTTAAATTTAATTACATAAAAACATTAATAAGCAACCAAAAAATAACAAGTTGATGTTTTAAACATAATTTCAAAGAATATATATTTTAAACTATTTTAAAATAACTGTAAAGAGTTATTACATAATTCAACATTTGGAAAACCTCGCACATTCAACATAGACAATTATTTATAAGCGAACACTGGTGAACAATTTCGAAACTTAAAAAACACTAGCTAATGTTTTAACAATTACTACCTACATACCAAGTTCACAGTAAATGTGATGGTAACTTTTGTTAGGAATTTTCAAGTCAACTTCACAATCGAACCCAGTATTGTACACAGCGATATTCTAATTCGGTCCATACATAATTGACCACATACATTGACATCGTCTTACACTACCTGTACACGTATGCTATCAACAACCATAGTTACCTACACTAAGCTAACATGAGAGTTACGAGTCACATATAACCGTACACACCCGCTACCACCGTGCTCTATCGTTTCAATATTTGGCAAAGGCTTCCGAAGTACAATAATTCCGATGTTGAACATCGAACAATTGTCCCGAAATGACTTAAAGTCAACTCAACTTTAAACTATATTTACATGAAATTAAGTTCGCATTTCGCGTACATCCCTTGCCCCGTTACGTATTTAAATTTTGTACGTCGCTATCGGAAGTAAAATTAAATTATAAAATATGAACGCGCTATCCCACGTCCGACTATAGCACCAACGTCAGCCATGCACTTACGAAAACAAATTAACAGAAATATCGACATAACCGTAAGCACTTATAACAGAGGAGGCAAATAATATGGATTCCCCGTTATAATAAGAATTGACTTAATATTATGTTGCTAATATGAACACTTAATGGCTAAATCTAGCACAAACAGTACACAGGTATTTTATAGTGGGAGTAGGCGACAGAAGGAGTAGGTGATTCATATAATATGGTTAAGCTTCATCATCTGCGTATAACATTGTTAATATTGAACACAAGAAGCTGCAAACTTCTGCAATCTGACTTTTAAGGTCGAATTTCATAAGACATGAAATCGGTTTTCAATTTACAAGTTAACATTTACAGTTTTCAAGTTACAACCGGAGAAAATCGGTTTGTTTTTATCTTTCGTTCGGAGTATAATCTTTAAGAGAGTTCTTTAGTGAGTCAGAGAGAGTTAAAAGCCCTCATTGTGAGTGGTGAGTGTTGTTAAACAAATATTAGGTCAATAATTAGGTTAAAACTTTTCTCTGACAAATGACTCGACGATGAAGAAAACCCGTTACAAACCAGTTTATTCCACAAAATCTTTATAAAGATCTTAAATAACAAAATCCCGTTAAATCTAAGATAAAGGTGGAACAAAACTGTATAAAAAGTAGTATGAATATTTTTCATCAATATAAATTTTGTTTCAAAAGGCAATCTCAGTAGAGTTAGAGAGAGTCAAAGCGAGCATACCTTTGTTTAGATATGCCAGCAAAAAATCATAAATGTTTATGAGTTTGTAAAAAAAAGTACATTTAATATGCATTTTAAATAACATATTCATATAAATTTTTATTCAAAATAGGATTCAAAATCACTAATTGAACGTCAAAAACTACCACCCATTCAAACTAGACTGACAATTCAAAATCTACCCATCAGCTCCATCCCCAGTTTATGGTATCATTAAGAAAGTCATTTATGTTATAGTAACCTTTACCACACAAACGAACAGGGACTTCACCTTCGCGGCGTCCTGACAGCTAACAAGTGTGGGTTGTGTTGAGGTTGGTGTCTTGTGGATAGATGATTGATCACCGGGAAATTAATTGGTAGAGGAATTTACTTAAACAGATTCATCAATATATTACTGAAACATGTAAAAGAGAACTTGACACCACGTGTAAGCCCGGCATAAAGATCAATCGAGTCAGTCCGCGATCAATATGAAGCTGCCTTTATGTCTGAACAATATTTCTTTAAATACTTCCTAGACCTTGCTGGCTTACTAAATCATGGCCGGGACTAGAAGACAGACAGATATTTGAATTTCATTTCACTTCAAAAAATTACTCCTGTCCTTTTAATCTTGTTTCACACTAGCAATTTTACCTAACTACATTAATATACTTGTCAATATATATATTTATTCCTTATTTTTTTTTATTAGTCTGATATTCTATAGGACTGATTCGTAACTCATATTGTAACCGGTATTTTTGTATTGATAAACGTTCCCGTTAAACACTGTAGATGATAATGAATTAATATTAATCATAGACTATGTTGTCATAGTGTGGATAGACCCTTAAATTATTTATGTTCTAACATCATCTAAGTTTATTACCAAATTAATTGAAAAAGTGTACGTATTATTTAAGTAAACTTTATATTTAAAAATTCCAAGTACTTTTCAAACTCCAAATAATGAGCTTACGTACCATACGCATGAATCTACTCCAACTCTTCGCACTTATTAATTAAGATCGTTGCCCCGAACTGATTTGGTTTAAATAATAATGAGCAGACCGATATAAATTTAAATGTTATTTGATGGCAATTTATGAGGTATACAAAGGAAATTTGGATACATTTAATGAATTCTTTATACATATAACTTAAACTACAAAAAGTAGGTACATTTTATGATCAATAAATCTATTGCAGGATAAAAAATATTTTGGCCCGTTTGATCTGATTGTAAAATAAACTTATAATGGCAATAAATGACTTAATAACAATAATAAATTTTACTTACAATCAATTATATCTACTAAAAATATCTAAATCATAGTTCGTGTTACTGTTCCATTTAAAATAGTACATTATATAAAACAACTAATAATTTCGATGTAAAATGGCAACACTCCGACAAGAGCTTAAACGCTCCTTTAATTTACAAAACCAGTTAAACGCCTTAAATTTTTTATTTTGTATTAGTACATACACTAGATAAAATGAGTTCTTTTCTTGTACGGTCTAAAGTAAGTCTAAATTTAAACCTTCAAATATTGTGTAGTTAATTTAATCGCAAAAAACATAGTGTAAAGGTCTGCCCTCACTGTTACATCTTCATAATTGAAAATTTATTTTAATAGCGTTACGGCCCTTGTAATACGATGAATAAAATAATCAAATCGCCAAATCAAATAATCAAAGAGCCCGACTTACAATAGTGGACAGAGATATATACAGAAAAAATATACGACAAGTTATGAAGGTAGGTCCATAACACGAACAATGGTTTAGGCAGAGTTTAGCGTGACAATAGTAATTTATACTAAAATATACATTATAATCGACACGCGAGGTACAACATTCATAACAATTACTAACAAGAAACTCTGTTACCTATTGGTATAGCAGTACAGTACACAGTCTACAACTATCGTACTCCATACGTAGCTGGGAACACTTCCTTCACTCTACATACCACACCGGTTACGATTGTGGTGCTTGCGATATTTGCTATCTAAATTTTCTTACCGCCTTTTCACCTGGAATGAGAGAAAAACAGATCAAATTTTTTACAATAACTATGATATTACAAAATTAAGACTAGCCTTAGGGGAAATAATTGTCAACCAACAGACTAATAGTATCATATATATATATTAAATGAACACACGAGCAAGACTACTTAACTTATGACTATACGGATACCAGAGGTCGTGGGTTCGAGTCCCAAATCGTTTATAAAATTTTGTTTTCAAATTTTATTTGTGTAGTTTACCTTAATCATAAAAAAATAAATCCAAGAATAAAAATACATTATTCACCTAAATAAACCAATTTTCTATAATATTATTTTCGAACATCCTGTAAGTAATCTAGTAACCGTGGGCTGGCGTAGGCAGTGAAACCTACTTCTTTTACACCGCGCCGTAGTCGTCAGAACTCGTAGGCGAATAGTGCCCAAGTGAGAGTAATTAAAATTTTGTAAAAAGTATAATTTCTTTGTTTGAAAATTTTAATTATTTACTTTATTTTTTTTATATAATTACGGTTGAGTAATACCCGTAAGTTCATTTAATATCGCCATTATAGTTCCACGCTGTATATCATAATAATAGAGTTTTAAATCCGTTTTAGACGTACATAACTTATTAGAAAATCCTAATAAATCACAATTTTTTTTCGAGATATTATTCACTACCTATGCACACTTTACGGCAATTTTTGTTAGAGCCACTCAATAGTAGCTTAGTAATCTTTCCTTAAACATCGGCATTGGTTCAACGCAAAAAATACAAGTCACTAAGTTAATATACAACAAAAACTTTAGCTTGCGTCAGTACCTTCTATAAAACTAAAACTAAATAAAAACAAAACGTTGGCGTCATTACAGAACTGTGCATTCGTTAATAATTATAAAATATAGCATTGCCCCAGTAATCTC
Source organism: Leptidea sinapis (assembly GCF_905404315.1). NCBI lineage: Eukaryota > Metazoa > Arthropoda > Insecta > Lepidoptera > Pieridae > Leptidea > Leptidea sinapis. The sequence goes on from NC_066276.1 coordinate 11,707,286, forward strand.
GATGTAATTCTCGCAGTAGATGTGGATTATCAGCGATTCTCGTTCGGGCACAGTTTCTGCTGAGCTCGTTGAGTGTAAATCGTAACCTGCCCGCCACAGCGTCGCCAAGTCTGAATGCCGCTCCCCCCGCTTCGCTTCTCAGGTGACGTCCCCTAGTGATGGCGCTCTATCGATCCTCTTACATTTTATACAAATGATGGACTTCAGAAATTGTCTGACAGACTGACATCGCTATTATAAGAGAGGTATTTTTTATGCAATAGTCTTGCTCTATTATAAAACCAATGGAATCACAGGAGCGTCCCCGACTTTTGAAGCATGTAAATAGAGCGTTATTTTGGAGGAGCCTATTTAATGTTTATCTGGAAGCACCATGGAAGGAAGTTTTCATCCAGTTCCAGATTTATTCCATTCCTTCCAGTTCCTTGATAACCGTACTGCGTATCAACGCCACACAACGTAAGGACAAGGATGGTATTTATCGTAATGACGTGCGATACTGGAATTTATAACACTCACTTATAGTTTCTTTCTTACTATTTTTATTACTTCCACGCACCACTAAATATAGCATTTTTTAAACTTAAATGCAGTCGACCAGTGAATTTCCCTCTAGTAAATAGTGAATATAACATCGATAACATGCGTTTGAATACATCACTATGGAAGCACGATAAATCTGTCGCATATTCAGCAATGTAACTTTCTCCGCGTTCGTTGCTCAGAATAAAGTGACTTCTTAATATGTGATGTGGGTAATTGGCGACTGCCGTAACCGAAATGAGATCGCAATAAACTATCGCGTAATTTATACAAGGGACAGCCCTTGATGTTTTATGGAAACACACAACTTTGTGATACTGAAACAGTATGTATCTAGAGTTCTAGTACAATCAAGTTTGGAAGTTGGTAAGAATATGAATGAAATATTACTTTTGCACTTTGAGCTTGTGTGGTTACGTAACACGAAAGTTACATGGCTTGGAATGGAACCGTGAAAAATTACAACTTTGAAACTAAAATCTATGTCTTTCGTACTGTTTGAGTCATGGAGATGTTATTTCATTATTATTTGAAGCTGAGCAGCTCCTTTAGTTTTCATTTGTGATGAATTGAATTTTGGAAGTGTTGGTAAAGTTCAACGATCAGCTAGGCCAGAGGATCTGGTGAAGGGGTTACAAATAATATACAATTGCCAATTTATATTAGCATGCAGGTCGATATATCGAGCGAGGTTCAGTTCCTCTAAAATGTAAAATAAAAACATGAGTATCAATATTAGGGGAGCTTGTATGAAGTATGGGCATAAGTTAAAAGAATTAAAAAGCCCGACCATGACATATAACTGTTTATAATTAGCAATTATATATATTAATAGCAATTAGCTAATGCAAAGATTTTTACACTATTCGTTCATCACCATACTATCTAGCTTCTTTCCAAAAGGAATTGCAGAGATAACCAATCGTTATTAGCCACGATCCTGTTATACTTCCCTGGATAGTTCCACTCCCATTAACCCTTTTATAGAAGCTTATAATATATTCTTGCTTTTTTGATTTTTTACATGAAACTGTTTCCAGTGGTCAAGTAGATTATTTAGGTTTGTCATGCAGATAAATCGTTCGATTTACTGATATAAAATTAACAATTTTTCGCCGTAGTTTTTCGGTCGTTTTTCAGGGATGTGGAGTTACGATAAATAATGTGTCGGATGTTACGGGTTATAAAGCATAGGCGCCGTTGGTTATCGACTGATTCCGGCGGGTGACGCTCAGGGCGTAAATTTATTCATACTATTGAACTTAGGGCTGTATGTACTTGAATTTTATTTACTATAGAATTAGTCTGTAACAAAATATATAAGGAGTCTAACTTAGTTCAATTACTCTGGTATACCTACTCGGAAAGAGAGAACATGTAGGATATTTTATAGAAAAACCATTATATTTATAAATGTTTTACATTAATATATATAATGGTTTTATTATATGTTACGTAACTGATGCTTATCTATATGCCGTCAGTCGTCACCATTTAACAATATCGTCTTAAAATAGCCAATCTTATATTATAAAAAAATCATCACTGTGAATAACTGGATGAAAGCCATTTTAAAAATAGAGATTTATTTTTTTATTCATAAAGTTTTTTTGTATAAACTGTTGTAAATATCGCCTGTAATACCAACAAAATACGATACAAAACTTAAATAGTAATAAATATGAAAGTATCTATATATTCTTAAACAAATGTCGGAGTGTGGCAACCCTATTACGAACCCGTCGACCTCTTAACACTCCCGTTATTTAGAACGTGTTTCCTTTATAGCACGATTGCTAAGATTTCCATACTCTAGGTCAAATTTTATAGGTCCAAATTTTATTGTTTCCACGTTTAATGGAACGGAACGGAGAGTGGCTTCGAGATGCCTTGATTTTCATTTATACTGTCCCATAACAATTAATGTATTTCATTGGTGTATATAGCTCCTTTATCAAAGTGCTCAGTGAATTTACTGAAGCGACGATAGCTGTCTTTAATCACATTTAATATGATACTAGCTGACCCGACAGACGTTGTTCTGTACATAATAATAAAATACTGCTGTTTATGAATTTGTAATTTATACTAATAATAATAATAATTAATGATATTTCACAACATCAATTATTTCGTAAAAAAATATGCTCCCTGTTGTTATATTTATACAATTTTATACAATTGTTTCACAGTAGAACTGTCAAGTCAAGAACTGTAAGTGTAAAAAACGGTTTAATTCAATTTACGGCAAAACGATTTCGATTTATGAAAAAAAAAAATCAAATGACAAAGTTGTAGGTTAAAAAGATACTTCTTTTGTTTTTACACTTTTTTCACATAATAATAAAACCAAGTTTTTGGTTTTTTATTTTAATCTTTTACTATTACTGCTAATTTTCAATCGAAAATTCACCTGTAAAAATATCAGCTTTTTCCAGAAAGTTGGTGTGCTTTCTGTTCGTTAAAATCTCTACTTTCCGATGGTGTAAAAAAATAAACATTACAATGGTAAATCTTTGGAAAATTTAAGCCCATCAAAAGTATTTCATAAAGAATTCATACCTGTTATTTCGTAGCAGCACTAATATGGTTTACAATAAAATTAATTAATAATAATGAAAAAAAAAAGACGTGTGGCACTCGGGGACTGCCGCGGTAAAGCTATTGCATAGCATTTTTTATCAACTTATGCAATTATAATTATTTTATTTATGCAGTATTTTTTTTGATAAAATCAATTTTAAAAAAAAGCTAACGGGAAGTGAGTAAAATTCAACTTGCAAGATTTGATTACAGACAGAAAAAAAAAGACATTAAAAAAACGTGATAAAAAATAAAGAAATTAAAAAAAAAACAACATGTACCCCAGGCTCGAACTTGGCACCTTCTGCACAAAAAGCAAACGTGACAACCGCTGTTCCACGGCAACTATAATGACCGTGCCGAAATATCTATATACATCCAGTAAGTAAGTGTAAGGTTATTTTCGTTACGGAATTTCCGGATTCGGTCTCCACGCTCAAGGCCCGCGAAAGAAGCTATGCAATAGCTTAAAAAGGGAAATATAACACTGAATTATTATCCTTTTTACATTTATAAATAGATTTGATATATAGATAGACTGAGACCGAATAATCACCACTCGGGTATGTACCGCTTAAGTTAGAGAAAAGTATATGAAGGTACCTGAGTAATTTATACACAATTATATATGTATTGTAAATGCTATTAAAGGACTTGTATTTCGTATCTTTGCCTTAAAGTGTCGTCTTAATTAACCACATATCGATTTGGAAAAAAATACTGCGATCAAAACGGCTGTTAAATAAAAGAATAGCCGTTTTCTTCTTTATTCGATTCGTTTCGAGGATTTCATAACTAAATTAACCTTACACAAACAATGAATTCAAGCAAAAAGGTTGATGCATCTAATATACGATAATTTAAATTCATACAGTTTATTCTTTATTATTTTTTATGCAATATATTTTGATATTATTTAAAGACGATTCTGTTGGATAGACGATTGGACCTTACAAACTAATTTGTTATGTATATTACAGCCATTGTGAAATACTCTATTTGATTGAAAAGAGTGGCCGTTGAGTTTCTTGTATGTTCTTCTCACGAGCTCAACTTTTTCCAAACATATTATGGTAAATTCAGTAACTTAAAAGAAATATTTATTGTGACGATTTATAAGCGCTTTGATTAAGCCTAATTGAATAAAGTTTATTTGACTTTGACTTTGAAACCGTATTTACTGAGATTCCGATATCCGACTGTCTGTCAGCGGACTGTATCTCATAAACCGCACGCGTTAGACAGCCGAAGTTTTGAGACAGTTAATTACGATACGTAATCAAATAACAAAAAAAAATACAATACCAATATGCCGAAGTAGTAAATGGCCGCCATGAAAATAATATATTTTAAACAAAATATAATAATAAATAAATCTTTCGAATGTTGTCAACTCGAGTATTCAGAACAATACAATATAGTCTGCGTGCCAGAATTAAAAATGGTTGTTGGGTTTCAGTTTGTGATAGAAAAAACATTTTCATTTGTAAATTAAATAAATAATAAATATAGTTATATCATGCATAATTATAATTCATTGATTTCATTCGGAAGACGTCCACTGCTGGACAAAGGCCTGCTCCAAAGATCCCCACGACGATCGGTCCTGCTCTGCCCTCATCCAACTTACTCCGGCGATCTTGACCATATCGTCGTTCCATCTTGTGGGGGTCCTACCAAACGTACGTCTTCCGGTACGTGGTCGCCATTTGAGGGCTTTACTGTCCCAACGGCTATTCTGCCCACTGTTGTGTATACTTCATTTTCACAACCATCTGGGATATGTCAGTGACTTTACTTCTCCTACGGACCTCATTTCTGATTCGACCTCGCAGGGAAAATACGAGCACAGCCCTCTCCGTTACCCTCAGAGTGACCATGGGCTTCATCATAAGGCCGATTAATAATAATATTATTTAAATAAAACTTAACACATCGTTTTATACGATCCCTTCTCAAGCGAGTTCGGCTTACACTAGACTCGTATCTGACCATTAATGACCAAAAAGCAGTAAGTCTTAAAGTAAATTTGCTACGAAGTTATTTACTTTAAAAAACTGAACATATAACGCGCTACTTCAGTTACATTCCATACAGAAAGGGTGTGGAACGGTTTCTGGAATACGATTAAGACCATACAGTTACAATATACTAGCGTATAGACAAACAAAGCAATGCAACGTGCAAGAGACAAGAACATCTCTTACGGAGATACAAGAAGAAAAGGCAAGCGAGTCTAATGTTACTATAGCCAGCATTTTTTGTTCTTGTTTTAATTCTTTAAAAGAAATTTTCCCTTCAAGAATAATAATAATTTACCAGGGGGTGGTTCCTTTGCCGGCTAGATTATGGGTAATGTGTAAACATAACTGTGTTTCAGTCTGAAGGGCGCCGTAGCCGTAGTGTGAAACTAGTAAAGTTACTGGGCAAATGAGACTTAACATCTTATGTCTCAAGGAGATTGTACGAGTACAATTGTAGTGCCGCTCACAATTTTTGGGTTTTTCAAGAATCCTGAGCGACACTGCATTGTAATGGGCAGGGCGTATCAATTACCATCAGCTGAATGTCCTGTTCGTCCAGTCCCTTATTGTCATAAAAAAATGTTTTAGCAATAAACGTGCTAACACTAAATAAGTAAATTAACACCAATAGCCACAGAATCATGTATACTGATGAGTACCTGAACACGACTATTACTAAAGGATTAGTTATTTCATAAGTTCATTGGAGTTTGAACGCTATTTACAACAAAATTGTTGGCAAAGCATACATATTTCCTTTGTGACTGACTCGTTTTCATACAAACTATCTAGCCCTAAACGAAGCATATCCTATGGGCGATACGATGTAGCACTTGGACGATAACAAACATTCATATTCATCATACAATCCAAGAAATAGAACCCGGGACAGTTCCTTACTGCCAACATTGTTGAATTACTTAGGTACCTATATTGTACACAAAGAATCTTAATTGAAACTGTTTGTTTTTATTATTTCATGTGTATAGAATGTTGGTGCTAACTGTTATGTTCAGGTGTGTTATGTTATGTCATCAACACTGATATAAGTGAGCAGGGGGCGTGCTCTCGGCCGCAACTTGTTGCATGAAGGCGGGGTGGAGACGCCTACCGCCCAGCCGACACGCGCTTTACGTTCACGTCAGATGTTGTTCGGGTTGTTATTGTTCAACTTTATTATACGTTGAGGTTTCATATCGAGATGACCGGCTCTACCTAGTGATGGATATCCTCCCGTAGCAGTCGATGATGAGATATAAATTTATTATCGATAGTTCAGATGCAACAATTAAAACCACTAGATGTTTTAAACCTCAACCTGAGGATTGAAACAAACAGGCAATACATAATTTGATGTCAAATAAAAAACAGCCGGTGCGGTTTTCAAGGAGCTTTCTTCCACGTACTACAAAGCTGAGGAATGAGCTTCCTTGTGCGGTGTTTCCGGGACGATACGACATGAGTACCTTCACATAAAACACGCACACTTTTCTAAAATGCCGGCAACGCGCCTGTGATTCCTCTGGTGTTGCAAGATAATGTGGGCGGTGGTGATCACTTAACACCAGGTGACCCGTACGCGCGTACGAAAACAGCCACCCGCAATACCAGAGGTCAAGATAATATAGTTTGTCGGCATTTGAGGGGGGATTACACTGTGATATTTAAGGTTGATTTGTACAATATTGTTCTTTCTACAAACGTAGAATAGCACGAGGAATAAATAATTTCATAGATTTTTGCCTTGTTAGGCCAAAGAAGTATAACTTCTTGCGTACATACATAAGTACACACACTTCACACACGCTTTTTTTTAAACACGTTTATGTCAAGGCAATACCTGCAAGAATTGGTGTTTTAATATCACAGATACCTACGGAATTTATAAGCGAACTCCCTGAAAAAGCTATTGTAAAATAAAAAAGGACAAAAAACATTGAAGATAATTTTTGTACATTGATTATTAAATAGCGTTTAAAAGGGCGGTGCCTCTATTCGCAATCTGTGGTATAATTATGAAAGTAATTTATATTATAGCTCAGTTTTTTTATGGAAAAGAAGGACAAACCACCGTACGGGTCATCTGGTGTTAAGTGACCACCGCCGCTCACATTCTCTTGCAACATCAGAGGTATCACAGGAGCGTTGCCGGCCTTATAAGAAGGTGTACGCGCTTTTTTGAAGGTATCCATGCCGTACCGGTCCGGAAACACCACTCAAGGAAGCTTTGTAGTACGTGGAAGAAAGTCAATTTGCCACACATCCAGATGGTGATGATGTCCTAATTTGTGGCGTGTCGTGCGAAGGTGGAATTCGGCGGCAGGAATCAACTGACAAGTTGCCCCCGTCAATTCGAGTTGCTGTGCGTTATACACAGTCAAATGAATCTAGCTGATACTGGGGTGCGCCGGACCAGAGATGACAACAATACTCTATATGTGGCCGGACCTGCGCTTTGTAGAGCTAGAATGTGGGCCGGCTTGAAGTATTGTCGTGTTCTGTTTGTGATTTGGCTTTGCTCTTGCTTTTTACCACGGAATTGGCAATCGCTCTAGAGTTCGAGACACATAACATAGTATTCCGATACTATGCGAGGTTTTAAGGAAAGTGTTGTCGAAGAGCGGTAGGGGTTTTTTAGTGGTAAACGAGCAAACATGAGTCTTCTAGGGGTTAAATTGGACAAGGTTAAATTTACCCCATTCCGCGACCTTCTCGATAGAAGACACAAGTTTCTCCCGGCACTGGTCGACGATTTTCCGAGACAGACTTGCATGGCCCGTGTAAACGGCATCACCAGTGCTGTCGTCTGCATGAATGTTGGAGTTGCCAACATATCAATGACATGCAGAAGAAACGGTGTAGGAGATAACACAGCCTTGGGGCACTCCAGCGTTCACAGGCTGCGGGTTCGACTTACCCCATTTATGCCACCCAACTTCTAAATTTCGTAACACATTAGTTTTGTACATTTTCTGAGCTCATGTTGTAAAAGCGTATCCATCACCCATCAAAAGACTTCTAAAGCGAGTAGTAGGGATAATTAGTTTATGTTTACATTATATTAAAATTCGCTAATGTGCTTATGAAATACAACATTATCAAGAATATATCTATTGAGATGCAACAGTCAAAATGTTTATACCTTTAAATTTATCTCTTAATGATTATTTTCATCCGATAAAGTTGTTTTAACATTGAACGCTGTAGTTCGAAGTCAAGAAATATTTCGAGTCACTGTTTGCCCCTTTATTGTTTTAAAGCCAGAGCAAGCAATTTATGAACCGTCAGAAATATCTTCGCGCCAGAATGTCTTGCAAGCAGTCCTAATTCGCAAGCTTTAATCGGTACATTGTGAACCCAGTACAATAATAAACTCCCCAAGCAGCGCGTTTCTCAACACGTAATCCAATTTGTGAGGACAGACAGTGACGCGAAATGTTACAACATAATTATTACGACCACCCTTCCGACATTTTATATTTTGGTTATTTATTGTAATAAAGTTTATATCCGTACTGTAGCTTACTTTACTATAATATAAACATTTCAAGTGTAGAAGTAAAGTTCGTCTATCTTAGTATTTTCTTTGAGTAACGCGTGTTACACATTTAAATAAAACACTTTTAAAGGATAAAACGCGTGAAAATATAACTGTGTTTTTAAATCAGATTTTCGCGTAAAACTTGCATTTTTATTTTTATTTTAACAAACCCAACTTTGGCTGTAAATGGTTTTTGGGTAAAAATTTACTGACAGTGTCATCTTCTTTTATGGTATGTGTAGTTTAATTATTATTTAATAGCTGTATTGAACATGGCGTGTTTCCTGACCTTCTGAAGTATAGTAAAATTACTCCAATATTTAAATCGGGACTCACTTCTGACCCGAATAACTATCGCCCTGTTTCGGTGTTGCCGACCCTTAGTAAAATTTTTGAAAAAATTATTTTAAGCCAAATGCTTACTCACTTTAACACTTATAAGTTACTTCATATAAAGCAATTTGGCTTTACTAGGGGACGCTCGGCTACGGATGCAGGTGTTGAACTTATCAGGAATATTTTTGAGGCCTGGGAGGAATCACAGAATGCATAAGAGGATCTGCACTCGATCTTCTGATCTCATATTTAAATAATAGGATTCAGAGGGTCGAGGTGAATGGCAGGAGATCTCCTGGGACTCCTCTCGGTATGGGGGTACCACAAGGGTCTATTCTTGGACCCTTCCTCTTCCTAATTTATATAAATGATCTACCTAACCTTGTAGAAAAAAAACACAAGGTGGTATTGTTTGCGGATGACACTTCACTTATATTCAAAGTGAAGTGAAGCCAAGTTTTGTATGACGAAGTAAACAATGCTCTATCTGACATCGTGTACTGGTTTAGCGCCAATAATTTATTGTTAAATAATCATAAAACCAAATATATTAAATTCACCGCGCCAAATGTCATAAATGTAGATTTGAATATTTTATTAAATGGAGAGGTGGTAAAACCAGTGGAATCTGCTATATTTCTTGGCATTACTCTTGATTCCAAATTGCAGTGGGGCCCCCATATTGAAGGATTGGCGAATAGGCTTAGTTCTGCAGCATATGCGGTTAAGAAAATTAGACGGTTAACTGACATAGATACGGCGAGATTAGTATACTTTAGTTATTTTTCATAGTATTATGTCCTATGGTATATTGTTATGGGGCAGTGCGGCCGATATTAATACTATCTTTGTGCTGCAGAAGAGGGCTATTCGCGCGATTTATAACCTAGGTCCTAAAGAATCATTAAGAGAAAAATTTAAAGAAATAAACATTTTGACTGTTGCTTCTCAATACATTTTCGATAATATTTTGTATGTTCATAAGCACATTGAGGAATTTTCTAGAAACTGTGATATTCATAATGTTAACACGAGGAACAAACATAAACTTGTTATGCCTACTACTCGGTTGGGTCAAGTTAGTAAGTCTTTTGTTAGGCGATGTATATGCTTCTACAATATGATCCCAGAAAATGTACAAAACAAATGTCTTACGAAATTTAAAAGAATTGTTAAAAAACGTTTGTGTGGGAAAGGTTATTATAGCATAAACGATTTTCTTAATGACACCACGGACTGGGAATAAAGCGAACACCCGCAGGCTCTTTAATTATAAATGTTTATTGTACGATATTACATTGTAATCCATATTTTATATTTAAAAAAAAAAAGCCCGCTGAGTTCCTTGCGCCCATTCTTCTCAGGTCTGAGGCAGTCTCTTTTGAATGGGTGGTAGATTTTGACGTTCAATAAGTGATTTTAAATCCTATGTTGAATAAAAATATTTGAATTTGAATTGGATTCCAGGTGTTCCCAATTATTGGGATCTGTCTACAGGAAATCCACGTCCGAGGCAATAAATAGCGCTCAACATCATAATGACAACTATGACAATCTTTGAGTCATTTCATCTGCAGTCCCCCTGAAAACGAGATTTGAAAAGGTCTTGAAACGTCGGGTTAACTAAAATAATAATACCTAACTTCTACGCATAAATCTAAAGTAAAAACACAGTTACAATTACACGCGTTTTTATCCTTTAAAAGTGTTTAAATTTAAATTCTCCTATCTTATTAATAAACGCAGTGTAAAGTTACTCAAAGTTTAAAATCTCTCTGTCATGATACTATGTAAGGAAAAGACAAAAGTTTTAAACTAAGAATAACTTTACTTCGTGATTATTAATAGCCCAGTTTGAGTGGCAGTTTTTCCCTTTCAAAAAGTAATCTATATCATAGATAAAAGATATTTTAATTTGGTGATAAGTAAGTTATAATATGGCAATATTTTTTAGATAAAGGGCCAAGTGTCTAAGAATTGAAACTAACAATTGGACTCTATCCTGTAGTTTTTTGTAATGCACAAATAAAAACATGTATCATTATATTTTTATTGATTTATTCTCAAACAGCAATGAACAGCACAGGGCAGATATTCATAGTTTTTCCTCAAAGTATTCATTAATAGACTAGTAACTATTTTTCAACAGTAGCCTTTTAAAGAGCTTATGAATTTATTCATAAGTTTCGGGTTGAAGTATTCTGGCAAATTATTATAAATTTTAATTGAATTTGTTAAGGATATGAACTGTGAAATGATACGATTACATTACCTCATAATAAATAAATGCATTATTATTTGTAACAGAACTTATGAGCCCAGGCTTAATATTTATATAATAACATTTAATACACGAAAGTAAAGTCACTGCTAGTTTCTAAAAAAGTTATTCTGATTATTATTCCAACAAAATCACAAAATTGTGTTCCGCCTTCGACAAAACTCAGTTCACGTAAGCCTCAAGAAAAATTGACAGCCATAACTATGTTGCCTCATTTAAATAACCGCTCAGAGTTGCCATAAGCTGTCAAGCAATAATGAGCAGCCTCGCTTGTTATGCGTTACGCGTCGCGCGACCACCGAGCTTGGCTTGAATGTAAAAATCCACTTAAAACATCTTCAATGAAGTTCTGTTGATCGACAATGAATTACGACACAAGATTGGAATTACTAAACTTTGATCAAGTTCAGCTGGCGGACTGATTACACAGAGTGCGTGCTTGGCCGGGGAGATATATTGGTGTTGAAGTATATCGCGTCATGAACAGTAGGGACTACTAAGTCATTTTATATTTTAACTTGATATTTCTTGTATTTTATAATAGTTGAATGCGGTTCTTATCTAGTTTTATATCGTGAAATGGAAATAAGTTTTTATATAGTTCGTCTTCCGTCGTTCCACTTTTTTTTTTATGAAAAGAAGGGACGAGACGAGCAGGACGGTCAGCTGATGGTAATTGATGCGCCCTGCTCATTACAATGCAGTGCCGCTCAGGGTTCATGAAAAATCCCAAAAATTCTGAGCAGCACTACAACTGCGCTCGTCACCTTGAGACATAAGATGTTAAGTCTCATTTGCCCAGTAATTTCACTAGCTACGGCGCCCTTCAGACCGAAACACAGTAATGCTTACACATTACTGCTTCACGGCAGAAATAGGCGCCGCCATAAAACACACTTAACTTACACTTAACGTCAAGCGGCAACATTTACTTAGTATGTTGGACAACATCGTAACACCTCACAAAACGACGTAATGTGTAGCGTATCTGGTAGGTACGATTGAATAACTCAAGTATATGTAGACATTTGTAAAACGATCGGATCTGTCCTCAGTTTTGAAACCTACCAATAGATTTGACGACCCCTATAGCTCAGTGGTTAGTTACCCTGCCTACTGAGTTAGAGGCCCTGGTTCGAATCCCGGTAGGTGCAATCAAATGATTGTAATTGTCAAAAATTTATCATGTTCATTATATAAATATATGATGAATATTAATGATTTTTTCCGAGTCATGGATGTTTATTTGTATATATGTATGTTTAAGTAAGTATATGGTACTAATATTAATTTAAATTTAGACATTATAATTATTTTATTATTAAATTATTATCATTTGATAACTCTAGAAGTGCTAACGCCGACTGCTCTGCCGGCACTTACGTAGTAATCGCCGGCTAGAGCTTCCGCCCCCACCGCACCGCACCGTCCCTTCCCACTAAGTTGCCAATTTATCGCGAAGATATTTTACATATAGATTTTTCATCATCATTATCATTTCATTTTCATTCACTCTCCTTCCCACAAGCACACAGCCGGTCCGAGGTTCGTGTCTCCTTAGGAGACGCCCCGTGACTGTTGTTGTGTAGTCTTTGCAGTCTCCACGGCCCACGTCTTATGTCGCTGTAAAAGCCTTCAGGGCTGATAGGATAGAGAAGGGTCTTAGTCCGGCGTCCGCTTACGTGGACACCCCCTACCGACATATGGGCTCCGTTTCGGTGTCTTCAATACGTAAATGTATTTTCCTCCTCCCCAAAAAACTTATAGATTTTATCATTTATTATTATTTATTTATACTATTAATCATTTACAGAAAGAATCTTAAAAGCTAACATAGTCCCGCAAAACTGTTTGGACAGTTTGTCTGCAGGATCAAGTCTCTTGTAATACATTAATGCTTATTAGAACATAATTTTTATCAAATATTGATAAAAATTTAAAAAAAAAATCTAATTTTAATTTTACACTGCCTGTGTAGACAATAAATATTTCTTAAGTTTAGTTTTAAATTTTCTTTTACTGGTTTCTAGTCGGATGTCCTCAGGCAAGCTGTTTAATAGATACGGTAGGCGTTTTTTCAGAGTTCTATTTCGGTAGTAGTTATTGATTCGAGGAACCTCGAACTTACCAGCAGACATCATCATCAAATTTTATATTATACTTACTTTGTTTTAAGCCTACGAGAGCACGACGATTAGTATAGCAAGCAATAATATAGTGTTACTAAAATAATATGAGCAATTTATTGTAATTTAAAATTTTGTGATTCTTATTTCATTGTTCAATTAAAATTTTGTGTTTTTATATTTATATAATATACTAGCTGACCCGACAGACGTTGTTCTGTAGATAATAAATAAAATAATGTTTTTATATTATGAATTTGTCAATAATATATCATAACATCAAAAATTACTTCGTAAAATATGCACCTTGCTGTCGTAATGAAATTGTTTCGCAGCAGAACTGTCAAACCGTGCGTCAATAAATTCTCTAATAGAAATTATGTATGGACACATCAAAGGAAAAACAAATTTGTTGTTTTTATTTAATTTAGCTGCATTTTCCTATTTATTCACCTTCTAAACCTTCTCTGGACTTCCACAAATAATTCAAGACCAAAATTAGCCAAATCGGTCCAGCCGTTCTCGAGTTTTAGCGAGACTAACGAACAGCAACTCATTTTTATATATATAGATATGCATATCTATGTATATTTTCATGCACGAAAAATATTTCTAATAAATTTTGATTGAAAAGTAAAACACTAGGAATTATAAATCAAATAAAGAAATTCCGTGTGATTCTGAAATATGTTTAATTCATCATTCATTAGGGAGGCCATATTTAAAATAAGTAAGTATTAGGGACACTGAGGACGAAGAGAGCAAAGGAGCGTTTTATTAAGTTGGGGGAATAATGAATAAATTCCGTGTACGGAACTAAGGAACCCTCGTAACGCAATTGAAAACTTTTAACAAGTGCCGAGAAATCGTGTGTTAAGGTAGTCCCCACCTAATTACGTCGCCAGCCGACCCGAATACGAGATAACTTCGGAAATTTAAGCGACGCCTTTTGAAAATCACGATTGTTTATAAAAAGCAAACATGGGCGAGTCTTACTCACGCTTCCTACCAACCAAAATGATAATATAAGACTAATATGTATGAGATCATACGACAGAAGGGATAACTTTATCTTGCAAGGTTAATCCCGACTTTACCCAGAACGAGCATAACACTACTGAGCGTGACAGCTCACTCTTAGTCAATAACACAAATATAAAATAAACGCAAAGTCCCTAAAGAAGTTTGCACTTCAAAAAGAAAAACGAATTAAACGGCACACTACGTCATATAAACACTTCGCCTTGAATATTATTGTGAACTTGTGAGAGGCTCCTTTGCACATGATGCCGGCTAGATTATGGGTACCACAACGGCGCCTATTTCTGCCGTGAAGCAGTAATGTGTAAGCATTACTGTGTTTCGGTCTGAAGGGCGCCGTAGCTAGTGAAATTACTGAGCAAATGAGACTTAATATCTTGTCTCAAGGTGACAGGCGCAGTTGTAGTGCCGCTCAGAATTTTTGGGGGTTTCAAGAATCCTAAGCGACACTGCATTGTAATCGGCAGGGCGTATCAATTACCATCAGCTGAACGTCCTGCTCGTCTTGTCCCTTATTTTCATTAAAAAAAAAAGAGATCAAAACCAATCCAATACTTTGCTTATTTATTGACTTTCTCAAATTATTTACTTTCTTGAACCACGACACCGTGTATTGAAAATTTTATGTTGATACCCATAGTGTCCTTCAGTGTACTCAATTTGAAATACAATTAAGGACACTAAGAAACAAACTCACTCGCATTAATAACATTAGTTAAGACCACGATTTTTTTATTATTTTCCTGTAGTCATGGTGTGAAGTCTACCTCTTAAGCTAAATTTAATGATTCTAATTTAACACAAAGTCTGTTATAAGTTTTACTTTACGTGCAGTGTTAAAATATCTTTTGATTAGATCGATAAATAATCTTAACTTTTCTACCACTTTGAGGATACGGTACACGTAAATATTTGAATGTTCATTTAAACATGATTAACTGAGAAAGTTTTTGACAGACAGACGGATAACCAAATAATCTTATAACGGTTCATTATTCTTTAGTACGCACGATGGAACTCTAACAGAAAGTTAGAGATATCAAGAAGTTCCACGAAAAGAGGTCGTAAAAGTCATTAAGCACCTATTTTAAAATTGAGACCTACATTTTGGCATATTGTTGTTTTAAGCAGACAGGGCTACGATCTATTTTTAATAATTTGTGAAATATCTTTTAGATGGCACAAGATCTTCTGAATAAAGTAAATATAAAATAATTTATAAACAGTACCTACGGCTATCGTTATAAAACAATGCTCTCTCGTTAACCAATTTGCTGTAACACGATCTTTTCAACCCGAATCATACTCTCCATTGACTTCTAACGAGCGTCTATTAAAAATTAACAAAAATTCCACACAAATCTCAGCTTCTGTTTAAGACTTTTTTGCAACCCTTGAAAACAAGTCATTACCGCAGCGCAAGATTAAATCTAGCGTCATGTTCTACGAAATTTTTTCGCGTAATTCCATTATTCTGAAGCGATAGGTCGACGGGACTCCGGGGCACCGTTTACGCTAAAAATTATGTGATTAATTATAGCACCGACCCCTCATTAGTGAGCTGGTTGTTCAGTGGTAAAATTGAATCATCACCGCTTACGGTGTGTACAATACGAATCTAATTATAAGCTCATATCAATGAACAAATCACGAATTTTCAAGAGAAGTAAGCGATACCATTATTTATGGCGTTCAAAACACCGACTGTGTTTTCATTTCTATGGTATTTTTGAAAACCAGAATTTATGTATTAGTACACGGTAAATCTCTCAAAATTAAATGGGCGTAGTATTATTTTCCTTAGGGTCTTGTTTTTAATATCAAATTTTTATATTAGATATTACTTACTGTGATAAAACAAATTAAAGTGATCAATTAAAAAAATATAAATTACAAATATGTATTTTAATTCCGTGTTTTATTAAAACAAAACAAGATTAAAAGGGTTCTTCTTTTTTAAATATTTTACGTGCATAGATAACGACAAGATGATTTTAATTTTGATAATTTAATAAGAAAATATATCCATATTTATATCAATAACATATGAGACTATGAAATCAATATTTCGGTTGCTTTACTATGCCAATCCAAATTAAGAGTATTTGTTATTAAATAAATTTTTACTGTTATAAAAAATTTTGTTTGTAAAAACAAACATCTACTCCGATAACTTACTACCCTATATACCTATACCCTGAGTTTTCTACGACGTTGAAAAAAACACCTGTATTATTGGAATGCCTACAGCTTCCTTAAATATTTTTAATATAAAGGCTGTGTATGTAATAGGCCAGTAACGTAACCTGAAAAAAAAATCAATTATTCAATAGAAACTACTTAAATGAAGAACATCTTATTAATGGATGTTCATAACTATTCGGGCTGTATAAATAACAAATAAATGTGACAGTCTCGACTCAGATGGAACATCAATACGAAGAAGGTAGCATAAAATAAGATTGTAGAATATACAAAGGCATGCCGGTTCATATAACTTACGCACAATACTCAAGATCCATATATTATATGTTCATAAGCCCCTTGATCACGTCTCATAATCCACGCACAAAGATATGTAAAAGTGATGGTGCTTCATAACAGCGACATGGAAATGCCCTCGTAAACTCGTGTTCTTGATGAAAAGGTGGGGAATTGCTCATAGACTAGATGGAATTTGGGAGACATTCGCACAAAGTACACAATGTCAGCAATTTTGTGAGTATATTTTTATTATTGTTGAGTCATGGATGTGTATATGTATGTTAAGTATGTATATCGTATTAAATATATCGTTGTGTTGCATCCACAGACAGGCAATACCTAGTATAGGTCAAGATAATTTTTGTCTAATTGTGTGTCAATATTATATATTAAATATTATTTTTATTCGTATGTTCTTATTTTAGATTGGGCTGTGTCTTTATTTCAGTTTAATCAATACTTATATACAATACTCCATATTAAAAAGTAAACTAGACTCGCCGTTACTAAGACTATTTAAATAATGTTAATAAATTTTACATTCATTATTGATATATAAATATATAAAGGTAAAACTGTTAAAACATTCTGTTAGGATATGAATATATTATATTTTAATATTTTTCACTTCATTATTTAGTCTATTTTTTTGTATCGTCAAACGTATTTCTAATTGTGCATTACGTAATGATTTGGAGAATATAATAAAAAAATATGTTTCGAATTCAAATTCAAATATTTTTATTCAAAATAGGATGTGACATCACTTATTGAAAGTCAAAAACTACCACCCATTCCAAAATGAATGCCTCAGACCTGAGAAGAATGGGCGCAACAAACTCAGCGGGCTTTGTTTTTTCATCGAATAAATATGTTTACAAAGTAATATTGTACAATAAAACTTATTATTTAATAGCCTGAGGGCGGTCACTCCATCCCCAATCTGTGGTATCATTAAGAAAGTCATTTATGTTATAGTAACCTTTACCACACAAACGTTTTTAACAATTCTTTTGAATAACGTAACACCTTTGTTTTGAACATTTTCTGGGATCTTGTTGTAAAAGCATCGCCCCACAAAAGACTTACTAACTCGGCTTAGCCGAGTAGTAGGCATTATCAGTTTATGTCTGTTCCTGGTGTTAACATTATGGTTATGACAGTTTCTGTCAAATTCACTTATGTGCCTATGAACATACATTACATTATCAAGAATATATTGAGAAGCAACAGTCAAGATGTTAATTTCTTTGAATTTTGCTCTCAATGATTCTTTAGGACCTAGGTTATAAATAGCGCGAATAGCTCTCTTCTGCAGCACAAAAATATTGTATTCATATCGGCAGCGTTGCCCCATAGCAATATACCATAGGACATAATACTATGGAAATAACTAAAGTATACTAGTCGCGCCGTATCTATGTCAGTTAATTGTCTAATCTTTTTAACCGCGTATGCTGCAGAACTAAGTCTGTTCGCCAATCCTTCAATATGGGGGCCCCATTGTAATTTGGAATCTAGAGTTATGCCAAGAAATATAGCAGATTCCACCGGTTCTATCACCTCTCCGTTTAACAAAACATTTGCATTTACATTTTTGACATTTGGTACGGTAAATTTAATGTATTTAGTTTTCTTGCTATTTAACAATAGGTTATTAGCGCTAAACCAGTACACGATGTCAGATAAAATATCGTTCACTTCGTCATACATACTTGGTTTCTTTTCACTTTGAAAATCAGTGAAGTGTCGTCCGCAAACAATACTACCTTATGTTTTTTGATGAAAAAGTCAGACTCGTCAGCAGAAATAATAAAAGATAAGCTCGCACTCATTTTAATATTTTTTTATTTAGAACTTACTTGCTCGATCTATCTCTGTTCAGACTATTTGATAAAATAAGAATTAAAATGTAACGCCTTGTTCTGTGTAACAGCAAAATGTGACAAACCTACATTGGCTATGATGATTGACTTAATACGTAAAGTACTGTTACTATTTCACAATAAAACATTTGAATTACTACTCGTGAAATAATTTTAAAATGAGTCTAGCAGTTTTCGTGTTAGTTACTTACAAACCAAAAAAAAAACAATTCAATAATGTCAGAATTTGTATAGATAATAATAATTATAAATAGGACAATTCAAAATGCACTAAGAATAAACAACAATCCTAATTTAGTCGGACGATGTGTTTATTCGGATATTAATATGTCTTTAAGTGCAATATATTTCAAAGCAATATTTAAAAGTACCCGCAGAAAATGCAGACGTTATTATAAACTTGCTATCTGATACGAAGGAACGGGGTCAGGTCGTTCCATATCTGTATTTTCGTGAAACAACATAGTATGATAGTAGGTATCTACATGAGTACAAAGTTCGTGGACTGCGAAAGTTTCAGTTTATCGCTGATAGAGTTGGATTTATTGCAACTACCGCTAAACGTTCGATAATGTGTTAGATGTTGAAAATATACTGCAGTCTCATAAATTTTATTGTCAACTAGCTGACTCAGCAAACGTTGTATTGCCATTTAAAGTAATGCAAAAGATTCAATAATTAAAATTTTTAGGGAGTAAAAAATTGATAACGACCGATTCTCAGACCTACCAAATTTATCGTACTACAATAAGTATTGTATTTGATTGCCATCTTGCAACCCAATATCGGATTTGTGAATTGATCACAGAATAATATAAAAATCGCGATACAAAAATAGTTGAAGTTTGTAGAAGGGCGAAAATTTGAAGTTACATGTATTTTTCAATGTTGAATCATAATAAAATAAAAAAAAATATATATATTTAGGGGTGGGTCACCCATATCGGGTATAAAAAATTGATGTTGGCCATCTATTTTTCATACCCCTAAATGATAAGGAATTCTCAGACCTACCCGATATGCACGAGAATTTTATTTATTAGAAGAATTATCTGCTGCCCCCAATGGCATCCGCGTCGATGTTTAAGCATAGCAAAAAATCTAAAAACTATTTAACAACACAGTTTCAAATTTAAAACTATTATATAAAGTAAATTAGAATGTTAATAGACGAAACGCCAGACATTTTGTTCAACCCTTAGAACTTAGAGAATTTTTATTCCCGTCATAACTTCGAAACACCCGATCCGAATAATTTATACATAATTATATAAACCTTTCTCTGGAATCACTCTATTTATTGCAGAACTGCTTTAAAATCCGTTGAATACTTTTAAAGATCTACGCAGCGGAAGCGACTTCATTTGTTACTATGTAAGGATTATTATATAATATACATACATATATATACGTTTAATGGTTACAAAATGACTGAAAGAAGTCTACAGTACGGCACAGTTAAAACATGAAAAGGATGGCTTAATTCTGTTTTTTGTAAGATAATAAGTCTTATTTGAGACGCTTTAAAGTCACGCGATACTCGCCAAATAAAATAAATAACATCCCTGTATTGATAATATAACTTTGACTAAGAATTAATAATTGTAATTTGTCATCACAATAGCAATATATGATTCTAAGGTCTATCAGATATGAGTTAATGTCAATCATTTGCTGCTTTCGATAAAATAAGTCGTAGATAAACTAGGGACAGATGAATGTAGTGAGTGTATCACACCTCTGGTGAAGTGGTATACGTGTCAGCCTGGCGTGTTACGGGTTACTGGTTCCATCCCCTCTGTTTGTTATTCAAGTATATTTATTAATTACATTCCGAACTAGCTCTGAACAAATTTTAGTACCGTGAAGTGCGAACTGCACGTATTCGCCTTAAACTTGTAAATCTCTTCTGTGTTCGAAGATAAAATAAAAATTGAATAATGATGATCACATTTTTGAAGATTTCAATATATTTTATTTTATTTTTATTTTCATAGGGTGGCTAACAGCCGTCAATACAAAAACATATATCTACATGTTTATATATAGGCCAATTAAAAGCCTCCACAAATAGGTATTAAATAGTATTTTTTTTTTACGTTTTTACAAATGCTTAAACTAATTAAAGGCATTACTATGTACTAGTTAACTACGCTTTTTTGCAATTTAAATTGACTTAAAGTATACATATATTATGTTGTCATTGTATTAGTTTTCTGTGACTTGCAAATAATCTTGTATAATATGTTTCTTAACACTACCTAAACTGGAACAAAAAAGATCTATTTCGGATGATTTTAGTTTGTTAAAATTATACGAAGTACGTGGTATAAAGGAGTGTGATCTATAGTTTGTGCGCATGAGTGGAATATGGAGGAGATTCTTTTTTCTAGAATGTTGGTACGGTATATTGAAGTTTATTTTAGATAACAAGGTTGGACTGTCAATCTTACCCTGAGCAATTTTCATAAGTCGTAATATCAGCCATGGATCTACGGAGTGTTAATGGTAGGAGATGAAATCGGGTACACCGAGTTTTGTAATCTGTTTTGGGAATTCTGAACTTATAATTTAAAAATCTCGTAAATTTTTTCTGTATTTGTTCAATTCTTTTACTATGTATCATATATACCGGATTCCAGATTTGACTAGCATACTCTAAATGACTACGAACATAAGCGCAAAAAATAATTTTTAATGTTTTCATTCTCTTGAAGCAGTTCGCTGAACGTATTATAAACCCAAGTGCTTGTGATGCCTTATTTACAATATTGTCGATGTGACATTCGTAAGTTAGCTTGCAGTCAAGAGCTACACCTAGATCTGTGACACAATCGACCCGCAATAGAAATTGATTATTTATAGTATAATTAAATTTGATGATTAGCTTTTTACGGGAAAAACTTATAAAAAGACATTTAGGTATATTAAGCTAAAGCTTATTATTACTGCAATATGTTGCTAGTCTATTAAGATCTTCCTGAAGGAGATCAACGTCATAGATATCGTTGATAGGCCGAAATATCTTCATGTCGTCAGCGAAAAGTAAATAATTGGAATGATGAAAGCATGTATCGATGTCATTTATGAAACAGATTAATAAAGGATCTAGGAGTGAGCCCTGAGGAACTCCAGAAGGTATCGTGATCCATGAGGAGGTGTAGCCATTTAAAACAACTGCCTGAGTTCTGTTTTTTACGTACGAACTTAACCATCTAAATAAGTTACCCCTAATACCAAGACCAGCAAGTTTCTGAAGAAGGATTCTATGATCTATGCGGTCGAAAGCTTTGGTGTAATCTGTATACACAACGTCAATTTGTTGACCACCGTCCATGCAATCAGTTAAGAAGTCAGTGAAAACAAGTAAATTAGTAACCGTTGATCTTCCTTTTATAAAACCATGCTGTTGTTGGTTTAACACATTTTTAAGGCTAGGGTAAAGTTGATTATAGATGATGCGCTCAAACACTTTGGCAAGAAGACATAATTTTGAAATGGGTCGATAGTTTTCCACTTTGTCTTTCTGACCTTTTTTATGTATAGGTGATATGAATGTCGCCTTCCACCTGATCGGCATGATACCTTCATTAATTGATCCCTTAAAAAGCAAGGTGACAGGTAATGCCAATACTTCAGAACATTTGACGAGGAACAGTGCTGGTAAACTATCTGGCCCAGGTGATTTATTTAGATCAAGTGATTTTAAGAGCTTTTCTATTTGTTTATTATCAATTTCGATAGAACTTATATTACTAATAATAGATTCATCTGAACAATTATAGGATTTGGATGTGGTAGTGGATTCTTGGAAAGTCGAATAAAAATATCTTGAGAAAAGCTCACAAATGTCCTGTCCTTTATTGCCTTCAGTGTCTCCATAGATCATATTAGATGGTATATTTGAACAATTACGTTTACTTTTCATAAAGGACCAAAATGCCTTGGGATTATTAGATATATCATTTTCAATTTTACTAATGTAGTGATCAAAACAAGTACGCTCAATAACTTTAGCCCTGTCTCTAAGTAGGTGGAAAGTATGTAAGTCATTGAGATTATGATATATTTTATATTTCACAGTATATATAGTTAATATAATCACATTAATGTTAAGTGCACCTGGAAGAAAATTGTGATTAAAATTAAGTGTGGTGTGCCTACCTTCAATAATCCATACACGAAGCCATCCCCCCGCACCCCGCCCTTTCACGCCCACATCCGACTAACACTAACACAGCTGACACCTAAAGGTTAACCTTAGCACTATTTTAACATTATAAAAACATCGAAGTCTACTTTCTAATCGAACTATGTACATAGGAAAAAAATTACGTCCAAAACAAATGGCCATAATATCCTTATTGAATAAACGAAAAACCCCCCCTTTTAAGATAAGCTTTAAATTGACTTAAATTTGACCTCCATTGTAACTGAGTTCTGTCTCAGCTCAATTATTATTCCCAATTTAAACCTGCGCAAAAGTTTTTCCTAAAGTATATTTTTATATAAATGAGTTGTAATTTGTAGTTGGTTTGTATGATTCAGTGTACCCAAGAAGGGGCGACAGTGTATGGCGTACGTTGTCCCCCCCCAGACAAGGTAGTGGGTACAGGAGGGGCGGGGGCCACGAAATGGCTCTCGGCTTCTGCAGCCATCGCTGTGTGTTGCTGCGGGAAGTTGAAGTCCAGGCTGCCGTCCATACTGAGCTCGTGTTTAATGACCTGTACAGAAATATGTATCAAGGATAATTTAATATAAAGAATATCTAACATTTTCTGACTCTAAATATAAAATATTTAGGCGGAACTATGCAGGCTGGCATCATTTGCGTGGGTGAGGGTAGTTTCTGATTACATAGGCAATGGTTCGCTTGACCAGAAAATGACAGAATAGTGCCCGTAATATTGTTCTATAATGGGCTTCATATGTGCTTACGATTAAGTTGTAAACACTCATGCAGTAGCACCTCTTTGTATCACATAATACATCGATATGGATACTTTTGTTTATTTCAAATAGGAATATGGTTTAGGATTATTTAAAAACCGCAAATCGCACGATAAAGAGCCCAAACGTAAACATTTATGCCGCAATTTGCAAAGAATGTAAACTGTGGTAGGTAATGCTTCGGGCAGCTAACCACAATATAATAGCGATCAACACACAGAAGCAGACAAAAATTCTAAAAACTATTATATATCTTGACATGACTTACGATTATTTACATCGTGTATATATTATAAAAAATAATACAATTAGATCACGGACACAGTATGTTATGATGATACGTATTAATTAAAAAAGGTGTATTTAATTTAAAGTATTATGTGCATAGTAGTACTTAAAACTAGCGCACAAGTTATTTTTTTATGAAAAAGGAGGACAAACGAGCATACAGGTCACCTGGTGTTAAGTGATCACCGCTTGAAACGCCAGAGGAATCACAGAAGCGTTCCTGGCCTTTAAGGAAGGTGTGCGCGCTTTTTTTGAAGGTACCCATGTCGTGTCGTCCCGGAACCACCTTACAAAGAAGTTTGCAAAAGCTGTCGAAACTTTGCAGTACGTGGAAGAAAGCTCCCTGAAAACCGAACTGTGGAGGACCGCCACACGTCCAGATGGTGGGGATGTTATCCTAACTTGTGGCGTGTCGTGAGAAGGTAGAATTCGGCGACAGGAAACAGGAAACAGGTGAAACAGCTCTTCGGAACACTCCCCATGATAAATGCGGTAGAAGACACATAATGAAGCGACGTCCCTACGCAACGCCAAGTGATCCAGACCTTCACAGATCACTGGGTTCCTGGGCGACAATTCAAGCTGCTCTGCGTTGTACGCGGTCAAATGGATAATGAAATGATCTGAGGTAAGTGATCATCGGGGCTCATAATCTCTTGTAACACCAGAAGAATTACAAGAGCGTTGCCGACCTTATAAAGTGTCTAATAAACGTACCAACATAGGAATTCGAAAATCGAAAACAGGTTGGTACGTCGCGGGCGAAGATCGAAACGTGGGTTCCGTGGTGAGAGTCAACGGTTCACCCTATTGCGACACAGACGCTTAAAATAGATACTTTGTATACGTACCTACATAATACATATATATATTCCAGTAGTACTTAGTTAAGTAGCGTCTATTAAGGGCCGACAATCGACGATCAGAATATCAATTGACCATTGTAATGCGACACTCACCTCGTCAACGTTACAATCGAAGCTATGTTCGAGAGCTTCAATATTAATGTCCTCTGCAAGGCCAGTGTTCAGCGCGCCCATTATCTGGCCCATCACCGTGGTGGGTCCCATGGAAGTCTGCACCATCATTCCTCCGTTCATCAGCGTCGCGTCCGAGGTGGTCACCATCTGAGTTTGGCTGTTCTCTGCAAAAGTTTGCATAAATTATCTTCTAAGAAGTATTTACGGTAAGTTAAGAAATCAGTTAGCAGGAAATCGTATTACATAATGTATAAGCACACGTGCACCTTTTAAACTTGTCATCACGTCATTTGGTAATATCAATTACGTTCTATACATATAGAAAAATTACGTGGTATAAAAACGAAGCCGAAATATGAAACATACCACAAATTACACCACAATTAAGCTAATCGACTGCTATATCTATACGCTGCCGCATTTACTCAGTTGTTTAAAATATCAAATATCAGATCAAAAAGCAGCAATGTTAATTTAAAATTAAGGTTAGAACCCGATTCCGATAGTGACAGTTGACACACGACTAAGGAGAAAAGCATGCTTACAAGGTCTTTAAGCACACTTTTGCCGTTCCGTTATCAGACTGCGAACGACATTATGTGTATAAAAGTAAACGTCATTGGATAACATTGATAAAATTAGGATACTACACTATCAACAAGTACGCTGTTAGACAAGTCCAATGTCGACGATAGCGTGTCTCTTGCTAATGCTATATATAACAAGAGGAAATAAAATAAATATATTTAAAAATAGAAAAGAGTGTAGTGCAGTGACGTCACAATAGTGCCTACAAACTAAAAAACTAACATATTATCGTACCTAAATAAAACGCATTTTTTATTTTGTTTTAATAGAGTAGTCAAATTCTTCATTTACAATAAGCTTAAATGGTTAGCCAATTGGTGTTTAAAATTGTTTTTCGTTAATTACGGTAAGGGACACATTCACAATTTTATAAACGGCTTTGATCATATCTCTTTTACGGTCTATGGTTATTTAAGTTCACTATAATGGTTAATAAGCCAGTGATGGTTTCTTCCACCTATCTTCTTCGCCAAGTTATTCGAATCAGAACGATTTCAAATATATTTTATTTTTGATAAACACTGATCACATTTCCATACGAGGCGAGTGCATGGTCTACCATTTATACCGTAGATCCGTCTTGTTTCGATTCTCCAAAAATAACCCGTTAAATAAGGGTTAATAAAACACTCCTTAAAAATATACACTCGAAAACACAGGATAGTAATATATACGAACCGGTTTATTAACGGTCAATGTTAATAATCCAGTTGTAAGCCTTGTTTGGGAGTTCTATATTAATTTTCTGGATTGACAGCCCATTCGCTACTCTTACCTGTCTGCATAATATCAGCCGAATCGGCGGGCAGCGGTGGTCTGACGAAGTGTTCAAGTGTGAAGTGCGGGTGTGCGGGGTGCGCGGGGTACAGTGATGCACAAGCACAGCCGCCGTGCGGGTGACGCGGGCAGCTGCCGTACGAGTAGCGGTAGTTACCCGACGACGACGTGGTGGGGACGTACCTGGACATCGAGGAATATTTGTAAGTTAGCGATCAATTATTCGGAGGAGATAAAAAGGTAACTCTGGATGTAACAGATATTTGAGACTCTTGTGCAATCATTTTGCAATTATATACAATTTGTTTCTTTTTTAAAGAATAGACAGGTCGCTTCAATAGTTCAGGGGCGTTGACTTTTAAAGAACATAAATATTTTTACCCTTTTTATTGAATTTCAAGATTACTCTAGAAATTTACCCAGGATGACTAGCAAATTGTAATACCCGAAAAAAAAACAATCAGAGATGATTTGGTACAGTAGAATTTTCTTTATAAGCTTGTACAAGTTTTAAGGACTCCCATAATATGTATCTAGATCAAGCAAAGCTTTCTATAGCAAAATGATAATAATAAGCAGCTAACACTTACGTATTTAAGAAAGGATCTCCGTGTAGCTTCATTGAATCTGCCAAAGTGCCCGCCAACTCTTCCTGCGCGTAGTCGGCTAGGGAAAAGTCTGTATTCGTTGTGAAATCCGAAGGATAATCTGTATCCCAGGCTGGTTCCGAGTGTATCATTGAAGGTATAGGAGAAAGACGTCCACAAGAAGATGCGTTTGAGGATGCCCTTTGACGGAAGTCCGGTGACAACTGAAATCCGCTAGAACTGCCGCCAAAGCGAACAAGCGTCAAAAAACATAATATTAACCCGAGTGGTGTCAAGCATTGTTGATAATCGGTTGACAACACTCGCGTTGCAAATAACGAAAAATTTCAGCCTAAATAAATGTTCGCTACGTCAACTATTTCTATGTTCTTTTATTATACTATAATGGAACATGCAAATCTAATGTCTCTCTGAAAGTCCTCTAACGTATAATCTCAGATACCAAATGATGCGATCATCATAATGGACCAAATGGACAGAATAAATATATTATTATCGCTGCGAGTTCTAGCAGGATATTGCTTTAGTCGGACAATAATTTTGGATATATTGGTCGCAATAAATGGGAAAAAACTTCCATTTCTTTTGGTGGCTTTATATATATGAAGTATGTTAGTAATGAGATTGGCAATGGGAAATAAAATGACAAAAAAATATAAATCTTAAAGCTTAACAAGTTAAGATTTATACAATTTAAACACGACGCACGCAGTTTTATTAAATGGAGCACATATTTTCCCCAACAATATAACCTGTTTGATCTACGTCTTCTGACTTGGCAATACGTGCGATTGCATTATCCGTACACAAAATTATTATACCTTTAAAGTCGAATTAGTATCGCATCCTGAAACTCATAACCGTTAGCTTCCTTGGCGTCTTGCCACTATTTTTACAGATACATCTGTGGTATGTAACAAAGAAGCAACTAGTCTAGATGCTATACCTACTGCTATACAGTCTATTTAACGAATGTGTATTTAATGTTAGCGGAATATTCACCTTTGTGGTACAGGAGAGTCTGGGAAGATGTCGTGACTTTCTGATATTGAACTGCTCGGGCTTGGTGTCGTGTCAGCGGTTATGCCATTCCTTAATGCATCGGGCTGTCAACAAATTTAATTTTAATAATATCACACATAATACTCTTTGAACAAGAAATATACTATAAGATGGTAACCTTTGATAAAATATTTTTTTTTCTATTACGTTTAATGTATCTACTGGTTTTGCTTTTACCTTGAATAATATTATACTTAAGATGTGTAAATGTCATGAATGTTAAGAAACACGACGATGGCCTGCTGCACGAATACAATATGCATATGAGTATAAGTGAGTATAGGTGATTACAAAAAAATTTTTGCAGACCCGAAAATTTATTTTTGGAAGTGAAGTTTCTTAAACAACTTAACATAGTGAACCTTGATAAGATTTAACTGAAAATGTTTAAGTAACCCAAAATAAAACTCATGTGAGGTAAAGACAATATTGATTAAATGACAGTAAATCATACTGATGATATGATTAATGATATATTGTTTGTTTGGTATGAATCAATCGCCACCAGGAGTTCGTGGAATAAATATCAATTAATGTAAGAAGACTTAATGTAAGAATTTTTAAAATAGCCTGGCACAACTTTTCAAATGGGTGTTAAAATGATTAATATTAAAATTAAATAATATATTATAGATATATACTGAACACGACAGGCGATCAGTACTTCACTATAAGCCATTGCCCGCAACTATATAAGGCGCAAATTCGGCCACAAATAGAGAACTGTTCCCACCTCTGGGCGAGCGCTCCCCAGTACCAGCTTTTTCCATTTGACCGCAAACAAAGAAGAGCGGCTCGAATCATCGACGATCAAGTCATCCCCGAGTGGCTTGACTCTTTGGCGTTGCGTAGAGACGTGGGTTCTCTCTGCATCTTCTACCGCATTTATGACGAGGAGTGCTTAGAGGAGACATAACGTCAAAATTCTAAATGCCACCCGCATCATGCTGACGTCTGGCATTCCACAACCGCGCGTTTTGCAAGAAATTTCTTGCCTCACAAAGCCACTTTGTAGAATCAATTACGGGCCAATTTTCCCGAACCGATACGACTTAGGGACCTTCAAGAAAAGAGCATACTCTTCCATTATATATTATCATTAAAGGCCGGCAACGCATTTCTTGACACCTGTTGATGTGGATGTCCATTCCGGCATCCGAGGGTTGCCTGACCACTCCTCATCGCAAAAGTCTCCTCTTGCAAGTTTGCCTCCTCTTATATAAAAAAGTCCCGTTATAATGAAACGAATCCTTCCAATAACTTAGTGAAATCTTTAGAATTTATGATATGGACAAAGACATCGTGGAATGGAATACTCTATAAAATACATTGATACCCTTTGTATAATGAGACATGTAACTATCAATCAATAACAATTTTTACCTTCTTTTTAACTCGCCCTCGTCGCTTCTCTGTCTTCGACGTTTCCATAGACAGGGCACGTCGTCTCACCGATTTCCCTGGCTTGGCGTCTGGATTGATCATCCACCACGAAGATTTTCCTGTGCCTTCATTCTGCACTCGCATGAACCGATTGTGAAGTGATAGATTGTGCCTGATCGAATTCTGAAAGATAAAAGCGTAGTTAGTAACGCATTGCAAACACTTATCTTATATCTTTAAGCGAGCTATTCTTGTATATATATATATATATAATCTGAATCTCGGAAACGGCTCCAAGGATTTTAATGAAATTTAGTATACAGGTAGTTTCGGGGGCCAGAAATTGATCAAGCTAGGTTTCAATTTTAAAAAATGTAGTTTTATCCGTGTTTTAATGAGAAACTGCTACAATAAGATTAGAATACAATGGTAGATTTCGCCACCATATACAATACTATAATAGTTCAGATGGGACATTGGGTGATCCGGAAAACAGAAGACCCCGGTTCGAATCCAGATGTCCTATTAGTTTTTTTTTGTAACTTCATAAAAATCCGAGCAAGGCTCGGTCGTCCAGATATTGTTATATTATGTTAGCATAGTCGCTTTTTCCAACAGCAATGTGTTAAGTTTAATGTTATACCTTATAACCATTAAATAGCTACTTAACTCTTAAGGTATTTGTCAAAGTTACACAACAGCTCCATTACTCATCTTAAAAAGAGATCCAGGAAAATCATTAAAATAAATAACCGACAGGAAAACTGCACGTATATATTATATGAAGACTGATGACTCCCGCGCAAATTTGGATAGTCCAGCAAAATTTATAATAGCTGTGTTCAACTGCAAGAATGCAAAGTTATGAACCCAACTGACCGCAAAAAATCTATTTTAATTTTAACTACTGTTCAAAGTTAGCGCAATAACGTATCCTATCTCTCACCGGCAATAAAATCTCACAACTTTTTCCCGTCAAACGAATAAAAGCAACCACAACAACGAATGAAGTTTAGCAATAAAAGAGTCCATAAATAATTTCTCCGTGCCCTGTGAGAACTGCCACTTACTGACATCGCTTTTCCGCGCAAATATGTGGACTTTTTGTCTTAAATCATAAAACCAACGGAAATTCCGCTGTAGAATATAAAATATTTTACCCAGAGTTTTCACGCATAATTTAACACGGTTATCTTTTCGATCAGTCTTGGATGGGTGATAGGAATATCTAAATATTTTATATGTCATAGATTCTCCTCCGAATCCTTAGGATTAAAAGGGATGTATAAAATAAAACAGAAAATATCTTATTTAGAATTTTTTTCAAATGATACATTGATTACAGCTAAGTGTTCTTTTATTTAAAGTCCTAAGTCAGTCATTTTCACTATATTCACTAAAGCATCTACGAAATTATTAACATCAAGTAATTAGGCATCCATTTGACAGTTTGTTATAAGTATAGTATTTTTATGGCAATAGGAAGATAAAAGAGAGCATGGGGTTCACCTGATGGTTACTGATCACCGATGCCCATTCCTTCTTGTAATATCAGAGGGATAAGGTACGAGTACATGTATGAGGTTTTAGGTGGATGCACGCTGTTTTGTAAGGGACGAGACGAGCAGGACCTTCATCTGATAGTAATTGATACGCCCTGCCCATTACAATGCAGTGCCGCTCAGGGTTCTCGAAAAACCAAAAAATTCTGAGCGGCACTACAATTGCGCTCGTCACCTTCAGACATAAGATGTTAAGTCTCATTTGCCTACTAATTTCACTAGCTAAAGCGCCCTTCAGACCGAAACACAGTAATGTTTACACATTGCTGCTTCATGGCAGAAATAGGCGCCGTTGTGGTACCCATAACCGGCATCCTGTGCAAAGGAGCGTGGCGTGGTGTCCCGGTGAAATATAACCTAAGGCAGTAAGGTTTACATATACATGACATGATGTATAATTAGATATGTATATATACTACATTATATATCTTAGAACACACAAACTACTTTCGCTCCTGTGAGTGAAACATAATGTCTAATAGTAAGTAATATGTAATAATTAAGTAACTCAGTTATAATGTAGTTAGTTTATTTCTTGTTGCGAGGAATTCCCAATACAAGTGGTATAAGAAAACTAGTCTTACTGGGAAACCTTCGCCACTAAATTGTTTTTAGATATCTTGAAGTATCGATGTTTTTATATAATTATAAAGAATTGAGGGTAGTTTTAAGAATAACTTTTGTAAGGAATCGTGTATCCAGGTATTATAAATAGGTGCATTAACATCTTAATAGATTTCCTTTATTACAATCAGACAAACATAATACTAATAAATAACATATCTCTTCTCTTAATATTAATTAGTACACACGACAACATTTTTAATTATTTCTTGGACAAAATTCTATTCTACTCTGTGATGATATTAATATCTCCGTTAAGTGAAGTCTCACAGAATTTTCATCTCATTAATACCCAATAAGACTATCCAGTTTTCAAACGACACAGCGGAGTGGGAATTGTGTCACTGTTATCAAAACTATACAGGGAATTGAACAGGGCGAGTGTAAAGGAAGACTTTACTTAGAATTTTGTGAACGGCGGGATTGTTGGCGCCATCGCTACCCTTATGGGGTGAATTAACCGTCTCGGTCCTCCCCTTTGAGACTTAAATTTTGTCGAATTTCTACAGCTATAATATCTTATGTAATCTCCGAACCCAATGGCTTATGATTTCCGTGTTTATTGCCTCCCTTAACTATAATTCTTAATTGTCTAGGTGGGCTACAAATATTTTATACCTCATTTAACTTCAACAAATATAATTATTTATTAATATTAAACAATATTATTTATTATATGGATATATTTAATTCCTCAGACCTGACTTGAACGGGTGCAAGAACTAAGGTGTGTCTTTTTCAAGATAAATTTCCATTGAATAAAATATTTATTTCATGAAATGACCTGGCGACGAACGAAACTCATTTATGCTAAGTTTCGTAAACTTAACCACATAAACTTCCTTTGACAATGCATTTTATTTTTACCGTACATGAATTTTGAAGACTTTTAAAACAATCAAAACCAATTTACGAAATAAAGTGTACATTTTGAAAATACGACAGTTTTAATCAAAGTGAACTTATTTCAATCAGGAAAACAATTTAACAGTAACTATTTTTACTTTATTTATTCAAGGTCCACCAACACAGAATACACAATAAGTATGTTAATTCATAAAATTGTAACACAAAGTCCAAAAATCCTGTTTCGTGCAATTACAGATGAACATAACGCACACAAATATACAAACAATTTAGTTCATAATTATTTACAAGTAAATTGAAGTCCTATAACGCTAACATGTCAAAATAATATAAAAAGATAAATTAATTCCACAAATGATTACAAGCTACAATACAGTCACTTCAACATAATCACTAAAATTACAATATATTTTGTCAATGCGTTTTATTACAATTTAGGTCATAACACTACTAATCAGTGTCGGTTTCTCTTAAATTGCTACGTTATATTTTAAATTATTGAACATAACATTTACTTACCTACGAAGTGATTTTAGGAAAGGCTTAAATTTAAATCATTGTTATTTTTTAAAGAGCAAAAATCGTTGTCATAATATTATGCAATACGATTGAACGCCTAGTTCGTTGTTTTTAATAAATTAATTTTGCTGTGAATTTTATTTCAGTTTAATAAATGGGTGTCAACATACATATTATATAGAATCGCGTCCTCCCCCATAGAGCAAGGCAGAGATTCCAGACTTTCATTAACCAACTATGATCCTGATATACTTGCCTGACTTCTCCCATTCCCGTTCAAAAAAGCTCTCTTGTTCGTAGTACTACTAAACTAGTCTATTTTAATAAACTCCCAACCTGATCGTCATATGTATGCCTAGCTCGAACTTACCCAACACTAACCCACATTGCCGAGTAAATTTGTGCTGATTCATCAATCATTTCTACGTGATCAAACACACTTATATTGTCGTACCAACAACTTTTCTCCTCAACGCTCTCAATCACATCCATTTCAGCCGGAAGACATCCACTGCTGTACAATGGGCTCTCCCAAAGATCGCCATAACGATCTGTCTTGCGCTGCCCTCATCCAACCTACTCGGGCGATCTTGACCAGATCGTCGGTCCATCTTATGAGGGGCCTACCAAAACTACGTCTTCCGACTTTACTGCCCCAACGGCCATCTGTCCGTCGAGCTATGTGCCCTGCCCACTGCCACTACAGTTTCGCAACATCGAAGTTATGTCGGTGAGTTTGGTACTCCTATGGATCTCCTCATTTCTGATTCGATCTAGCAGGGATCTCAACTACATGCTCAGTGAAATACTCATATAATGATAAGACGCAATAACAATTCTTGCAAATGTAGTTTTATATTAACAAAAACACTCAAGTAAATAGCTGACAATAATTTGGATATAAATAAATCGTGGACGCGTATTTTGCGGCAACCTTCATCCACAGAATATATAGTAAGGAGCCGTGGAAGTGTATATATGTATATATGCTGTTGAATTATTCACACGACTATAAATGCAAGCGTAGACGTTCGAAATGCATTTTAATATTACTAATATGGTAAGAGGGGACAGAATTATATTCTACTAGCTGTTTCCCGCGACTTCATCCGTATTTATATTGACCCCTATTATATATTGTCCAATAAATGTGTGCAAAGTTTCATTTTATTGGGCTAACTGTCCAGTTTAAAGTGAACATACATACACACACACACAATATTCTCTCTTATATATAATATAGATGAGTTTCATGTAAGCTAGAAATTGATACAGATTCAACAAAATCTTTAAGAATATCGATCATCGAACAATTATCGATACCAAAGGTGAATGAGATATTGTTTAAAAGCGGCGCAGACTACGGCAGCAAAGACAGTGGCGTCTTATATCATTTAACATAATATTAGTATTTCTTAGGTTTACATGCCTCAAAAGAAAAAAACGGAACCCTTATTAGGTCACATTGCCGTGACCGTGCCGTCTGTACGTCTGTCTGTCTGTCTGTCAAAATCCTTTATCTCGGGAACGTGTATCGACGATATTAAAACGATATCTATACTCAGGTCTTACCGTTAAAAAAGGTACGGCCATAGGCATGACGTAAAAAATGTATATTTTGACAATCTAAAGGGAATCAAAATTCAAAGAGCATGTAGTGTATAGTTTTTTTTTTATAAAATTTGGTAAGTAATACCGTCTTATACTAGACACAAATATAGACAGAAAAATCTGAAAACTATACATTTGTAATTAAATCATTAATATTAAAATTATACGAAACCTACGGTGGGCAAGTCCGACTCGCAGTTTTCCGGTTATTTTGTTTGTGTACCAACTGGAATAAATCGTAGTGTTACGTTTGTGAGCCTGCACTAATCATCAGTTAAAACCGCATTCACATTGATTAAACCGTTTGTGAGCTTAGCGAGAACAATCAAACAGACACTGATTCTTAAAGCTATGGTTTCCACATCGCTTACACAAGATATATATATATATATTGTATGTACAGACGCGATTATTAAATGTGCAGACTGAGAATGGGAAATAATTGAAATTATTGCGAATTATTGTTAGCGTCAAAATCAATGATTTCATCGAAGGTTTCGAAGTCATAATAAAGAAAATTAACGGTTAAATTTAAATGATCTGTAATACTATGTCTTACCCCTTATGGAAAAGTTTGTTTAAGAACTGAACCAAGATTGTGATCATAGGCACCTACTACTTAATATATCTCACTATAAGACTATTTTTTTAAGTATACTTGCTGTGTGTTCTACAAAGAATA
Organism: Leptidea sinapis; assembly: GCF_905404315.1. Lineage (NCBI taxonomy): Eukaryota > Metazoa > Arthropoda > Insecta > Lepidoptera > Pieridae > Leptidea > Leptidea sinapis. Next base: position 11,742,632 of record NC_066276.1, read on the forward strand.
CCGAATCTAAAAAAAATCATACAAGTTTTGTTGTTTGTCCGTTTGTCTGTAGGTATGTACGTTCGAGCGAAACCCAAAAACAACTTAATAGGTTTAATTCAAATTTTGTACGAATATTAACAAGAGGTTGTGGCAACATGATATAGGTTACATATTATCACGCAAGATGCAGATATAGTATTTTTGTTTCTTAAAACGTCCACGAGAGACGTCACGGGCAGCAGCTAGTTAAACATTGAAACAGTAGGAACTGCGAATTCAAAGCCGACTTTACTTGTTATCGTTTTAATTTCTCGAGACAGAAAGCGTTACGAATGATCATCGTTGTTCCAACTTAAAAGTGATTTCTGTCAGATCATAGTCAAAAACAAAGAAAAATAATTAATTATGGAATAACTAATTGTATATAATGGCAACACCTACTTAAAATAATTGCATAATATAATAAGTATTATAGAAATAATGAACATAATTATTGCCATAAGAATAAAGTTTACTGCTTTAGTGTCCAGAAAATTAAAATCCCTATACAATGACGTAAATTTTATTCCAAAATAATTATGGAGATATTAGAAATAAAAATAGAATCACATTTTACTATAATAAAATACTGTATATCTAGTGCTTCTGTGTTTAGTACATATACTATCTGATTTTGAAATATTTTTTTCATATTATGTAGGTACCTACTTCATAAAACTAAATTTTAGTTTAAAATATTAAAAATATAACCATTTTCGTTGAAGAGTTACAGAGTCCTCTTAATACTTGTGTTTCAACGAACTGAAGCGTGTCATTCACATAAGTCATAATACAAGGCATCATTAACTAATATTCAAGATTAAAATCCAATTAATTATAATAATGAACACGTTATCAATATCACGTACCCATATCAACATGTTATCATAATATCTTATTTAATATACAATGTACAACACACTGTATATTATAATATATTCCCACTGCGTCATTGTACAACGAATGCGCATATAAAAATTGAGTGCGGTTAGATGAATAGCTTTATAGTTCACGTGTAGCTTTCTTACGAAATATACCTTATTTTTCACCTTCATAAATTGAATAAACAGTGACATATTTTAAAACGCCCTGCTTCCATTCAATTATATCCGGTTTGAAGCGGTGGAATACCACTTTTCAATATATGCCATCGGAACAAACTTTTCATTCAAGACAGACCATTGGGAAAATTCATAACTACCTTCATCATGAATTAATGTCCTTGCTCCATCTTATTATGTAACAAAGTCTAGACGATTATATAATTTTCTTCCTTTAACTTCTCGCAGTTTCTTCAAAAAGGTAAAAAACCTCGATTGTTAATAGATTAAAAACAATATATATTGTAGGTATGTTTCGCAGGAACTTTTCAATACCCATAATTTCTATCATTCCCAAGAAAATCTTTAATTGATTTTACATCCAGCAATTCTCTGAGCTGTAACAGCCTAATCTTAAGTCCATTTTTGAAATTCTTTGCATAGAATGCCGGCTACTTGCAACAGCAGCAACTTTTCCTGTCGTGATGCTGTAACTTGCAAGCATTATTTCTTTTCAGAGGCTGACGGGCGCCGCAGCTAGTGACATTAGTGGGCCAATCAGACTTAACATCATGTATCTCAAAGTGGAAAGAGCAAATGCGATGCCTCTCAACATTTTGAGTTTTCCAAGAACCCTAAGCGGAAAAGCATTGTTATGTGCTGGGCGTTTCATTTACGCACCATCAAGAACACTGCCTTACCCATCTCGTCACTTTAAAAAATATCTTATTAAATTTTGAAACATACTGTAAAAGACATGAACGTATTATAAATAGAAATGGCGTCAATCAAACCCAAACTAATGCTGGTGTTTCAAATGTCGGTCGACCGAGCTTTAAACACGATTCCAAATTCAATATTCACCGCTTTCAAATCGAGTAAGAAACAATTGAGATAATCTCGCGGCAATCAAACAATAAATAATTCAAATCAGAGAATGGCGCTAACACAATAGGAGGGCGGTTCGGTGCTCTGCGGGGGAAGGGCGGGAGACGTGACACCATTGAAAATTCCGAAGAAAATCCTAGTCGTGTCAACCGCCGCTGACAAATTTAATTATTCAACTTACCGAAACGTTAGAAAGATGACTTTTCCGAGAGCCGATAACTAAGTATAAATAAATTCGCTTAGAGCTGCCGCGGCAAAGTTTAACTTAATAAAACATTGAAATTTCGCGTAATTTAATTCCGCTGAGGTCGGATTTGCGGCTTGATTTGAATGCGTCACTACGAATCATTAAACACCTGACGGTTTGATAGGTGACAGGGGGGTGGGGGGCAGGATTTACGACGTACACTGTGGAAACAGAGATACATTATTTTATAACCGACGATCATTAGTGTTCTTGTAACCCCTATTACTAGATTCTCCGCTGTCTGTCCGTCCATCGGGCTGCCCTTCGCTGGATCTCATAGGAGCAAAAGTTAGACAGGTGTAAGTTGATAGATTGTATCTAATGACGGTATAACAACAAAGTTTTAAAACCAAGGTGACAAACAGAAACAGGTCGCCATGCATATTTAAAAAAAATATGTGTAACGAATCTTTGTTATGTCATTCTGACTAAAATTTTATATATCCAGCAAAGTGTTCATTTTAAAATCACATTTATACAGGTATCCTCAGGAATATTACTTTAGTGTGCGTGATTAGCTACGTCTTACACTCGTGCTACGTATGTCATGTTTGAGTGTGCTTGCGTTACTGAAAGCAGAGGTTAACAGTTCAATGAAACAGTTCTATACAAAAAATATAAATTTATATAGAAATAATTTCTTGAATAAATATTCACAATTAGGATATGGTGAAACTTATAGTATTTATTGAAGAAAAGCACCTTTTTTGGTCCTAAAAGTGATCTGGTTTAAAATCAAATATGCTCTATACTGGACGTACTACATTTCATCTAAGGATATAACAATGTATTCAAATTACACGTTACAAATGTTTCATATAAGAAAGACTTATATATATTAACTAATAAGTACATCTCTATAACTGCCAAGTTACTTTAAGATACCCTCTAACACTCAAACATCTAAAGCAATAAGGAATACATTAAAATAATTATTTCCGTGTAATTGATGATATGTAATTAATTATTATAAATCGTTAGCTTTGAACGCGGAACATGGATGTGACATATTGATAACCTGGAAGATCAGGGATATTGTTTTATTTAATAGATACATGAATAGTCAGGGCACATGACCATCCGCTACACCAGAGGCTAGTAGGTCCTAAGTCATATCGGTTCCAATATATTGTTCATAAAATTAAACAAGGGGTTAAACCACCGTCCAATAGAGCGAGGAATATAGTAGTTGCTGTTTTTTTTTATCAAGTTTTTAAATAAATAATTATAACGGTGCCACGTTAAATCCCTTGATACATTAGGGGACAAAATATCCCGCTACACAACGCTGTATATACGTGACGCTGCAATGTTACTGAGAATTGTTATTTCGAGACGTACACATCCCCAGAGCGAGAGAAAATTTCACACCAACTTCCACTCTTGCAAAATTAGCCGAAAAAACTTTTCAGTCTCGATATAACGCCACCACCTCCTCGGACGATATTATATTTTATTATTCTACAATTATTACGAATTGTAGAGCGGTATGTTCGGCAACAAGTCAAATGTTGGATACATTATGTTTAAGATTATTGAAGAGAGTTTGTATGGGAAAAATATATTCTCGATAATGTAATGTATGTTCATAGGCACATAAGTGAATTTGCTAGAAACAGTCAAAACCATAGTGTTAACTCCAGGAACAGACATAAACTTATAATGCCTACTACTCGGCTATCTCGAGTTAGTAAATCTTTTGTGGGGCGATGTACATGCTTTTACAACAAGATCCCACAAAATGTTCAAAACAAAAGTATTACGTTATTCATAAGAATTGTTAAAAAACGTTTGTGTGGTAAAGGTTATAATTATTAAAAGGGTATAATATCTGCGTTTGTTTTATATATCTAAAAAAAATTGAGCTTCTCCATGTTTGAGAAAACTTTACTCCGATGAAATAAAGCAAGATAGGAAAGAGAAAAAAAAAATAACAAAAAAAACAACCGACTTCAGCTAAAATATTCCAAAACAATATAACTATATGCTTTTATAAGCACTAAAAAGTATAAAAATACTTGCGTATTTTTATACAATCTAATTCTTCTAATTATCTAATCTAATTCTAGCAACAAATATTGTTTTTTTTTGGAATCTGGCTCGTCATGTCGCGCGTGCGACACAAGCACATCTCATCTAAAACTATGTATGTAGTGGAAACATACCTTGTCTGACACCAACTCCAAAAATAGCAATAATCGTGAATAGAATTAGATTAGTCTTTCCACCAGGGGCGTGCATTGGTTTTCTATCAAGATAGGCAATGTGGATCTAACTGTTGTTGTCGTAGTTGAGCTGTGGAATAAAACAAAGATTGCTCACCGTAGGTATTTAAACAAGAATCATCAAAATCGGTTCACCCAGTCGAAAGTTCTGAGGTAACAAACCTACTCCTTTTTTGGAGTCGGCTAAAAAGAGCATTAAACAACCGACTGCATATCTAGTATCTACCTGGAGGATTAAGCGCGTAAGGTTATATTTTCGCAAGTAAAGCGCAGAGTGGCACATGTATATAAGAGTGGTAACATGTTTATAATTACGGACTAGATATTGTGATTGTGATGGATAGGTCACAAACTCTAAGCCTTAAAATTTTAACTAAACTTTGTTTTAATCAATCGCTTATTATTTTCTTTGTGAATAAACGATGATATAAAACTTGAAACTTCCACATTTCATGTATAAATATTGTAAGAGAGGCAATAAACTTTTAATATTGTGTAAATTTCATGTGTTGGCGTTTAATGGCCCCATTTAATAATTGCGTAATACTACGTGTCATTGAAATGTTCAGTTTGTACTCTATCACAATTAAATTAGGTTCATAATAAAATATTCGTTCAGCAATGATTTTTACAACCTCGTAAAAACATCTAACTTGTTCTAAAACTTACGATTTACACGTGTCAAATTGAGTTGTTTAAGTCTCTAAAATAAAATTGAGATTTAACCTTACCAGCTAACCAGCTATATTATAACTCCTGAATATACTCATAACTTGTACATTTCGTATTGAATAGAAAAAGAATATATTTTTTATATTCGACAATTTACATGTCTAAGAAATTAAAGAAGATTATAATATTAAAACGACGAAATATAACAAAAGTATTTAAAATATTATTAAAACTAGCAAACCGAAGCGGACTCTTTTAACTAATGCCATTTTGGCGCCCTTGATGCGCACTAATAATGACGTCATTGTGACGTTCATTGGCGAGGATTGATTGAAAATTCATATTTGTGTCCAGTCTTTTATTTGAAATTTTTCAAACCTTTCAAATATTTTAATTTCCCAGAAGAGTTTCCCAGAAATTATTAGACTTTAATAAAATATTCATCAAAAATACTGATGATGCATGTAAAAAAATATTTGACTCATTTAAAAAATCATATGCATGCTATTTATTAACTTCGGTGTAATGAAGTAATAATTGATAAACATGTTTTCGACAGCTAGGGCAGTTACAAACTTAATTGGTATCAAGCTTGCACCAAAATATCGATGACTCGAGAAGTCCCTGTACTGTCCTCTCCGACATACTGCTGAATGCTTGGACAGGGACTATGTCGAAACTCACTTCGATACTTTATTAACAGATTTTTTAACGATTTAGAAGATCTCTGGTGTGTAATATTTTTTTTCTTAAATGTTGGATATTTTGTATCTCTTATTGAAAGTCAGAATGCCACCTATTCAAAACGATATATACATTCTCAGACCTTAGCACAACGAAATATATTGTGGTTTGTTAAAGAAAGATTTGACAAAAATCTGCAAATAATAGACAATGCTAAAATCAAACGACTATACGTGGTACTTGGAAATTCCACCAAAAAGGTGAGTTTATTTAGTATTTAATTTTAACAATAGACACAAAACATAGTCGCATAACGTACCATCAACAAATTAGCTCGTCAAAATAATCTCAGTTTAAGTTTAACGTTGAGATGTTGGCGAGAGCCCAGATCTATATTCAACAGCTCGTACTGCACTTGACCCCACCTAAGGAGTTTATCGGTGTGCCAATACGTTTTGTGATCGTTTGCCGATAACTAGCAACAAGTTTTTTCGATTTTAATGTAGATTTAGATACTTTTATCTATAATCAAAATAAATAAATCATAATAAGGATTTTTTAAAGATATTTGTATCACGTTGTACAACGATTTGTTAATTTATTTATCGAATGTCGAGTTTTGTGCAGAAGCACAACAATGAAAAAAAACGTAAGCCATACTTTTTATTTGATTATAATGAAGGCGTTACACAATTGGTTACACACAGCTTTATCATCTCATTAATTTCTAAGAGAAAATGTAAAATAACAATAAATACTTGTTACATAAAAAGTATTTGTTAATGAAAATATGCATTCAAAATGCATTAAGGATGAAAAGTAATACGTCTTATTGAAATACTTATCAAATGAAGCAGGCATGACTATATGAAAATCACTTTGGATCCATTGTAACAGAATGACGGTGGAAAATTAAAACATTTCGGTAATAACTATCGAAGCCTAAGTGATGATGAAAATAGGTTTTTTAAAAGCGAGGGGAGATCTACTTTCTTCAGAGCGTTACGCAAACACCTATTCAATCCTTCAATGGGCTCGATGAGATTGTGAGAGGAGCATAGAACTAGCGGTGGCAGTCTTAATGGTATTGTAGACAAAAAATACCAAGATCGTGTTACAATGGTCGCCGAGTGTTTGCAGGAACAAGATTAATCATCTGTGGGGATTCGTACAGCGCCGCACCTTCGAGACTTGCACAAAATTAATCATTTCAACGCGTTATTGTCATCACTTCTCCCACGCATAAATACTTTAACGAAATTACAATTATGCCAACATTTGAAGATCATTTTTAAATACGTTTCATATCTATTTGATTAATAGGATCGTTTATAATTCGAGATGCTCTCGGGAGGACATAGAAGAATTACGGAGCGTAAAGTTGGCTGTAATCTCGATCGTCCATTTCACAGAATGGTGAAGTATCACAAAAGTTACACATGGACGTTATAACAACGGAACTTGACATATTTGTTACTCCCTCAGTCAGCATATTCTCCTCGAATGACCGCCAATTTATGTGAAAACTTGTGCACCGGTTACAGTGTGACCTATAAGTTTTCAAAAGGTTTTCACTCGTCAAATAACTATCTGTAGCTAGGTGCGTCGAAGGTAAATATGTCAGGTCAAAGTTTGAACGCAGAACTTTATGGTTTCGAGCAGCAATATGTCAATTCAGCGATTGAAATATGGCGACAAAGTTGCGTAGAATGGGAAGCGGGCGACTGCCGAATGCCGGCTAGCGAGCGAAGCGACGCCACTGTTTCCGCGTATGTTGACGTGATGCATGATGGCTTTTGTGTAACAATCGCTAGATTTACGTTGGGTCTCGCTGCGAATACTAAATTTTATCTGCACATATCGGACACCGTGACAGATTGGAGCGAGCTAACATAAAGCAGATTGTGGGTCAATTACCTCACAACTGAGCAGGCCTGCGCCGATAAATGATCCAAGTGTATACGTGGTTTAACAAATAGGAGCGATATATCACAGTAAGTGAGGATTGTCAATCGGTCGGTGGTCGTGCCTGTCGGAACGCGAAGGGGATCAGTAAAATATTCCACTTACCGAATTGCGGCTCGGTAAATGGCCATAATTAACATACCTCATCACTGCTACATGCTCAAATATAGAAAGATCTTTCTTTCAACAAGATATAAGACAAGAAAAATTGAACTTATTGAATAATGATCGTGTTGAGATTATCTTAAATACATATTATTAAATGCCGTCTAGAGCTTTTCCTTGCGTGTTCAACTTCAGGCATGCCCAGATCTTAAAAGAATAGCTCATTTGCATTAGAAGATTTTAAATATTTGCATAATATGCTAAAATATACATAGAATCGCTATATCATATTGAATATGGGTAGCACTAAGGTCAGTGTTCCATTAGCCGTCCCAATACGTATTAATACGGGTTCGGATATAACAAACGACAGCGAAAGAAAGGTAAGAAATGAAAGAGAAGGAGCGTAGCATACATGCTGCCAAGGAAGTGAAAGGGAAGAGAGACCTTACGTGATCAATTTTTCTCTTTTATTTTGAAGACAGGGACAAATAACATAATTTAATAACAAATAACATAGTGAAAATTAAAGCAAATTTTGTGATCATGTCATTCTTTAGGACACGAACTCATAATAAACTATTCATTACTTAGAATGTCTGTCAAATTAGTTCCCCTAAGTTTCCGACAGTATACGTATGACCGATAAATGGACGGATTCTCTCGTGAAAACGTTTCCTGAAGCCGGAACCAGGCGACAACGCGATAGCCTCGGAGACAGGGGGACAACTGCCCCTCCACATTTGACAGCAACGGTCAATTACATCAACTTTTGATCGGTTATATCTAATGATATAAATTGAGTATTATAACAAGTATGTTTCAACGACGTCCATGACTAGATGTTGCGGCTTATATATATAAGAATAAGTGTATAATTTCGTATTTTTAATAAAATACTTTGACGGATTTTAACGTGTAAGAGGAGGACGAACAAACAAATGGGTTACCTGATGGTAAGTGATCACCTTAGCCCATACTATCTTGTAACACAAGGTGAATCACCTAGAGTTGCCAGCCTTATAAAGCGTTGAATAAACGTACATATGAATTCGAAAACTCATCGTTACGTGGCGAGCGAGGATCGAACTGGGGCCTCCGTCGTTAGAGTCAACGGTTTAACCTTTTGCGACACCGACGCTTATACGACGACCTCCTATCTGTATTTTAGCTTTATTTTTATTTAATAATATAAACATTAGCTTTGTGTCTGATACAAAAAGCTGATTATTATTTTTTGTCATTTTATAAACTAAGTACATACTTAATGTAGGCACCTATATAAAAAAAACTATAAATTAAATTAAGAACGGCTTAAGCAATCCTGAAGAAAATACGTATATATAGTAAGACAAGCTCAAATGGACGAACATAATATAAGATTGCTTAGAGGTTGCCTTAGACTGGGCGCGTGTCTATTAAGGTGGATTCTGGTGACAGCTACCTTGATGGACCAAGTTTTAAAGTCCACGTCGAAAGGAGTAACGGTAAAAAGCTTGTCTATACATAAATGCAACGTAATTTTAAATACATTCGCACATATTGAAAGTATCTATGTCGTTAGGTAGGCGTCCGCTTGTCGCGTCGGCAGGTATGTCGACGGCGCCACATCAGCTTCTGCCAGATTAATGGATCGTTCCCCCCCATCCCCTCTCCATCACAGATATATGACACACGCGATTACATCTCAACGCTTAATCAGTTAAATTTATTCAGGTAATAAAACAATACAGCGATGAGAAGTCAAGCGACCTTCACTCTCAACAAGTAGCGAACTTACATTTATGCTCGATAAAACACTTCGGAATGACTCCTCGTTAATCACTGAAACATCGAAACTTAGTCGCCGAGCACTTAAAGTTTAACGAACAATAATAACGGCCGATGAAAAAAAGATACGACCTCCGTTGTGAGATTGTAAAAAGTAATGTAATAGTGTCAGGAAAGGGCTAGGCCTAGTTTAGAGGGATGTTGTAATGAGGCGAGGATCGATAAATTTGAATGTTGGGAGGCGCCGCGGTCGCTCAGCGACTTGCAACTTTTTTTCGAGGCAAGGGAAAGCGCGCCAACTTGACGCCAACTGATTGAGGCGGCTTTCCATTGAAAGATATTATAGTTTCACTATAGCACGGCAGATGTTGGAAATCAAATTTCTTTCGCGGTTTTTATGTCATATATATGTGAACATGTAGATTAAAGCGTAAGAGCACTTAAGCGCGTAAGTGAGTTGCTTCCTCCATCTTCCTCTTGTTACAAGAGTCATGGTCTCATCGGCATGTTGGTTCATCGATTTAGACGCTCTCATAACAAAAACTGCCTGCGGTATTTGATCCAAGGGCTCTTTCATTATTAAGATGACCTAATAAAAGGTGATCACCGCTATTCACGCTCTCCTTTAAAACCCGAGAAATTATTATAGGGAGTTTTGTGTGCTTATAAAGTGCCTGCGTGATTATAATTATTGAGATTGTAATATTAATTTAGTCACGAATTTTAATAAAAAATATTTGTATTTTAAGATGATTTTTATGTCACAAAAATATCTTATAGATTATTATAACACTAGATAGCACAACGGGCATGTTGATATCCTGAAAATGAAAACCCATGTCACGTCCGATCATGAATATCAAAGAAATACAAACGAAGTTTTTTTTGAAGTGAAACTTCTTTCGAATCGTTGTGATTTCAAACAGGATGCAACGGAAAAAACGACAGGTAAGAGACACAAATACAAAAATGTGTAGGATGAAGCCGGCAAAGAATGAGACAGAAATATGCATACTATTGAAGTGAAAATTTCTTTATCATCGCTGTGATTTGAAAGTCGATGAAACGAAAAAGCGACTTTAAAGAGCAGTCACATCAATTCATAATATTTAACATGGGAGATAATAAGACAGGAAGCATAATACTATGTTTTGGTACCAGGCGATCATAGTTAAAGAAGAGATTGTCTTATGTATGGCGCGAGTATACCTTAATATATTCTGACTCCAAGCGCACGACGTATTACTACATAGACACCAGGAGAACATATTATTATATATATTAGTGGTCGTTCTCGTAGTCTTTCATAGCGGTTGAAATCATGTGTCATCCTAGCAACACGTACCAGGAATTCATATGCAGTTTTGAGGATCAGGCACCATGCAGGTTTCACTTCTGACATGTGTACTTTGTACGCATGCAATGTTTTTTTTATGGATAAGGAGGACAAACGAGTGTACGGGTCATCTGGTGTTAAGTGATAACCGCCGCCCACATTCTCTTGCAACACCAGAGGAATCACAGGAGCGTTGCCGGTCTTTAAGGAAGGTGTACGCGCTTTTTTTGAAGGTACCCATGTCGTATCGTCCCGGAAACACCGCACAAGGAAGTTCATTCCACAGCTTTGTAGTACGTGGAAGGAAGCTCCTTGAAAACCGCACTGTGATGGAATGCCACACATCCAGATGATGGGGATGATGACCTAACTTGTGGCGTATCTTGCGAAGGAATTCGGCAGCAGGAATCAGGTGAAACAGCTCTTCGGCACACTCCCCATGATAAATGCGCGCTCTCTCTCTCTCTGCGTTGCATACGGTCAAATGGATCGAGCTGATACTGGGGTGCGCCAGACCAGAGATGACAGCAAAACTCTATATGTGGCCAGACCTGCGCTTTGTAGAACGTTAGAATGTGGGGCCGGCTTGAAGTATTGCCGTGCTCTATTTATAACGCCCAGATTCTTCGAAGCCAATTAAAATATATATCTAGCATACAGTTATTTGAACTTTCTTCTTTCCTGTATGTCTGGCCTATGTTCATTCAAATGTTGATATGTGCAAATTATTATTCGATTCAGCAATCAGTTTGCGACTACGTTTACACTAAATGAAAATCCGGTTGTTTTTGAATATTTCTAGATTCAAAAGAAACATAGTTATAAAATAAAAACATTGATTAGCTTTATTAGCAATTCGTCGGTTTTCTAATAAACCAGAGAAAAGTAAAAAAAAAACAAAGTTGTTCAAAATAACGCTCGACATTATAGCAATGTTTGGACGCAGATCTTACATCGGGGCTGCAATTTTACCTCAACTATCAATTGTTGAGGTAGCTGCTACTGATACAAACGTCTGAATATTTCTAGTTTTGTACCCTTCATAACAAACTATATCAAATGAAGACCGTCTCGCAGTTTGAATGAAAAATCCTCTAATGAATAATTGGTATTTGATAATTCAATCTTAGCACTATTAGTTACTTAATTATAGGTTCCGGCAACTTGATCTTGATCGGTGCAATTTAATTGGTAGAAGTTGTGACTAGCAAGATCCAATGCAGTAGTGCGGGGGGGGATGTTAGGTAAGTATTGTTCATTCATGATGTTTTTTTAATCCATTTCTTTTTTGGGTTTCTTGCTGACTCTTCTCAACTTTAAAGCCAGCTTTACAAATCGGTGGTAGGGTTAAAAAGGTAACCGAGGATTCAACAGTGTTCCGACTTATACAAATTTATTGACTCAACACTTTGAATTTATACGATTTTATATTATATTTAGATTTATACTCGTACCGGTGGGTTCGATTCGCAAATTACTTAGTTGAAACATCAACGGGTGAAACGTATCGGTTGTGATGAGCCGTGAAGGAAATTGTTTATCTTTATATTGTTGTGTTTTTTTTTTGTGTATGAGCATAGTGAAATACGTGTAGGTATATAATACTCATCAATAACTACGGTATACATACCCTATGTGTGCTGGATCCTATCACTGAGGTACTTTCTTATTAAGATTTCTATGGGTGAAGAAACCTTTACAGATTGTGTATTTCGATCGCTATGACAGCGAGTAATAAAATGTATATTATAAAATATAGTTAAATCATGTACACTATTGTACAAGACGTAATGTAAAATTATCTTTTCGGAACTTTTTCTATTTCATACGTAAGAAGAAGCTTCTTCTTCTTGACAATTAAAAAAAATAAATCATCTGTTCTAGAGGTTTTAAACAGCCATCTGACAGGCCCTTGAAAGTGTCTGTTACAGCTCAGTGGTTTTAAGTTTCACTTGTACCTTTCTCTTTTAACCCATAAGTTATAACATAGCACGAGTCACTTATTAAGTTAAACCACTTCGTTAAGGTGAAATGCCGTCAAAAGTGGTCGTTTTTCTATTCGTCGTATAATTAAATAATCATCATTATATAATTTTTATTTAATCACTCGCAGATCCTGTTCATTTAAAAAACATCATACACTCACGGGTACGAAAACTTGGTAAAGCATTAAAATTGTGATAATTCGAGTTTACACTACAAACTTAAACATATTCTTAACGATGTCGCCAATTTTGGACTTTAAATTTTTTTACAAAGATTTTATCGAAAAATCATCCATAACCGCTTCACATGCTCCTGGACTAGCCTGTAAATAATACTCCATTGTACAGGAGACCAATAGTGTTGGCGGGCTAACCGATGTCGTGCTGTGGCTTTTGGTTATAATCTGTCCAGCGGATGTAGCGGCCGGTACGTAAAGCACAGATTGCACGATGAGTCAACACTTGTTCGATTAATGACACTGTTTGCACTATATAATATTGGACAGCCCTAGCACAGGCTTAGGTCTAATTGGGCTGCCAGTTGCAATCACCAGCCTTAAGTTTTAGTTTAATGCTTTGGTCTATAAATTATGGTGTAAATGGTGTTCACTTTTTTAAGTCTCTAAATAAATAAATAAATAAAAAAAAAACACATTTTTAAGAATCCCAAAACGCCTTAGATGTTCAGTAACCGCAATGAAATAAAAAATTTCGACAACTTAACACTTTCTATTTCCAGAAAACACTCTAAAACATCAATTCAAATTCAAAAACACTTTATTCATGTAGGTCACAGAAATGACATTTATGAATGCCAAAAAAAAATATAAAAATATTGTTTCTTATTGAATTTACCGCTACTTCGTAAAGGGTTGAGCTAATGAGAAGAAGTAGCAAGAAACTCATTGCCACTCTTTTAAGTCAAGATTTACAATTTAGTTGTTTTACAAATCATTTCAATTACAATATATGCAAAGTGACGCAACAAAAATACTCAAATGTCAAAAACTTAAAGGCTTACATGAGTAAGTCAAAAAAAGACAAAAAAAAGTAAATTAATACTTATAAACACAAGAGTTATTGCGTATAGTAGATGCATCAATCCACACATACCGTAAATAAATAGAGGCATTATGTTTCGGACAACTGACACGGTTCAAATAAAGCACAATCCTAAAATGCAGTCTATCTTTCCTAATCACCCTCATAAGATTATCATTAGTAAAAGAAGTACAATGTTAGATACACTTTAAAAAAATTGTTGCATGGCCAAAATTTGGTGTTACCAAGTATACATGTCGCAGGGATATGATAATAACAGAGATTTGGTCAATTCCCTAAATGATTTAATCAAATCAAATTTAATCAAATGTTTAGAGAACAACACGATTTTATTATTTCTCCAAATAAATCCAGTGATTTGATCAAATTCCAGAATTGGTTCTGTGAAATGACAATAAGTGACGCCACTAGAAAATATTAGGATGTAAAAGTAACCTTTAGCCTTTAAAGAAACTTTTATCTGTTTTGAGGTTAGGTTACATTAATTTGATTTTAAAGAGAATGGTGCGTTACCTTTTAATAGGAGTGGTGCTAGGGGACAGAGGGCATCTCCCTCCCTATCCCCTTCCCCGCTCACCCCCCTCCGCCTCAGACACGATACAAAATTTTTACCAAATTATGTCTAAGTCTTACCAAATAAACCTATTAAATATCAAAGAAAAGGCTTTTTGTCATTTCACGGAACCAACTCTGGCATTTGGTCAAATCACTAGATTTGTTTCGAGAAATGGTAAAACCGTGTTGTTATTTTAAAATCGTCCGTGATATGACCGAATCAATGTTTTAAGATTATCCCTGCGACGTATATAAATAAAGACAAGGAAGTTGAAAAATAATAATATGTTTACATATGTGTCTATTATTATAATAGTATACCAATATTGTATGTAATCATGAGAAAAACATCAATCGCAGAGAAACAAATAGTGAATATAAATTCTTTGAATACATTAATGATATGATCACGAAGTATTTTTTACAATTTTATTAAAATATTCGCAAAATATTTCATGCACAATGCGGAAATTGTGTTGTTATTATAACAGAATATGTATGTATTGAAAGGACTGATAGGTTTGTTGCATCATAAAAATTGGTTGTCTGTAAAATCGGTTTACGGAGGATAATTTAACGTGATGACGTCATAAGAAAACATCTTTTTATACGATGTCACATCATTTTTTTAGTCGAAATGGTTACATAACCTATTATTACTGCACTCGCATCACATGACACTTTTTCGTGCGTGCAGCCGGCGTTTAGCGATTTATAAGTCGTTATCAGGTCAAAAAGTAATTCCCAACAGTAAAAGAGATGAAAAGAAAGACTTGGTAGACGACGGGTGTGATAACTTTAAAAACGCCTTTTCAGGTGAGACTTACAGCCGCTTTCTATAACCTCGCGACACCCAGAACGTTATGCAAAAAAGTTTGTATGTACTCTTTTTTACCTATTTTTAAAGCACAATGATTTATTTGTAAAAATAGAAATGTTCGAATTTCTAAATATCCCTGCAAATTTTTACGAGCTAATTTAACAAATCGAGTGTCATTGAAAAATGAAGCTCCGTCGGGACCGTTTTCAAGCGATGATTTTTATTTTATTAAATGTCGACTAAAACCGCATTAATCGTATCGTGGACTTCATAATTATTTGCTTCATATATATTTTAACGATGAAAGTCGTTCTAAAACAACAGTGTACCGTTGGTATATTTAATTTAACAGTGATCGACTAACATTCAGGGTCGAAAGAAGTCAACGCCCTTTGATGGATATTACGGAACAACAAGTGATCGCAGAGAAAATTTTAATTCAACAAAAGAGAAAATTCAAAGATCGTTTATTGTAATGCCAAAAGCAGGAAATAGATTATCAAAATAATCTCAGAAAATCTGTCTATAAAGTGCAATTATAGGTGATCCAAATCGTTAAATATAAGTATCAATATATTATTATATTCAATATTCCTCGCTTAAATATGCTTAAAAGATGTAAAATGAGGATGCAGAACCCAATGGAGATCACGCTTTAAATCCCACACCACATGCACTTATTAAGATATTTACATTCGTAGAATTATTATATTATCCATAATTATAAGTAATTAAATTAAACACACTAGCCCCGTTAGCTCAAGTTTAAACCCCAGGTAGCAGAGTTAGGAAGTATCAGCCAGAGAGGAATATCTGTGTCTCAGTCAAAAAGAGGAAGGCCGGATTGGCCATCTTAAGATGAAATTGAAAGTTAAATGGAAGTGGAAGTGAATATGTGCAGACATTGTACTGTCAAGGTCTTCCTCATTCGATATATCTTTAGTTCGTGATTTCTGTTTGGTTAATCGTGTATCGTTTACTTTCAATGTGACAAAACTTACACGTAAAAACAAGTTTGATTCAGTTACACCAAGGTTGAATAGCCAATCAAATTCATAAGTTCAATGACCGAACTACAAAAACAAAATATAAATAAAAGAATAATATTTACAGGTAAATAATACTATTTATATCTTGACGTTGCCTACACACACCGCTTGAATGGGCGTCTTCTACCGCACCAACACGGGGACTGCGGGCCTTCCATGAACTCTTATTGCGATTCAATTGACAACCTAAAATGAACTGCATTGCTATTTCGTACCACGACGTGATTAGAGCTATCTAATTTTGGTTGACGTCAAATCAACTCAGATGTCAACTGATCGCAAACTGAATTAGTTCGTTCATGCATTCGTACCATGAGGTAATATTTCAACCGAAGCTGTGTGATAGGATAGCTTATGTGTCAAAGTGAACGATTCGAAAAAAGTTGCTACTTCCTCAGAGGAAAGTGAATGTTGTTGTTAAAAACTTTAAAAAAATAGTAAAAACATACAGAAAAGGAAAATTTAATGGATGAAAGATGAGATGAGAATACTTTATTGGACTTTTTTGTAAAACAAAGTACTGGAAATAAATACCAAAAATGAAAATACTAAAAACGAGGCAGGGCTATAGCCTGTTCGCAGGAACGAATTAAATAAAATGTACTCTGCGGTCTTGTCAAATCAAACATCAATGGAGGTGCGTTCATAACTTGTAATTTTTTTAACTTGTGATTTTTAGTAATAGCACGTATCACACAAAAAAAACATTATACGGGCAAGAGGCTAACGTGATGGCGAGTGGTGAGGCAACCGTCCATGGACATCCGGAAACCAGGGGTCAAAACATGGGTTGCCGGCCTTTACACAAAATATCATCAGTAAAATTGTTAAACTATGGTTCATTTTAAAACTTGATATGAATAAACATATATCAATCACTTATGATCATAAAAATATATCGTTTTACCAAAATAATCTTCAATTTATCTAGTAATTCGCAGTACGCATTCCATAATACTGAAAGGATTACGCAAGATACACTGAACAGGGGTAAAGTTTTACTTGTATGAAATAGTCGTAACAAACTTAGCACTCTCGATAAATTAGATGTTCCTTCAGAGGAGAATGGATTAAATATAGTTCGGGGCCGACGGAACCAGGGAGAAACTTTCAATTTTTATGACAAATTCAATTAGAAGATTTATACGTCCTCGTCGCTTATATGTATATTAACTCTAAGTTTGCAAGAACAAGAAGCGGTAGATAAACCTTTAGGAGAGTTTCGATCTATTATTTACCTACTGCACAAGTTTCAAAGAGAACTTAGAAATGTTAAAGTTTGAAGAAGTAATGGTAAACTTATGCAACATATGTATTATTTATATGATATTGAATGTTAATAAAGACTTAAGAAAAGGCTAAACTAAAGTGATAGTAGAACGCAAAAAAGAATATACTGTGATATATTTTAGCACCATTTCTTCTCTCTCCGAGTGTCTGCTTTTAGTTTCAAAGCGGTGCTGGTGTTGTAACTGATACCAAAAATAATTTCAAAAGAATGAATTTGAGAAAATAAATGCTTTACTTTAATTGAAAGCTGCAGACAGTTTGTCGCCGAAAATTCATATCTTTGTTATCTGAAATGGTTCGCTAAGTTCTCGGATATAATATAAATAGATATTATTTATAAAAGATCCTTAGGACATAAAGGTAAATTATTTTAATGTTTATAAAGTGCTGATTTATCTCGACTTTATATGAAGATTAAAAGTAAAGTAGGCTGCAGCATAGTTTAATTAATTCCGAAGGAACCAGTCTTCAGAAATGTAAAAGCTGTGACGTGCTTACGTCACGGCCTTTTAAAAATGCCTATACTAAAGGTAAAATAAAAACTACAATCACCTCTTTTCTCCGCCGCATTCAACACTCAAAATTACTTGTAGTTCTATAAATTAGCCGCGTTTAGTTTACCGATTACGCTGAGTTAAATGATTCATGTGGCAAACCACAAATGCAATTTCGTTCCATTCTTACAGATTAGCGCGCAGTTACATTGTGAATCTTTTGTAGTTTTTTATTGTTTAAATACTTGTAGAATCTGTGAGTGACAAATAATGCTGTATAAGTGTCTAGAAAATTAAATTCCTATACAATGGCATTATTCCAATTTAATGATCCAAGATAAATAGGGACACATTCAGATTTTTTTTTTCTCTATGAACTGTTTATTAAAAAACCCTTCAGTATTTAGTACATATAGTCCCTAGTTTAAAAAAAATGTTCTTCATATTATGTAGTTCATAGAACTAAACTATTGTTTTAAATTTGAAAAAATATAACAATTTTCGTTTAATGCCCTATAGAGTCCTCTTGAATGCTTGATTCATAAATACAAATGGCTATCACAACAGTAAAATTGGAAAGCTTCATATTGAAGGACCATTGGTAGGAAAGTCAGGCCTGAATCGAGGCCGTCAGTCAAAAGTCAGACGCGACACAAAATCTCATTATCGATAGAGATCTCGCGACAACGGTGGACAATAAAACGGTACCATCATATCTAAAAGTTTGCTCCATAATGAAGCGTATGGGGCGAATGGTTTACGACAGTCGCCGACGAATCTTTATTGGGAGCTCACCAATTTAGATAAAAGGAAAGAGCTTTCGTTGTGAAACATCAGAGATAGCAGTCTTAACTATCGCCAAGTTAGCGGTAGTTAATCCGACGGGTGCGGAGATAAATCAACAGTGGATAGCAATAAATTGGGTGGGCTACGGTAATAGGTGAAAACTATTAGGTTCAGAGTAATTTAGGTGCTGAAGAGAAAAAATATGAACACCATTTAGGCGCTCGTAGGAATTAGTTCGCTGAGTGATTGGGAAGTACTGGAATTGCGTAGGATTCTTTTGAATTCCGATTTGTTTGGGGATTTCTGAAATTAAGTAAAATTTCCTGGAAATAGGTAATACTAATAAAACTACGATAGACCGTTATTTTCTTCTCTGCGGTTTATAAAGAACAGGTTCGATTCCTATCTCGATGTCTGAGTATTTTCAATTTCAGGGATTTTTTTTTATCGAATAGGAGGACAAACGAGCGTACGGGTCACCAGGTGTTAAGTGATCACCGCCGCCCACATTCTCTTGCAATACCAGAGGAATCACAAGAGCGTTGCCGGCCTTTAAGGAAGGGGTACACCTGTACGCAAGCGAGCTTACGTGCAAGCGACTTATCTGATGTTTAGTTATGTACCTATCGATATTTGCAATTCCAAAGATCTTAGAGATGCACGCAATATTGATTATTTTCAGCTGGTAAAATGTGAAGGCAATAAAATTAGATTTATTTGAGCGAAGTTTAAGTGAATTAGAAATTAATATCAATATGCGAAAATTATGCTAACAGTCATGGATTGAAGTATAATGTTAATAAAACCGTTTTGATGGTATTTAAATCTGGAAAGGGTTCAGAAAATATTCTTGGGGTATATCTGAATGAGAATAGGGTAAAAATTGTAAATCAATTCAAATATTTAGGTCATATCTTAACGGAAGATCTGCAAGACGACTGCGATATTGAGAGGGAGCGAAGGTACGTAGCAACATGATAGCACGAAGGTTTGCAAAGTGCAGCAATGAGGTGAAAACAACACTATTTAAAACTTATTGCCTGTGTATGTACACCTGCCAACTGTGGTGTAATTATTCAAACAAGACCTTAAGTTCACTAAGAGTGCAATATAATGATTCCTCCTATCGAGCTCTTATGAAACTTCCAAGGTATTGCAGTGCTGCAAGTATGTTTGCGAGAGCGAGAGTGCCCGACTTCTTCGCAATAATTCGCACAAGAATTGCTTCTTTTTGGGATCGAATGAGACGCTCCACCAACGGAATTCTGATGACTGTCTCTAACAATGTATATAATAACGATATTTTCAAAAGATGGATGGACATCCATCTTAACAAAAATAGAAAATAAGATATTTAATATAAGTAAGTAATTTGTAATTTATTTATTTAATTTTTTTGCATGGTTAGTTAATTCGATTTAGTTGTAATTTAATTGTAATTTTGATTTTAATTTGTATTTTCTATGGGTTATGCCTGAAATAAATGATTATTATTATTATTATTAAGAAGATATAATTTAATCGTTTACAAACTAGACGGTCCTTGGATGTGCAGAGATTAAGAAACTGTATGCAATAGTCCTGACCACTGTCATCCTTCCTTAGCTTCTTCCACTCGCATAAACCTCTAATATTCCACCACCACAAAAAAAGCACGTTGTAGTAGTGAGGTTGCGGATAATAACCTATATATCCTAAGCCTCTCACATATCCTACCTCTCTATTCTTGGTATCTGAACATTGCTCAGTACATTCCCGATCTTATGTATCTTCTTAATCATATTAATCAAAGGCGTGTTCCACAGAAATGTCCTGATTCTACCCGCCGAATACCACCTTGGCACCACAACCCGAACTAAGATCAGTGAGGATCTTAGTTCAGGCCAAAACTGGATGCACAGCGTTCCCTCACAATACGGTTTTAAGGTACTTTCTGCCACCTAATACACAATTGCGGAATGAAGTTCCAGTGCGCGGTGACTCCAGGACGATGGGCCGGCAACAATCCTGTGATTTCTCGGGTTTTTTTCAATAGTGTGTGCGGAGGTGATAACTTAACATCAGGTATACAAAAATAAATCTGATGTTGGAACGCCTGCGTGGAACTTTCTCATAAATTCCATCCACATCGCTCTTTAATTGTGCAGCCAATCTACTTTCATCTACATGACCAAACCGCCTCAAATTAATCACATAAAATGAAATATCGGTGTCATTGTATCCAAAAGACCCCCAGTTATCTGACTTACAATAGAATAGCAAAGTTACTCAACAATTTGTTATTTTTTTCAAAGTGATAACCCTCACTTCTAAGATTATATACACAAATTAAATTTATAAACAAAATTCGTGAACGATGCGGGACACGAACCACCGACACATCTCACGTGCCGTGCTATCGCTCATCCACTGAGTTAACCGTTAGAGGACTGGAACTTAAAGTTTCTAAACAAAACAGACCATAACAAGAACCTTGCGAGACTAAATAATCGTCTCGCGTAAATGTTAAAATAACATAATATTATTATAACGTTTAATGATAATTTATTTTAAATGATGTGTGACGCGTCATTATCAGATCGTGGCCTCTACTACAATGTTGGATTTATGATATTTTAATGAACACCTCCGTTTAACTTGTGCCGTAGTGCGCAGTAACCAGGAACATTATAAACAATTAATTTTACTGTTCAGTCATATATTAACTTAATAGACAGTACAGATACATAATTATCGGGTTGTGTTAAACCACAAAAGTATGTGATCTTGAGCCGAGTTGTCGGATTACGGAAATCAATTATTCATCTGTAAAGGAATTTGGCAATGGAGCGGCCGGGCCACTATCTTAACTGATGAACGGCTATGATGATCTGAGGGATTGCAGGCATTTTACAAATATTTCTTTAAAACTTTCCTATCTAAAGGGAATTGTTACTTAAACTCCACCGTCTGTTTGTCCTTCCGTCCGTCTCTCAGTGAACTGTATCTCGTCCGCAATAGTTAGTAAACAAATTGAAAAAATCCAACATAACCAATTTCAATTGTGGCCATTTTGGTAGGCAAATAAAAAATATGTCTCTTTATATATAGCTCCAATCGCGAATATTGTTGCACACATTTTTTGGTAACGAAAATAGTATTTGTGTCCACAAAAAAGTATGCCTACGTATTACTAGTTCTAATAAAACTTAAAGGTGGGTAAAATTGTACATTTTACATAAAAAATATTTAAGAAATACTTTATCTACTTACTCTGTGATACATCCATTTTGGAATAACGTACATATTAACATTAAGTAGCAACGTATTAACCGCAGGATAACCGAACGCTATGAGGAAGAAGACGCGGGCAAAGCTAGGAAGGTAATAATTTACAATATCCTTATTCTTATAATAGCAACAAATCTCATAATCCACGGTACGTGATATCGATCTCACAAAATGTTAAGGAAGGACTTAGCCAAATCGGCGTCTTTCGCAGCCTGTTATCTCATATCCTAAAAGTTTAAAACGCAGGAGCCATCCGAACGGGAACTTATTAACTCGATGCGATCGCCTCCCAGAAAACGCTTCAACGCTAAAATGTAAGAAAGGGGAAACTTTCTACAAACTGCGAAAAGAAACAGCGAAGTTTTAAAAAGAACGCTAAATGCAGAACGTATTAAGGAACTTTAAAACTAGATAGCAGAAATGTTGCCATAACTTGTTTTATGGTCACAAGCAATTCAATCTTTACGCGGTTGTACGTGGCAGTAAATTTTAAATGGAGGACTAATGTTTTAACTTTTACAGGAATATTTTGCGAATTGTGAATATTTTTGTTAAGCAGCATACGAGACCGCTCATCGATTGAGCTAGAAGATAGATATTTATCATGGATCATTTTTTTGCACGCAGTACAAAACCGCCCCCGCGTGAGTGTGTGTCGGTAGCAATAGGTGTGTGAGTGATAAAAATTGATAAATAACAGCATTTAAGATTAATTATAGTTAATTATTATATATGTTAATAATTATATATGAACTAATAATTGGGGTATCCCCGAAAAACACCTAAAACCTACTTTGAACAACAACCAATTCAATAAATTATTGTCAGAGTGCCACGTGTACCAGATGAAAGGCATAAAACGCATTTATTTTCTCAAAATTGATTGCTTTAGAATTCTTTTTGATGTCATTTCTAATATACTCGACACTACTACCACAAATGGCGCTCTGAGAGAGAAGAAGCGGTGCAAGAAACTCTCCCAGCATATTTCTTTTTCGCTCTTTTTAATCAAATATATTGTCATTGCTATTGCTATAAAGTAATAATAATTTAGTCCCAGGCTATCGGATCACTTGGATATTAAGCTGTGGAGTAATAGCATTTACGACACAACCATTTTTTTTATAAAACATTTAAATTTATTTATAGATAAAGCCTGAACAGTGGCTGGGACTTTACTATAAAAGTGTATACATTTACCCTTATAGCTATTATGTATCTTATGAAGCCTAATAGAATTAATTACAAGCAATCCTTTATTTCTAGTGTTGTAAGATGAACGCAGACAAAGACGCGGGCGGCCGCTCGTATACAAGTTTATTCTACATTCCGCTCAAAAGTAGTGATTCCGCTTGTTATAAATCATTTGTGTAAATCTAAATTAAAAACGGTAGCTCTGATTTAATGAGCCGGATTAAAAGTTCACATTGAACACTTAACTTGTAAGTATTGCATATTAATTGGCTTCATGACGTCACCTGCTAATACGGGAATCTATATATATATATATATATAAAAATGAATTGCTGTTCGTTAGTCTCGCTAAAACTCGAGAACGGCTGGACCGATTTGGCAAATTTAGGTCTTGAATTATTTGTGGAAGTCGAGAGAAGGTTTAAAAGGTGAGTAAATAGGAAAATGCTGCTAAATCAAATAAAAACAACAAATTTGTTTTTCCTTTGATGTGTCTATACATAATTTCTATGAGAGAATTTATTGACGCACGGTTTGACAGTTCTGCTGTGAAACAATTACATTACGACAGCAGGGTGCATATTTTACGAAGTAATTTTTGATGTTATGATATATTATTGACAAATTCATATAAAAACATTATTTTATTTATTATATACAGAACGTCTGTCGGGTCAGCTAGTCATTTATTAAAATCAAAACTATGCACATATGGCTGTATTTTTTCTGGAAGAGGAGGACATTGTATGATGGTATGTGATCACTATAGCCTTTATAATATCTAGCTACACTAGAGGAATCACAAGAGAGGTACCAACCTTGTAAAGAGTCGAATAAACATACATTAAGAATCCGAAAACAGAAAACACATTTTAAGTAGCGTTTGAAGAATCGGGGACTTTGGCGAGAGTCCCAAAGGTCAGGCAGGCGTAACATTTTAAGAAAATTGACTCATTTTTATAAATAAGCCAAAAGCCATAGTAAGGCTTATGGTTATGATTATATTGATATACTATATTCTTGAGTATCTGCTTCCAAATCTCTCATTATAAGTGTACCTATCTTTATATATATAATTCTTGTGTGCGTGTGTATGTCACTGAACTCCTCCTAGACGGCTGGACCGATTCTAATGAAACTTTCTGTGTGTATTCAGGTGGATTCGAGAATGGTTTAGATTCACAATTGAACTACCTCCTAAACGGCTGGACCGATTTTGATGATATTTTTGTTTGTTTCAGTGAATTTGAGATTGGTTTAGATTCTCAATTCCGCCCATATAATATAATTCTCCTGCTCATGTGTATGTCAGTGAACTCCTCCTAACGGCTGGACAGATTTTTCAAATTTAAGACGTGTGTACAGACAACGTCTGTTGGGTCCACTAGTATCTGTATAAACTGTTGCACTATATAATCTTGTTTATTACGTATCGTCAATTAAATTTTATATTTCTATTTTAAATGCATTTTTTTGATGTAAATATAATTTTTTTGCGAATATAATTCGCTAAAAGTATAATTATGTTAGATACAATATAATATACTTCTACTAAATCGTCGCCTAGAGACATAATCTGTCCAAGAAGCCGTGATAAAAAGTGATATAATTTTGACGCCTCCGTTTAAATCGCAACAACCTTCATTTTCTGGCGCTGGTCAACGACCTAATGATTACTTACACAAGGTTGAACAGGTGACATTGGTGAACTGCGCAGGCGACTAGGCGACGCCTAGTTTTTTTATTGTAGCGCCTAATATTAATGTAACATAATATAATAGACAGAGCTCTTTAACGTGGCATTAAGTCGATCAAGACTTACTTAATAAACGCAATGAAATGTTACTCCAAGTTTACAATAACTTCTCACATGTAATTGTGTAGTGACAAAGGTAAGATGTATACAAAAAGATTTCAATTTGGAATAACTTTACTTCGCGTTTATTAATAACAGAGTAGATGTTAAAAATAGAAATTCAAATTCAAATATTTTTATTCAAAATAGGATGTGAAATCACTTATTTTAAGTCAAAAAAACTACCACCCATTCCAAAGTGAATGCCTCAGGCCTGAGAAGAATGGGCGCAACAAACTCAGCGGGCTTTTTTTTTTCATCAAAAATATGTTTTACAATTAAAGTAACATTGTACAATTAAACTTATTATTTAATAGCCTGAGGGCGTTCGCTCCATTCCCAATCTGTGGTATCATTAAGAAAGTCATTTATGTTATAGTAACCTTTACCACACAAACGTTTTTTAACAATTCTTTTGAATAACGTAACACCTTTGTTTTGAACATTTTCTGGGATCTTTTTGTAAAAGCATATACATCGCCCCACAAAAGACTTACTAACTCGACTTAGCCGAGTAATATTATATAATATTTTATATAATATATTTATATACCATAGGGAGTGACACTAACATTTTGCAAAAACACTTGCAATAGTTATTCTTCGACACGGAGGGGAGCAGAACTGGTATCCCAACCTATTTTTGAAATCATATAACAACTTAGCCTACTTTATATAATATTATACAATCTGACAAGAACCATGCATTATTATAATCTGCTACATGCCCTCTTTCTCAGCTCAGCTCAGCGAGTCCTAGTTAAGTCTCAATATCCAAGTAATTTCGCTGAAAAGTGCTCCTTTCAAACGAAAACAAATAGATGGCGGCGGTTTGTGAGTAAAGGAATCTCGAGATTGATCCACCATTATACACCTTCAAGTGAAAACTTCTATAAGCACGCTGACCAATTTATTTTGTGTTGGAGGGTAGCCTGATCAATGACAGCAAATTTCACCAGAATACATATTATTTAACTAAGAGTCAAGTATTTTTGTAACTATTTTTATAACTATAGAATTATGTCAAAGCTAATTGCGATGTCGCTTGGATGTCGCTCATAACATTGAGTCTTTAAGAACCCTGAGTATAAATAATTATTACTGCAATATATTATTATTTTAAGAATATACAACAAAAAAATGTATTTAAAACTTCGATTTGATGAGGTTTTAACTTCTATCGTGACTATTCTGTCTTTAAAGAAATGTATACTTTAAAAAAATATACCTAGTAGCTACTTTCGAAGTTTTTGTATTTCGTAACCTTTAATAAAAAAAACAATATTCCAAAGAGGGCGTCGTATGTAAAACACGTAACGCGTATAGTTTTTATAGATCCGCTAGAATCGTATGGAAATAAGAAATTCAAAGACAAAGATTTCGATTCACATAAATTGTATGTAATGCGACATAAAGACGTTCAACATTCCGGATTCTCGATGCTCTAACGTCAAAAGAATCCCCCGTATCCCACGCCGTATAATGCGTTTCTTAAATGGGATCGCAGTATACCTACCAGTGGGAGACTTCTTTGCACAGGATGCCGGCAAAGTGCACAGCGACGCCTTTTTATTTTTTTTATTGAAGGTAGGACAAACGAGCGTACGTGTCACCTGATGTTAAGTGATCACCGCCCACATTCTTCTGCAACACTATACTAATCACAACAGCCTAGCCGGCCTTTTAGATAGGTATACGTTTTCTGCCGTGAAACGGAATTTGCAAGCATTATTTATTGTGTTACGGTTTAGAAGGCATTACTAAGTTAGTACAGCTATAGGGCTAATAAGACTTAATATCTCGTCTCAAATTTTCGTTCAATCAAGAATCCTTAGCGGCACTGCATAGTAATTAGCAGAGGGTATCACTTACATACAGGGAAACCTACTGCTCGTCTCATTACTCAAAAAAAAATTATGCACACATAAATTAAGTCAAACCCGTCTTTGGAGAAGGCAAGGCTTGGAATCCGAAAAAAAGGAATAGGTATATAGAGAACTTTATATTCACTTTCGTACGTAGTTGACGAATTTATGGCGTTATCACAACAAGGTCCTGAGAAATAATTTATTGAAATTTGAAAGAAAGTGGAACAGTTTTATGGAAGAGCCAGTATCGTCTAAGTTAGATTGTTTGCAGGTGGACCAAGTGATTAATACAGCGGAAACAATGATATATTGCTGTTTGGAGTAAATAAGAAACTATATATTTACCGTTAATTGTATTTAAAGTGGTCACAATAACACAAAAGAAGTGGCTTGTTGAAGGTGATAAGCTATCAATATTTGAGCATGATTTAACCAAATGACCTTTGTAATCTATAAGGTAAATGTTCAATATTATTATGTATATATATATAAATAATATAATATAGGAATATTATTGTTTTATATTAAATTAATGATTGAAAAAACATTCAGTCCGATTTAATGTAATAAAATGAAGGTTTGCCAATGAATATAATGTCAAGCTTGGTGATTATGTTGTCTCGTCAGCGAAGTTTTTTTTCTTCTTTCATCAATCTTGGAAAAATATTAATTGTGTCATTCGATTCGGATTAGTACGTAGATGATGCCAAGTACATTTACTAATATATCTAAGGGCTATCTCAACTCCGAGTGCAGGAACTGACCACGGTTGTCTCTTGCGAGTCGCCTGCAGCCGCAATACGGAGATGATAGCTGCTCTGACTGCGGAGAGCTTCAAAGAGCAGTTAGTGAAGTCATACTGTGTATATAAGGTTGACATTGAGTCCGTCTAAAATTAATGTTTTTCCGCATTCCATGTGTGATTTAGCATTACTTATTTCCTTGCGTAACACCATTAGGAAGTTAATGATAATCCAAAAAAAAAACTAAAATTACTTAAACACGATAACGAAATTAGTACACAAAATGGATTCAAGTTGAATTGACGTCACTTGTCCACCTTCGAATTCTTTTACAAAAACTTTCCGTCCCAGACAATGCAGAGCTTACAATGAACGTCGTTATAATAAATTTAATAATAATTCCGTGTATGTATAAGAGACGACGAACAATATAATACAAATGAAGGTCGAAAATTCGAAATTAATTTCATTATAGGTACTAAAAACTTGTTGGGAATTTGATGACGCTTGATACAAACTTGTACGAGCTAGCGATTGACTTATTATTAGGTAGTTATATATTTGTTTGAAAATATAGTTTTGGTAAACGCCAGGGGTGCAGTAGACATATGCCAGTACCGCTGTTCAGAGTATAGGAATGCTTGAATAGATGACGTCTTTACAAATGAAATCTCTTGACTGATCTTGAAAACAAATCTGGCAACACTATTGGGCGTAGGTTTCATTCAGCTGCAGTTTAGCTCCGTCTTGATAAGAGGGTAATTCTTCTGTTCCTTTTTTTTATATGAGGATGACAAACGAACGTAGGTACGTTCACCGGATTATTACTGCCAACCACACCCTCCTTTAACATCAGAGGAATGACATGAGTGTTGCGAGCCTTTTTAGAAGATGTATGCGCGTGTATCTACAAGAACTTCTAAAGCACTGGAACGATTTTATGAAATTTTTGGTGATTTGATTTTCCGAATGTAAAACATATAATTATAACCCTCTATTATCTTTTTATTGAAGCAACATTCGGGCAGTACAACGACTGTTAGAGCAGCTAGTTTATTGTTTTATTTCCTATCGGTTTAAGTTAATTCGTAGTTAGCTAAATTCATCATTTAGTAGAGCACGTGCTTAATAAACATATTTCACAAGCGAGCGAGTTAATCGGATTTTAGCCGCCGGCTTCACCCATTATCCCATGTCCGTTTTACGGAAAAATGAGTATAATTTCTCCCCGACCGATATAGTTTTTCCCCGGCGTAACGACGTTGTAGGCAAATTGAATTTTTTGCTCCCCCTCACTGCACTAATTTGGCTAATGCATTTAGTACGAACTGCAATGCATGGCATTCTCACTCAGAACAGATTTAGATACGCGCCGCTTTATTATTCATTTTATCCAATATTTATAAAATAATTGAAAGATCTATTATATTACACATTATATGGATTCATTTACTGAAAAGATGATGTATGGAAGACTAATACAACAGAGTGTAAATTTATTGAGCTAACATAGATGAAGGTGTTACTAAAAATCGACTTGTACGAAATGTATACGTTGATTTATTGTGCTGCAAAGGAGCCTGCTCAAGATTACCAAGAATAATTGAGCTTGAATGAAGCTCTGTGATAAATTCTAATACGTAACAAGATTTGTACAGTATGATCATGCTTCTGGTAATGATAGTTTTATCAAAACCTACTATCGGCCATAATTAGGCCGACGCGATTAAAACGAAGGGAGAAACGTATATTACGAACGTGCAGTATCGGAACACAGCAAGGAGTTATCAAGGCGATAAAAATGATACCACTTTTGGCCTTTACTTTTAGATTTATTATATTGCCTTGAGCAAATTGTTAAATGAAGGTCTCATCTATGCTCTATTATTTGAATTGTTATTTCATATTTATTGTACCCATGTCGACTTCTCATTACCTTATGTAGTCTTCAATCTGTATGCTGCTTTATCTCTTACCTAAAACAAAAAGCAATATTTTATTATATTGATACGAAGTAATAAATACATATGTTAAAGGTTCATTTTAAGCGTTGAAATATAAAAACAAAATAATCAAATATAATTTGCTACGATTATTTTCGCTTCGACTCAGCAATACGTATTTATCTATACTATAATATTATAAAGCTGCAGTGTTTGTTTGAACGCGCTAATCTCTGGTCCGATTTGAATGATTCTTTCAGTGTTGGGTAGTCCATTTATCGAGGAAGGCTATAGGCTATGTTTTTTTTTTCAAAATTAGGGATCCGTAATAAAATTGCTATTTTGTAACACAAGGTGTAAAATCGAAAACCTATTTTTACGCGCGCTGCAAAAACTATTGACAATAGAACAAAATGATGTACAGGCTATAATATAAGCAATATTTTATTACTTATAAAACTATCGCGTGAATTATACTTTATATGGCAAAACAACGTTTACCGGGTCAGCTAGTCATAAATAAAACTCAAAAATAGCTTTACGTGTGGGAACGTGACCGTTGATCGAATGGGATACATCACAAAACGATATCGGGTTGCAGATTCGATCCCGATGGTAACAATGTATATTCCAATGTTTGTGTGGATGTGTTAATATCTATTATATAGTATTTTGCCTCAAAAATTATAAAAAGATTCTATTAAGTTGTCCATTAAAATTAAATTGCAAAATTGAAAGTGAATCTTATTAGCTCATTTGATATCAAATTATGTCAGAAATGTTTAAAACAACACTATAAATCAAGCGCCTAGAGAGTCCATACTCCGATTTGTATGAAATGCAAGTTTTATACTTTACGGTTTTAAAAAAATGAAGTCTAAAGCCGACAAATTAACAACCTCGTCATACGATAAAATTAAGACAAAGAACTGGAAGAAATCCAGGAACAAGTTCTGCAAAATTTCAATAAAACTTTATAAAGCATCTGATGAAAATGCTTTTAATGTGCCGGCGTTATTTCCAACTAAAATGTATGGGTGCAATTCATATTTATAGATTGCTAGTGGGAAGCCATTGAAATTATGCCAATCTGTGCCAAGTTTTTACTGCAATAAGAAAACGAATATGAGAACTATCGCTCTGGAAAGATTTCCATTTCAAGGATACTCTCGCTTTTGTCGTTTATCGGTCACTTTTAAAGGATTTAAGATATGAAGTAAGCGATAGGCCTTATCATTTATCACTGGTACGGAGTGATATAACAAATCGCTCGGTGATACGGTGTTCACTCCTACGGAGGTACTTACTGTGTGTGATAAAATTGATGCAAAATTAAAACATTTACAAGGGCCTGAATTTCAAAGAGATATGATACTAATGCTGAATTAATAGTACATTATGGTTATTACGATCGATGTTATATTATGAGGACAGACCGGATTATATGCATTTGCATATTTAAGCCATCCTTACCGCTTATTGCATATTTTCCATAAAATCTTTTTCCGTAAAATTTTCGGCGCATTCAGAAGCCGCGCATCTTTTCTTTTGGTGCGATAATAAGATTATAGTTTCATTAATGGGATGACAAAACTTTTGCCATCATCCGAGTTCAAATTCTATCCAGTTACCTCGTAGTAGTGGATGTGGAGCGACTATTTTCGACTTACAAAAATATTTTGAATGATCGACATAATATACCTATTAATTATAAAGCGAACACCCTCAGGCTCTTTAATTATAAATGTTTATTGTACGATATCACATTGTAATCCATATTTTATATTAAAAAAAAAGCCCGCTGAGTTTCTTGCGCCCATTCTTCTCAGGTCTGAGACAGTCTCTTTTGAATGGGTGGTAGATTTTGACGTTCAATAAGTGATTTTAAATCCTATTTTGAGTAAAAATATTTGAATTTGAATTTATTGAACATGTGGAACAATATACTTGATTGTTTGTGTTTACAATGTTGATGACTTTAGAATAAAAAAAAGAACTTGTATTATTTTTTGTTTTTGTCATTTTGTTGACTTATGTTGCATGGATATTTAATGTTGCATATTCTGATAGTTTTCGTGCATATTTCAAGCATTTTGCAAGCTTATTTTCACGCATAATGCTTTTTATGGTGCATATAATACGGCATGTAATTTTAAGCTATTAAAGTATGTACGATAAGGGTAGCGAGAGTGTCATGATCAACTTAAAACGTAAACTTTACCTTAGCTTAATCTCACTGTAAGATCATGTTTGCATTATATAATATAAACACCTTTACATTCCTAGTTTAATTATATTTTAATATATTATGTAGTTATAACTAATAAGCAAATTCTTTCGACCCGTACAGATGCCTATTATGGAACTGCAAGTGGTCTGGTAGAGCAAAGAGCCCACTAAATTAATTATATGCCCTAAAGTGGCAATACTCTATCTAAGCTCAAAGAGTTCACCCACACCCTTCAACCGGAGATCTACCAGCACAAGGGCACCCGTTTTTCGGCCGAAACACTTACAGTTAGATCTACTCAGGGGCGTGCATGGGTTTTCGAGCAAGGTAGGCATTTAAGATCTAACTAGTTGTAGTTGAGCCTGGAGATTGCTTACCGTAGGTATTTATGAGTGGGGGTTCAATAGAAGTTTAGTTATAAAATAACGGAACCAAATTAACCTAAATAAACTTTAACATTATATTTATTTAGGTTCATAACAAGGTAGGCACTGCCTAATTGCCTATATGATAATATGCACGCCCCTGGTTCTACTACTAGATTTATATATTCTTATTTATCTAAAAATTGCAACTTGAATTGTAGAACTTCCCTTTTGGAACACCAGAAAGATCTCGACAGTGAAGTCCTAGATATTTGCACACAAAACCTAAAATGAGTGTGCCTTACGTTTTGAATATTAAGGTAAATTAAATATCTGTTATAAGTCTAGTCATTAATGTGTAAACGTGAGCACGGTATCAATAGTGTACTAATCACAATTTATTACATGCAGATGGCGTCCAACGCGGAAATCATTAAGGTTCGCGTTTGCGGCCTTCAGCGTCGCCGCGGGAACAGGTTCGTGTTACAAATGACCACATACTACTGGTCCCGTTTCCCTGCTCTGATTCAGATTGGTGACCGCGAATTATAAAAAAGCAACTGTGTGCTTTTATGAAACCATAATGCAAGTAAATAAACATGAATGATTGAAATAAAAATAAAAAATAAAATATATATAATATTGTGCTTTACTTATTCATTAAATGAATTATAAAATGCAATAAGAATACTTTTGTAGGTGTTGGGTTCGCTCCCTCTCAGAACCAAGAGCATAAATCTGGCGCCTTAGACCACTTGACCAATCTGACTTGAATTGTATTTAGTTGAAATTACTAATTCAACTACAGCCCTATACCGCAGCCGGTTGTAATGTGGCATGCGATACATGAATAAAAAAATTGAGGCGATGTAATGTTTTGTGTGTTTTTCGTAGGTTCTCTATCAAAAGGGTAAAAAATGAACGAAAGTCTTTCTACTAAGACTTCGCGTGCGTCTGTATGTCATGTATAGAGCCGTCTCTCAAAAACCGCAATAGACAGACAATTTGACAGACTATATTGATATTGCCGCTATAACAATTTTTGAAGTGATAAAAACTTCGTTAACCGCGTTGGACACTCTTTGGCAGGGGAAAATCTTATGGGTTCGCGTCACCGACATGCTCTTGACTGGCGTATGCGATAAATAAAAAATTAAAAAAAAAATAGTTTGGATGGGTGAAATCTAGTGAGATAGCGTCACCGAAATGCTTAAAGCAGCATATCTGTAGCAACACAGTGTATATCTTGTGAAATTGAATGTACTTAGTGAAAAGTTCAATGTGTATAATATTATACTGTGTATTGTTGAAATAGCGTTCTTGTTTGATTAATATATTATTGAAAATAAGTTTAACCACCCAAGGAAAGTGCTCAACGCCGCTAAAGAAGTTTTCTAAACACAAAGTAAGAATAAAGTCGTTCAGTCTATATAAAGAACCTATTGTTAAAATATTATGTAACGTGGTTGGTACTGATTAGTAGTTGATAACTAAAATGGCGCGAAGTTCCAAGCAATGAACATTGTGACTGTGAGTGAGTAGTACTTGAGCAGTGGCAAGGCCATATAGCACGTGGAGGCGCCTGTTGCTATTTGCCGCCCCCCTTCGCGCCATTCCATTGAGCGACGTTGCCACTCTTAGGTTGGCATGAGTTATGCGTTGCTTTTCAAAATTTGTACTTATTTCTGAAGTCTTCTTTACTATTCTATGGTCCTTACGTTTAGTGCGTAACTCTGCGTGGTAAACTGATATTGAAACAATTAAAATTAAATTATCAGTTGCCTCACATCAACGTAAAAGTGCGTAGGTACCGTACAAGGGGGCTTAAATGATCTTAATTGAAAAGAAAAGCACTCTGAAATACAAAATATTTTAAATCAAAACATCCATAGTAGCCGGCCAATTACAGGTTCGGCATATTTTCATAACAGCAAACGTGAAACTCTATTATATTAGCATTCTATAAATATTATAAGACGCTTATTCATGAGTTGATATGGACATATTATGAGACCTTCGCTGGCCGTCTAACGGAATTTTCCATTCGGTAAGTATTGTCTTGTGATTATCATCTCAATCAGGGTCGCTAAATTATTTCTATGAACCTACATTTCGGTGCTTTCAAGTCGCAACACGCGAAATTTGCATTTGATTCAAGAGGACTCTATAGGACATTAAACGCAAATTTTATATCTTTTAAAATAAAAATCTATTTCTATAAAGTACATAATAATATGAAAAAGATGTATAAGTATAAAAAAGAGCTAGCTCCATATTGGATAATTATTAAACGCTTTTTATTAGTTTCACCTGTATGTTTGTTTGTTTGTAACCGACTCATTTCGGCGCGAATTTGACCCACATTAAACAGGCAGATTTCGTTCAATCTTCGTAGATTTATCGGGGACCGATGACAATACATTAATTTGATAAAATTATTCCATTTTTCAATTTGCAAAATAAGATTTTTATTAATTCAAATCAGTTTTTCATCTATCTATTTATGTTCATTTTAAATTTCAAAAATTATGTTTTCAACCAAAGCGTGTTATTTAGTTTTTTTTAAACATTTTTTTTTTCAAAAAATTTACGTCGTTTATCTATATGAAACGAAAGTGCACTTTTGTCGACAGAGTGTCAAAAAAAATTGCCGACGATATATATATTTTACTACATTATAATAACAAACATTATCCATTACTGTGTGTTCCCAAATTTAATGGAATTTGTGTAAAGATAAACAGAAGTTCAATATTTTTATGAACAAATACCAGTTCTATTCTTCATACAATTTGGGACCCTCTTTCTCAGACATTGGGAGAGCCATCACGCTATAATAATACGATAACACGTCAATACTGTACTGTCTACATTTTTATGCGACACCATGAGTCGGTGTTTACAAACATTTTGGCAATATTGCCCGCGACATTTCACGGTCATGTTATATTTAGAACAAACTGTTATGTCTCAATTGATCCAACATTTTCGTACCCACGCTAATATTTATTTATAATTCGATTATTTTTCTAAATTGCTTCACAAATCTAGATTTCTGTGGCTACGGCCAACGGGGTTGTGAGGTACAGTTGCAGAAAAGCGGAGTTTCTGAAATTTTCGGATTGGGAAGTACTACACTTATTTCTGCAGCAATGGATTATATTTTATAGTGTTCTGTTCCCGTCTGAATGGTGTGGGAGCCGATGTAATTACAGGCACATGAGACATTCCATCTTTAGCTCGCAGGTTAACGGATCTAGTGCAATGTGATCGGGTTCGCATTACATTACACTACGCCTTAGGTCGTTTTGTGACGATTTAGATTATGATAACAGTCGACTCCGTACATTAATGATACAAATCCGAGGCATATTCAGAAACTTTAATCTTTAATATGCACTTCCAAGAAGTTATTCGTGAATAATTATCACCCTGTATAGTGTTAAGTGAAGTGATATATCCACAATATTTACTTCGACACAACACGTGTTTTATTATATTGATAAAAACAATATCTATTGCGTGGAGTGAGGTGTGACTGTAGGTATTACTAGATATTTTAAAAAACATTAATTATGAATTATTAATAAATTATAGTAAAAATACGTTATATTTCAAGTGATGTCCCTCACTTCTGGGATTAATTTATATAAATTAAATTTAAACAGCAAAAGTAGATACTGTAGATAGAGCGACAGTGCTCTGCCACGGAACGCCAGAGGTCGTGGGTTCGAGTCCCGCATCGTTCATAAAATTTTGTTTTCAAATTTTATTTGTGTACTAATTAGGTAACTTACGGTAAATCAATAGGCTGATCTAATGATAGATATCAATAATAATAATAATAATCACTACAGCCGCTTAGATATTACTTTATAGTGAATTATTATTATAAATTGATTTATGTTATTTAGGCTTGTGATTTAATTTTTTTAAAGTAAAATATGGACATTGGTCTGTAATAAACATATTATTATTATAAATAATGATATTAGTACCATTATTTTGATTCGGGTTATTGATATTAACACCAAACACTCTTGCAACCCACACGAATCAAAACCAGGTAGTCTGACGTCCTAAATATACTTGTAAGTAAAGCAACACACTTCTATTACATAATTTTAAATGTTTCCTGTTAAAAACACATGACATAAACCTTGTACCTATTAATTGTGTGTCTTCTACTGTATTTATCACGGGAGTTTTCCGAGGAGCTGATTGACCTGATTCACGATCTGAATGTGAGGCTTTACTAAGCAGAGAAGTTTTCAAGGAACTCTACCACGTACGACTACGAAACGAGCTTCCTTGCGCGGTATTTCCAAGACGATACGGTGTGGGTACCTTCAAAAAGCGCGTATTACTTCTTAACAGACTAGCAACGCTCTTGTGATTCCTCTAGTGTTACAAATGAACGTGGGCGGCGGTGATCACTTAATACGGTTACTCGTTCGCATGATTGTCCTCCTTTACATAAAAAATAATATAGGTACTATACTTTTGTTAAACGATTCGTTTTATGCAATTGCGCATGTAGGTACCATGTTAAGTGTAGATACCATGTTAAGTGTAGATACCATGTTAAGTGTAGATACCATGTTAAATGTAGATACCCATTGAGTTGTGAGACAAAAAGCGTTATCAAGTCGCTAGCCCAGTAAAGCAATCACTGAAAGTTTTTTATTAAATTCTAAGTTATATGAAGGAAATAGTTTCATTTGATTTCATATCATACTTTAAGTGCACGAGAAATAATTTAGAAACATCATCTATTCCAAAGAGTTAATTGTATAGTGGTGTATTATGTAGGTATGTATTTGGCCTTCTATTAATGGGTTGTAACTTGCGAGTTTGGTCCACGACTTGTAGTATGGTCTAGTATTTAGTAAATAAGTTTTAAAGAGGCAACAAAACATGGTTCAAATGTAAATTCTGAGTGCAAACTGCACATTTCCGCCTTAGAAGATATCCGATATAGACAATATCCCCGGTAATAATGAGATGAATGGATGCTGCTTGTGGTGCCAGATCGACTTGTTATTATAGTTAATAAATTATGGTATTTGTTAGACGCAATTACTATTTATGACAGTAATCACGACCATCATGTTCACGAAGCATTTTTACACAAACAATGAATTCGAGCTCTAAAGGTTGATGCATCCAATAAACGATAAGTTATATTTAAACAGATAATTCTTTATTACTTTTTATGAAATAAATTATATTATAAAAGCACGAGTCATATACACCTCACAAACTAATTTGTTATGTATATTACAGCCATTGTAAAATACCCTATTTGATGGAAAAGAGTGGCCGTTAAGTTTCTTGTAAGTTCCTCTCACGAGCTCAACTTTCTTCGAACATGGTAAATTCAGTAATTTAAACGAAATATTTGTATTGACTGACGATTCTAAAGCGCTTAGTTGCCTAATTGAATAAAGTTTATTTGACGACTGACATAAAAACTGTAATCAAATTCCTAGGACAATTTGACAACCCCGTTCTAGCGGGTATTTTTATACTAACGCGTAGAAGTGGAAGGCGCATGCCCGGTCACCATGGCAACACGGCTTGTTTGCCACCCACTGTGAATGGGGGCAGATATATAATCAGTAAACGTAGTGGTTAAATTCTCTTTGATAATCAGCTGAGTGAAAAACAAGTCAACATGATCTCGTCTTTACGAAATTAAAGAACTATATAAGTAGTTCGAACAAAAAATATGTCTTATCTCGAGATAATTGGTTCCAGCCCTTAGTAACTTGTTATAAATAATACAATTACTTCACAATACTTGATTTATTGTGAAATACTGTGTATTCGTTTAACTAAGTATTCTTCACTACTCTGTGGTTTCAGAGAGGGAATCGTTACGTTCTTGTATGTTCAGAGTAGATCTTGTAGAGTCAGTGAGACTCTACTTTTCTCGAACATATTGTTAGATTCAGTAAGTTAGATGAAAAATGCGGTGCGGATTGAGAATCTCATAGCTTAAGATAATTTGAATAAATATTATTAAATTTTGTAAATTTTCTCATAGATTTAAGGCTCACAGTCCAAGATATACTTAAACACTTTATATCGCACTCGAGTTATATGACATCGCGATCAAGTTCATTTTGTACGCGTACAAACGTTGGTGGCTCAATAAGCAGCACCGTTGACGCTCCCGGTTTGATGCTGGTTCGCCTCGAGATTTTTTCGGATTTCGATTTCATGTAATATGTATGTTTATTAGATGCTCTATCAGGTCGGCAATGCTCTTGTAACTCCTCTGGTGGAACATGATAGTATGTGCTGCGGGGATCACATACCACAAGTGACATCCAGGGAGTATGTACTTACGTGATTGTTTTTCTCCTATTCCATAAACAAATCACAGTGCAAGTTAAATGTGTATTTTTGAAATAGATTTTTTATACCTGTATAGGTATAAAAAAGTCAACGTATGTTGCTAACAATGAGTGTCTGTTTTTTCCTCGCAAGTGAAAACCGTCGTATGACATGCGTGTGTTTGATCATAACACACTGGATTCCCTTATCGGGAGACACTACAGCATAATGCTAACGGGAGCGTATTGACCAAATACATTGTGTTGTACACACTTGTTTCAAAAAGTACTATTAAAACTACCTCTTGATTATAAAGCATTAATTAGGTTAAATCTTGATTAAACCGTACCACTACTTATTTTTAGATATAAAACATGCTATACGGAATGAAAGCTTACACGCATCATAAAATTGTTGTTGTCATACTATCAGTAGACTTAATAGCTAACAGTGCAAAGATCATAAGCGACGTAACGAAACACGTGTCGAATAGGACGCCTTTACGAGTAATAAATACTGGGGATTACATTGAAAATATACACGAGCAAATTGTGACGCTTCACTTGGATTACAATACCATCTGCTGTCTTATTAAAATTATCTTATAATTAGTGTCACTTATATTTATGCATTAATATATTTATCTACACCACTTATGAACACACGTGGTAAAGTTCATGCCGCTGTTCCGGCGTTTTCTATAAATGTATTCAAATGTTTAATAATAAAAATAGCCTCTGCTACAAGTCTTTCTACGAAACCGCGAAATGTCTCTACAAATGATAAGCCTGGGACAAGGTTATGATTATATTTTTTAGCAATAGGAATGGACATCGTGCCATGTGACAGAAAATCATCGACGATAAAGTTATCTCTAATCGGCTTGACGTCTCTTTGCATCTTCTACCGCATATATCACGGAGCCACTCCCCATGATATACTCAGCGGAGTTGTACGGGTTGATACCAGCAGCCGAACCTTGTTGATGGTGAAACCACCCGACGTTAAGTCAAAATGCAATATACCACCCGCATCATGTTGTATTCACGTCTGGCATTCTACAACCGCGGGTTTCTCGAGGAACTTTTTGGATTTAAATACCGCCAGCAACTTTCCCGAAACGATAAGGCTTACCTTCAAGCTAAGAGCTGACGCCCAACTCAAAGACCGGCAACGCATCTCTTGACCACTGGGTGTTACAGATGTCCATGGGCGGTATCCTCACCATTTCCCACCACGTCAGTCTCTTGCCGGTTGCCCCCTCTTATATAAAAGTTCGCAAAAAAGAATACTGGGAAAGTTTCTTGTGCCGTTTATTTTCTCTAAGTGCGCCATTTGACAATACTACTAGTGAAATATAAGTAAATAAAAATACATAGGTAAATCAAATACACTTTAAGTGAATTAACAAAAAACAGCATTAATAGATAGATTAATAATCATTAGATCAAATTATACTTTGTAATTAATGAACGCACAACATTAATTACTATGAATTGACGTCTGCGATATATTGATATTACCAATATAATGAATACTGCAATTACAAAGTTAACGTACCTTCAGTTTCGTTTATCTGAAAGTTTTATTAGCGCACTTATTATAATTTTAACTATGGAGATTTTAATATCGCGTTACTTACAATGAGATATGGTTAGGTTAAGAATTTTAAGGTGTAAACTAATAACCAAAATATGTTTGTGGAATTTAATAATACCTACTTCAATTAACATTCAGTGCAGTGATCTTTATTTTCATTTAAACTGACAGACAAAAATAGCGTCACGCATCCATTTTTGAATGGGAAAAAGTGACGAGCAACTCTCACTTGATGGTAGGTGATGGGCAACATTTACAATACAGTGCTCTCAAGATTCTTGATTGAACTTATAATTCAGAGCGACATCCCAATCGCATCATTATTAGCCCAGTACATCATCTTCAAACCGAAACACAACAATTTTTTCATTTGAATGAAATATAAATTGAAAACAGTACTAAAGTTGTGATTTCAATAACATTTTAATCTTTAAAATCGTATTGGCTAACGAGAGCCATTTCCCAGCTGTCACTTGTCATCTGTGTCAATAAGGCGAAGTAAAAGTGTTGTATGAGTTGACCGATGTAGGCCATAAAATATGACGTCACAAGAGTAGGTAATCGTTACACAACCGCTCAAGGGTACGAAGGAGCGCTGTTTGATAAGTTTGTTTTGTTTCAGTTGTGTGTTGTGTGAGCTACTTGGGTGACTTAACGAGGATGAAACCTGACACATAAGCGTGGAGATTAGGTACCTACTCACATATTATGAATATGATTACACTGGATATTTGCACAAATTAGTTCCATTCAGTAACCACCGGCGCTGTAATATTTTTACTATAAAATAATATAGTCGCTTACAAATTAGAGAGTGTGATCTCAATAATAAAAGAAATTAACAATTTTATAGAAATAATTGAATATATTGTACAAATATGTTGGAGTATCTCATTCCAAACCGGAATTTTGGATATGTCCATGTGTACTGTAGTGTACTAAAGGTTAATTTTGTAATTCGCGTCAAATTAATGCAATTATGTAGGCATATATTATATGACATATATATAGTACACGGTACATTATAATTATAGCAGGCAGAGTCTGTGTTGAATGTCTAGGACGTATTTTTATCCCCGCTAGTGGTTTTTATTTTATTTAATTAGTGAGTCTCCACTGGTCGGCAAAAGGTTAGGCACTATGATTGATAATGTGTTTAAAACAAAAGAAAAAGAGTTCATAAAATTGACTGAAACAAAATTGTATATTCAGTACAATAGCTGTATTCACATAACTTAAATATATTAGTTGTTTCTATTTAAATCCTGGTGAAAAAAAATAGATTGAATCGATTTTATTTTGACTTTCAAAAGTGTCATTTCCGTGACCTACATGAATAAAGTGATTTTGAATTTGAATTTAATATATGTAATGGCTATGTTGATGTTAATAGGCTCTGTTTGCAGTGCACTTTAAAACTATCATGTATATGTTAAGCTGGAGAAACGCATAAAATAAAACATATTAGCACATTGCAATGGTTGTTTTCGTCCTGTAAGATAACTCGACGTCTATTTTCGTGGGATTGCCTTCTCAATAATAAGAAAATAACCATACCAGAAAATAAGGGACGATACGAAAAGGACGTTCAGTTGATGGTAATTAATACGCCCTACCCATTACAATGCAATGCCGCTCAGGATTCTTGATTTCCCAAAAATTCTGAGCAGCACTACAATTGCGTTCGTCACCTTGAGACATAAGATGTTAAGTCTCATTTGCCCAGCAATTTCACTAGCTACAGCGCCCTTCAGACCGAAATCCAATAATGCTTACACATTACTGCTTCACGGTAGAAATAGGCGCTGTTGTAGTATCAATAATCTTGCCGGCATCCTGTGCAAAACTGTCATTAAAATTATATTTTTACTACAGAGTAAAATACTCTAAGCTAAATCAAGACTTCATAATAGACATCCTAAAATTGTTATAATTATCGAATAATCTGCTCAAATATTCCGATACAGCTCTGGAAAAAACTCAAAAGCATGAAGTTTTCATTGCAAATCGAATACGCGCTCTTAAGGTATCACATTATTAAAAGAATGTACCGTACTGTAGGTATGAAGTAGCGAAGATATTATGAGTGTTTTCATTTTTTGCACGCAACATTAAAACTACGTGACTACCGATCTAGTACTTTACTGTTTTCATGTGTGAAAAGGGTTTCAAAACTTTTGCGTATAATAATTATAGTATTTCTATAGTTTTTCGTTGTTTTTATTTTGCTTTGTCTCCTTTGCTATTTAATTCAGTCATGTTATTATATGTATTTTTTTCGACTTTAATTGGATATATTTAGAATAATAACTATTTTATATTTAAATATTTTAAGTTTCAATTTTGTCAAACAAAATTTGTCACTATGACGTCACTAAGATGGCGATCTGTTCCTCTTTCAACTAGCGGCGTTACAGAGAGTTAACATTAATTAAAATGACGTTAATAATAATACCGTAGTTTGATAATACACACGCTGTTAAAATTTCAAGCGTTAAACTGTTGCGGTCAATGAGGAACGGCCCGCTGACAGACGGTCGGACAGCCAAAAGTGTCTCACTAATTCCAGTACCAGCAAACTTGTTTAAATCGCAGCGCACAATGAATGCAAAATAAACGAAACATAACTTCATAATGCGCGTTATCAACGTTTATATTATAATGAGAATCACACACGTATCGTAGTACCTACGCCAGCGGTACGGGTTATTAAATATCGCCGCTCTAGAATGCGAGTCGGGTAATTCGGAGTGGAAAAATACCGCGTGTTTAGATCGGCGTCGTGGGCTCCGCGCATGCGTACAGCAGACACTTGTTGCTTCCACGTGGTCTCCCGGGGACGGTGTACTGTCACCTTGTACTAACCCAACGCTTTGAGCTTTGCTACCTACGCTTCAAGTACGAAAAGCAATTCAAACTATTCTTTCTGCCACCAGCTTTATCTGAACTATTCATGCTTCTATTGTATTTAAATAGTGGGATTATCATACTTTGCCATGTAGGTACTAGGTTTTTCTAAGTTAACGTAAAAATAACAAGAAAATAGAAAAAAAAATGTTACCGATATGTCTGGTCTATTTATGTATATGAATCTCAATAACTGTTAGTTTGTGTAACAAGTAAATGACGAATAGATTTAATTTAAAATGTACGCGTCCGACAATATCGTAGCAATTACTACTTTAGTCGTGTGTCCATAATTAAGACGCTGTCCACAATATACCTACTTACAGCTGAGAGGATCAATGACCTTTCAATGCGTCAGCTAGCTTTATAAAGAGCAGTGCGAGAAAATAAACGCAATAGCCGTATATATGTATGTATGTATACCCTACTCGCATAACGGTGTAACAACGTACTAAATAGTCGATAAACCGGACATTAAGTGGTACATCGTAAGGGAACACCAGAGTGTACTAGCAATCAACACGCCACCACACGATACATTATAATTCTCTTTAATTGAGGGTAACGCAGCAATCCCATATTTCGACGCGCTACGATCCATTAATATTATTTTTCTACCATTATTAGACCTCCAGACATCATTGAAGGCTTCTACTTAAACGCATTTTCATAGGACACCGCTCTCGCTTTGTTATAGTTAAGTATGTATATAATATTAAACATATATTGTGTATATCAAAAAATTTCGTAGCGCACGCCCAACCACGACTTTCATAAAGGCAAAATTGTTAATGATTGGCGGAAATTTCATAATTTTTGAAGGGTAAATTTTCTAAAGGGGAAAACCTACTATACCTCACACAACACCAAAATAATCAAAAAGGTTTTAATCAGAATTTAGATGTATAAGTAGACGCACTCCAAAACCCAATGCCTAATTGACTAGAAGACAAAAAGCGCGAGTGTTTTTTTAAATTTCATATTGATACTTACTTTAAAATTTTATTCATTAAAATTGTTTTAAATCAACACTTCAAGCGATACATCCTCCAGTTCAAAGTTTTTAATACGGACAGTCTATTAAAAGGAAACTAACTTTTTAATCAATAATTAAGACGCAGCCAGCATCGCAATTATTGCAGACCGCGACACTGATGTTATGATTAATTAATCATTCATAATAAAATAGCAAGGAATTGTTATCAGAAAAAATCTAACGAATGCTTAGACGCGATAAACGATTAAAGTACAAATGAATAGGTCGAGTAGGTACCGCCCTTTTACGACAACTTTTACAAGGCCGGCCCTCGCTACAAATGTCAGGCGAGCGATAGACGTGCAATGTCAGTAAAATGTCATACTTTACGATGGAATGCTCTTGCGCAGGGTTCATGGACGCTGGCGGGCGTTTGAGTGGGTTTGCGATGATCATTTTATAAGGACATCACGTTCAGAACTTGTTAGGTTAAGTGGCCCATTCGAGCTGGATACCGCTTGTGTCTATAAATATATTACTTGAGCATTTATATGCAGATTTTGTTGAAGATACACTTCATATACAGTGAAAATAATTTTATGATGTTTTAAAGTAGAATCGTAAAGGTTTTATGTTTCAGCGAGGAGAAA
Source organism: Leptidea sinapis (assembly GCF_905404315.1). NCBI lineage: Eukaryota > Metazoa > Arthropoda > Insecta > Lepidoptera > Pieridae > Leptidea > Leptidea sinapis. The sequence continues at coordinate 11,787,568 of NC_066276.1, forward strand.
CTTTCGAATTTCTGCTGCGATTGGAGATATAACAGATATTGTAAACCTATAATATTTATATGAATTTATTCTACAGACAAAAGCTGAGACTTTTGTATAGATTATCACTTCAGGTGCAAATTCAATCAAAATTCAGGTCATAATTGATAATTCAGTGGACAAAATGAGAGAAATTAACATAATATATTAAGTCTGCTTGACTCACTGACCCTATTTTATTATATAATAAATGGACAAAACCAACATAAAAATCATCAGATGGTATGTAAAACATGTCATCGCTGAATTAAAAAAAGAATAAACATTTTGTGTGGCAAACACGATTTTAACAGAGTATTAATTAATTTTATTACTCTTACAATTTACAAGCGAACACCAGCTTCGCACGGGTATTAATAAAAAAAAAAACGCGATGTTATTGCCTATAATTATAGAATTTCTTCATAAATTGCAATTTGTCTCGTTAAACAATAGGTACGTTAAACGTCTATGGGAAAGTCATTCAATGCTCAGGTAAACGTTGCATGTGTGTTTTATTTTACCTCAGATACATTCAAAAGTGTTCATTAGAAAGAAAATGAAAGAAAGGAAATGGTTACTGGGAGACAACCGTAACAGACAGGATATAATAAAACATCGCGGACTTCTTTAGGATGTTAGAAGAACTACAATTCCCTGTGCATTTTTATGTATCTTTTAAGATTTTCCTATTCAAATGCGGATTTTTAATGATTTTTACAGATATACAGACAGACAACGGAGAGCGACTTTATCTTATAATATCTTATGATTAATATTTTACAGCACATCGTTCTAAAATTGTAATAATTATTATAAATGACGTCATTAATTTTGACGTCAAATAATTATGAATACAACCAATTCGATACGATCCGATCGATATGAATCAACCCATACTTAATATTAGAAATGGGAATGTTAGTTTCTTTTGTTCCAATTGTACGCCTTAATTCTACCAATCATAATTAAATTTTATCAGAGGTTACATAAAAGGACACGGGGTTTTTAATTCCACCACCAAACGCGGACGAAGATATGAATCATATAAATGTTATTAAAATGTAGAATAAAAGTGATAAATGAAAAAGCATAGAAAGGATTTGAATATGTTATACGTCAAACTTTAATTAAGTAAGTAGGTATTTAAAAGGCAATCTCATATAGCATTTAGATTTCAGGCACCCATTATAAAATTAATTGCAGTCCGGAAATCTTCCGGCTTACTTTCAATGTACACTTTTAGACTACATCTTACGAAACTTTGTGTCAATTGCCTTTCCTTTGCCAAGGTTGTACAGTTGCCAATAGTGCGTTAAGGTAAGCCACATTGTTTACTTTCCTTATTTTAACCACGGAACACATTCTGCAGCCAATTCAAAACATGTCGCTTTGCATCACCTGCATCATTAAAAATAAATTCATTAAAACATTAACGCAAGTATTTCGTCTCATATAGGTTCCTTTAGTAATAACTAACTAATAATTTGAGATCATCAATTATACATCTGGATAGACTATGACAGCTGTGAAAACGTCGAAAAAAATTGAGGTTGAAAGTTTCACTCTCTTACAAACCATACAAAACTAATTTATTATGTATATATAAAGCCATTATAAAAAATTCTAATTGATTGAAAAGAGTGGCCGTTGATTTTCTTGTATGTTCTTCTCACGAGCTCAACATTTCACGAACATAGTATGGTAAATTCTGTAATTTAAAAGAAATAATTGTAGTGCCGATTCAAAAGCGCTTAGTTTAAGCCTATTTGAATACAGTTTATTTGACTTAGAGCAATACACGCACACTAACACAAACTGACATACAAATCGCGAGTGCAAGACGTAGCTTGTCACGCACACTAAAGGAAAAAAGTTGGGCTGTTTTCATCAGTTGTCTATCAACAAGAGGCTCTATCTAGAGGTATAAATTATAGTCTAAGGTTATAAGGCACCAGTTATAATAATTTTAAAATAATATTTCTTCTCGAAATGACATGGACATCCACCTTAAATGCCGTTAAGGTTCCTCTATATCCCCTTGTGTTGCATGGAAAGGGTATATGGAGGCGGTTGTCACTTACTATATTTTATATTTCTATTCTTTAACATAAAAATTGCTAATTTGCTTAACCAGATAGGATAGTACTGAATCCCAGATCGATAGATTTACTCAGCAAAACGATAACGGCAATCATAGACTTACTGCTCATAATGAACACGCCCTTCCAATACACACAGCATTACCTTATTGCGAGCTAACCGGGGTTTTAGCAGAGTCTGTTAAACCAGACCGACCTTTGACCACGACCTTTTTCTGCGTACTTGTTATTCATGATCCACCAGGTACAGACGAATTGAATTTATAATTCTGAAATATTTATAATATTTTCATTTCAATTATACTTGGCAACTTACTTAAGAAGCCCAACTAGTAAATAATAATAGTTCTATTATACGACTTCCAGACACAGCGTGAAAATACAGTTAATTATAGAATTGATTAATGTGACATATTACTTATTAGTTCAATCTATCTAAGCTCTGGGTGCCAATGGATCAATTAACTTATATTACAGATACTGGATGAATAAAACAGCGGGCGCCCCACTTATCATTTGCCTGCTAAACGAGACACGCACAATACAAATAAGGCTACGTCGGTAGTTAGCTACTTTGCCAATTAGTTAAGAATTCAATTATGTAACTACAATCTATGTTGGTGTCGATTTCACCTGTTTTAAAAAAAACTTTCCATATTAACACGCAATAACTTATACTTCTTTTTCGTACCTAACTATACCAAAAACCTTAAAAAAAAGTGCTATTTAACATTTGCAGAAAGAACAACATTGTAATAATGGTGTTAAATACAACAAATGATAATATTATTATACCGAATAATTTAGTCTATTTAAATATCATATAAAAAATAATTTATATTTTTATACAATTAGACAGATTTTTTTACATTTACATATTGAAATTTATTCAAATCTCGTCCATTTGTTTGTGGTTCCAACTCCTACACTAACTCCCGTAACAGTTGGGATCTTTTATTTCGAAGTTGTTGACGAAGACCTTGGACAAATACTCGTTAATCCAGTTGCTCTTTCCCGAAATTGGACCTGCCCAACTAAGGTAGCGTTCGGGAAGCTCCGTAAAATCTTCTCGCCTAAAATACCACAATATCTGAAGACGAAGGTTTTAACCAGTGATGTTGTGTGTGCCACAATGTGTGTTGCCAGTGATGACAAACGGAACGAAGACCTGGTCGCTAACTATGGGTCTTATGAAAAAGCTCTTTGTCGCTCAGAGGACAATGGAGACGGCTATGCCTGGAGTTTCCCTGCGAGATCGAATCAGAAATTAGGAGATTCGTAAGAGAACCATCGACATAGGCCAAATGGTTGCGAAACTGAAGTGGCAGTGGGCAGGGCACATAGATCGTCGGACAGATGGACGTTGGAGCAGTAAAGTCCTGGTATGGGAAAACAGAAAATATTGGAAGAAACCATATCACACTCATTCGCGGTTCGTCATAGACAGATATTGACACATACTTTCTCTGATGGCACCTAAAAAACGATGCGTTGTTATTGTTAAAGCACAGCGTACAATGTGAAAAACAAAAAATATTCTCTAATATACCCCCCGGTCTCATTTGCAATAATTACCTATTATTTTTTATATTTATTCACTTCTGTTCTTCACGCTGCGATTCTGTTAGATCATGGAAACGCTACTGTTTGCGCGTAAAAAATGGACGAGTGCCGGTCTGACACGCTCATTGAGAGATCGTTACAGATAATATACCAAGAAATTAATTTATTGCATAAAGTACCTATAAGAAGACACGTTAGCATTATAATCAAAACAAAGCCAATTTATAGACGAATGATTTAGAATCAAATTAGGGCTGTTTTCATGATTTGATAGGGCGTTCCGTATCTTACTTTCCCGTTTCGGCTTCATCGCCAAATCAGTATTTAATTTTCATGCAAACCCCTAAAAATTTGGTAGGTTATAACCGCTTAACTAGCTTGTTCAATCTAAAAATCTAAAATCAAATCTAAAAATCAGGTAATAGGAATGTTGTGTTTATTAATTGCGTGAGGACTGTCGCCTTTTTATACATACATTACAATTCTACTACAATCCTGCTTGCAACGCCGCGGATATTAAGGTACTTTTAAAGCAATGGTGTGCAAAATGACGGCGAAGAGAAAAACGCGTATTCCACGTTCACGGTTCCACTTCCGATTTATACTAAATCGTATCATCTAGTACATTTTTATCTTGATTTCTATCATTAGTCTTATTCATTAGCTTCACTTCACCTTCAGTTTCTGTATACAAATGCATTGCGTTGTTAGAAAATCCAAAAGAATAAAATTAAATAATCTGATTTATATTTTGATGTCTGTTTATAAATAAGGGTAAGACGTACTTATCTTATAACTTTATTAGTTATATCAAATTGCTAACTGTTGCTTGAATACCTCTTCTAAATTTTGGTCACAATGAACGTGGTTCCTTCTCTTGAACAATTGTAAAGTCAAGTGATAAAGGAGAATGGGACTTTTGGGCCTGATGGTTAACAAGTTGAAATATACTTTAAAAAAAGGGATATATTTTTCTGATGCAAAATACAAAAAACTAGCTCCTTTTGCAATCTACAAACCGAAAAAACAATAAAATAAATAAAATCGATTGAAATGAAATCGAATGAATATTTAATCGATTAAAATAACATTAAGATCCAGTTGTTTTATTTCAATGATATGAGTTAGGTGCATAGTTTATGTTCGAATGACCATAATTATTATTATGAAAATTTATTTAATTAGGCGTTACTTTGCGGAAATCCATAATTATACAAATGATTTAAGTTTTATTTAGTGTTAATTCCGCCAATATTTGTTTTTAAAATAGTTCGACACGTGTTTCGCCTCTACACGAGGCATCCTCAGGACGTGTTGTCTCGCCAAAATCCGGCACGAGACTTAAATCATTTGCATATTATTATGAATAAAATATATTATTTTTCTCAGGAAAACACAGAACTGAGCAATTATTTTATTATCAATAAAGAGATTTACATAAAAAATGGATACAGTAAAATCCTTGTTCCTCAACGCTTACTTCACTTTGACAATGACAGTCTGACAGATCATTTCGTTTCTTCGTCATTGTCACTTCGTTTCTTCATTTTCTTGTTATATTCGTTGAGTTACCGACTTGTTAACTACCTACCCAATTGAATTCCAAGAAGAGTTGTCTCTAGCAGTTTGTTTTACAATTCATGTATGAGCTAATGAGTATATATTATTCTTATCTTAGCAAATAAAACTATCTTTTAATTTTGGTATACTATATTATATCTAATTACCAATTATTCACAGATGGGTGATCGTATCTAATTAATCTCCGGTGAAGCATTCACTATTATTATTATTAAAATGAATTATAGATATTAAGAAGGCTTCATTATCGATATAGTAAGACATAAATGATAACATGAGATCTGATTGTTCGCCAGAACTCACAGGGGTTATCTTATCGAAATTTGGGATGTATTTTTAGATTTTTATCACCCAATAAAACACTATCAGTCGAGTGCGATCGAAACCTTTACAATACGTGGCATACCCGTTATTGATCGCTCCCATGAAGAATGTTTATCTTGATCAGAAATCTGTCTAAGGACTTCGATGTCTTTTTGTCTTTACAAACACTAAAAACTCAAACTCTCACTAAACTCATTTACTTCTCATGTCTTGATGTGTGTACTACTTTTATCTATAAAGACTATATTATGGTTGCATCTCTTACTACTTTTCTAATACATAATATATCAGACTTACATAAAATGAAAGGAATTATTTAATGAAAGCTGCATCCCTATTGTTTCAGCAATCTATGAGTTTTCCGAGAGTACCTTAAAGGCCGGAACGCATTAGCGCGGCGCTGCGCAGCGCGGCTCTAAGCGTCATAATATTATTTCAACTATTTTGCTGCGCGTCGCAGCAGAGTTGCCTCCGAGAGAATATTTTGACGCGCAGTGCAGCGACGCTCAGTGCGATACAGCAGGCGGCGCGTCGCTTCAGTACGCATACTGTTAATTGTTAAGTCTATACAATTTTGACTTATAATTTAATGAGTTTTAATAACTAAATAAAAATAATTTAATTATTAATTTAATTCGTTTAATTTAATTATTATTTTATTCATATATATTGGATGCATACCCTTTACAAACTTATTTATTTTGTATATTACAGCCATTATAAAATACTCTATTGATTGAAAAAGTTGTATTTCTTGTATGTTCTTTTCAAAAGCTTTACTTTTTCCGAACATTATTATTATTCAGTAATTTAAAAGAACATTTTGTAGTGACGATTCAAAAGCGGTTAGTTGAAGCCGAATTGAATAAAGTTTATTTGACTTTAAAAAAATTTTTTTCGATCCTTTAATAATTTCTTCTTCTGCATTCTGACCAAATTCTCGTCATTATCGCTCATTTTGTAATGTTGCTCGCACGCGAAGTGCTATAGAAATGATGCGAGCTGCCGCTTACTGCAATTGTAGTGCGGTAGGTACCGTGTAGCGACGTGAAGCGACGCGCAGCGGAGCGCCGCTGTAATGCGTTCCGACCTTAATAGTTTTACACCAGTCTATTAGAAAATATTATATACTAGTGAAATTACAGGTTTACTGAAACTTAACATCTTGAAAAAAGTGACGAGCGCAAAAGTGCTATGCCGCTCAGAATTTTGTCTTCCATCTAGTATCGTGATCGGCACTCTATTGTAATGGGCAGTTCGTCAGATTAATTTTTTTACTCGTCTCATCACTTTTCCGTATATAAATCACTACCTAATTGTATTTCGTCTAGCTTCTACCCAAAAATAGACTAACATACATAAAATTTAATACAGCCATGACATCGTAATGTTCGTTTTTATATGTATCTTCCCTTCGAAAATACTATTTCATACTATTTCATTTTTTTATTTGAGGGGCAAAGGCAAGTGGTTCAAAAAATGGAAAAAAAACAGGTCAAATACAAATAAATTTTCAAATCGTTGTGATTCAATTAAACAAACATTTTGGATACAATTTCTTACTTCGTCCTGGCATATCCATTTTCTAGAGAACTTTCATGATGCCTGCGGGATGACCCTTATGATATTTTTGTTAAATATTCAAGATTTTTGATTGCATCCAACATCAGTTGTTACTAAGGAAACTATTTACATACGGAATCTATTGCATCTCTTACAATTTTTTAATAGACTACCACTTTGATAAAATTCAAACAGTTAGCATCAGTGGTAAATTATTATCTGAATCACTTGTCAACGAGGGTGCCTCAGGGCTCAATATTAGGACCATTTCTATCTATACAGCATCATGTCATATGGCCTGTTACTGTGAGATTATGCCGCGTATATTGACTGCTCACCATCAAAATTTAAATTAAAGAAATAATGAATAAAATTGTAGCTGATAATATATTTTTTTACAATTATATCGAAAATTTGTTAATTAATAGATTTATCTTGTAACAGTCCTAGCTCCCACCAATTGTCGTTAACAAATCACTGGAAGGGATATATGTAAATAAGGTTGTCACTTACAAGTTTGTCCTGCCAAAAGTAAGGCACGTGCCTGTCGTCAATACGTATTACATGAAAGTAATTAAGGATCGATAGTATAGAAATAGGCAATGTTTCTAGCAGTACAAACAAAGCGTGACATCAAATAGCAAAAATACAGAATGCATTTTTTGTATGTGAAACAATTTTTTTTTTATATGACAGGGGGCAAACGGTCAAGAGGCTCACGGGATGGGAAGAGGTGAGACAACCGCCCATGGACATCCGCAACAACAGGTGTGTCAAGAAATGCGTTGCCGGCCTTTAAGGTGGGAGTATGCTTTTTTCTTGAAGGTCCGTTTCTGTTCGGGAAGACCGCTGCCGGTAGTTGATTCCACAAAGTGGCTGTGCGAGTACTAATCTTAACTCCTATCAAAATTTGATTTAAATCGTAAGACACATTTTGGAGATACTTATATAATTATCGTCGTATAATATCGTATATAGCACGATAGCGAATTGTTATATATAATATGTGGTATATATACCTTACCTGTATATCAACTTCAGCAAACAAGATTAAGAGACAAGGAATAAAGTTTTTCAATATTTATGTGTTGGTTTGGGGGACATAATATGGCGCCGTGCAAGGCCGGCAGCCTTTCGACTCGCTCGCTTATTATAATTTATTATAATATAACAATGTTCAATGATATAGGTTCCTACAACGATGTCTAAGGTTATAATAATTTTTCTGTTCTGCGCTATTTAAGCATTTTGGAGCAAATAATTCGTGCTATACAACATTGGATGTATTCACTGTCCCGAAAGTACTCTACGCGCCTATTAAATATTTTTTGAATTATTTAGGCACAAAATTAAGGGTCCTATTCTACAGTCAGGTAAATAATCTTTAGTAAAATATATCTAGTACTAGTAATTCACAATTTGATAGCAGACGTAATGACCGGTAAGCAGACGAAGCCGAGTCGACCTTGCACCTTCAACAATGCCGAGATCTGAGCATATGACGCACATCTCACACAAATTAGCGTGCTATTAGCATTCTGTATTTGCTCTTGCTGAGGATTGGACCTTGTTTGACGAATCATGATATGTAATCACTTGAATGTCGAATCTTTAAAGTACCTGCAGTACTAAGTATTAAACGAGGCAATCTTGTATAATTTATATTATGTATTAAGTATTATATATTATTTCGAAACATTTCCGAAATTTTTATTTAGAGTTTTGTTTTGATTTATACATTCATCTACATATGTGACTATTCTGACAGTAAGCGTTTTTACATAAAATAATATATCGATTAAATAAATACTATAATATTTAATCTTACAAAAAATGTTTGAAATTTCTTTATAAATCAAATACTTATTTATATAATTACCCTTAATATAAAATCTTTTCCCTTTATATTTCAATATAAAACAACTGAAAATGTAAGTCTCGTAATACCGTCTTGAACCTGGGGATCACCTTGTCAATGACAACAGCTATCTTAATTTAGCTTCAATATTGGCTCTTACACCGCGTTAAGTGTAAGTTGTAGCTTCAATACTTTTAACGTTCTGACGTTTTATATTGAGGACCAGCTTATAGCCTAGTGGTTAGCAACACTGATCTATAGGCAAAGGGTTCTGGGTTTGAATATGTTTGTATCGCTGTCATGGATGATTTTATATATTACTAGCTGACCCAGCAAACGTCGTATTGCCATATATAACATATTATTTAAAAAAAAAACAATTCTTAAAATTTTGATGCAACCGATTCTCAGACCTACTGAATTTGCATTTAAAATTTGCTAAAAATCAGTAAAGCCTTTGCGGAGGAGTAAAGTTACTAACATTGTGACACGAGATTTTTATATATAACATTTATGTTTGATGACGCTTTATAATAAAGTAAACGTCATATGGCATCAAAAGTGCAGGCTATGCCTATTTTGAAACATTTATTTATTTATATTTGTATCTTGCTCCGTCGGGAACTCTTAATAAAAAAAATGAAACATTTTATTTTTAATATTTATATCTCTATTTGATATCTATAAGCAAAAAACATATACGAGATAAGTTATAGGTGTTAAGTAAAATATATAACAACTGCAACGATATGATTGGCTTCGAATTTGACTGAACTACAATACTCTTACTGTATATCTCTACTATATAATACCTTTGACAATGTATGTAAAATGAATAATGATCGGATGAATAGTTCAGGCGTTTAAGTTTCACAAACTCACATTCGTAATAATAATTATACATATTATATAGACAGATATATCACAGATTTATCACGAATATCTAAGATGCCAGCAATGATTTTATAGATGACGATATCAATATGATTTTTAGTATATAAATCGCGTTTTAATTTATCTTTGTGAACCTAGACACTCGCATATATATAGATATGTATATGGAAAAACTTTAAAAGCCTTATCTTAATACAAAATTTTATTCAAACCATCAGAGGCTACTCCAAGTTATACATAGATACGTTAATGCAGAGAGACCATCTCAGAACTCCTATCTTCGCTCAAAACTCTCAATAGCTTTTGGTTTTATAAAGTTAGTACCGACCAATGCGCAGTTAATTGAAGACTTATTCTAATTACTATCTAAGAAGACAAATACAATATAATAATAAAATAATAATCTAAGTACATACAAATTAAAGAGTTTTAAAGCGAGCGGCAGAAGCCCGGGAAATAAGTCAGTACACGGATGTCTGTAACCTCATCTATCTCCCTCTGTAAGAAAAATGCTTTAGATAAGCTTATAAATAACTGAATATGACTCAAATACGATCGTTGTGAGCGAAGGTCGCCATGTATATAATTTAAATTATGCACATGTATGTGTTAGAATGGAATATATCAAGCTCGGTGTAATGATAAGACGCAATAGACTAGCGACCAGCGAGCGAGCACTGATCTCTCGGACAGGGCGTACTGCGGAGGCGTAGAAAATTGATTCGCAACTCGTGACGCAGTGAACTAAGTGACGAGTGGCTGACGCTGACTGTAGCACGGTGTCAAGAGTAAACAAAATTACTGTTTGTAAACATCAACGTGACCGCGATTGTAAACAAGAGCGCAACACGCTTTGATGTCAATGGCGGGCGCCGGCCATGTTCTGAGAGGGGTCACCCGTCACCCGTCACCACATGCATGATCTGCGTCCGTTACTGCATAACGATTATGAACTTTAATATTGTTTACGGACACGTCTTTCGAATTGCGTCTAAAGTCTGTTATTATAACATATATTATATGAAGACGATATTATAATGTCGCCCTTTTTTGTTTTATTGAGACGAGCGGCTTCTTACTCCCGGGTGGATGTTTTTGGGACAAATAATTTATTGAGCGAAGCTAAGCGGAGCTCCCACTGGGGACTTCAATTGATTTCTGTGTTAATTTAACACAGTTTTAACACAGTTTCTCGGCCATTTATGGACCGATTTAAAAAAAAATTGAACTTAATAAAGCTTTCGAAATTTTCTAGGTTATTGTCGAGACAGAATTTTGAATTTCGACTTGATTCAATTATTATAATTAAAAACAAACATGATTTACAAATTAGCACGCGCTTTTTATATTTATTTAAAAATTGAGCCGATTCAAAATTCAAATATTTTTATTCAAAATAGGATTTATAATCACTTATTGAACGTCAAAATCTACCACCCATTCAAAAGACACTGCCTCAGACCTGAGAAGAATGGGCGCAAGAAACTCAGCGGGCTTTTTTTTTATATAAAATATGGATTACAATGTAATATCGTACAATAAACATTAATAATTAAAGAGCCTGAGGGTGTTCGCTTTAATCCCAGTCCGTGGTGTCATTAAGAAAATCGTTTATGCTATAATAACCTTTCCCACACAAACGTTTTTTAACAATTCTTTTAAATTTCGTAACACATTTGTTTTGTACATTTTCTGGGATCATATTGTAGAAGCATGTACATCGCCCAACAAAAGACTTACTAACTAGACCCAACCGAGTAGTAGGCATAACAAGTTTATGTTTGTTCCTCGTGTTAACATTATGAATGTCACAGTTTCTAGAAAATTCCTCAATGTGCTTATGAACATACAGAACATTATCAAAAATGTATTGAGAAGCAACAGTCAAAATGTTTATTTCTTTAAATTTTCCTCTTAATGATTCTTTAGGACCTAGGTTATAAATCGTGCGAATAGCCCTCTTCTGCAGCACAAAGATAGTATTAATATCGGCCGCACTGCCCCATAACATGATTGATCAAATCTTGTTTGATTTATTTTGTTTTTTTGTACACAGACTTAGTTTACCTCGCTTCGCTCAAATAAACGGCACAGCGAAGCGGTACAACGAGCTACTACGGCATCCTAGTACATGTATGTTTTTATTTTACAAAACTTTTTCCTTATCCCAGGTTGCTAGTGCAATAACGAGAAAAAATAAAAAAATTGTTTTTCTGCTATATATGTATGTAAAAGAATTTAGGCCGTTGTTTTGATATTGCAAGCAGATACGCAATTTTTAATTCAGATATGTATGTATTGTAAATACTTTAATATCTTACCAATAAATTAATATCTGCTTGTTATTAATTATTCCACCGGAATAAATGAAGAGACAATCACGCTTTGGTTAAAGGTTATAAATACGTTATGCGACTCTATATATATATATATATATATCATATTTTCAGGTAAGAAAAATGTAGTCACTTTATTTAATTTCACAGAAGCCATTGAAATATCAGATTATGTATGACAAGAGCTTACAAAACGCACTAAAAATTCGTTATACGTTATTAAGGTTGGAATTAATAATTGATTGGAGGCCCGTTCAAGGTTGCACACACTACTGTATTTTCATGAACAATCCAACTGATAACAGATAATGTTTCCATAATAACCTGTGTACAAACCACTTTTTAGATAATCTAATGGAATATGTTACACATTCGAATATTTGTACTGTGATTGATACGCAATCTTAGTATACATTATTTACGATCTTGAACATTATATTTCCGAAGCGTTGGTATCACATGGACCGACGTAATAAATAATACTTAAAGTCTATTTTGAGAAAATAATTGTCTTTTGTAAACCATTTTGAATTTCTCCGTTCTCAGCGGAGAGCTATTAGCGCTGGGAGAGGTTTGAGGACAAAGAGAATCAAATACTGTGAAGGTTAAGACATTGACCAGATAAGAGCTAGTAGCACAGTAACAACAAGCCACTGCAGGCTAAAAGAATATCTACGTATAGGGCTCAATCAGTCTCTCAGAAGACTTCATCGCGAAAACGAAGGAACCTTATCACATCCTAAAAGAATGCAGTTCGTTCCACAATAAATAGAGCCAGCATCTGGGATTGACATGAACTTCTAGCAGTAGGTCTGGGATGGTAGAAGATACTATAGTGTGGATTGGCAAAGGAAGATCCGAAGTATCGCTTCTCGCAGTGTCCGATGTAATAGTGACTACCTCCGCTTTGGCCGCACACACACAGAATATAGCATGCATGTGCACGAAAAGACTTGGCGATAACAGCACTTAATAGGATATATTGGAAATTATTAGTATTACGTATCAAAGACCTAAATTCATGTAAAAATACTAGCCATGAGTCTAACTGATAAATATTTACATATCTAGAGATATTATTTATCCCTTCATAAACAAATTCATTATTTTAATTATAACTACTATCCAATTTACGAGGATTGCACTCATGGTAATAGTCGAAATGGTAATCTTTTGATAAGAATTATTTATTAACGATTTCATAAGACCATAGACTAGTATCGAATGCTAAATTAATTGTAATTGTTACAATTAATGTAATGCTAATCTCAACTTGATAAATTCATACGCGTTTCTAAGAAAATGGGTAATGACAGACGAACGCAACGCAAGTCGGTTTCCCGCGAAGTAATGTACACCTACTATACGTGTATTTTACCAGCGTCGTGAAGATCGTAAATTAGAAGTCGCCTATAATCCTCCTCTAAATGTCAAGATATAATTAACATAATGATCGGCCATAGAGCATAACCCGCGCAACCGGTTGAACCAACACACGCACACTTCTAAAGCGCAATGTATAAAGCAGGGTATATAAATATACCTACGAGAAAAATGTGCGTAAATTATCTATAGCTGATAAACAATATTCTGATGCTATAGCTGTTAGCTTTACATAAATGATTAAACCGCCTATTATACAATATAAACTAATAAACTCGGCCCCGTTTTCTTCCTTCACAATTAACAACCTGCGTATACAAACTTTAAACCTCTAATTCACATTCTCAGGGGTAAATTTTTGAAATGAGCGGTGTACGTGGTACATATTTTACTAAACAGAATCAAGTAGGTATGTAGATTTTCATGCGTTTCTTACTTACGTACATATTTCAATCCCTTATAATATCCCCTTACAGTGAAATTTCCGAAAATTCCTTCATAGAGATTTTCATCATTTAGCTTTTTCGACATATTTAACTAATTTTACTGTTTCGTACTCTATCCAATCCAAAGGCGCCATGAAACAGGCAGTGAAAGAATTGCTAATTATTCCCCTTAGTACTACGATGTAATATTAGTACAAAGAGTTAGTAGATATTGTTGATCATAAGAAAGACTCAGAGGTCGCAGATACTCAGGCACTGGCAGAAGCTCTCGATTGCAGACAATCTCGCAATTTAACGGTTAAGCCAATTAGATCTCTTTGAATGGATATTAAGTGAATTATGAATTGTATTGTTTACGCATAGAGTTATTTAAAAGTTTCAATTATTAAATTTATCTTATCTTTCTGTTTGTACTAAGGCTTTTCAATCTAACAACTTTGTGTTATTTTAGTTTTTTTTTTTATTACATTTTCTGAATCTTCGTGTACTATCATGTATAGTTTAATTTTCTGTCTTCATGATCTAGATTTTTCATTAAACCCTTTGTTCTAACAATTTCAGAAACAATTTTTGAGGATATATTCGCGTATCAAAAAATTTGCGTAATTCCAACCCAAAGATCATTTTTAGCTAAATTTTTTCTTTGTTTTTATTGAACTAACGTTCGGGACACCACAATGTCTGTCAAGCCCCCCAGTTGTTATCTTAAATAACACTGCAGAATATTAATACAGTATCATTGTATGAGTAATATTCTTCGAACTGAAGTAAAAACAAAATCTGTGACAGTAAAAAAATTACATTAAAGTAGTCTGGAATGTGGTAGTAGTTCGGGTGATATAAAATTATATGGATATCATTCGGAGGCAGACCCATGTCATTTAGCTTTTTTAGCTTCAATGAATGACAATCGATGGCCAATTGAAGTGTTTGTCAACATCACTTTAGTAAATTCCAATTCCAATTATTATCGTTTTAATTATATCTATTCATATTCATTCATATCATTTTTCTATTTATTTACCTGTCAAGCTACTATTACATACTCATGTATGTATAAGTATATATTATACAGTTGCGGTCGTATAAATAAATAGATATAATTTAGAACAATTTAAAGTTCCACATTTTTTTCTTTGAATCATGTAATTTTTTAGTATGTGGTCCTTTTCAGAAGAAACTAGTTGTTCTATGAAATAGCCACATGAATAAGGAATAGAAATATAGAATAAAATCACTAACCCTTTCCAAATTTTATTTTATTCTCTCTATTGACAAAACGTTGGTTTGTAAGTGTCAAAAAGCATGGGTCGCACTTCTTTGTAAGTCAGCCTTTGATGATCTTTTGATCACATCTACTTACAGAACAGAGCGTGCTCGTCTTTTGGCCGTGACACAAAATGAGTCGGGCTTTTGGTTACAAGCGTTGTCTTCTGCGCCGATTGGAGCGCTACTTGACAATATGACATTGTCAATATGCGTATAACTCCGGCTAGGTATAAAACTGAACTGTAGATGTTACGTTCTAACCTGATCGCTCTTGAACAAATATACACTTCCACCGATTCGTAAAACTGCTTACATGAAGAAGAATCGGCATGAAGTTATAATAATTAATGAAGAATGTATTATTATGTAATAATGATTAATATAATAATTATTCACAGACTTAACAGTTTTATCACTTATGCACTACTTTACAGTATGTATACTTTACAACATGTTTTTTTGAGTAAAGCCCGCTTAATACTACTTCTATATCGATTAAAACTCCGCAATGTGTTATAGAAGGTCATTGTAAAACGATGTATATAAATATTCTAGATCGTTTATAGATATGACCAATATAATAGAACCTAAAATTGAACCCTGTGGTACACCCGTTCGAATTGCTGCTGCAGTGGTTGTCTCTCTGTTAAGATATTTCACTGACTGTCTTCTGTTCTATAATAAGATTCAATGAATGATTCCGTACCAAAAGTACAATATTATATTATATAGGTATCTACTTATTATACTTACTTTATGTTACTTACTATACTAAAATTATTTTTTAAATATGTTTTGTTATATCGGCAACAATGTTTATGAGAAACAAGTTAACAGATAACAGAAGACTGACACACGGGCAGTCGAGCCCAAAAGATGTCTAAAATATTAAATAAAGCATTACCATCAAGTGAATCCATGCTTCCTTAAAATAACTAGAAGTCCCAAACGACTACGGTTCAAAGTTCTTCCTGCTTTATCATATTTATTATGTAGCGAAAAACTAAGGAAAAAGATCTCCAAGTGATAAGTCTATCACAGTCATTATTTAGGATTAATAACAGCATTAGAAAAGAATAATATCGATATATTTGAAGACATATATTAGAATAACAGAACTTCTGGCGATATTATACAAGAATGAGTTGTATACGATTTTTGTCGAAGGATAGCAGGCAATCAGGTGATTTGTGTCGCTTTGGAACGTTCTAGAACTTCACCAAGAAATGGTTGCTAACACGTTTAGCAGCTCTTTAATAATATATAGAACAAACAATAACTGAAAAGATAAGATATGTTTCATGAGTTAAAACATAACGGCGTAATAACAATAATAATTGAAATAAAGTAAACGCTGATTGTGATTTTAGATACAATTATCACCAATGCACATTTTTTACAGTATTACGTAGTTCACCCAATTTGTATGTTAATTAAAATACCAAGGAAATATGGCCACAAATACACTCAAAGTGAATATTTAAACCGGTTTCACTAGACGAGAACGTTGTAGTGGAATATTTCGACAACGCAATTTCACAAATTCGTCGAAATTATGGGATTTTTTTCAACTGGTAAGACTAGTAAAAGGAGCTTATAAAAAACTATTTTTGTTCAAAAATTCTTCGTTAGAGAAAACTTAATATGAAATAAAGTTGTAGAAGCAACAATTCGAATAACCAAATTTAGTAGGTCAATTTATGCTATTTGTCGCTTTTATACATTTACAACATGATCCCAATCTTTCAAAAACATTTATTTGGATAAGTTTACTATAACAAATGAAATTCTAATGATAGCAATCCTTGGAAATGGAGCGACCGCGCCCGCCCTCAGGCTATTAAATTATTTAAAAAATTATATTTAAATATGTAACAAAATGAAAATGACGACCTGTATAGCCGAGTGGTTAGCGATCCCACCTATTAAGCTAGAGGTCCCGGGTTCGAATCCCGGTAGGTGCAAGCATTTATATGATGAATATGGATGTTTGTTTCCGAGTCATGGATGTTTAAATACGAATATTGTATTAAATATGTCTTGCAACCCATAACACAGGCTATATATGCCTAATTTGGGGAAAGATAATTTGTGTAAAGAGTGTGTAAAAAAAAAATTAAGAAAATGCCTGCTGAGTTTCTATTGTTTCAATTGGGTATTGCATACTCAAAATGATGTAAAATTCAACTTCGAATAAAAATATTTGAATTTGATGTTCAAATAAAGACGAAACAAGTGACAAATAAATTGAACGACGTAAATTTAACAATGATATGTGTAGGTAGTTACGTTTACCACGTAATACTAAGACGCTCCGCAAAAAAACGATAAAGCTGACGTTTCAAGCGTGAATGCTTTTACGATGTGTGGTAGTAATGCTTAATGCAAATATTCTAAATCAGTTTTACGAAAATATATTTTCATATTTCCGCCCTGTGCGGCCGACTGTGATATCTACGCCAACGCTAGCCATTCGCGTGAATTCCACTAAATCCAATACATTTTTTATTCATGAAACGATTGACGTTTGTATGTTAATTCACGGGATAGGTCCCGAGTCCGGGACTCCGATGGATGAAATATTGAATTATTGCCGAAAGCGGGGATATAGAGGTCTGATATTAATCCGTTGGCTACGGGGCAGGCTGGCAGGAATTCAAATAAATCGGCGCTGTGACAAACAAGACGTATAAATCAATCAGACGAAGGTGGTGTGCACAGCCTCTATTGCAGTCGCCCCTTCAAATATCCCCGGCGTATATCAAAAGTGGAACAAATTTGTATCGGTAAATTTATGAGCAAGGTTAAAACTAAACTCGTTACGACTTTCAGGTGGAGCGAATTTTATTTATTTACAAGTCGAGTTTGATTTATATTTATAATTCAGATATGCTACAGGCATGCGACAAAATGTATTCAGTGCCATCTTTGATTGAGATTTAAGTCAACCATTTTGAAATTAAACATTATTTACATTCCACACGATAGTTTATATTATGTAATTCAAATTGAATATTTTACATATAAATATGTCAGATACCTAGTATGTTGGTGTTTCATAATTATTTCAAACCACATTTATGGACTAGGAGAATCACCTGAATGAAAATTATCACTTACACTATCTTAATTTAGGTGATTTACATTTTTTGTAGTTAATGAGCCTTACTGAGCTCGTTACATCGCTTAAACTGATTGCAAAAACAATTCGATACGTGTTTCGCCTCTACACGAGGCATCCTCAGGACATGTTGACTCGCCAAAATCTGGCAAGAGACTCAACACGTGTCGAATTGTTTAACGACAAATATTGTCAGAATTAACACTAAAGAAAACTCAAATTATTTGGATAATTATGGATTTCCGCAAAGTAACGCCTACTTCAATAGATGTTCCTTTTAACTGGAGATTGGAGTTGTCGTCGGGTTTAGTGATTTAATATTTCTTTTTAATTTAAATTATTATGAAGTAACATTATAACGCATACAAGTAGCACTTGTTCTTCATGATCCATCTAATTCATTTCGATATCTTATCGCAGTCTTAGTAACTGACGTTGTAAATGATACTGTCGTATCTTGAATGATATTTGCGATACACGAACTTTTTCTATATTTAATTTACATTCCTACCTAGCCTGTGCTGTCGGATTTGGTTGGTCTGGTATATTTATGGCAGTGTAGGATGAGTCTTCACGTATCGAGCAGGTTGATGTCTGATAGGTGCGACCATTGCGTAGATAAGCGACCTTCGTTGTTAGGGCTGTTAACATTTTCACAATTGCCAAAACTCAGTACAGGCGATTCTGAGTAATTTACCATAAATCTAAGCACCAAGTCACGATTAAGAAACTCACGCAGGGTTCGCTTAAAACTTACAAAAACAATAGATTTTAAGGGACGAGCAGACAGTAGGTTTTATGGTAAGGTGCATCGTCTGCTCAAAACCAAGTTAAATGAAATACATGGAGAACTTTTAATTGCAATCGCCATGGCGCCTAAACTCGTCGAACTAAGCACCAAATACTACAAGTGTTATTTAGCAGTAAAAATAGAGGTTGGTGAAACGAAGAAACTTAACCATCAAACTAACGCCTTCTATAATGTATTTTGTCGCTATAACACTAAAAAAAAATTGTGTATAATACAAAGTTTGTATTTTATACATATTTTTTTTATTTTTTATTTTTATCGAGATCTTTATTTAGTGGTTTGTATTACAAACGACGACAATACGACGCGCCTAAAGAAGGTTACATAAAATAAAACTTAATTTAAACAAACAGATGTTAAACCACTATAAATACCGTTTCATTTATATTTTAGATTTCAAAATAAACAAGAAAAATTTGTAAAAATGTGAATGTTAAGTTAATATAAACGATAATACAGAAATATAATAAGAAATATTGTTAGCAACCCTAATGGTTGTTTAAACAATATCAACCGATTGACTCCGGGGCTAAGGAAAGTTTTGACCCTTTTGTTTGTTTCGTAAATAACTTTAGGACTATTATCGGAAATAGATATTTGTAGCAATAACATTGATACAACATAAAAAAGTCGACTTAATGAACAAATCTAATTATATATTTAAACAAAGTAGATAATTCCTAACCGTTTAATAGTTATCAATAAAATTCTTAAAATTTTATGATTTTTAGTGAATTTGAAGTACACTAACTAACAATTTGTCTAAAAATGTGTCGATATACTAAATTTTTCAATGCAGCAATGAACGTAAGTGCTTTGCAATTTGATAACAGACATTCTGCCACAGATCGCACCCTTACTGGAGTCCCACTGATTATCATATTCGACGACGACAATTTCTTGACCATAACTATGTTATGGTAGATGACTTAAATATCCGGATAGCATAAAAAATATTCGGCCGAGTATCGTTAATTTGCTCCTAAGAATTGAAGAGAATTTGTCATGGATTCCGTAATCAGAACCTAACCAAACTAACACCAAACTATCTTTGAAATATCCTTTCCAATAAAAAAATAATCATTGAAATCATTTGGCGCGATATTGAATTATTCGTAAATTTATCATCCACTTTGCTATACGTATGTACAGCAAATTTAAGACTTTTATGATTTTCTCATGGATGCCATTGTCAGATCTGGACCAAGTACCAAATACCTAAAGACAAATATTGGGGGTATTAATGGATAAGTAGCTAATGTCAAGTGTGGCTAGATTCGCTTTCATATTCCATTTGCTATATCTCCGTTAGAGATCTCTCTCGCACGCTATGTTTGTCTATACGTTAGTATAATTTGTTCGCAACTCAAATCAAGTAACTTACATTCTTAATGTTTTCCTCTTATGGAAAGCGGCAAGATTTGCATATAACAGCGAAAGAAAGATCGGAGTGGTAGACCAACAAAAATACCTTATCATTGCGATATGTGGTAAGCCATGAAATAACTCATGTGCCTGTTGTTACACCGGGCCATACACCATTCGGAAGGGAACAAAACATATATCATTACATTATTTCCTACAACTTCATATTACTGAGAAAAAGCGTTAACTGTATACCAACTACCTTAAAATAAAACTTGCATTCCAATGTTATAAATAGCGTAAGTAAAAATGTTGGCATTACAAAAAAATCATTGTGTATTTTTTAAATTTGTGTAAAAACATACAGTGAATATTCAAATTCAGTTCATTGTAATTTTGTATTAACAAGTTGGAATAATTGAATTCGCAAATAATTCTTCTAAATATAAGACATCGCAGGTAACTATTAGTAATATTCAATAAATTAAATTTTACACACTAGTGCTTATACCCCCGAGGTGCCAATCAAGACATATTACGTCTGCTCGCGTGGGGCGCGCAGAGATATTTTTTTCGTTAAATATACACAGAGTAAAACAAGCTACACGATATACCACAAGAAAATATAATATATATGCATTTTATCACTTAAATTATAGTTTTAAAGTAGGCTGTATGTTCCTAATTAATCACCTTACATTTTGTGCGTGCAAAAAAAAAACTCGCGTGCCCATAATCTTAATATTTTGTTTGTATCATATTTGTTGCTGTGTGATAATTAATTGTAAAAATGTAAATTTTTAGTACAGTAGATGAACAATTGATAGATTTAACTCCGCCAGAAATACTAAATGTAACACGAACTGTTAAATTGCCATCACAAACAATCCAACATCGTTTTGAAAATTATTCAATGCATTTTTTTTATCCACGTGTTGAAAAATTGCGTATGAAACTCGTGAGCAAGTTACTCACTAGACACTGGACTGATTTACGCCCTCGCCTAAGCCTCGGGTTGTAACCCCCGACCTCTTGTACAGTGAGCAACTTATATCCCATGCTTGTATCATTTATAATTTATATACTATTCTACTCGTCAACACGTGGTTGCTGTGAGAATTAAATTTTATATCGCGAATCAATGTCTCCTCAGCCTTTAATATTGAAGCTTGATATAGGTAATGGAGCCGCTATGAAGTAGTATGCAATAATTAACGGTTCATTATCATTTTCAGCCGGAAAACATCCACTGCTGGACAAAGGCCTCCCCCAAAGATGTCCACGACGATCGGTCCTGCGCTGCCCTCATCTAACGTATTTCGGCGATCTTGACCGGATCGTCGGTCCAGTTAACGGTTATGAATGGTTAAAATCGGTTTGTATCTATTATTTCCTTGGGAGTGTTAAAATATTGTTTTATTAACTCTTATTAAATGGTTAATTCCTTGACAGTCAGAACAAAACAACTGTAACTACTAAATAGTAGTGCCGCCTCGTGCTGTCAAGTGATAAAATTGTAACTCTGCTCTGTTAAATGTCGCGGCGATGTAGATGGAAAAAAACGTTTGCGACCGGTTATTCAACGAAACATCTGTAATAAAATTAAATAACAAAAACCGCATAATAGTCGTTAAAAGTAGAACAAAATCGAATATAAAGTTTACTATGCGCATAAGCCGGCTCGAATTTTTTTTGGTTTGAAGGTCCAGTCGGTGTCTTGGCCACCATCAGTGTTTTTATTTTACGGGCGCTTATGTTTAGCATTTAAAATCACTTATTGACGTCAAACACTAAAACGGGCGCAAGAAAGTGCTGTTTTTTTTTTCTTAATTACTTACAATATAATATGTACCTAGTATGTTAGAATCGTACAATAAAAATTTATAATTAATTAGCGTCAGGGCGTTCGCTCGATTACCAGTCTATGGTATCATTAAGAAAATCATTTATTTTATTTACCACACAAATATACCTCGCCCAATAAAAGACTTACTTATTCGTCTTAGCCGAGTAGTAGGCACAACAATTTTATGTTTGATCCTCGTTTTAACATTATGATTGTCGCAGTTTCTAGCAAATTCGTTAAAGTGCTTATGAACATAATCAAGAATAATATATTGAGATGTAACAGCCAAAATGTTTAATTAGCTATTGTAAGGTGCTAGGCTGACTGAATGAGACTCTGAATTTATCTTACGTCTGACAATCAAGAGTTGTGAACGTCACTGCCCTATTGTTGAACAAGATAGTTTAATTGATTAATGAGTGCCGGTAAAGAATTAATGATCCCAGACTTATTTAAAATAAGGCAATCGAAGATTAGCAGCAATTAGTTTTAACTTTTAATTTTTGTTGAACTTTAACAGAATGCCTTACCGTCATCAGTAAATCTGGTGTAATTAATTTTTAATTGTTGTATTAAATTGCATATGGGCTTGAGTTATGTGGAACATAAAACAAGGATGAAAAATTGAACATATTATGGTCAAACAGTCTTTTAGCTAAATACTGCAGCAAGGACCACGAAACCCTGACTGAATGGTCAGCCAACAAGAGAAGAGTGATAATAATATTTTGCCATCCATATTCAAATATTTTTATTCAAAATAGGATTTATAATCACTTATTGAAAGTCAAAATCTACCACCCATTCAAAAGAGACTGCCTCAGACCTGACAAGAATGGGCGCAAGAAACTCAGCGGGCTTTTTTTTTTATATAAAAATAAAATATGGATTACAATGTAATATCGTACAATGTAAAAATTTATAAAACTTAAAAATTTAAATATTCGTAACACATTTGTTTTGTACATTTTCTGGGATCATATTGTAGAAGCATATACATCGCCCAAAAAAAGACTTACTAACTCGACCCAACCGAGTAGTAGGCATAACAAGTTTATGTTTGTTCCTCATGTTAACATTATGAATGTCACAGTTTCTAGAAAATTCCTCAATGTGCTTATGAACATACAAAACATTATCAAAAATGTATTGAGAAGCAACAGGCGAAATGTTTATTTCTTTAAATTTTTCTCTTAATGATTCTTTAGGACCTAGGTTATAAATCGCGCGAATAGCCCTCTTCTGCAGCACAAAGATAGTATTAATATCGGCCGCACTGCCCCATAACAATATACCATAGGACATAATACTATGAAAATAACTAAAGTATACTAATCTCGCCGTATCTATGTCAGTTAACCGTCTAATTTTCTTAACCGCATATGCTGCAGAACTAAGCCTATTCGCCATTCCTTCAATATGGGGGCCCCACTGCAATTTGGAATCAAGAGTAATGCCAAGAAATATAGCAGATTCCACTGGTTTTACCACCTCTCCATTTAATAAAATATTCGCATCTATATTTTTGACATTTGGCGCGTGAATTTAATATATTTGGTTTTATGATTATTTAACAATAAGTTATTGGCGCTAAACCAGAAAGAGCCAAGTCCGCATGGGGTTCGAGTGTATGAGAATTTCGTCTATAAAAGCCAACTGGTTGACCTGTTATAGTAAATAAATCGTTGTTTGGTGCAATTACTACTTATGACAGTAATCATAACCATCAAGCTCTAAAGGTTGATGCGCTTAATATAGAACAGGGGCGATAATTTGAGAAATCCAAAAAAATTATATATTTTTCCTTTCATTTTTGCTATACTCTATTCCTTTTCTTAAATTTTCTTCTTATTAATCTATTTTTTCTTATTAAATTTTTATTTTTTGAAATTATTTAATATTTAAAACGCTTTTTAACTTAATTAAATCATAATCATGGCACCCGTTCG
This sequence comes from Leptidea sinapis, assembly GCF_905404315.1. Taxonomy (NCBI): domain Eukaryota; kingdom Metazoa; phylum Arthropoda; class Insecta; order Lepidoptera; family Pieridae; genus Leptidea; species Leptidea sinapis. The sequence continues at coordinate 11,811,997 of NC_066276.1, forward strand.
ATGACATCAGGCAAACTTGAAGTACCTAGAGTAAACAATTACTTTGTCGATAGAACTTTAAAGAAAATAATACCATATCTGCTTAATAGTTTGCCTGAGGAGATCCGACGGGAACCAAACAAAAATAAATTTAAAAAACTATTGAATAAATATTTATTGTTGCAGTAACATTTGTAAAATACGCTTTAAGATTTATTTTATGTGACTCGCTCGATCCTGTAGACAAACTTTGTAAGCAGTTTTACAGGACTTTGTATTATTTTAAGAAGAAACTGTATGTTTATAATAAAAAAAAAAAAAACAAAAAACTGTGAACACGCTTCATATATTGGAACCTTATAAAATGTGTCATGTACTACAGCTACTGAAAAATACTCAATGATTTAAGAGTGCCCGTTGGCGTCCTTATATATTCTTCTTACGAGCTGTAGTTTTTCCGAACATAATATAGTAGATGTAGTAATAATATTAAAAATTGTTTAGTTTAAGTTTATTTGACTTTGAAACGTGGCTCCCTAAAAAAAATCCAGAGAGTAAGTCGTAAAGCTTAACATGTAGGTCCTCGTATCTTTAATATATATAATTGATCTTCAATAATATAATAAACAGAGTGTGAGGTGACGGCCACGTAGAGGTTATCACGTGAGAAGGACGTCACTGAGCGAAAAACAAGAATTATTGTAAATAGATAGCACTTTATTAAAGCAACTTTAAAATAACTTTGTACACAATAAAAATTAGTTAAAACGAATGAGTTTCTTGCTACTTCTTCTCATTAGCTCAACCCTTTACGAAGTAGCGGTAAATTCAATAAGAAACAATATTTATATATTTTTTTTGACATTCACAAGTGTCCTTTTTGTGACCTACATGAATAAAGTGTTTTTGAATTCGAATTAAATATATTAAACTTACTCAAGTGTCATAACTCATATCCATTGTAAATGATAATGAAAAATTAAAATTAATAACAAATACATTAGTACCTACCAAAATTTTAAACCTATTAATACCTAAATTTATACAAATAAGAATTGTTTTTTTTTCTCACGTTCTAGACTTATAAAAATTTATGTTTTGTAATTTTTGAGTGTGTTATTGACACCTATTATGAAGTAATTCTGTTTCACACTATTTCCATTTCAATGATGTGTTTATCTATTATAGTAACTACAATAATTTGTATCTAGCATTAGTTTATAATAATGTGAAATATACAAAAAACTTGCACGTAGCAATTTTTTGAAAGCCTAAATGTAATATAAACACGTCACCAGAAAAAAATCATTGGCGCTAAATGTTAAGGAGAGGGTAATATGTCCAATAATAAAAAAGTTTGACAATTTGCAGCTGACTGTACGTCGACATTGCAATGTTAACAATTCCAAGGACTACATCCGCTTCCATAACAAGAAAGCGAGTTCTACATTTCTCATCTCACAGGGAAGTCGAGTAAGTTTTAATAGGGGAGGCGTATTATACTGATATCGGGAAAAGAGATATCTCTACATAATTATTCTCAGCCTTACAAAGTGCTCCATAAAAAAGTTGTGAGTATAATCTGATTGTTACCCGGGACAGTTTTTATGGCAGTGAAATGTATTAAAATGATATGAAGGCAGATATCACTATTATTTGGCACCGAGTCTCACTTGATTATTGAAAGACCGATTTGTTCCTGTTTCGCCCCACACAAAAAACCTTGTTTCGCCCCAGATTTTAAGCGTTTCGTCTCGAAAATAATAATAATTAATAATTTATTATTTTATTCTTTTTTCGCCCCACTTTTTGTTCCTTATTCGCCCCGGGTAGTAATTTATGTGTTTTACAACATGTTTTGTACGGACAGCATACAAAATATTTTAATAATCATATTTTTGTCGATAAATATAATTAATGAACTCAACAAGTTAGTATTCAATACCAGAAATCAATTAATGGAAACAGGAGCCTTTTAACTAATTAAAATTTTACTTATTCAAATTGTTATATAAATTGGCTTAAAACCTCAATATCTCACCTTCATCTTGATGCATGGACTTTGGAATCAAGATAATTTTACTATGTACTTGGTCCGTTTATGATATTTTTGTGCCAAGTTTTATCGTTATACTTTTGAGACAACCTAAGACAGCTGTGCCGCAATCTGCAAGAACATAATATCCTGTAATAGGTTTATGAACACCTTTCATGCGATCGTTTGGTATTGGGTAAACTATTGCTCTTATATATATCTAGAATATTGTTGTGATTCACATATTTTTTCTGGCTGTACAAAGGTAACATTTTAAAATGTGGGGCGAAACAGGAATAAAAATCAACATGGGATGAAACAGGAATGTGGGACAAAAACCCGGGGCGAAACAGGAACAAATCGAAAGACCGAATTGGCACAGGGTGATTTTTTTTCTCTGTTATGCTGATGCCAAAAATGCACAACGTTAATGTTGTATTTTCACTACTGCTGGTTTTTTCTATTGATCTAAGTATAAGACTATCCTGACTCGCAGCTATTTTTATACTTATTAACTTTAGTTAGTTAAAGGAGCCTCGTCATATATCAGCTGTTGAACTGACAATGCGTGGAGTATTTTTAAGAAAGGTATGTAGGGTAATCTAATAAGATTCGGATTAGAATTTAGAAAGTACATTTCTTATTTCTATGTTTGAGACTTGAGCATGCATTTTATTAGGAAATTATTTTATCGACTGAGGATTAAAATAATTCAATTTTGATAGATTATGGGTTATTGCGGCTCAGAATTATTGTGTTTTTCAAGAATCCTGAGCGGCACTGCATTGCAGTGAAGAATCAACTGAACGTTCTGCTCGTCTCACAAACTAGGGGATTTTCATAAAAAAAATAGGAATTAGACCAAATGCATCTTTGCTTCGGTAACATACTCAGAATCAATATAAAAGTGTTCTAACACGTAATATCGATCACTGATTACGTATTGAATAACCTCCTGGCATACAGATCTTAGATTATCCATTACACGTCAAGATCGGTAATAAGTTTACTCAAAGCAAACTATTTTTTAATCTTCTTACGTGATATTAAGATCGTATAGCATTTCCTGCATCGTTCAAGGCTATATTCGAAACACTTTCAATGGGACTAGTCACTTCATTTTGATTTTAATGTCATGAAGATACTGTTCAACATATATTTATATTAAATATTTACTTACATATATAACTAAGTACATAAGTATGACTGCGGTAAGTCTGTTTTACCAGTGAGGGGGTTCTATGCACAAAACGCCGGCTAAGTTGGTACCACAGAGGCGCCATTATCTGAAGCATTATTGTGTTTTGGTTTGAATGGCATCGTAGCTAGTGAAATTACTGAGCTAATGAAACTTAACATATTGTTTAGACCCAGAGAGAGCGCAATAATTGCGATACCGCTCAGAACTTGAGTTTTTAACATCTGATGAACGTCGCGCTGGTCTTGTCATTCATGCACATAATGAACACTTGCTAGTCACATTTAAGTGAGAACGAACGCATTTTAATCTAGGTTAATTAGCTCCGAGTCATATATATATTTACCCCCTTATCATAATGGTCCGCTAACTTTAAACAGCCGCTAAGTAGTGTTTTTTCTCATTCTGACTTAGGTCAATAGAAGAAGACAGAATGCGAATTAGCAATGCTTTCAGTTAGCAGACTATTATGAATAAGGGGGAAAGTCTTTTTTTAACATCTTTTAACGAATTCATAAAACATTTAACTTTATTATATTAAAGACAGAACAAAGTCTCGATTATTATTAAAATTGTTTTAAAATATTTTCAAATAATCATAGGTCGCCAACGCTCCTAAGATTATTTTGATAGGAGATCACTTCTCATCAGGTGACCGTACCTAAGCTCGTTTGTCCTCCTCTTCCATAAAAATAAAACGATGTGAGAAGCACGGCACTACTAAGAACTACGGGCACTTAACAAGTGTATTAAGAGTTAACAAATCTAATACATAAAATTCTCGTGTCACGGTGTGCGGTACCGAACTCCTCCGAAACGGCTTGACCGATTCTCATGAAATTTTGAGTGCATAATGGGTAGGTCTGAGAATCGGACAACATCTATTTTTCATCACCCTAAATGTTAAGGGTGGTCCACACGATTTTTTTTTTAATTTTTTTGACATTTTTTTTAAATTTGTTTGATTATGAGTCAGCATTAAAAAATACACACAACTTTAAATTTTCACCCATCTACGATCAACAGTTACTTTTGTATCGCGATTTGAATATCGGCAATACAACGTTTGCTGGGTCAGCTAGTAAACTTATAAATTACAAAAAAATATATATATATTTTCGAATATTAAAATTTTAACGTTACAAAGCTATTGGCCCAACCTTAACTAATATTATTTATGTGTGATTCTCTCCAGCGCGAACTTCAATAATCCCAGAATCAGGTCTGCAAACTATGAATGAGCTCTATATTATCTCATATTAGTCTGTGCAAATAATTCACGTTATCAATTCAAGATGGCGCTTGTGTAAATCAATGTAACCTCAATTGCTCATTAAGAAAGGTCTCCTTCGGAATTTTCCTCTGATTAGAAATTATATGTGCTTCATATTACAATGATATCATTATATATAAATATGGGAAATATTGTTTGGATACAGATTTGTAGATGCAGAGAATGTCTATCCGTTACCACATACATAAGGTGGGTTTAGACTTGAGTGAGAATGAGCGATTGTTCGTTCAACAGAGTTACAGCATTTTTTTGTTCTACCTTTGTTCGCGAATATTCTATGGAATGTTCTAAGAATACTCGCTCGCTTGATATAAATGGGCTCCGTAGCAAGCGGGAGAACCGATGCCTCGAGCTTTCTACTTTTTACGCGTTAAGTTAAGCGGTCTCTTCCAAAGCGTACTTATTGTATTCTAAATCTACTATAAAACATATTTTTAAAGGTCAAGGTGACTGAGGAATTTCTACTATTGATAGAAGCCTATCATAATTCCAAATGTCTGTGGGATGATTATAAAAATACTACTCCCACTATAGAAAACCTACTAAAACACAAAACAACACAGACTGCAATATAATTAACTAAACACAGATAACATTAAAACATTCATTCAAATTAACACCTTACTTCGTGGCAGTTATGTCCAATGCTTTGAACGAAAACTCTGCCTATGAGTTTTGCTTAATTTAGTTTAGCTTAATTGCAGTTAATTTGGAGCGTGATTGTGATTCTAGTAACTAGTTGTTTATTGTACGTCAATGCATACAACACAAACAAAAATATAAAAAACCCATTGTATCCATTGGAGATCGAACCCGCAGCCCTTGTGTCGATTGACGAGCCTGTCCTTCTGTAACGACATTTCTGATTTAACTGTTACAATATTGAACCTGAGGCGGAATGTTAGAACGAACGCTCAAGGATGTGGCAAGATTTCGCGAAGGCGTCTAACTGTTCGTTATAACGGTAGCGTTCATTTGTTATTCCGTCGTTCCAACGTGACATCGATACGATGAATAAGAATTTTTACGCTTACCACATCGAGCCTACATCTCGGTAGACAACTACATTGATGTGTTAAATTAAATATATAGAATATGTGATAAAAGAATGTATTTTAATATAAGTTACGGCAAATGTGAGTTTACTTGCCAATATTGCCAATATTCGTCTTCAAACAATTCGACACGAGTTTCGCCTTTACACGAGGCATCCTCAGGAGATGTTGACTCGCCAAATTCTGTTTGAAGACGAATATTGGCGGAATTAACACACAAGAAAACTCAAAACATTTGGATAACTATGGATTTCCGCCTACTTCAATAAATTTTCTTAAGGAATTCTAACGGGCAATTTTTCAACAGTATGTGGTTAAATTATTGTAAACTTAAATATAACCCAGATAGATGAACATTTAAATGTAGAAAATATATTTCCGCAGTTTTCTCTTCTAGTCTTGTAGCAAAAGGATGCACTGATAGAGCTGGACAAATACAAATGAAAGCAGTATTCCGGTATTTTCGATATAGGATGATCGCTTCATTCCGAGAACCTTCAAAATACAAATAGAATGTTGGGTGAGATACTATTTAACATATAGCGTATAAAACCTAGAGACGTTGCGCCACGACTAGAACCTCAGTGCAAAAACTCACAAAGATTTGGAAAGACCGCAGAATAACCAGAAACACAGAGGTTAGACTGATGAGGACCAGCTTTCCAAATTTTCTATACGGAGCTGAGACGTGGACCCTGAGCATTCAAGACTGCCGCAAGATTAACGTGCTGGAAATGTGGTGTTGGGGGACGCATGCTCAGAATCCCATTGACCGAGCACCAAACCATTGTTTCGATCCTGAAAGAACTTAATATCAAAGCGAGATTATCGTCGTTTGTGCAAATACTAATTCTCAAGTTCTTCGGGAATGTCACCGTAACGAGGACTCCATGGCACGTCTGCTGGTGCAAGGGAAAGTTGAGTGCAAAAATATCTCGTCAACGCGCCAAGGGTACCGGATGTGTTAATAACGCCGTTCAGATGCGGTATGGTAAAACCGTTTGGTTTTAGTCGGTTCGATTCCGACACACCGCCCCACCGAAAACCCCGGTGGGGTGACGGCCCGTGGTGGATTCCACACGCATAAAAAAGAAAAAAAAGGACTCAACCTTCAACCACAATAAACATGGCGATGTTATCAGTAATTTTATTGCAGCCGTATATTCCTCACACAAGCAGGTATCTCGTGGGTCACTGAATCAAAATAGACGGAACCTGTCATATATACGTCTCTGAGAAGTCATCAGTTTGTAAACATTTGGTACGAAAAGATACCGTACCTTTAATTAGTACGAGTTTAATAAGTAGTTTGAAATGTTTGTACGGACCTAAGATGGCTGCCTATCCCATTCTCAACGCGCGTGGATTGTAGTATTTCACGGTAATGATTGAGATAATTTCCTCGTATATTGGTATCAGTACTTACGAACAGAAAACAAATACACGTCATTCTTCGACTTCGTCATAAGGAAATACTTTTCGTTTTACGGCAGCCAAGTCTAGTGAAAACAGACATCGCTTTAATTGTAGTTGGTAGTTTAAGTACGTACCGACAATTATCCATATTATACACAGGAAATCACTATCATGTTGGGATTGGTTACTAGGTATGCTGTAGCATCTGTTATAACCACGAAATAGATAAGAAAGGAAGTTTTAAATAATTTATTTTTCGTACCTATTTATTTGTTATACCCTGGCAGAAGTGGTGTGGTAGTTTGTGGTAGTTGTGGCAGGACGGGGTGAAAGTTTTAAATGCGCGAGCGCTGTCAGTACATTGCCAATACACCTACATCTAGCATTACTGTTCCATTTATGTACATATTTTATTTATTTATTAATGATTAATAAGTTGAATATTTAGATAAACATTTGATAAAATTACTATTGAATTAACCACACATAAAACCATAGCAACAAACGAGTTTTAACCAATAATTAAAAAGTGTGTGCCATCGGTAACTAGGGCCGTAATATTGCTTCAAGAAGGCCATGCGCAGCGTTGTGTGTCGTTGTAGCTGAGTTTTTCCCGATCCAGAATGCTTGGAATCGTTTTCAAGAGACTAGGAGTCTATCCAGGAGACGGGGATTTGGCAATGTTCGAGCAACTACCGCACAGAAGAACCGCTACATGCGCTTGACTGCGCGCAGAGAACGCTGCATCACAGTCCGCTTCTTACAAAACCGTTTGCGGCTGGTGTTCGGTACACGTGTTAGTGATCAAACCATTACAAATCGTTTACACGAGGACCAGCAGTTCTGCAGGACGCGTAGTGCGGATACCATTAACAAGTGCTCATCGTGCAAACCGATTATCGTTCGCAAGGCAGCATCTGGCGTGGAATATGAATGATTGAAGGACAGTATTGTTTACGGATCAGTGTAAAGTAAATTTTTTAGTGATGACCGTCGCATTAGGGTCTGGAGGCGTGAAGGTGAGTGATTTTCGGATACTTGTATCCATGAAAGTGACAGATTTTGGGGCCCCAATGTTATGGTATGGGGAGGTTTCTCTATGTCAGGCAGAACCCAGCTGGTAATTCTAAATTAAGGCACAATAACAGGCCAACGTTACATCGAGTACGTCATAAGACCCCATGTGGTCTCATATGCACAGAGAATCAGCGCAAGATTCCGTCTGATGCTCGATAATGCTCGCGCTCATAAAGGTAGGGCCACCAGAGAATCCCTAAAGGAGGCTGGTACACAGGTGTTGCCCTGGCCTGCAAACAGTCCAGCTCTCAATCCCATTGAACAAATTTGGGATTTACTGAAACGCAGTGTTCGAAACACAAACCAACCCGTGCACAATGAAAGATAGCTAATAAATGTTCTGAAATCAAAATGGGAACAAATTCCTCAAGAAACAGTGGTACACCTGGTGGAGAGTGTAACTTCTAGGCTTCAAGAATGCATTAGAAAACGAGGAGGGTATACTAGATATTGAGGAAAGTCACAATCCAACCAACATTTTTAGTTTTTTTTTCAGAATTTTTATTCCTCACTAATTATTTTTGCAAAAATGCTAATTTTTAGAGAAAGTTGAGAAAATTTCTTATATTAATTGTTTGCATTATTATTTTATGCTCGCTACAATAAAAATCAAGAATTCATTAGAATACTGTAAAAACGTGGTGGCCCGTTGTTGTGACTAGTATATATCTCAAGGTACTAGGCGGACTAAGATCGTGCTAGAATTTAGGGAATCAATTATTGTATAGGGTTCGCACGCACAGTAAATGATTCCTATAATAAATATAGTTTCTTTACTCCAACAACTGATATTTCGACCTGACTGATTGTGATAGTATATTTATTTGAGTTCAAAAAATGGGGATTATTTTGTGTTATGTTAACGAGTTATGCTGACATGTGCCAAGCAGTCAGTTTATGTAGGTTTAAATAGTATTTGTACGATATGCAAAATCATAAGTAATCACAATTTATTATTTAGTTAAAAATTCATTCACCCTACAAATTACATCTCTCTCATTCATTTGATATTTACATATAAACAGAACGTGACACACGATTTTAACACTGTGCTTATTAACTATGCACACACTTACAATTCTATTACAGAGAATTTTAGTAACTACGACGTATGTTATAGTAATGAATTTCGCTTGGTAACGTACCGGCGTTTGAATGGGTATTGTATGCGTAAATATTAATCAATGCCTCGGATACGATTGTGAAGGTCAACGAGTCAAAGATGATCTTAAAATAGTTTGTCCATGGTTATTGCTTCTCTAATAGATTAGGACCTGTTAATACCGTTTTGTACCTTTTTTAAATAGTTATTGTACCGCAGTTACCTATGTTATATACAATCACACCAGCTGCGTCAAAGACATTAAAGTTTAATACCTAAATACCTAATTACATTATTAAAAGAGTGTAAAAAGGAAAAAAAATCAGAGCGACATTTGTTTCCTAAGCGGTGGTAGTAGTTTAATTGACATTAAATTAATTATCAAGGGGTAACTACTGACAAAATTATAAATGAACCACAAGTAAGTTTTATGGGAGCGATAGTCCCACGTAGGAAAAAAAAAAGTCAGTCAATAAATAGACTTGGAAGGAAACTAAGGATAAAAGAAATTGGTCCATGATAAAGTTATACACGAACAAATGAAGACGGCTGTTGAAGTCATATCGACGGGCGTCGGCAACAAACGTGTCACTCCGCGTTCGTTATAAAAACGTAAATATCGTTGACAAATTCCACTGTCCGCGTAGTTCCAGTTGTTTTTATGATACGCCTTGTGTAATAGCAATGGAATTCGTACGTAGCAACCACGCCACTTATAACGCTAGTATTAAATGTCTTAATAGCAGATTTATTATCACTCGTATTATACGGTGTCGTCGGACGGCGTCGACTCTACAGCGCGCATTGCTCGGATTGAGATAATAAAGTCACTGCGCAGTTCGACAAAAATGCGTAGCAGTTCGGCGAAACGAATCAAGATTTACTATCGCTGTTAGATATTCTCAGGGTAAGCAGAAGTCACACCTACATACATTTCTAAGAATACAATATTATATTATGTATTTACAAAATAAAACAGCTATCGCTTCTGTGTTATAATATTTTGTTTACAAAGCGTGTTCATTAATAATGATAAGTGAAGTGTTTACGATTTTTGTACTTGATATTATAATACCTAATTATAAATAATAATGGTGAGTGTTCGTCCTGAGACTGATAGACATTATATTGAGTTCCAATTACAAAGTCGATAAGTTTCTTTTGCTTATTACTTAATAGATTTATTAGACATCACATTATTCACAATACTTACCTACTTATAGCTAATATTGTATCAGGTTCATAAAACAGTCATAGAAATATTTATACTCTAAATTGAGCATTGGTAACGTGATCTCAAGCTCAAACCAAATATAATAATTTATAAGTTTATATTATATTTAACAAAACCTTTGGCTGCTTATAGGAAATCTAGGTTAGTTTTTGGATATTACTGTGCGTGACATATCAACTAATGATAAAATCAATATTCATTAGAAATATGAATTGGAAACAATTAAGAATGTGTCAAACTATCCATACTACACATTATCTGGACCGAAATCCCGATCCTTTCCATAAAAAAGACGTGTATTTTCAATTCAAATAATTTGTTCTATTCTGGCTCCAAACTAAAACTACGTGGCAAACTATTAAGAATAAAAACATAGTGAAATGATGAACTGCGATATGAGTCTGAATTATATAAAAAATATTTACCTTCCAACCAGCTGAAGAGTTGCTGTCACCCTTGTCTTTAAAATATGCCACATTCTGGACCATCCATTCGTAAATCTGAGACAGCGTGAGTCTATTCTCCTGTGACGATGTGATGGCTTGGGTTATGAGATCAGCATACGAGAGGTTCCCCCACGCGTTGCGGCGAGATGAGTTCTTCTTAGCAGTCACTGGCAAAGGTGGAGCACCTGAGGTGGGAAAGAAAGTCATGAGCATTCAATATAGGGCTACAGTCGCCATTTTAAATATTCTTTTTGTTATTGTGATGGATACACAAAGATACATCATGTTAAAAGTAACAAAAGTGTTGCAAGTGACGCAACGAGCTTAAGACCCGTCTCCCTTTAACAGAGATATAAAAAAATTACGTCTAATGATCGTAGTAGACTTAACTATTTGTATGTAAGTACATCAGACAGTGTATTAGGACTGAGCACATATTTAAGAAATATATTAAAGCTTCTTTGACATTAAAAAAAAACAAACTTTTATACTTTAATATTAATAAAATACTATTATTTGTATGTGCTTAGATTTTCTGATAGAGTCGGTCTTTTTTTACTTTTTAGTGTCTGTAATAGGTTCTGTAAACTGCAGTTGGTTTTTTCTCGATTACATCATCTAAACTATAATATTTCGTTGCTTCATTTTGTCATATCATTTTTTTAAGTAGGGCTATGGGCAGGCCTACGAAAGGCGCGTGCAGCGCCTATTTCACGTTTTTGTGAGATAATGAAATAATGACAGGTAGCCTAGAATCCACTTATCGGGGACACGAGCTAATTAAGTATTAGTTAATTAAGTATTAATATATAATCAACTTAAATGATTAAAAACTAAATGAAAAAAGCTGTACCCAAAATAAAATTAGATCGTTCACGTAAACAATAACATCATCCACGTAAACTACTCTGCCAAACTATGCGATTTTTTATTGGAAACAAATGGCAACTATTCCGCATCAAATTAAAGAATAATCACGTAAATTGGTTCATAATTCTCAGCGTAAGCTCAGTTTAAAAAAAAATAACAATAATGTTGACTTTTTTGATGACATAATTTTATGACAACAATATTTCTTATTTCTTGCCATAGTAGTGGAAGCGATTAAATTGACTAATGCCATTTATATACTGACCACTGAATCTAGTAAGTTTGATCGAAGAAAGAAACGGTTTACCATCATGAATACAAGGACTCGAGACCGTTTGTATGGATAAACGCCCACTAATGTTTCCTTTTATAGCCTAAACATATTATGATCGGATTTGCTACGGCCGGACCATCGGACGCTCCGGTGGGCGCCTCGCACCTGTCTCGTTAAAGAGAAGCTTAATGGCTATATGATTGGGAACATTTACTAAGCATATCATGTCCTATACTGTTATATCAAACATTGGGCACAGCGTTTACTTCTATATATAATGAGAGTAAGATAGTTATAAACATAAAGAACAAAATAAAAAAACAGCCACGGATAAATAGTTATCTATATTCAATATTAAAACGAAGAGATTACTGATTAAGAGTATAGAAATCACATACAAAAAATATGAACAAGCGACTTGAATACACAAAATTTAGAAATAAAGTAAATAAATTGGTAAACAATATAAATAAATTGGTAATCATAACATACTCAGCATGGTTTTCGAAAAGGGAGCAGCACTGTTACTGCTCCAATGGAGTTTGCGGATTATATAAATGAATGCTTAGATTCAGGTAAACAATTGATAGCAATATTTATTGATTATAAACAAGCATTCGATACCCTGGATCGTAATACATTGTTGAATGCGATGGATGAGTGTGGTATACATGGTCCAACGCAGAGCTGGTTTCGGAATGATCTTTCGAATAGGAAGTTCCGCACCATGGTTGGGGGGCTAACTGGTGAGGTGTCGGACGTAACACTTGGAGTCCCTACTGGTTCCGTGTTTGGTCGGTTGGTTAATAGTGTATCAAACGTTGTAAACAAATGTCGAGTGTATATTTAGGCAGATGACATGTGCTTGCTTTACACCTCAAAAGATGTCTCAGCAATACAAAAAACCATGCAGGAAGACTTCGAAGCTATTACTTAATGGGCACATGACAAGGGAATCATTTTAAACTTCACAAAAACTAAATGCATGCATATACATTCGCCGTACAACCATAAAACTAAGTCTGTTAGTATTGAAGATATTGCTATAAGAGGACACACGTATCAGTGTTTACATAATATGAATAAAACTAATTGTAATTGTAAAAATTGGAATACGTTCACAAAATTATATAAGAAAACCTTGAGGAGTGTTTACTATAGACTTGCCGACTCAATTATAAGTTACAGGCTCATTGTGTGTATCTATACTTCTATACTAATATTAGAAAGAGGAAAGATTTGATTGTTTGTTTGTTTGCATTGAATACGCTCCGCAACTACTGAACCGATTTGAATGATTCTTTCACTGCTGGGAAGCTACATTATCCCCGAGTGTTATAGGCTATATTACATTTTCAAAAAATTTGGGATCCCTACTAAAAGTCCAGTAATGTAACCCAAGGTGTAAAAATACGTACGCGAACGACGTCGCGGGGTATCATCAAAAATCCGCCGTCGTACTCGGTACGGTCCGGACGGTAATAATAATAATTTTTTGTGACGGACAATGTGACATACCATCGAAAATCTGTCTGCTAAGGGACCGCGTCCGATGGTTCGACGTACCAAATCCAATTATGTATTAATAGCTTTAAGAACCACATTATACCGACATATCAAACCAAAATCCTTTCTTTTGTCATGACGACCTTCTTTGCCATAAAATGTTCGTCATTAATCCATACGTTTTCTACAAACACTTGTGAGTTGATAGTAATTATGTTTTAAATGCTATTATCGTTATCGCATGATTTGGTGAAGACTTATTTCTAGTCAAGCAATTTAGTGTATGAACTATAAATTGTACTTATAAGTGTTAAGCGGAAAAAAATAAAATAAAAGCGGTGTGATTAGTTAGTGTACACTAACTACGGTGTTTAGTTCGGTAGTGTGATTAGTTAGTGTACACTAACTAAATATGGTTATCCTAACTATAGTCCAGGATAAAACGCTAATATACTTTAAAAAAAAACAATGTTCAAGTTGCATTGAATTGCATATTTTATATTTATATATTTTACCTTTTATCTTTATATAATGTATTTGTTTCATAATATGTATAGTGGGTAATTTTGCCTTTAATAAAAACTTATTATTGTTATTGAATCTGGTTTTACAATTTAAAATTTCAGCTGCATAACTATTGCGGTTTATATGATTGACAAACAAATGGACAGACCGACGGAGCGCGGACTATTTGTAAAAGGGAGTTCCCGAGGTTTACGCATCTAGTACGGAACCCCAGAAACAGGTTGGTTTGTGTTAATAGTACACGCTTTGAATGTGATTTGCACCAACTTTAAAACTTCGAAATGAATTGAAACCTCGCATACTTATAGAGGACTGATGATATCCCATATCTGCATGAAATTATTGTTAAAAAGAAAAAATAAATAGTACTTCAAGATTATCGAGTGTCCGACTAAAAAAGAACGATTAAGATGCTTTTAATGTACTTATTATAATTAGTGAGATTTTCCTTAATTTTCTTTTACCAATAACTGTCTATACAAAATTTACAATTAACAGAATGTGACCCACGCATCTTTACGTAAATTGAGTTTATAATTGATTTGGTACTCTTTTTTAACTTAAAGAAAATGATTTTCTACTTTTTAGTTTAGCTACTTACAAGTGTTTTTAATTTTAATTAACTTTTGTATTCTCGTAATTGATCATCGTGTATAGGTAATATTTTAGAACCGTTATTCAATTTAGATAGGTACCCTAGTTAAGTATCTACTCATTCAGGCCCTCATATAAATAAGAAATCAGACACTAAGTATTGTAAATTGTTGATGTAAATGGTTTCATTCACCTTTGAACATATTTATTCTACTAATGCTATCTTCCACAGTTTAACTATGGAATGATAACTCAAAATAACTGTTAATAATATAAATAACTGTTAATATATAAATAACTGTAAGTTACATTAGAGATCCCTTTAACAATCTTATTAGTAATCTGTGCCTATAAAAGTATTCTTGCTATGCTTAAAGGTGTAAATATTTTATATCTAACGTAATTATTACATAGAAAAGAAACTTATATATTGAACATAATATACCTATGCATATAATAGGTATGTAATAATTTTTATAAGTCTTAAAACTTCACTATGTAATAAGCATCGTTAGGAACTATTTTGGCTAGTGTAATATTTATACATTATCATACTTTTATGTAATATAAATAGCTGTAAGTTTCTTTATACAAATAAATAAATAAATATAGTAGGTACCTATATTACGTTGGCGGCTAGTTATGTGTTTCACTGTAGTCTAACTGATAACATGTTATTCTATTCTAAAGTTATAAACGTATTTGCTGCATATTCAAATAATCCACATTTGGAACTACATAGGTACATAATACGCATGAGTCTAAAACCCTACGGTAATCTATAAGATTGTTATGAATCTATACAACAGGTATTATGTATTAATTATAAACATGTAATCAAAAATATTGTGTAGCATACGTACCTACTTATCAACAATTTACTATGTAACAATTTCAGCTATACCTTTTCACCAAGTAGGTACCTACGTACCTACTTGGTTCCAATTACTTATCCCTACTTGGTTATTCCAATAAAATGTTACCTAACTCTTTTATTTCAAGTATGATTGACGTACCTACCTATGTATTGAATAAAAACAGTTGATGAAAATTGAAATTGATAATATTACTAATAATATGTGCTTAATAATATTATGTAGGAAACTTAAAAAATTCTATGATTTACCGCAATATTCTGTTACATTTAAATAGTTGGCGCCATTTTCCACCAATTGTTTACAATGTATCTAAACTATGTAATAACGTTCTACAGTCTTTGTTTACTTTATGTATCTCTCAGAAGGACATGTAAATACTCATAAGATTCTAATTAAATTTATTTGTAATATATTTACCAGAGAGATTCTGGTTGGAATTCTTTTTGGAACCGCCATCTTCAACTGGATCTACGTAATTCTCTGGCCTTGGTAAAGGCCACGTGTTTGATCGTGCTCGCGTCTGTGGTTCGAAGCCGACCTCCGCGAGCTCGCCCAGAGGCTCCAGCTCTCCCATGGCTCCCTCGAGCTCCGAGAGTGCCGTGTGCGACGACCACGGACTGTGGTAACTACCGCCGCCCGACAGAGACATCTTGAGTTACGTTTGAGCAATGGAAAGTTTTTGTGGGTGTGTCAATGTCGCTGCACTCAGTGAAGCGGGTCCCCTCCAATCGTCACCACCATACCCAGATCACATACATACTTCCTACTATTTCCAGAAATCTTTACTCGTGCGATCCGAAGAGGTTATCTAACTGCTTATCGGCCTTAACGTTATACATGTGGCGTCTCGTAAACAGAGATGTACACCAAACACGTCTGTTGACGGCTGTCGGTGCGGTCTCTAGAGGCGATTTTCGCTAAATATAAGCGTGAAACGAGCGGGGGCGGGGCGCACACCACGTGAGCAAGCTACGCGCCGATTTTCCAATTCATCACTTGAGGGCAAGATATGCGATAACCTTGTAACGTGGCTACCAGCGAGGTTTCTGGTTTAATGTGATCATCGGCTCTATTAGTCCTACAAAACACTACACTACACTTAAAAGTTACAGCACTACGAAAACTTCAGCACTGATAAGTTATCACTGGTATACACAATATCCTAAATAGTAAATTAGTTCCGAAGCATCGGGTATAGTTTTTTTCGAGTCCACGCGGTCTAACTCGTTATTGCGTATCAAGTTGTGCACAGGGCTACGACTCGTCTTACTGCGCGAACGGTCGCACGTACACTGAGAGTTGATGTCGGCTGATGGCCATGCGAATTCCGTTCGCGGGCGCCGCGCTGGCCGCAGGCTCGCGGGGGCGTCGCGCGGGGAGGGGGGAGGCACAGCTGAAGCAACGAGGAACGACACACGCGGACGTCGCGTCGTGTGGCCGGACTTCGAAGTCCGGACGAAAGTGAACTATGTCGACTTCGCGCTTTCATCGCATGACCACAACGTATATACTATAAATAATAATAATATATAATCCAACATTTTATTAGGTAATTTTTGGATATTTGCCTGAAGGGCGTGTGGGGGATAATGATCGAGGATAATGCCTCCCGCATCATGCAGCACTCGCTGGGCAGGTCATCGTGGTGGGGTACTTCTGTACCCAAACGGCAATAGTTTTCTTCAATTTTGATTTCTATTTTAATAAATATATTCCACCACTTAACATGGAAAAAAAATATTATTATCTATACGTTGTACGTAACAAGCAAACGTACCTATATCAATTTTATTATTACCTATATAATATTTAATCAATAATATTGGAATATTACTTTCATCAATTTTCATACATATTTACAGCAATTGTCATGTTACTCGTATTGTATGGACATTGAATTCAAAAAAGGAGTATTACTTACTAACGTTACCATTAGACCAAGATCGACAATTTTTTAAACCAAAAAAATAATAGTAGGATGAAACCCATTGGAAAAGTAAGAGAATGTAACAACCGAAATATAAATCAAAACATATTATCAGATAGAAGCAGTTACAATACAGGCTTGACAACGTCCGCCATGATGTGTTTTTCATTGCTTTCTTAAACTACCAACGACGCCATCTCTACGACTGCTGTATTTTGACACAAGAGTTGAAGATAACATCCCGATATATTTAGAACGAATTCATCTTGTTTTATTCCAATATTTGCCCAGCAATTAATTATTATTATTATCAAAAGGTTTCATGCCGCTTAAAATCCATTTAATTTTTCCGAATAATAATTATGACGATAAAATATTTACAATTATCAAATTATTTATAATTCCTAATAATTTGTTATAAAATATATACATTTTATCACTAACATTATAATTTTAACGTAGGCTTTATGGCTGTAATATGAAATCAATGTCGTTACATTTGGCACGTGCACAAAAAAACTTCGGCGCCATTTTTGTTTGTTATTCATTTGTTACTGTGTGGTTATTACTTACTAATTATTAGTACAGAAGATGAACAATTGAAAGATTTAACTCCTCCAGAAATACTAAATGTAGCAAAAAATGCAAGCGAAATGCCTGCAAAATCTAGAGAAAAGTACTAGTAGCTGCTTACGATAGTTTAAAAATGTATACAATACAATGTGTTTGTTTTATACTCGCAAGTGTGTTCAAAAAGTGCGAATGAAACTTGTGATCGAGCTGCTATTCACGGTCTGGTGTGTAATGTGAGCAACTTAGCTCACTTGTTTCACAATACATGTATATTAAAAAATATATTTTAATTTCGTATTGCAAGTAACGGCGTTCCCTTGCGTCATGTGATGATCACACGTAAGGAAAATATAAATCCGTCTCATAGACTTACGTACGCCACAAACCACAACTGATAAGAACCACACTGTGGTAGACTCAGTACTATAAAATGAAATATTTATAATATGGACGATTCAGAAGCGCTTAGTCTAAGCCTATCCTACTAATATTATAAATGTGAATGTTTGTATGTCCGGATGTATGGATGTATGTCTGAACTTCTTTAACGCAAAAACTACTGAATAGATTTTGATGAAATTAACAATAATATAGCTTACACACCAGAATAGCACGTAGGCTATAATTTATAAAACTACAGTGTGAATTTTACAAAATATAAAAGAAGTGTGAAGTAAGTAGAAAAGAAACCTATCTACAATCTGTAAGCTATTCATGCTTGCTCCTCAAAAATTTACACTACAAAATTTGGACATATATTTGTTGTGTCCTTAATGCAAATTTATGTTCTTATTGTATGTATTGCAATAGTGTTAAAGGTTTTTTTTTTCTGGTTAGGAGACACATAAAAATACACTTTATCTTTATAAGATTACAACGGTAGGTTACTTTACTTTATACTTTACAGTTACTTAAATAATTCCACGAAATCTTAAATGTTTGTGGTAGTTACTTATACGGAGTTAGGATTTTTATTTTAATAACTTAGGTTGGTATTTGATTTTTATGGATTATACTACTTATAATAAGACCTCGAAAGCGAAATTTGTTTGTGTTGAATAGTTAATTATATGGGATTACTTCGTTTTTGTTTTTTTAACATAGGTTAGTAGTTGTGTTTTTATATTTATACTAGTGGACCCAACAGACGTTGTCCTGTACACATGTTTTAAATTTGAAAAATCGGTCCAGCCGTTAGGAGCAGTTCACTAACATACACATGAGCAAGAGAATTATATTATATGGGCGGAATTGAGAATCTAAACCAATCTCAAATTCACTGAAACAAACAAAAAAGTCATCAAAATCAGTCCAGCCATATAGGAGGTAGTTTAATTGTGAATCTAAACCATTTTCGAATCCACCTGAAGACACACACCAATCTCAAATTCACTGGAACACACAAAAAT
Organism: Leptidea sinapis; assembly: GCF_905404315.1. Lineage (NCBI taxonomy): Eukaryota > Metazoa > Arthropoda > Insecta > Lepidoptera > Pieridae > Leptidea > Leptidea sinapis. Next base: position 11,831,389 of record NC_066276.1, read on the forward strand.
ATCATCAAAATCGGTCCAGCCGTTTAGGAGGTAGTTCAATTGTGAATCTAAACCATTCTCGAATCCACCTGAATACACACAGAAAGTTTCATTAGAATCGGTCCAGCCTAGGAGGTCTAGGAGGAGTTCAGTGACATACACACGCACACAAGAATTATATATATAAAGATAAAAAATTGCATAGGGTAGTATTTGGTTTTCTTTTGATATTTATATAATAAATTTCCTTGTAGTGAATAGTTCAATGAGAATGTGAAAGTTTGTGAGTGTGTGTGTGTGTGTGTGTTTATTACGTCTTCACGCACAAACTACTGAATGGATTTTAATAATATGGCTTAATAAAATAACATTAATAATTTTACTCTAAAATCCTACTAATATAATAAATAGCAATATTTGTGAGTGTGTGAGTGTGTTTATTACTTCTTCACGCAAACACTAATGCAATCTGCGAGCAATTAATGTTTGCCGTGTAAAGCCCGTAGGAGTTACAATAATACATATTATAATGGCGCAAATACTACAACACACCTATTATAAAAACGAGAATAATCATATTAATAATTTTACGATAAAATTAAATCATAAATCATCATCTGATTACATTGTGATGTAAAATTATTTTTAAAAAGAAGTAATCGAAAACACGTGCACGTGCGCCGAGCCCTATAATTACGGCCATATTGTCGATACTCGAGGCACTACCTCTCCGTAGGATGTTGTGCCTATACAAGGCGTACGTTTTCACGCAACTCACCTACGCGGCCCCCGCCTGGTTTGCGCTGACAAGCGAGACGGGTCGCAAGTCGCTGCGAGCGAAGCAGTCGCTGGCGCTCCGCACTATCTTCGGAACACCACGCTTCGTACGGAATCATGTCATCTCCAGAGATCTGCGCATGGAGAGCCTGAGCACCTCTGAGTTCGCGCGCGCCGATGGAGCGCGATACCAACATTTGCGTGGCGTCGCTCGATACCATCGGCGACCGCCGGACATAAGAGGACTACCACGTGACCTAGTCTTCTAGGACACGACTGCTTCCTCGCCGCTGGCTGATGGGCGCTCACCGGTACACTACCGGCGATCTCGACCTCGCTGAGCGGCGTGCGCAAGCCAACCACGGACCTACCACCCTGCCGCAGTCCGCAGATCGCTCGCGACACTACGCGGGCTCGATCGCACTGCAGCAGGATACCACCGGACATAACACCACGGACCAACCGGTCCCACCCAGTGCCCCGCCTGTAGTTGCAGGCGGCGTTTATACTACTGAAAGGGGCCATGGCCCCGAACAATTACCCCGAGGCCTGTAAGGACCTACGCGGAAGACCCAGGTGGTGTACTCACTGCATGAGTGATCACCAGCAAGTTGACAATTGTGACCTTTAAAAACAATATGGAGGTTCTTTCTTCGTCCTCGATTTTATATGAAATTCATTTTTGTGAAAATAAGTTCAGGTTACCGTCAATATTTAAGACTTAGCTTTTGCGTTAGTAATTAAAGGGAGTTGCTATTTTGTGTTTTTATTTTCTGTAAATGATAGTAGTAAATTTACTAATGCGTTAAGCTAATGCTATTGCCTTAAGACATGTCATAACTTATGAGTTTTCCGAAAGTGACGAGTAATAAGTCATGATGTTGAGAGTTGATATGATACTAATTGAGATAGCTTGTATAGAACTAGAGCAATTTATTATTGTTAGTGTATACCACCCCCCCACTGCATAATATGATTAAATCCAACATAGAATGGAGGAGGTACTATCAAAATTTAGCAAAACCAGCAAGTCAATTGTAGTGTGTGGAGATTTTAATATTAACTTGCTTGAACCTTCGGCCAATTGTACTAGCCTTAAATATTCATTTCAAAGTTTTAATTTGTTCAATGTATTTTGGGAACCTACTAGAATCACTTCTACTACAGCAACCTGTTTGGATAATATTTTTACAGATGTTACTATTACTAGTAAACTCATATTAATAATCTTCAGTCCGACCATAGTGGGCAACTTATAAAAGTAAATACAAGATTGGACAATGTCAGACCAAAAAAGGTGACGATTATACCAGTTACGGGGAGCCGTCTTGAGAGGTTTAGAAATATTTTTTTAAATACGATACCATTTTTACCCTGTGGTGAAACTGCTAATTTGCACTATAACTTAGTCTTCAATTCCTACTGTGAGGAATTTGACAGGAATTTTACTCCAATAACGGTGACAGTAAACAACAAACATTGTTTTAATGATTGGGCAACAATGGTATCCACAAAAGTCGTAAATGCTTATAACGTGAAAATTTAAAATATATGTAAAAAAATACTCCAAGCTCTTTAAAGTAGTTTGTCATGAAGCGAAAATACGTTTCATTGCAGATAAAATTAAAAACAGCAATAATAAAGTAAAAGCGACTTGGAGTGTAATTAACAATGAAACTGGTAGATCGAATTGCCGTAACACCTCTATCTGTTTAAATATTAATAATCGCGTTATAAATACGGAAATAGAAATTGCAAATGAATTTGATAAATACTTCTCCGAAATCCCGATTGTCACGACCAAAGACCTTAACTCTTCGCCAAAAGCAGCATATGATATGCTTAAATTACACGTACCAGTATCTTCCACTGATTTAAAATTTAAGTAGGTTGCGATAAAATAAAAATCTTCAAATTAATTAACCTAAAAAATACAAAAGACCTATGGGGCCATTCGACTAATATTGTCAAATACATACTTGACATTATAGCACCTGAATTAGCAATAATATTTAATGAATGCATAGATGAGGGTGTGTTCCCTGACCTCTTGAAATACAGCAAAGTTATACCGTTGTTTAAATCCGGCAGTTCTTTTGACCCTGCAAATTTCAGACCTATTTCAGTGCAGCCTGTTTTTAGCAAAATTTTTGAAAAACTTTTGCTTCAACAGCTACAAATGCATTTTTGTAAATTAATGAACAAAAATCAGTTTGGTTTCACTAGGGGCTTATTAACAATTAATGCGGGTACTAGACTCATTGAGCACATCTTTGACGCCTGGGAAGAGTCACAGGATGCATTGGGCATTTTTTGTGATTTGTCCAAAGCATTTGACTGCGTCCACCATGAAACTTTACTCCTAAAACTAAAACATTATGGAGTGAAAAATAGAGCCCCGAAACTGTTAAAATCATATTTAAGCGAAAGAGTTCAGATAGTCGATGTAAATGGCAAACGGTCTTCGGGTAAACCTGTTCCACAGGGTTCTATTCTCGGTCCTTTCTTGTTTCTTATATATATTAACAATCTACCGTTTGTGGTAGATGATAGCCATGAGATTGTATTGTTTGCTGATGATACTTCACTTATTTTTAAAGTGAAGCGACGTGCGGATATTGATGGTGAGGTAAACAATGCACTCTCAAAGGTAGTGCGTTGGTTTGAGACGAATAATCTGCACTTAAACAGTAAAAAAACAAAGTGTTTACGGTTCATTACACCAATAACAGCGGAGGTACAAACCAACGTACTTATAAATGACCAGAGATTGGAACTTGTGGACACTACGGTCTTCTTGAGTATCACGTTAGATAAAAAGCTTCAGTGGGATCCATATATTGCCCATCTAGCAGATAGACTCAGCTCTGCGGCATATGCAGTTAGAAAGATTAGTGAGAACACGAATGTTGCAACCGCTAGATTAGTGTACTTCAGTTATTTTCACAGCATCATGACGTACGGTATATTACTATGGGGTCATGCTGCTGACATTGATATAGTGTTTGCTCTGCAAAAGACGGCTGATCGTGCTATATATCAGCTTGGTTATAGACAGTCTCTCAAAGAAAAAATTAAAGAAATAAATATTATGACTATTCATTGTCAGTACATTTATGAAAATTTTATATATGTTCACAAAAATCGTCACCTTTTTGCTCTTAATAGTGATTTTCATTTTTATAACACTAGAAATAAGGGATTGCTTGTAACTAATTCTAGTAGGCTTCATAAGATACATAATAGCTTTAAGGGTAAATGTATACACTTCTATAATAAAGTCCCAGCCACTGTTCAGGCATTATCTATAAATAAATTTAAATGTTTTATAAAAAAATGCCTCTGTCGTAAATGATCGGACAGCCTGGGACTAGATTGTGATTATTTTATAGCGATAGAAATGACTGTACAATATTGTATATTTTTATTGAAATGAGCTCAAAAAAAGAATGCTTGCAGAGTTTCTTGCGCCGCTTCTTCTCTCTCAGAGCGCCATTTGTTTCCGAAGCGGTAGTAGTATCTAGTAGTACAAGAAATGACATCAAAAAGAGTTCTAAAGGAATCAATTTTGAGAAAATAAATGCCTTTTATGCCTTTTATAGCTTTTACTGAGCATGAGAGAAACTTTAATTAGGATGTTTACGTACAGTGTGCTGCAATCCGTAGTGCAGAACAGCGTGTGATGTCATGTGATGCATTGCATAGTATTCGCATGATACAGTCAGGCTCAAGCCATGAAAGACCACTGGCGAATGTCCCTTGGCTATCAATCTGTGTATCGGTGTCATAGTTGGTGCGATCTTCACATTTACTGGACAAGGATGGGACATATGGTCATTCATTTGGTTGTTCGACCAAAAGAAAACATAACGGAACATGACACGATACTAAGCTACATGGTAGTTACGGTTTAATTGCATTTTATGAAATATGTTAAAATGATTTTTGTATATTTTCATGTTTAATGGATCCAACTGTGTACCACATGCTCCGAGTGCTTCAAAGTGGAAACTGCATTTGCTGCATAGCCTGGCGTGATACGTAGCGTATACGGAAGAGCCTTGGAGTTCTAATTTACATACGTTACGAATAGGTAAGTGCGTGTTAGCTCTCCTACTAACTAACCTATTTAACACGATTTTAAATTATAGAAAAATTCCCTCAAATTGGGCAAAAACTGATGTAATATTACTATACAAGAAGGGCGACCCAGCAAATATAAATAACTACAGACCAATTAGCCTACGACCCAATGTATACTAACTGTTTGCCTCTTGCCTTGTAGATCGTTTAGAAAAATATACTGATAAACACCAACCACCAGAACAAGAAGGTTTCAGAAAAAGTTTTTCAACAACTGACCATTCTCATACATTAGAGCATATAATAGAGAAATATGTGGAACACCAACGACCACTCTACTTAGCTTTTATTGATTACGCTAAACCGTTCGATTCAATATCTCATAATAGTATGTGGACGGCTCTATATGAATGCGACGTGCCAACAGAAACTTTAGACCTTATAAAGGATATCTATAAAAAAAGCATATCCCGTGTAAAAATGGAAACAGAAGGCTCATAAATAAAAATTTAGCAGAGGCGTTAGGCAAGGAGATCCACTCTCGCCTAAAATATTCATCACTGTTCTTGAAAGCATCATGAGAAAACTAAACTGGCAAAAAAGAGGCATAAACACAAAAGGTGATAAAATGGTTTGCGAACTATACACGGTGAGCCAAGAAATACGTTTAGAACTTAATACTATTAAAACAAAAATAATGACTAACTTTATCTTACTCCTGATTAAAGTCAACGGTACCCCTCTCGAATATGTACAACTGACCAGTTTCTCTGGCCTGCAAATTGTAATAATATTGAAGGAATGGCTATTAAGTAAAAAGAAAAAAGATTAGGTAAGTGATTTTCAAATCCAATTTTGAATAAGACTATTTTAAATTGAATTTGTATTGACTATAAGCAAATTAAAAGTTCGTAATGATCTCTTAAATGTTAGTGACGGAAGCGCAAGTAAAAGGAAGTTTCGAGAGGAGAGCCTTGTACACGATTGAAGGCTCTCGCTATATACAGACTTACTGTGGGGCTTTTTTGCTTGCTTCCCTCGCTTTCGATCGCCGCCGCCCATCAATGTTTCTGATGCATCAGAAGATCGTCCTCCGACCAACAATGGCGAAAGCCGTACTGTCGGATGATGTTTTTTTATGGAATAGCGGGACAAACGAGCGCACCTGCTGTTAAGTGATCACCGCCGCCCACATTCTCTTGCAACACCCGAGGAATCATAAGAGCGTTGCCGACGAAGGAAGGAACGTGTACGCGCTTTTTTTGAAGGTACCCATGTCGTATCGTCCCGGGTGTCGTAACACCGCACAAGGAAGCTCATTCCACAGTTTGGAGTACGAGGAAGAAAGCTCCTGGAAAACCGCACGGTGGAGGACCGCCACACATCCAGATGGTGATATCCTAACTTGTGGCGTGTCGCGCGAAGGTGGAATTCCGCGGCAGGAATCAGGTTAAACAGCTCTTCGGAACACTCCCCGTGATAAATGCGGTAGAAGACACACAATGAAGCGACGTCTTTACGCAACGCCAAGTGATCCAGCCGTTCACAGAGCGCTAGGTCCACGACAATTCGAGCTGCTCTGCGTTGCAAGCGGTCAAATTGATCGAGCTGATACTAGGGTGTGCCAGACTAGAGATGACAGCAATACTCCATGTATGGCCGGACCTGCGCTTTGTAGAGCGCTAGAATGTGGGCCGGCCTGAAGTATTGCCGTGCTCTATTAATGACCCTCAGCTTCTTGGAAACCAATTTGGCTCCAGATGGCCACGGAATTGGCAATCGCTAGAGATTTCAAGACCCAGTATTCCGATACTAGGCGAGGCTTTAAGGGAAGTGTTGTCGAAGAGCGGTGATACGACAAATCACTTGGCGTTGCGTAGAGACGTCGCTTCATTGTGTGTCTTCTACCGCATTTATCACGGAGAGTGTTCCGAAGAGCTGTTTAACCTGATTCCTGCCGCCGAATTCCACCTTCGCACGACACGCCACAAGTTAGGATATCATCCTCACCATCTGGATGTGTGGCGGTCCTCCACAGTGCGGTTTTCAAGGAGCTTTCTTCCACGTACTACAAAGCTGTGGAATGAGCTTCCTTGTGCGGTGTTTCAGGGACGATACGACATGGGTACCTTCAAAAAAAGCGCGTACACCTTCCTTAAAGGCCGGCAACGCTCCTGTGATTCCTCCGGTGTTGCAAGAGATTGTGGGCGGCGGTGATCACTTAACAACAGGTGACCCGTACCCTCGTTTGTCCTCCTATTCCATAAAAAAAAATACGGCAAATGAGGTTTTTTTAGTGGTAAACGGGCAAACTTGAGTCTTCTGGGGGTTAAAATGGATAAGGTTCAATTTACCCCATTCCGCGTCCTTCTCAAGAGAGGACTCGATAGAAGACACAAGTTTCTCCCGGCACTGGTCGACGTTTTCCCGAGAGAGACCTGCATGGCCCGTGTATACGGCATCACCAGTGCTGTCGTCTGCATAGCAATGTATGTTGGAGGTGTTCAACATATCATTGATATGCAGAAGAAACAGCGTGGGAGATAGCACACAGCCTAAGGGCACTCCAGCGTTCACGGGCTTGGGATTCGAGCAATAACCGTCGTCAATGACCTGTATGCTGCGCACAGTGAGGAAGCTGGAGGTCCACTTGCATTAGCTCTTGGGAAGCCCAAATGATGGAAGTTTTGAGAGGAGCGCCTTGTGCCATACACGATCAAAGGCCTTCGTTATATCCAGGCCAACTGCCAGGCCTTCCCCCTTGCTTTCAATAGCCGCCGCCATTCTATGTGTTAGGTATACCAGAAGATCGCCAGTCGACCGACCATGTCGAAAGCCGTACTGCCGGTCGTTGATCAACTGGTGACCCTCAAGGTATACCAAGAGCTGGCGGTTAATTATGCTCTCCATGATCTTGGAGAGCAGGGAGGTAATAGCAATAGGCCTGTAGTTTGCCAGATCAAAACTGTCTCCTTTTTTTTGGATCGGATGGACAAGGGTTGACTTCCATGAGTCAGGGACTACGCCTTTTGAATAAGATTGCCGGAATAAACGCATAAGTACCGGCGTCAACTCAGGGGCACACGTTCTAAGCACGATTGGAGAAATGCCATCCGGCCCGCTCGACTTCCTGACGTCCAACGAAAACAGAGCTCGCCGAACAGTTTTCTGTCTGAACTGTACTTCAGGCATGGAGCTCTGACGCCGCGGGCTGGTCGGCGGTGCTTTTCCGTTGTCGTCAAGAGTTGAGTTGGAGGCAAAAAGAGTGCACAGGAGATCGGCTTTCTCTTTTGCCGTGTGGGCCAGGGTGTCATTCCTCATGTGCAACGGCGGCGTGGACGGCTGGTTGAAGTTACCAAGAGCAGCTTTCGACTACGACCAGAACTTTCGTGTTCCGGTCGGGTAACTGGAAAGCTGCTGGCCAATTTTGTTGACGACGTGCTTCGATTTCGCACGGGCGATTTACCGCGTAAAAAATTTGGAGGCACGGTTATATTCCCTCTTCAAAACTTTGCAGTTCCGGAGCCTTTGAGCCCAGCGCCGCAACCAAAGTTCGATACGCCTGTTTTTTGCAGACAGATGCTGCTTTAACTGCCGCATCGAACCAAGGCTGTGATCTGCCACCGATCGGTTCTACAGAGCTGGGTATAAAAATATCCATGCCCTGCAGTATCACATCGGCTTCTGCAACGGCGCAGGCTACTAACTAGGATCATCCGAAGGGAAACAAACCTTGCCCCAAGGGTAGGATGCAAAAAAGGAACACATCCTATCCCAATCTGCTGACTTGTAGTGCCAAACGTGGCGGGTCGCTGGTGGTCTGCGTCGTTGGCGTCGGATAGGCACTACACTCCTGATCAGGCAATGGTCGGACGTTCCGAGAGGGGCGTCGACAGAGACCTGGTAACCAACGGGATGTGTAGTCAGCAGAAGATCTAATAAGGACGGCATGTGGCTATCCACATCCGGGAGCCGCGTTGGCGACTAAACCAATTGGGACAGACCATACGCCAATGCAAAATTATGCACAGATCTCATCATCAGAATTTGACTTCAATTTCTTTTTAAGTTGCTTTAATGGCCTCGTTCATCGCATTGGTAATTGCATTTTTGGAGAAGGGCCTAGAACAAAACACTGGTTTTTTGCGTTTTAAATACCAATTTTTAATAATCGTCTCGCCCGTGTTTGCGCGATGGTATTTTGTGTTTTAGTGTTCTTTAATCTGAACCTAATGCTCACGTAGGAGCTTGTCGTTGAGAAGCCGTAAGTACATGCATTTACATCATAGCAAAATGCACGTCTTGCGGCCCCTTAAAGGCATAAAACTTTAACCTAATGAAACTTGGACTAAACAAAAACAATGAAAAAAATTCAACGTGGATTACAAAATCGAAGAATGTACAGGAAAAATGACAAAAATATTTTAAAATTGCAACACACCTCTTAAAAATTGTATTAAATACTATTGTCGTACTTTGTATATGATGTTTGAAGCAAAAACTAATATTGTGAAAAAAAAATTTTAACAAAAAAACAACTGCCTTCAAAAACACTATTCCAAAACAATAGATATAATGTGCACTAAAAAGTATAAAAATAATTGCGTATTTTTATACAATCTAATTAATTAATGTTATTCTAGTTTAGTATGTAGTAACAAACCTATCTTGGATGACAACGTCTCCAAAAGTTACAATAATCGAAACTAGAATAATATTAATTAATTAGTTTGTATAAAAATACGCAATTATTTTTATACTTTTTAGTGCACATTATATCTATTATTTTGGAACTGTGTTTTTGAAGGCGGTTGTTTTATTGTTAATTTTTTTTTATTTTATAATTTTTAGTGAACTAACTAGCAATTTGTCTAAATATGTGTTAATATACTACATTTTTCAATGCAGCAATGAACGTAAGTACTTTGCAAAAGGCTATTTACAACACAACACCTTGTCGTGGTGTGTCCGTGTCATTTGGAGTTTGGAGTTTGTAGTTTGTTTGTACGAGGCCTTCTCGGTCAGTGTGATCGAAAGTATTTTCATTACGTACAAACTAATGTGTTATTTATTGCTTATTTAATTGGGTATTGAATGTTTTGATGAACAACGATACCGGCTAGCTATAAGTAATTTAATTATGATGCTAATACTGAAATGGATATTTTTATTAAGTATATAAGACGTCATAATCTCAATCTGTTATGAAAAGTCTGGAAATTTCCCGTAACTTCTTCTGTACAAATAACACGAATTATCTTCAACATGAAATAAATATAAGACATAATTTTTTCAAGGCAGACTATGTGGAAACAAATCGATTGGCACGATGTGTTTGATTCTGATGATGATGTTAATTGCATGGTAACTGAATTTTATGATAAGATTAATGAAATGATTGAGGAATTTAATTTTTTTTTCTAAAATATTATAACGATAATAAATCAAAATTTCCTCCATGGATGTCGAAGTCCTTGATAAAACGCCTACGAGAGAATAGTACAGAACAAAAATAGAAACCAATATATATAAAAACCCAAATTCATTTTGGAGTTATACTAAATATAAACGTGAAATGAACTGGACAATACCATCCAATATGATTCTGGCGGATTAAACTGCTTCTGGAGGCGAGGAAATTGCAAACCTTTTTGCAACTTATTTTAAATCTGTTTTTTCTGAACCTGCTCAAGAATATACTCTTGATTTCATCCCATCTTGCAATAACAAATTCAAATTGTCTCTGTCAATTCAAATTCGAAGTCTTTAACACAGTAAAGGGTCTGGTCCAGACAAACTCCCACCATTATTTATTAAACATTGCGCTACATCATTGACACTCCCATTATTATTGATTTTCAACAAATCTCTATCCAAAGAGTTTACCCAGAACAATAGAAGGGTACACGAATTATTCCAATACGCAAAAAAGGTTCGAAGAGTGCTATCATTAATTACCGACCAATTGCTATTCAAAGCTGTTGCTACAAATTATTCGAAAAGCTTGTTGTTCCGCATCTTACTAGACAGGGTAGTCAGGCTATTACATCAGATCAACATGGCTTCACAAAAGGTCGCTCAATATGGTACACTTTATATCTGATCTTTCCAGGCATGTGGACCACAGTGCACAAATCGATGTTATATATACAGATTTTTCTAACGCTTTTGATAAAGTGAACTATCAAGTCCTATTTAAAAAACTTGTCAGGTACGGATTACATGGAGCTCTTTTAAACTGTTTTGAATCATATCTCAATCAGAGGCCTCAAGTAGTTTCAGTAAATGGATATGACTTGGATACTATAATTGCTACGTCTGGCGTCCCACAAGGATCGCATCTTAGACCTAAAAATATAGAGTAATAAGTAATAAAAATGATTGTAATTTCATTCAGGCAGAGTTTCTTGCGCAGCTTTTTCTCTCTCAGAGCACCGAAGCGGTAGTAGTATCTAGTATATTAGAAATGACATCAGAAGAATTCTAAAGGAGTCAATTAGTAGGAAGTATTATTTAATAAACATGCCTCTATTGGGCAAAATTGTAAAATAATCGACATACAAGCCTCTATTTGTGGATGTATTAGTACTAATGTAAAAAAATATAACAATGAAGATTTTTCTTCTATTAATTTAAATTAAGTTATTTGACAAGGGAGGACAACTCTTGCAATTACCATACAAAATAGGCAACATTCTCCAAATATAAATGTTACTGCTAGGGATAATCATAATAAATATTATTCACCTGAATATACAAGGTATCTCAAGTAAGGAATTAGAGATTGAACTGTTTTTGAGCTGCTGTAATATAGATATATTATGTATTACAGAACATTGGCGTAAGACTCATCAGCTCCAGTTTAGCATTAGAGAACATAAAGTAGTCAGTTCGTTTTGTAGAAGTAGGTCTATACATGGAGGTTCTCTAATTTTTTTTTTATATGAGAGGGGGCAAACGGGCAAGAGGCTCACGGGATGGGGAGAGGTGAGGCAACCGCCCATGGACATCCGCAACAACAGGTGTGTCAAGAAATGCGTTGCCGGCCTTTAAGGAGTATGCTTTTTTCTTGAAGGTCCCTAAGTCGTATCTGTTCGGGAAGACCGCTGCCGGTAGTTGATTCCACAAAGTGGCTGTGCGAGGCAAGAAATTTCGAACAAAACGCGCGGTTGTGGAATGCCAGACGTCTACGTGATGCGGATGGTACTTTGCACGTAATGTCCGATGGTGGAATTCGGCCGCTGGAATCAACCCGAACAGCTCCTCTGAGCACTCCCCGTGATAAATGCGGTAGAAGATGCAGAGAGAACCCACATCTCTACGCAATACTAGAGAATCAAGCCGATCGGAGATGACTTGATCGTCGATGATTCGAGCCGCTCTTCGTTGTATGCGGTCAAATGGAAGAAGCTGGTACTGGGGAGCACCCGGCCAGAGGTGAGAACAGTACTCCATGTGAGGCCGAATTTACGCCTTATAAAGTTGCAGGCGGTGGCTTTTAGTGAAGTACTGTCTCGCCTTACTGAGTACACCAAGCTTTTTAGAGGCCAGTTTGGCCTTCTCTTCCAAGTGACCACGGAACTGAACGTCGCTCGATATATCGACGCCAAGTATGCCAATACAGGCTGTGGCAGTTAGAGGAGTGATCTCGAATCGAGGGGATACGACAAAGGGAGACTTTTTAGTGGTGAACGCACAAACTTGTGTCTTCTTGGATTTGGCGGATGATGATCGACTCCATTACTTTGGAGAAAATGGAGGTAATGGCAGTGGGGCGGTAGTTGGACGGATCTGAGCGAACACCTTTCTTAGGGATCGGGTGCACTAAAGCCGCCTTCCATAATTTCGGGACTACACCTGATGAGTAGGAGAGCCGAAAAAGACGGGTGAGGACCGGCGCCAGTTCCGGAGCACATGTGCGCAGCACTATCGGGGGAATGCCATCGGGCTCGCTCGATTTGTGAATGTCCAAGGTGAGAAGCGCCTTAAGCACGGCACCATGCCGGATTTTTACCTCCGGCATATATGAATCGCACCGCGGAATATGCGGTGGTGCACCACCTTGGTCATCCAGAGTCGAGATGGACGCGAAGAGGGAGCCCAGGAGATCAGCTTTCTCTTTCGCGTCATGGGCCAGCGAGTCATCATCCCCGTGCAGTGGCGGAATGGCTGGCTGGCAGAAGTTTCCTTGGACAGCCTTGGCGAGCGACCAGAACGCACGAGTTCCCGAGGGAAGGCGTGCAAGTCTCTCGCCAATTCTGCCAATGTGCTTCGACTTCGCGTCAGCAATAACTCTTTTGAAGGACCTGGAGGCATGATTGAAGTGTTTTTTAAGTTCGCTGGAATTCACATCCTTAGATACCACCGCATTGACCCAAGCCTGATAGCACTCCTGCTTTCGGCGAGAGGCCATTTTGCAGGAGCGGTCAAACCATGGTTGGGACTTGTCACCGATAGGCACAGAAGAGGATGGAATGAAGAGTTCCATACCTTGCAGTACCACATCAGCAACAGCGTCAGCAGCGGCATCTGGATCTCCCAGCGAAAAACAGATCTGCCTCCACGGGTAGGATGCAAAAAAGCACCGCATCTCGTTCCACTCTGCTGACCTATAGTGCCACACGCGGCGACAGCCTAAGAAGCGGGGCCGTGTTAGGCGCGTGATTGTTACGGTGCTCCGGATCAGGCAGTGGTCCGACGATCCCAGAGGAGGGTCAATGGAAACTAGGTAGCCGTCCGGATGTGAGGTCAACAGAAGGTCCAACAGTGAAGGTGTATGGTCTTGCACATCTGGGATTCGCGTTGGCGCAATAACCAGTTGCGTCAGATCATATGCTAAGGCGAAGTCGTAAACAGATCTCCCTGCATGATCGGTGGTACGTGAGCCTAGCCATTCAGCGTGGTGGGCGTTAAAATCGCCAAGAAACACGATCTCTGCAGTGGGGATCTGCTCCAACACGGAATCTGTAGCCATTTGGATGTGTTCGAGGGTCCGGTCAGTCTCTGCGTTACCGCTATGGGACCTATACAGGCATGCGTAGATTCGCGGATGGTCATCGCAGTCTACACCCAGCCAGATGATGGATAGGTCCTGTCCTTCAAGAAAACTCAGGCGTCGAGAACAGACATCCTCCCTGACGTAAACGCACACGCCAGCCCGTGGTATAAAGGAGTGTTCTAAATTATACCCCGGGTAGGAAGATCAGCCAGGGAGGATATCTGTGTCTCGGTTAAAAAGAGCAAGGCTGGCTTTCGTCGTCTCCAGGTGAAAGTGGACGGCATTTAAATTTGAGCGAAGCCCCCTGGTGTTGCAAAAGTCCACAGCGAGTGTAGAGGAGGGTGGTTTGAGCCTCCTGCTCTGTTTGCCCCGAGTCAGCGCAGTTTTGCCCCCTCCAGAATACGCGGGCCAGCTTGGGCAACCACTGTTAGGTACAGGCCCTAATTGTGGACGCCCAGGGACGGATTCTCCAGGGCTGCATAGCCTGGTACCGTCGAGGAGTAGTCTCTTTTTAGTCTGTGCTGCCATTTGTATTTGGGAGGGGGGGTGTAGGCCTCCGGATACCCCATTCACCAGACGAAACACAGCGGCATAGCCGCTATTTCACGCCGGTTTCGAGTGGGGGAGTGGTATTTCTCCGGGCGTGCCGGCCCAATTCGGTTGTGTCCGTGAGGACCCACCATGGCACTACCACTCTCTAATTATTATTAATAACAGACTAAAATGTAAAAATAGAAGAGATATTGTTAATCTCTCTATAGAACAACTAATTGAGATAGCTTGTATAGAACTAGAGCAATTTATTATTGTAAGTGTATACTCCCCACTACATCATATGAACAATTCCAACATAGAATGGAGGAGGTACTATCAAAATTTAGCAAAACCAGCAAGTCAATAATTGTAGTGTGTGGAGATTTTAATATAAACTTGCTTGAACCTTCGGCCAATTGTACTAGCCTTAAAAATTTATTTCAAAGTTTTAATTTGTTCAATGCATTTTGGGAAGCTACTAGAATCACTTCTACAACAGCAACCTGTTTATATAATATTTTTACAGATGTTACTATTACTAGTAAACTCATATTAATAATCTTCAGTCCGACCATAGTGGGCAACTTATAAAAGTTAATACAAGATTGGACAATGTCAGACCAAAAAAGGTGACGATTATACCAGTTACGGGTAGCCGTCTTAAGAGGTTTAGAAATAATTTGGTCAATACGATACCATTTTTACACTGTGGTGAAACTGCTAATTTTCACTATAACTTAGTCTTCAATTCCTTCTGTGAGGAATTTGTTTTAATGATTGGGTATCCACAAAAGTCGTAAACGCTTATATGACCTTTAATATGAGAAACATTAGAATAATAGTGAAAATTTAAAATATATGTAAAAAAATAATCCAAGCTCTTTGAAGTAGTTTGTCATGAAGTGAAAATACATTTCATTGCAGATAAAATTAAAAACAGCAATAATAAAGTAAAAGCGACTTGGAATGTAATTAACAATGAAACTGGTAGATCGAATTGCCGTAACACCTCTATCTGTTTAAATATTAATAATCGCGTTATAAATTCGGAAATAGAAATGGCAAATGAATTTGATAAATAATTCTCCGAAATCCCTATTGTCACGACCAAAGACCTTAACTCTTCGCCAAAAGCAGCATATGATATGCTTAAATTACACGTACCAGTATCTTCCACTGATTTGTAATTTAAGTATCTTACAGGTAACGATATAATAAAAATCTTCAAATTAATTAACCTAAAAAATACAAAAGACCTATGGGGCCATTCGACTAATATTGTAAAATACATACTTGACATTATAGCACCTTAATTAGCAATAATATTTAATGAATGCATAGATGAGGGTGAGTTCCCTGACCTCATGAAATACAGCAAATTTTTTACCTTTGTTTAAATCGGGCAGTTCTTTTGACCCTGCTAATTTCAGACCTATTTCAGTGCTGCCTGTTTTTAGTAAAATTTTTGAAAAACTTTTGCTTCAACAGCTACAAATGCATTTTTGTAAATTAATGAACAAATATCAGTTTGGTTTCACTAGGGGCTTATCAACAATTAATGCGGGTACTAGACTCATTGATCACATCTTTGACGCCTGGGAAGAGTCACAGGATGCATTGGGCATTTTTTGTGATTTGTCCAAAGCATTTGACTGCGTCCACCATGAAACTTTACTCCTAAAACTAAAACATTATGGAGTGAAAAATAGAGCCCTAAATCTGTTAAAATCATATTTAAGCGAAAGAGTTCAAATAGTCGATGTAAATGGCAAATGGTCTTCGGGTAAACCTGTGGGAATAGGTGTTCCACAGGGTTCTATTCTCGGTCCTTTCTCGTTTCTTATATATATTAACGATCTACTGTTTGTGGTAGATGATACCCATGAGATTGTATTGTTTGCTGATGATACTTCACTTATTTTTTAAGTGAAGCGACGTGCGGATATTGATGACGAGGTAAACAATGCACTTTCAAAGATAGTGCGTTGGTTTGGGACGAATAATCTGCACTTAAACAATAAAAAAACATAGTGTATACGGTTCATTACACCAAACACAGCGGAGGTACAAACCAACGTACTTATAAATGACCAGAGATTGGAACTTGTGGACACTACGGTCTTCTTGGGAATCACGTTAGATAAAAAGCTTCAGTGGGGTCCACATATTGCCCATCTAGCAGATAGATTCAGCTCTGCGGCATATGCAGTTAGGAAGATTAGAGAGTACACGAATGTTGCGACCGCTAGATTAGTGTACTTCAGTTATTTTCACAGCATCATGACGTACGGTATATTACTATGGGGTCATGCTGCTGACATTGATATAGTGTTTGCTCTGCAAAAGAGAGCTGTTTGTGCTATATATCAGCTTGGTTATAGACAGTCTCTCAAAGAAAAATTTAAAGAAATAAATATTATGACGCTTCATCGTCAGTACATTTATGAAAATTTTATATATGTTCATAAAAATCGTCACCTTTTTGCATTTAATAGTGATTTTCATTATTATAACACTAGAAATAGGGGATTGCTTGTAACTAGTTTTAGTAGGCTTTATAAGATACTTATAGCTTTAAGGGTAAATGTATACACTTCTATAATAAAGTCCCAGCCACATTATCTATAAATAAATTTAAATGTGTTATAAAAAAATGGCTCTGTCGTAAATCCTATTACTCCACTGCTGAATATCTAAATGATCGGACAGCCTGGGACTAGATTGTGATTACTTTATAGCGATAGAAATGACTGAACAATATTGTATATTTTTATTGAGAAGAGCGCAAAAAAAAGAATGCTTGGTGAGTTTCTTGCGCCGCTTCTTCTCTCTCAGAGCGCCATTTGTTTCCGAAGCGGTAGTAGTATCTAGTAGTATAAGAAATGACAACAAAAAGAATTATAAAGGAATCAATTTTGAGAAAATAAATGCCTTTTATGCCTTTATGCATTTTATGCCAATTTTGAGAAAATAAATGCCTTATTACAGGTGTGGTGATATAATAATAATATGGTCCTAAACACTAAAAAATGTTTTGTGATGAGGATTACTAAGCAAAGCATTCCTATTGTACGAAAATATTATCTTAATAACTCTGAGCTCGAGGAGGTGTTTGAAACAAAGGATCTCGGAATTATAGTGGACCCAAAATAAAATTTTAAGGCACACATAGATTCAGTAGTTTAAAAGGGTGCACAAATGCTGGATTTAGTTAAGTGAAACACGAAATACTTCAGACTAATAAATACCAAAATCACCTTCTATAATACTCTAGTAAGAAGTATCTTAGAATATGCTTGCATAGTCTGGAGCGCAAGCTATAGCATTCACTCACAAAGACTGGAAACCATACAAAGGATTTACTAAATATTTGGCATATATTGCGTAGGGCATATCACACAGAACTTACAGAGATAGAAATACATTTTTTAAATAGAATACTCTCTATAATCGACGAAATTGTGTTTCGCGCCAAATAATGGGTTTATGTGGAAACTTAAGGTGAGTGCCCTCCAAATTTAAGAATTTTGTCAGATTGAAGAAAGAATTAATGGTAGATTTGAAAGGTTTTGGTTGGATTAAAATATTGACTACAATATTACTACATATTCACATTATTCGCCATAGTTTTAGAAATATTTACGGTTCAAGTAATGGATTCAATTTTATTTGCTTGATCCACCAGATGAACACCGTTCAACTTATGGAGACATGGCATGTTTTTAGATCCATCGTAACATTTAAAATAACTTTTTTAAGATTAAAACAAAACAGCTCAAATTAATTTAAGTAAATGTATGAGGCTAATTGCCAAAAGTTCAACACACTATTTCGCATTTTTAATTATTTTAAGGGCTATATTTTCTTGCTTGTTTAACTTTATATTTCATGCCCAAAAGTAGAACTATGGATTATATCCACTTTTATTCGTTCAACTTTTGTGTATCGCATCTTAAGCTGAACGCTGAAGTAAATTTTGTAGGTTCATTTTATGGTACTTTATCCCAAATAATGAATGAATTGAATAAAGTAGTTCAATTTTAGGACTTTATTATGAACGGATAAGTAGGTATTGTGTCAATCAATACATTTTTCTTTTCATAGAATGTGAATTTCGCGGGGTAGTTGTCTACCCCGTAGACAACTAAAAAAAAAGTATAGTAGATATAGAACATTCTTTTCAATCTTTCAGAGAGCAGTCAATTCTTTAGGATACATAGAATGAAAAACAAAAGCCAGCAAGCATCAATATCATGAAATAACTGAGTGAAAGCTATTCAAAGTTGTTGAAAAAGCATAATCGTTAAAACAAACTTAGGGTCGTTTTCACCACTACCACGACTGCTTAGGCAATACAATGAGATAAATAGAAAATAGAGAACGTAGATATATTTCGTTAAAACAATTCAGAATTGTTTTAAAGACAAATATTGGCGGAATTTACACGAAAGAAAACTTAAATCATTTGTATAGATATGGATTTCCGCAAAGTAACGCCTAATTCAATAAATTTTCTTAGATATATTTTCCAATAGTCCACAGGAATTTAATTATGTTTTTTTATCTTTTATTCCTTTTTTAATCTAATAATTATAGTCTTATGTATCTAAAAGTCCATAATCAACTTTAAATTGTTATTTTATCTTAGTTTATATTATGTTATTAGTTTATAGTTCGTAAGTAGTAAGTAGGTAGTTAATTGTCACAGCAGCAACAATGAATGTTGTGTACCTACATCAGCTGTTATTGGTACTCACATCAGCAATTTAATTTCTTGTAATACTACATTATGTAATTGTAATATGTGTTTACTGTTGATGTATCATTAAGAATAAATAAATAAATAAAAGGCTCAAAAGGCGAAAATCATAAATTAGAATATTATTAATATTGCATTGTGACCCCCGACTTTGTCTGATGCCTACAAACTCCTATGAAGGAGTCGCTAACTTCTTCGACATTCATTCATCTTCGACATGTACACGCAACGAAATGAGCTCAAAGTTCAATAATTCTTTCTTTATCTTTTTTAACTAAATATCCACGTATTTTTAGTTAATTGTTATTGTTATCTGATATTTTTTATTATTTTGCGATATTCATAAACAATGATAGAATTTATATTCATATTTTAAGCTTCTATATGTTTGTGATTGTGAACCGTTTCCAACTGAGTTCCAAAATGTAAATTATATTAGTTAAAATAAGAATCAACCTTAGGACGCTTGTCATATTACTACATCGTCCCACATTTTGGCAATAAGATTTAACCCATTTTAGTTACAGCACGCATTAAGATATAAAATAAATTGCATTGATCCACAACCTCTGTTCATGGAGGTTATCAATAATTTTATCACGTCATAAAATATTATGTACTCAATGACAACTGTATCTATTCATGATACGTAAATCGCCCTATAATATTCAAATCGGGCAAAGTTTAGACGAGCTACAAAATAATTAATCACGACAACTCTTCTATTTTATCATGAATATTATTACAGTTTATTGAAGGTCGAAGGATATGAAATGATATATTCTTTAAAAGCGCCAGCTCTTGAAAATATCTAACATCACTACAGCTTACTCTAAAGTAGAATCAGACGCTATATGAAATACTTGCTGGTGTGTACGAACGTTAACAGATGTCGCTTTTACAGAAACAGCATAATTGCTAAGGGAGGTTTTGCTGTGATCTGAAAACTGTAAACGAGCAGTAATTTACCCCGAGCCTTTCAGTTGGTACAGGACACTCGTCGCGAAAAGTTCTCTGACTGTAAAAGTTGTTCGATTCATAAAATAATTTTCAGTGGTAATTTTCCATAAATTAGAACTTTTTCTGATTCTTTGTGCCTTATTTTTACTTTGGGATCTATAATGATTGGTAAGTGAATAAAAATTATAACAACTTTGTATAACTGTAAATTCGCTTTCGTTGCAAAGTTTTGTCCGCTATTTAACACTTTCAAGGATGGAATTTCCAAAACTAGTTACATCCCAATATACAAGGAGGACTTATGGAATTTATTCTAGATATAATTAATTACTGTGAATTAT
Source organism: Leptidea sinapis (assembly GCF_905404315.1). Lineage (NCBI taxonomy): Eukaryota > Metazoa > Arthropoda > Insecta > Lepidoptera > Pieridae > Leptidea > Leptidea sinapis. The sequence continues at coordinate 11,851,820 of NC_066276.1, forward strand.
CTATTTCATCGGTTTTTTGTTATCAATAGGCTCCATTAAAAAATAAATATTGTATATAAACATATTTTGTGTTTTACGTGATATATTGTTTTCGAATCACATTTGTTTTATATAAGAGGGGGCGCATGGGTTAGATATGCGTTGCCGGCATTTAAATTGGGAGAAAGCATGCTCTATGCTTAACCATTCCTAAATGGTATCAGTTCGGGAAGGCTGCAAAAAAAATCGCATAAAATCTTTCAACGAAAAATTTTAACTGAAGAAATACAAAATTTCTGATATCAATTTCACGTGGAAAAAGTGTAGGTTATTGTCTAAGAACTGACAAAATACTTACACTTACTATACTATTACTATTACTATATTCAGAAGACGCTTCTCTACTGCAGCTCAAAAATAGCCTTGCATTGCTTGATTACACCGATATAATTATTATAATACTATGAAAATAGTTAAAGAATACTTACTAAGACTGCTTACTGAGCCAGCAATGTTAAGTGATCACCACCGCCCACATTCTCTTAATCTCTTGCTACACCAGAGGAATCACAGGAGCGTTGCCGGCTATTAAGGAAAGTAAAGCGAGTTGTCTTATCACTTTTACTGTGAAGATTCATGGAGTCACTGGTGATGCCATATACACGGGCCATGCAGGTCTCTCTCGGGAAATCGTAGACCAGTGCCGGAAGAAACTAGTGTCTTTTATCGAGTCCTCTCTTGAGAAGGTCGCGGAATGGGGTAAAATGAAACTTGTCCAATTTAACCCCCCGAAAACTCAAGTCTAACTAAAAAACCCATTTGTCACCGCTCTTCGACTACACCTCCCTTAAAGCCTCACCTAGCATGAAGCATCGGAATACTGAGCCTCTAAATCTCGAGCGGTTGCAAATTCCGTGGTCATCTGGATGGCAAAGCCAAATTGGCTTCGAAGAAGCTGGGTGTCGTATATAGAGCAGGGCAAAAATTAAAAGCCGGCCCACATTTAGCGCTCTACATAGCGCAGGTCCGGTCACATATGGAGTATTGCTGTCATCTCTGGTCTGGCGCACCCCAGTATCAGCTCGAACCATTTGACCGCGTGCAATGCAGTGCTGCTCGAATTGTCGGGGACCCAGTGCTCTGTGAACGCTGAATCACTTACGTTAGCGTTACGTAGATATGTCTTTTATCGCATTTATCACGGCGAGTGATTCGAAGAGCTGTTTCACCTGATTCCTGCCGCCGAATTTCAACTTCGCACGACACGTCACAAATTAGGATATCATCCCCACCATCTGGATGTGTGGCGGTCTCCTCAGTACGGTTTTCATGAAACTTTCTTGCATGTACAATAAAACTGTAAAATGAGTTTCCTTATGCGGTGTTTCCGAGACGATACGACATGGTTACCTTCAAAAATAGTTGCAAGAGAATGTGGGCAGCGGTGATCACTTAACATAACTTAACACTTAACAACAGGTACGCTCATTTGTCCTCTTCTTCCATTAAAAATAGCATTTCCCTATGTTCAAATGACTTCAAAAAATGAAGAGAAGGATTCGAAATTCAACTGTATTTTCACATCCAACACGAGAACCTTAAAAATTTAATTAACAGCATCTTGTAAAATTATATCAACAAGTTTTTTTCTTAAGTTGACTTAATAAGGTTTAGTCTAATGATTTAAACATGAAAATATTATTCAGTATGTTATACAGTACATACTATGTATTCTATTTCTATGAGCCCAAACATACCCAATATTCTAAGATGCCTAATCTAAATTTAGTTATCTGTTTCACCAAAACAACGTTACTTTTTTGGCGACATTAAAGTACGGGAAACAATCATTTTTTAGGCCATAGAGTATTGAACTTTTTAAAGACTCTTATAGTCAAAAAGAATTATTCCACTACAACGATCAAGCGGATCGTTGTATAAATGACAGATAAACGTAGAGAAGTAAAAATATTTTTACATGGGCGTTAATTATTGTTGTTATTTTTATTCTCATAGCCATACTTGGCTTCACTTTGTACTAATTATAAACAAATTATAACATTGAATGTTCAAATTAAGTTTTATTTGCTATAATCCTGTTGATAGCCTCACTTATGAGCACCCATGGCGAAGTACGGCTAAACTAAGATAATTATAGCCACCCTTTAGTTAGATAGTTGGAATGGTTTGAAGAGCTGTGACGCAGGACAGACCACGACCTACGTATTATAGCTTTACGACAATTAATACATGGTAGGTAATTACTATGAATTCATATGATACATTTTAGATGTTGCTTTATAATGGAAATTTTAAAGTATCATTTTTTCAAGTTCGAAAGTTTACAAATTGTTCTATAAATTATAAAAATCGTTATGGCTCTTTCCGTTCCTTCCGCTGTACAGATATTATCATCAAGCATCAACCGCTAGAATTTGTGAATCACATTGTATTTAAAAAAAATGTTGTATGGAACTACCAATTCTTTTAAATGTTTATTTTCGCCGCAACTTTAAACAAAAATTAATAAATCTCTTCGGAATTCGTTCATTTGCAATGCCATGAGTGGCTGAATATTTATGAGCTGTCAATCAAATTAGTTTACAGTAACAATATACTCGCTATCCTTTTCTATCTTGCTGTATGTTGGTTAGAGATGTTCTTACCTCTCGCACGGTTTTTCTTACGGTAGTATATTGTACGTCGATAGTTTAAATTGTGAAGTTCGGACATGTAACGTAATATGAAATATCATAATCCCGCCTATGGCTAATGAAGTCAGTCGGTGGTCCTAGATGCGTCAATTCTAGTGACGTATGTGTTGTCTTTAAGGTGTTATCCTCTGCCTTGGTGTGCTCATCTGCCTCTTAGAACCGCATCAATTCTAATTCTAATAATTTAATTCAAAAGAATGATCAAAATCACTTATTAATATGGGTGCTAGACCCATTCAAATTAGAGTGCCTCAGACCTGAGAAGAACGGGCGAAAGAAACTCAGCGGGCTTTTTTTTTATAAAAAAATATGGATTACATAGTGATATCGTACAGTAAACATTTATAATTAAAGAGCCTGAGGGTGTTCGATTTATTCCCAGTCTGTGGAATCATTAAGAAAATAATTTATGTTCAATAACCTTTCCCACACAAACGTTTTTATCAATTCTTTTAAATTTCGTACCACATTCGTTTTGTACATTTTCTGGGATCATATTGTAAAAGCATATACATTGCCGAATAAAAGATAGACTAACTCTACTTAACCGAGTAGTAGGCATAACAAGTTTATGTTTGTTCCTCGTGTTAACATTTAGATTGCATCTGTTTTTTCATAAAAATATTACAATGTGATATCAAACCACAATAGTATATTTTGAAACAAGTGAGCTTAATAGATTATACGTGGCCATAGTTGCAACCGAGACATAGGTAGTGTCTAGTGAGTTAGTTGCTCATGAGTTTCATACGTTTTTTTAACATACTTGCGAGGATAAAACCAAACTGTATATAAAGAAAGACAAATATTAAGTAAAAAATGGGAAATTCATTGGCAAAAAGCCTCATATAGTGTTACAAACAAAACTGTATTTCCCGCTTATATTGAAAATGCTCTGTTAACACTCATATAATTTGCAGTTAAGTTCTAACTTAACTGTGTAGGGATGATTCTATTATGTATATGACGTGTGTGTTATAGTTCGGTTTATGGTCCTAGATACGACGTAATAAAGCTCAATTTATAGCAAGTGTATTAAAAAAATTATGGGACGGTCGCTCCATTCCCAAACAGTGTTATAATTATCAGGCGCCGTAGTAATTTCCATCTGGTAGGCTTCGTATGCAAAGAAAACATCAATAAAATTTGATCTAAGCCAGGTATTCAACAACAAAAGAACACTCGAAAAAGAAAACAATTTGGAAATCTTCGGAAAATTTAACAGAAGTGCATAATATAAGTGAATTTAATATTTATGTGCCGGCAGAACGCTTCCTTTTATTTATAAAATCGAGAAAAATTCAAATACCAAGTTGAATACTATGTATAGTAGACCAGGCTGTACTTGTTAATTCAAATTAATTGTCATCCCCAGTTATAAATTCATTAAAATAATCGCCTTGTTTGTAATTTTCACGAGCTTAATGTTAAATCAGATTATGTTTCAGTACCTATTTACCTGACTGAAAGGTGTAAAAGCCTATCAGAAATATCAGTATTTATGTATGAATAAGTCGCCCCGTTATGTTTATTGTCATGAGATTATAATATTTAAACCTGTTAAACATTTATACAAAGGGTAAATGTCTATTACATCTTTATTATAAAATTTACAGCTAATATTTCAATACTTTATTACAATTACAACTTGATCCGATGGCAAAATGTAATTATAACCTAAAATATTTAGTTATAGTTGCCGTTTCTAAATGTAGAGCCTGTTAAAAAATCATCAGCAAATGTTCTACATAGAGTTATCGCTAGCATTTCTCTCGTCAGATTCTGATATTATAGACTACTTTAGATATTATCAGACACAGTTTGTAGTTCATAATTAATATGGATAACTTTGTGTAAATGATAATAATGTATACAAATTCCTTTATTATAATAATATAATATTGAAAACTATTTATTTCCAATCCACTAATAAATTACCTTCTTATAGTTATTTTCAGTTATCTTCTATGATTACATCCATTATAATAAATATTACTTATTAATATTGTTGAAATTATTTACATATTAAGTATATTATCTACATTTTACATAATTAAATATGAAAAATAATAACTTTATTGGTTTTAATAACTGTTGTTATATACTGTCTTTATCATTATCGATTAGAACCCCTTCTTGGCTATAGGCCTCCTCCAGCTTGTTCCATGCCTCTCTGTCCATTGCTATATTTTTCCATAAGATTTCTGCTGTTGCTTTAATGTCTTCTATCCACCCTTTCCTAGGACGTCCTTTTCTCCTATTTCCTATTGGCCCTTCCCACATAGTTGCCTTTAAGGTCCATCTATTGTCTCAACATCTTGCTATATGTCCAACCCACATCCACTTCTGTTTCAGATCGTAATGTAAGGCATCTTTTTCTTTTGTTTTTCGTTGTATCCCTTCACTTTTTACTTTTTGTATTCTTTTTTATTTTAACTACGCTCCTTTTCATTATTTTTCCCATATTATTTTTTTTCCTTCAAATTCTCCTTTCAGGATTTCCTTCAGGGACCAGAACTTTCTCTAGCTCTTGTTCATATGGTGCTCGACCCGACCTTGTTCTTTGTTTTTGTCTTCGAATGATAATTGCTTACCTAAGTATATGTATTTTATACATATTCCAGCGGCTTTCCTTTCAAGTTGATTTTGTTTGTGTGGATGTTTATCAATACTTTTGTTTTAGTTTCATTCATTTGAAGACCTACTTCTTCGCTTTCTGTGTTAAGCTAACATTTTTCTAAGTTTCCTTTGTTTATTATTAAATCTTTTCCAATAAAAAAGCAATAGCCATTATAATAAGAGAGTACGTCTGCATATTCGTATTCACGTTAGGCCAATAAATGAGACCTATGAATGCCAAAAGCTACACTTCTTATCACGTACCACAACCTCGGAAAAAGTTGAGCTTTAATGAGCGGAAGAGACAGGATACTCATTGCCACTCTCTTTTCATTCTATATTTATTTACAGCCTCATCTTGTTAAATGACTTCACAAATTATTTACAATCTATGTGAAGCGATGAAAAAAATACTGAACGCATCACTAACACAAGTATCTAAGTTAAAAAATATAAAGGTATTATGGGGGCACTATATCAACGCTACGAAAATATACACATATTATTATTTGTATAAATATATTAATTTTAAAATTAACATCACGAAGCAGATTTCTCGATGACAGGATCATCCAGCCGCCACAACACGCGTGGACCAGGCATCATCTCTCTCGATAATATGTTAGGGAAGCAAACGACCCGTCCCATGATGTTGCCACAAGCAATGCCATTAAAGCGAGCATGACGAAACCTGCTACAAGTACTCAACCATATAACAATTAAGAATATACACTTAAGTTTCTACATCATTAAATATTTCTTTTATTAAAAATAATTAAAAGCTCAGGACCTCAAGAGCAATTTACACCCAAGCTTTATAATTATTTTAATAATCCTGTACATTATTGTAGGATTTTGCATCATGTTAACAAGAAAATTATATAAAATCGAACGTAATTATTGATAAAGTATCTATCGAGCTTACTAAGCTTAGAAGTGGGTATTATAAGTTTATTTTGTTACTGGTATTTATATAATTTCCCACATATATTATCTAAACAATGAATATTCGATGAGTCTTTAAGTATTGAGTAATTGAGTATTGAGAAAATAACCATTAACGATTTTTGAATTTTACCATTACTTTACTATACGGCCACATTATCTGTAGACCTCGCTGGAACGTGGAGCCCCCTCCTGTTCCCCTTTCACCCCTCGCGCTCGTCCTGTTTGCCTCAGTACGGTTTGCAGTTTCATTACCGTTTCATGTCGTGATATTGTCGTTCTTTCACTGCTTTGTTTTTGAAGTTTTCATTGTTACGTTTTGTCTTCTGATGTTATTAACCCAGATTATATCATTGATTTTTCTTCATTATAATAATAATAATCGGCATCACAACACAACATCACTCAAAAATGTAGAAAAAATAAATCGAAGTTTATATATTAATAATATGTGATGCTTGTAACAAATATATGTGACCTCATCGACGTCAGGGCTAAAGATAATGTAACCGGTTCGTACTGTGGTAAATTTGTATCTCGCCATATTTTCAGCTTACAATTTGATATCTAGGTACAAGTATTCTTGAGGGAACCAGCTTTGGCATTGGCCAAAATAAATAATATATCTCTCCACTTAGATAGGTGGTTATTGAGGTGCGAAATCCTCCAAAAATAAATTAGGATTTGTAGAATTCGCCATAAATGCACCTATTGTATTAGCGCAGGGTAGTCAGTTTTGCCTAATCTCTAACAGTCATGAATATGAATAGCCATTAGGTTGGTAGATGGTTCAAAATTTCCATTTGCGTACCGATAGTGCTGTCAAACACACGATCTGTAATGTTGTGATTACCGCAGTGTGCAATCAACGCGTCTGCCGTAATTGTACTTCTAGTCCAACACGGAGCACTGAACATATTGCTTACTACGACTATAATAACTGTACTCTCCCTTTGAGTCAAAACTAAGCATTCACAACCTTTTGTAGTGGAAACTGTAAGCTCGTTGTTACCTTATATTGTGTTCAATGGTTTTAAATATTATGCTGGACCTAGCTTACTTTCAAGCTGGTATTTATTGTTAAAAAGACACTCGTTCTAATTCTATCGGGAATTCACAGCACAATATCTACGAATAATACTAATTGTGTTACGAACTTCAAAAGAAAAAAACGTTTGTGTGGTAAAGGTTACTATTAATTAAGGTTATATTAATGACTTTCTTAATGATACCACAGATCGGAAAAGGAGTAACCGCCCTCAGGCGGTTTAATAATAAATTTTATTGTATGTATTATATTGTAAGGAAATTTTATAAAAAAAAGGAAGCCCGCTATCAATATTTAATAAGGGACATCTACAATATTTTGCGATTGATAATGATTCAATTTTATACTATCCCATTTAGATTTATAATTAGATTTGATTTATTGTAATCCATATTTTTGTTGCTACGAAATAACAGGTATGAATTCTCTGTTAGGTACATACTGTGGTAACTGAGGTATTAAGATAATATTAAATTAGCAATAAAAATAATTTGAAGAAGAATCTACAAATTTGGTTATTTTGCACATAAATTTTGAGGTTATGTGAAAAGAGTGTGAAAACAGAAGTTTTAGTTCTTTTTATATTGCCCACAACTTTGCTATTTAACTTTTATTCATAGGACTTGTAGTTTCGCCGGAAATTGAGATATAAAACGTATTCTACCCTACACTCCTACATCGCTAATAAAATACTCAGGTAATACCTTTATTTATTTACACTGTGTGTGGATTGACGCAATTACTGTAGGTACAAATTAACTCTTGGGTTTTTATTTATTAATTTACTTACTCATGTTAGACATCGAGTATTTTTGTTGAATCACTTTATATACATTTTTATTAAAATAATTTGCACAACGATGAAACTATAAATGATAATAATTTAAAAGAGTGGTACTTGACACTTCTCATTAAAGCTCAACCTTTCCCGAAGTGATGGATTTACCATCACTTCGCAAAGAGAAAAAAAACTTTTGTCATTCATATCATGTTTCATTTCCTTGACCTACGCGGTAAAGTGATTTTGATTTGATTTCATTTACACTCACAATGACGTTATGTATATGTATAAAACGTAATTGTACACTCACGGACCAATTAAGCGAAATGCATGAAAAAGGTATCAAACATTTTTATTGCTGTTACCACCACGAAGTTGGTAACAAGAATAAAAAAATACATTCATAAGAGTCATTTCCTTGACCTAAGAGCGCCACCCGACACCCTGAGAAACCATTGTCAACAAGAAGCACTTAAACGCTGGAACAACTCAACAGTTTTAAACCATTTCAAAGCACTGATAGCGGCATTCAACAATAGATACGCGAATCAAGCTCTATCATTGAACCGGAAAAATCTATGAGAGGTTGGGCACTGTCGCCTAAACAAGCACCTCAGTGTGGTGGGAAACAAAAACGATAAAACTTGCAGATTTTGCCTTAAGGCTGGTAAAACGCTTTCTCATCTTTTATGCGTTTGCGGCCCAGTGCCCAAATGCTGTTTGTAATACTCGCGTCAAGAAGATACTGCGGTTCATAAATGCGGCAGGGCTTGAAGACGAGCTATAAGATTGAGTGGCAAACACAATAGTTGAATTCTGGACGCGGTGTTACTAGTACTTGCCAAGACTAGTCAAAAAGCCACCCTCTTTAAATAATAATAAAGAATAGATGAATAAAGTGATTTTGCTTTGAGTGCAAGTATGAAAGGTTGGATACTATTGGAAGAAGGCGAAGTCGAAGGTGAATGCATGTATGTGTTTCAAGTGCATATTTAAAAATTACTTAATAAATTGTTTAAAATCACCACTTCAATGTATATAAATATTGAACAGGGCGACCTTAAGAATCTGCATCTCATTAACCTTCGACAACAGCTTTTAATCAGATACTTGTTAATATTTTCTATTCGGGGTCAGCTTTCAGGTCAGGCTACTTAAGATGAAGAGCAGTGTCTCGTCATATAAGTACCTATATTTATACAAGATACTGAGACAAACTGACAGAATATATATTGTTAGCTTATATTATGTGATAGCTACCGTTCAGAATGTTTATTCGTGAATCTATCTATGGAATCGTATGTTGCTCAAAATATAAGTATTTTTTTTGCGTGGAACCCTTATTAATCTCTGAGAGTATAGCTTGAGTGACGCGCTACTATTTATATTATTCATTGCTGCATTGAAAAATTTAGTATATCTACACATATATAGACAAATTCTTAGGTGGTGTACTTCAAATTCACTAAAGTCAAAAAAAAAAAATAACAAAAAAACAACCGACTTCAAAAATACTATTCCAAAACAATAGATAGAATATGCACTAAAACGTATTAAAATAATTGCGTATTTTTATACAATCTAATTAATAAATCTAATTCTAGTTACGATTATTGTAAGTTTTGGAGTCGGTGTCATCCAAGATAGGTTTGTTACTACATACATAGTTATAGGTGAGATGTGCTTGAGTCGTGAGGAGGCGAGAGGGCTCGCGGCGGAAGGACACCGATTCCAAAAATAACAATAATCGTAACTAGAATTAGATTTATTAATTAGATTGTATAAAAATACGCAATTATTTTAATACTTTATACTGCATATTATATATATTGTTTTGGAATAGTGTTTTTGAAGTCGGTTGTTTATTTGTTAATTATTATTTTTTAATTATTAACACTAATACAAATATTGTTTTTACTCAATAAACAAATATAATCAAACGAAGTGGTAACTACCGCCAATATTATTCTTATTATTATATTTTTTTGTGATTATTCTTACTACATTATCTCTTAACATTTTATTAAGTATTGTAATTATTATACATTATAGAGTCTATTAGATATGGCTTAATTATTATAGCATAAGTACTTTGCAAATCGAATAGCACTTGGAAGTACAGTGGGACAAAAACATTTAAAGGCTCTAATGGAAATAACTACTGAAACATCAAATATCAGCTGACAAATAACCAATAATTCAATGAGTCCTCCGTTGTACATTTGGTAGCTAAATGATGACAAATTCTATGCGAATGCAGTGGGCTACTTCTGGGAGGACATGAACCCAATCAGATTTCATTAAATGCCCCAAGAACGTTATATATCAGTTTGAGAATATGATGTATAGTTTTTATTTATTTATTTCCATAAACTAATAATATATTTTATAATATTAATATCATAGTTTATTATAATAAAATACAGTTGTGTTTAAATTACTCTGGTTTTTCCTCTGAGTGTTTGCGCAATTTTAGCCGACTCGAAAGAACTTTATCGAAACGAGCGCTTTAATTATTATTTTCCGAAATAAGCAAACTCGGACCTTGCTTGTGTCTAAGAATGTTATTTTTACAATATTTGAAGCAGCTGCAGCGCTAGCGTCTGCACGTTGGCAGTGTTGAGATCCACAGATTGCACACTTTATATTATACGGCTATTTATTTATTTATTTAAAGGTGCTCCAACAACACATACACAATACATCCTTAATCTTAAAATATTGCACAAAAATAGTTCCAGTGTATGAGTCAATTACAGGTGCACACAACATAAATGAGATTCATTTCTATTGGGCACTTATATATAACACAAAGACTTATACAGTATATAAAAAAAATATGATATTAAAAAAAAATATGATGTAAGTAATTAAAGAATCATTATACTATAGCTGCAATACCTTACGTTTAAATGCTATGAGACTATCGCAAAATGGATCAGCCCCGGATGTCTCCAAAATATTATTTAATGAATGACAGACACGATATAGTGGCGCGTTGCTGCCAACGTTAGTTCTTACGGTGGGTAGATAGAAAAGTTTGTGTTTGCTTCTTGCCCCTAATCTCGGTATGTTTAATGTTAGTTTGCTCAGGATACTGAGTGTATCTAGCATGTTGTTTAAAACTTTATATAAAAACGAGTGGTCAAGCATACGACGTCTATCAGAGAGCTTATTCATTTTGAGAAACTTTAATCTTTTTTCATAGTTGCTTCTGTTGCTTATATTTCTATTGATAAAACATATGTGCTTGGTAAATGAGTGATTAATTTGTTCAATGCGATCCCTGTGGACAGAATACTGAGGGTTCCACATAACGCTACCGAATTCAATTGTGCTGCGGATCAAGGAATTAAATAAAACAATTTTAGGTTTTCATTTCTTAAAACGTTTAGTTGCTCGTTTTATGAACCCTAACATTCTAGAAGCCTTACTGATTATATTATTAAAGTGTGGTATAAAGGTGAGTTTCATATGTAGCGTTATCCCCAAGTCTCTCACCTCAGTGATCTTCATCAGTTGTTCATCATTAATGACATAAGTTGTGGATAGAGGCTTCTTTCTTTTGGTAAATGTTATATGGTTACATTTAGACGCGTTCAAGCACATTTATTTAAATTACACCACATCTGAACACGCGTTATATCACTTTGCAATAATGCCATATTAACAATATGGATTTCCTTAGAAAGTTTCATATCATCAGCGTATAAAGAATAGGTACTGTGTTCAATAAAAGAGCCTATGTCATTAATGAAAAACGTAAATAGAACCGGGCCAAGATGGGGCCCTGGGGAGCGCCTGAGGTAGCAATAAATGGTAGTGATTCGAAGCCATTGGTTGATACAAACTGGTTTCTTTCTGTTAAGTAAGAACCAAACCACTTAAGTAACTCTCCACCTTTTCCATACAAACAATCAAGCTTTTTTAGCAAGATTGGATGACTGACTTTGTCAAATGCACTGGAGAAGTCTGTGTATATGTAATCAATTTGATAACCCTTGTCAAGTGCATTTGCCAAATTATTGACGTGCTCAAATAGATTGGTATCGATAGTTCTCCATTATTTTACTATAGAGCCCTATCTCGATCGTTTCACATGCAATCCTTCGCAAGTCTCTGACAACGCCATCTCTTTTTGTGGATTCGCATCTCTCTTCCTAAGCTACGTCGGCGCTACGCGCTACGCAATGTTTAGGTAGTTAGGTACATTATAATTTATACTTTATCTAAATAATAATAACACGAAGCTTTCCACACACGATTATATATAACCTTTTAAAGTGGGTGCAAAGAATCCGCTAACAAAATCTATAAATAAATAAATTTACACATTTACATATAAACTTTGGCAGAGTATAAAATCAATTTGTGAAATAAACACTAATAAATGAAGTTCTGTTGATCTGCGTACAATAAAATGAAAATCAGTTAGGGAAAATAAAAACAGAATTCCAACATATCACGCCACTGAATTATGTACAAATTTAACAATTATAACTTTTAACTTTCAAATATACACTCTCGGAATTATTTAAAAAACACTTTAACACGGTTGAATAACCTTTTTTTTTTTTTGAGTGGAGGAAATAGTGTTACGTATTCATGCCCCGGAACGGGGCGTAATATCTCGGACTCTTTAAAAATTGTAATAATACATTGAACATTGAAAATTGGTTTTGCAGTGATATTAAGAGAGGTTGACCCCAAAACTAGTTAAAACTGTATCTTCGTGGTCAGTGATTCCTTGAAAAATGACAATGACAAACGAGACTTTCCGTTTCTGAATATGATTATTGTTTAAGATAAGTGGTGGTTTTCTTTTTTACCTCAAAATTTCTTAGTGTGTAGATAAAAGTCTTCTCATGAATCTTATTGTAAAGCTTAGAGGAGAGAGCATCATTTTGACGTTTCGCGAATGCCGTTTTACATTTCATTATGGGACATATTTGGGTGCGGCGTCGTTCAAGAACAGTCACGTTGAGGGATAGGGTCGCATGTTTTCTTAATACACTCCGAAGAATATATAGTTGCCGGACCGTTAAAACTTGGCATTCTGAGTAAAGTAGGTTGGTAGAGTATCGGATAGGTTTGTAAAGTAAATTATCTTTATAATAGCTCTTTGAGCTCTTTCCAGACTTAGCATAATAGTTACGCGGGCTCCACCCCAAACAGGGATACAATAGGTCAAAAGTGATTGGCATAAGGCAAGGTATACAGTTTTCACCGTATTGGGATCAGTCAAGTGTCGTAACGTCTTAAATATGTATATTAATTTCCGCAGCCTCACTTTTAACGCTTCTATTTGTGTATGCCATTTTAGGTTACAGTCTATGTGGATTCCGAGGTACTTTACGCTGGAGACAATATTGAAAGAGGGGCAGTTACAGGTGGATGTTATTGATTGACAAGTATGTATTCGAGTTTTCAGGTGGAAGCGAGGAAGCAGATGTTAAGGAAAAAGGAAGAATTTGTGTTTTCCGGATATTTAGTGTGAGTAAATTAGTTGAAAGCGTGCTGTTTTACACTACTCCAGTCATTACCATGTACAACGAGTGCGGTGTCATCTGCATACGCATATATGCTGCAGTATGGTATGTTTAGTTTGCACAGATCGTTAACATACAGCTCGAAGAGTGTAGGTCCCAAGATACTGCCCTGCGGGACACCGTGGTCAATTAACTCCATGTCACTGATATGTTTGTCTATCACATTCGCACTCTGTTGCCGATTCAAAAGATAACTCCGGAAAATTCCCAAAGATTGACCTCGAATTCCATAACGCTATAACTTAGTGATTAAGGTCGGAATTGATACCGTGTCAAAGGCTTTGGAGAGATCTAGGAAGATTGCAAAACATTTTATTTTATTATAAAGTTTACTCACTACATTACTAATAAGATTTGTGGTTGCAACTTCTGCAGATATACCCGTTCTGAATCCGTATTGATTTTTAGCTATTATGTCATATTTATTGAGAAATTTAACAAGATGGTTGTTAAGTATCCCTTCCAGGACCTTCGACAAGACTGGTAAAACCGAAATCGGCCTATAATTAGATACATCCCCTTTATCCCCTTGTTTATAAATGGGACTGACTAAGGCTCTTTTCATTACCTCGGGAAACACACCCGTAGAGATGGGTGTGATTCGGTCCCAACCCGGAGTAGAGTCGTCTCGTAGTCCACAGATTATACGTTCAACTTCATCTGTACCAATCTCAAGGCGAACAAGGGAGTTGGATTGTGTGGAGGTTGTCAGTGACTCCATTCTTGTGCTATTGGGAACAATCTTAGCTGCTAGATTTTTAGCTAAACTCACAAAGTGCTTATTAACTGCATTAACTGCAATATGAGGATCATCGTATAAGGTAAGGAGAGCCTGTGAGGACTCTGGTTTCCGAGTTGAATTTGTAGCAGTTTTAACCACCTTCCACATGGCTTTTGGATTTTAATGTGCTTTCAAAAACTCATTTTTTTTTAAATTCACGTTTCAGTTTATGCAGAAGGTAACTCAGAAAATTACGGTATCTTTTATATGTTGTATCAAGAATGTGGTTAGTAGCGTTTTGACGTAATTTTTTATGTAATTTGTCTCTATTAAGCATACATCGAAGTAGACCTGGAGTTATCCAGGGCTTTTTCATTATATATTTATTATGTAGTATTACTTATACTCATAAAATTATCAATGATCAACGATGATATTATGACTCAACTGGAGAGCGTAACTGCAATCATTAAACTCGGTTTATTGCTAGCTATACCAAAAAATTGTTTGATTAAATTAATCAAGGCGTTACAAAGCCACATTCGAAATCGTGTACGCTCTGCACAAACACATTTGTTGCAGAACCGCTATGAGAAATTGCTTTGGTTTAATTAACTCACAAATTCAATTATAGCGAAGCGAAGTATGTGAAATACAATGTATTATTCTCTCTGAGAGCCATTGCAATTTGCAAGCCTCTAGATTACAACATGATTTGAACACTAGAACACATAATAAAATATTATAATTTGTAATTGACTAACCACGCCGTCTTGTTTGACCACTTTTGTTTTACTCATACACACTATTTTAGGTTATAGGATCCTGGATAGAGTGAATCTTCATTGCTTATTTTCATATCCATAATATAAACAAATAGATATATAGATAATGTAGATAGAAACATTTTACGTATACAGATAAAAGCTTTATTTATTTATGTACTAATATCTGTAAAATGAAAAAATATAAAAATTTATAAAATAAGAATTGTTTTTGATTTTATCGCTAACAGACAGACCACATAAAACAATTGATAACATTATAAAACGACCCGTAAATTTTTTCACAAACAAAAAAATCTGATGTGAGTCATCATTTCTTATTTGGTATTGAGAACAAACTAAGCATTGACTAATTCTCAAAAACTATACATGGCTAATTTTATTCAACTTTTAATATTAGGCGTAATGGCTCTTAACTAAGAAATTCAGTTTTCTCACATCCTTGTGTAGGAAAAATAAATTAAGTATATATTAAAAATACACGTAAATTATTTTAACAGCAAAATAGCTTCTATTTTAAACGAAATTTTAATGATATTTGTAGCACGCATTATATCAATTCTATGTGTAACGTCATAAGGTCATTAAAAAAAGTTTATATTATCCAAAGCGCAAAGGTTAAATTAGAAATAATTTTATATGGTGGTGAAGTATTCTTAAATTTTCCCCCGATTTTTTTTTAAATTTTTCTTCCATAAGAACCTTCTCCTGACAATAACAAGCACAACAAAAAAGAATTTGCGAAATCGATCCAGCCGTTCACGCTTGATGGCTTGACCAAGGGAAATAGGGATTTAGTTTTCTACATACTCGTATAGATATAATAAGCAAAAGTTTTAAAATTGGAACACATCTTCAATATTATGCGTGTTTAAATTGTTTACGAGCTGTTGGCTGATGACAAACACATCGTACATATTATGTCTGAGATATTCGCCAGGGATTCCAATAATTGCAATCTATATCGGTTGACTTAATGCCAACTCTAGGGACTGGGTAATCTAATTACTAATAACTAATATTTGCACTGTGAATATACGTACAGATTTGTATGTAGCTACTTACATAAATACACCACCTCTGTCTCCTAAAACTCGACATAGATTACAAGCCTTCATAATTTTTAGGCTTCTATCACTTGCAAGAATCCTTTGATAGAAGCTTTCTTAATCTTCCCAATTCGTCTTTCTCGATCTGATCGTGTGGAGTGTGCATTTCGGATGATTTGTCGTCAACAAATTCATCATGTCTATTTGACCCAACCACCTCAAACTCGCCTTTTCATTTATATTTTCTTTTATGACAAAAAGTGACCAGTAATACGTTTACCTGATGGTATGTGATACCTTCTGCCTAGAACACTGCAGTGCCGCTAATGATTCTGCTTCAGGAGTCACTTGGAAACATTATATGTGAAGTCTAACTAGGCCAGTTTCACTAGCTTCGGCGCCTTTCAAACCAAAATACAAATAATGCTTGTACAAAACTGCTAGAAGGTACAAAAAGGCACAGCTGTCATACCCACTAGCCGGTATTGTGCAAAGAAGCTTTCCACTAGTACAATACCTAAGCAAGAAAAGATCTTATCGATCTATATGTCAAATGCTATCTATCTGTTAGCAATGATGGATAGCTTCATATCGCTTGAATCGTTTAGTTCTTTGCTGCAAAAATGTTAAAGGCCTAAATTGACTTTGAATACCAAAAATGCACTCTAGTTTTTACCGTTTTTCTCTCAATTAAGATATATAGCAGTTGTAAGAATGGATGGTTGTAGTACTATTTATTTTTTTAAATCACATGTTGCAACAAAATATTATAAATTCACCTCGGACTATTTGCCTTCAACCTAAACATTTGGTTAATACTACTCCAATTTTTATTTACAAAAATGCAAAAAAGATAATTACATCGGGTGGTTGTTTTAATTTTTTGTAGTCTTCAATTATCAATATCCGGACGACCGAGCCTTGCTCGGATTTTTAAGAATGTACAAAACTTGATCAAAAAAAAACTAATAGGACATCTGGATTCGGACCGGGGTCTTCTGCTTTCCGGATCACCCAATGTCCCATCTGAGCTATAATAGTCTTGTATATAGTGGCGAAATTTACCTTTGTATTCTAATGTTATTGTAGCTGTTTCTCATAAATAAAACCATTTTTTTTAAATTGAAACCTAGCTAGATCGATTTATCACCCCCGAAATCCCCTGCATACTTAATTTTATGAAAATCGTTGGAGCCGTTTCCGAGATTCAGATTATATATATATATATATATATATATATATATATACAAGAATTGCTCGTTTAAAGATATAAGATTACACTTTCTACAATTGTTTTACAAGTTGTAAGTTTCATAGTATCAAACTTAATAGCCTGAATGTGCAACCTTAATTTGGCGATTTTGTAATTAAATACTATATTATACAAATTTTAAACTTAACTAACATAATTAAAACAGTAATTAATTTAACTAATATTGGTTGTAAAGGCTATATAGCATGTTGCATATTGTATATGTACTAACATTAGAACTTACTGCCCCTACTGTCCCGAGGTGGGCGTAAATAGCTGCGACACATTTTATTTTATTTTTTATGGAATAGGAGAACAAACGAGCGAACGGGTCACCTGTTGTTAAGTGATCACCGCCGCCCACAAAAATCACAGCAGCGTTGCCGGCCTTTAAGGAAGGTGTACGCGCTTTTTTTGAAGGTACCCATGTCGTATCGTCCCGGAAACACCGCACAAGGAAGCTCACTCCACAGCTTTGTAGTTCGTGGAAGAAAGCTCCTTGAAAACCGCACTGTGGAGGACCGCCACACATCCAGATGGTGGGGATGATATCCTTACTTGTGGCGTGTCGTGCGAAGGTGGAATTCGGCGGCAGGAATCAGGTTAAACAGCTCTTCGGAACACTCCCCGAGATAAATGCGGTAGAAGACACACAATGAAGCAACATCTCTACGCAACGCCAAGTGATCCAGCTGTTCACAGAGCACTGGGTCCCCGACAATTCGAGCTGCTCTACGTTGCACGCGGTCAAATGGATCGAGCTGATACTGGGGTGCGCCAGACCAGTTATGACAGCAATACTCCATGTGTGGCCGGACTTGCGCTTTGTAGAGCGCTAGAATGTGGGCCGGGCCGTCTTGAAGTATTGCCGTGCTCTATTAATGACGCCCAGTTTCTTCGAAGCCAATTTGGCTTTGCCCTCCAGATGGCCACGAAATTGGCAATCGCTCGAGATTGCGAGACCCAGTATTCAGATACGAGGCGAGGCTTTAAGGGAAGTGTTGTCGAAGAGCGGTGATACGACAAATTGGGTTTTTTTAATGGTAAACACGCAAACTTGAGTCTTCTGGGGGTTAAATTTCAACTTAAATTGACAAGATTCAATTTACCCCATTCCGCGACCTTCTCAAGAGAGGACTCGATAGAAGACACAAGTTTCTCCTGGCACTGGTCGACGATTTCCCGAGAGAGACCTGCATGGCCCGTGTATACGGCATCACCAGTGCTGTCATCTGCATAGCAATGTATTTTGGAGGTGTCCAACATATCATTGATATGCAGAAGAAACAGCGTGGGGCATAGCACTCCAGCGTTCACGGGCTTCGGGTTCGAGCAATATCCGTCGACAACGACCCGTATGCTGCGCCCAGTGAGGAAGCTGGAGGTCCACTTGCACAAGGCCTCGGGAAGCCCAAATGATGGAAGTTTTGAGAGGAGCGCCTTGTGCCATAAACGATCAAAGGCCTTCGCTATAGCCAGGCTAACTGCCAGGCCTTCCCCCCTTGCTTTCAATAGCCGCCGCCCATCTATGTGCTTGGTATACCAGAAGATCACCTGCCGACCGACCATGGCGAAAGCCGTTATTTTAATGGATGTTATTATGTTCAGTAAAAATCGTTAAATCTACATTATTAATTAATAATTATTTTAACCTTTAAGTACGCCTCGTTCGACCTGGTCACCCACCGTCGCAATATAAGCAAGGTCTCTGGCATGTGTTAACGCCTTAATGCAACAAAAATCGATAAATCATTTTTTTTTTCAATAAAAAAACCTATGAGGTATGTTTTTTCATATATTTTAGGGTGATAGATTTTGAATATGGGTATAATTTGAAATAAATCCATATCACTATCATCACTGCTAATATATTCCAATACCTACCTAGGTAGTATTAAATATGACGTTACCAGAGTTAGGTACGTCTATCGGAGAATAACTTGAAACTTTTATTAAAACGCATTTAAGAACTTGGGAAGAACAATCAATATGTGAGTTCCTATCTGTTCGTCCTCTCAACGATAGATGAAGAACATCGGAAGTAATTAAGCGTAAAACGATAGATTTCTATACCGTTAGTTAGTAGAACTTAGGAGAGAACCTATCTATCAGCACATGAACTTAAGGCAGATTCTCTTACGTTCGTATGCTTTACAGGATGGTCACGGGTGACACGAAATAAATTATAATTATTATTGTAGGAAAACATCAAAATACTGAGATTTATTAAAATTTCCGCTATCAAAATGTTGAACTTTGTTTTAAATATAATATTTGAAGTCAATATTTTATTGTAATAAGTTTGTATGTTTTCATTCCACAAAAGTATACGACATTTGTAATCCACATGGCAGTAGCAAGTTGAGCCCCGGGCAGCCGGAGGTGAATAACATAATCAGCTTGTAATCAGATCGTGCCGGCCGGGGCTGCGGCGTCTGCGAAGGGTTCGAACAAATTAAATTTCCAGAGACAAGCCTCAAGAGCTTCGCATCACCTTCCACGATAATAGAAATTACTTCAAGATATTACGGTAACATTATTCTTATTGAATTCTAGAGAATAATATCTCTATTTTGTTACATATTATAGATTTATTTAGATATAATGTTGCATTATATCTAAATAAATCTATTACTTACTTAATGTATTTATTTATTAAAGTTTATCAACTTTGAAAACGACATCCATATTGTTAGATCACAATTTTGCGCTGCGGCTGGTTTATAAAATGCTACTAAATTCTACAAGCCTGTTTAATGAACGATATTGTTAAAATAATAATTATAATATTGATAAGGAGTTTGCGAGTTGTCATCTAAGAGACATACAAAATCTAGAAAACGTCCATTCGAAAGGATTCTCTTTCGTTTCATGTCTTTGTTTCGCCGCCATTCCTTATATGTGGACCGGGCCTAAAATATGATATACGCTACCTCGTTAACGATTAATAAACCATGTGTCGTTTTTCCTACCGCTTACAACGCAAACAAATTTTCATGATAACAGTTTCAGCACTAAAGGCTTGAAATCGTTACGAACAAACAAACTCACATTAACATTTATATTTTATAATGTTATTACGAAATAGGGATGGGTTGACGGTTTACTAAATACTGACGTCATCCTGAGCTTGTACGTACAAATAACCTTATCTTTTATCCTAATTATTTAAGCATATCTTATTTTATATAATGCACTAAACTACGACGGAGTAAAGTTGTAAGGATAGTTGTAGTTGATTAAGAAAAGCATAAGGGAATAGGGAATCAATAGGTTTTATATATTATAGGTTTTTGGTTTCTTCAATAACAAATCAAGTACTGGCATACAGAAAGTATCATTTGGTGAATTGGATTGATGACAAAGACCGCAAATGACCACTAAAGTATTCAATGATAAGTTCACGTGTTGATGCCACATAATATGGCCCCATACTATGTAAATAAAAAAGTAGAACAAACTAGGCATAACCTTACAGCCTATAAGCCCATAGTAGAAAGGTGAAAATATGTAAGGAAAGTTAATATTATACAACCAGCTTCTCAAATGTATAAGTAAACATGAATAAAACATAAATAAATAAATTAAAATTTTGAATTTGAAGTTGAAGAAGCATTTACCGCCTGATACAAAATTTTTATCTTAGTGATTTACTAATACCTTATATATATACGTACTGTTATCTATATCTATCTATCTATATATATAAAAATGAATTGCTGTTCGTTAGTCTCGCTAAAACTCGAGAACGGCTTGACCGAATTGGCAAATTTAGGTCTTGAATTATTCGTGGAAGTCCAGAGAAGGTTTAGAAGGTGAATAAATAGAAAAATGCTGCTAAATTAAATAAAAACAACAAATTTGTTTTTCCTTTGATGTGTTCTTACATAATTTCTGTGAGAGAATTTATTGACGTACGGTTTGACAGTTCTGCTGTGAAACAATTTCATTACGATAGCAGGGTGCATATTTTACGAAGTAATTTTTGATGTTATGATATTATTATTGACAAATTCATATAAAAAATATTTTATTTATTATATACAGAACAACATCTGTCGGGTCAGATAGTATATGATATATATAACAGTACCGATACCTAGTTACATACATTCTCTTACGAACATTTTCACCCTGCATCGTTGTCATAATACAGTAATTGTATTGTGTCGTCGTCGTCACGAATATCGTCACCGACACCGATGTCGTGACGATCTCAACTTAAGAACCATTGCAGGGTTCCCTCGCACATTTAACTCATAAATACGTTATATCTCGGTGGGAATCTTTACTAATAAATTGCAACTTGTTCACCGCTGGCACTCTGCCACCTCGAATATCGTGCGGGAATGTAAGCCCTTATTTATTTAAGTTTAGTTATTTATTTGTTTAAGGACAACCAGTTACAGTTAAACTAAACGTTATCTTAATATATGCATATGTCTAAACAAATCTGTAAGTGCACTGAATATAGGTGCCACAACATACAAATGAAGCAGCAAAATCTATAAAGTTCATTTAGTTCAAAACTACATGAACAATTTTTTAGCTTGAGAATTATAACAAATTTAAATACTATTCAACATTATTCATGTGCTAAATATGTATACAGATAAATCGAGAGAATTATGTGTTTGGCATAGCCTAGATACATTGTTGAAAATACTAGAAAGATTGTTGGCACAGCGTAGGTACACCCATATCGTCGTACAATATTTTTGTCGTCCGAGCTGACGATATACAGTTTTGTGTTCTACCCCTATTATGTTACAAAAACGTCGTATGAATATCGCCTGCATTGACCCATACCAGTTCAGTCCGGAGACCACATTTTCCAAACGACAAAATAAAATATCAAATCAAATCAAAATCACTTTATTGATCTAGTTCATAGAAATGACACAAATTATGAATGTCAAAAGTTATTTCTTCTATTTACATAAATGTAAATAAATGTAAAGATGGTGGTAAGCCACATTTGAAGTGGCAAGAAAACCATTTGCACTCTTTTAAATCAACATTTATTGGTTGACCTTTCTACAAATTATTTTAATTACAATGTCTGTTAAGTGATGCAACTAAAATACTTAAGCGTCAAATAATGCCTTACACAAATAAGTCATAAAAATAAATGTAAGTTAAAAAGATCCACACACCGTCAACCCACACCAACTGTAAATAAATAAAGGTATTATTCGAGCATTAAATTAGCGATTATAAAATATATATTAATCTTTAATGAAATAGTTATATATTTATCATTCAAACAAAACAAATCTTATAACTATATTTACAATACTACGACTACATAAAAATAAAACTATCATTACGTGGAAGCGTACCAAGAATACTGGCAGCATTACCGCGTTGGATAGCAAGGCTGATCCGTTGACCGAAATAGCTGCCAGCGCTTGGGTTTCCAGTAGCCTTATTGAGGCACGAAGATCTATAATTATACTAAATAGCTTTAAATTTAAAAACATGAAGCAGTTTTCGATAACTGTTCACGGGCATGACCAGCCATCGCCTACCTCGACCATATTTTAAGGTAGAGAACAACATAAAAACAAAATATATAACTTCCTAGCTTTGCCTATATTTTTTGACAAATTCATAACAATGAAAATTTCTTTGTAATTTGGACAGGCCAAAGTCAGTCGGGTCAGCCTATATTGACTAACCTCTCTCATCTTAATCACGTACGTGACACGTGATAGAATTGATACTTTATCCCCGTTTGGAAGTCTATTTATTTAAGATAAGATTGCTTTGTTCTAAGAGGATATCAATAAGTTACTAGCTATCTGCAATCAAGATTTTAATTTCCTTTGTAGACAGGTTGGCGCACTGTTAAAACTTAAGAGAAATTTAAAATAAATGAGTGTATTTTATAATAAGATCTTTATATTCTCATAAAAAATAATAAAAATAACTGGTGGTTATTGAGTCTTAGATAAGTTAATAATTAAAAAAAAGTGTTCCAAAAGCATTGTACTAACGTTCAAAGATACATAGGAAAGGAATATGAATAAGATGCGATCTATCCAAAGTTTTTAATGGATAAAAAATCTTTATATCTAATTTTATACGCAACAAAATTTTATGAACGATGTGGGACTCGAACCGTTCGAGTGACGTATCGTCATAAAATCTTGTATGCTTTGTTCAACTCTCAGGTTGTGGCTTCATCTACAGGACTTACTTTACAGTTGATAACCTGCTCAACTCCAATATTTGCATATTAGGAAATTGACTTTAGATGTCGCTCTTGTAAATCAAAACAATTTGTTATGTTTTTAAAGTGATAACCCTCACTTCTAGGATTAATATATTGGTTATCACTTTAAAAACATAACAAATTGATTTAATTTAATTACATGTTAAGATATACAAAGGCGTGTCGTCTGAAAATATTCTTTGTATAAGTTGAGCTATGTTAAATGTATCATAGAAATTAACATTGATTTAGCCGTTTGGGAGATTAGCTAACAGTCGAATGACTTACAAAAAGCTAATAACAATTTGTGATTTGGTCAGTTTCTTTTTATGAAAATAAGGGACGAGACGAGCCGGACGTTCAGCTGATGGTAA
The DNA here is from genome assembly GCF_905404315.1 of Leptidea sinapis. Classification (NCBI taxonomy): domain Eukaryota; kingdom Metazoa; phylum Arthropoda; class Insecta; order Lepidoptera; family Pieridae; genus Leptidea; species Leptidea sinapis. The sequence continues at coordinate 11,875,853 of NC_066276.1, forward strand.
TTGATACGCCCTGTCCATTACATTTCAGTGCCGCTCAGGATTCTTGAAAGACCCAAAAATTCTGAGCGGCACAACAATTGCGCTCGTCACCTTAACATAGGATGTCAACTCTCATTTGCCCAGTAATTTCACTAGCTACGGCACCCTTCGGACCGAAACACAATAATGCTTATCCGCTTTCTTACAGTTCTTGTTTTGAGTGTCATTCTTTCATAAAAAGATACCACTTATCGTATATCATTCAGTCTGGTAACACAATAAACTAGAATATTAAATTAAACAATTAGTGTAAATTCCGAGAACAATCACAAATTAAATTTTGCACTCAAAGATCGCATATCTTAAAACTTAAGACTCGCCTGTGCGTCGCAAATGACTCTATAATTTATTTTTACTAGCGCAGACTCGTCTTGGGGGCTTGTAACAGCAATTTTCCGTAGTCTAGATCGAATATTTAGTATGTGTTTTGTGGACTAATTGCATGATGACAATTTATTACTTGAAGGTAATTGGATGCTTTGAAGTAATTTATTATTACCGCGATACTGGGCGATAGTGACTACAATTTGAAGTGATATTATATATTGCTACGGGAAGCATGCAACTATTTTATTATTTTCACCAGACTTTTCAATTGTAGATGTGAAATATCGGGCAAACGGGCAAGAGGCTCACGGGATGGGGAGTGGTGAGGCAACCGCCCATGGACATCCGTAACAACAGGTGTCAAGGGATGCGTTGCCGGCCTTTAATGTGGGAGTATGTTCTTTTTTTGAAGATCGCTGCGTCATATGGGTTGTGCGTGGCAAGTAGAAAATGAAGAGAAAACCCATTTGTCTATGCAACGCCAAAGAATCAAGCCGATCGGAGATGACTTGATCGTCGATGATTCGAGCCACTCTTCGTTGTATGCGGACAAATGGAAGAAGCTGGTACTGGGGAGCACCCGCTCACAGGTGAGAACAGTACTCCATGTGAGGCCTAATTTGCGCCTTATACACTTGCAGGCGGTGCTTTATAGTGAAGTACTGTCTCGCCATACTGAGTACACCAAGCTTTTTAGATATATATTAGGACATATTGGCGCACTAAGGCAGTAAAATCGACCAGTTTAGCAATAGCAGTAAACGTTATGATGTCATGCCGTCATTCCTTTTCTATGCCACAGTCCATTTTGCACAGCCCTTTTTCGTGTGTGCGCCCATACATTACTTCTATGTATGACAGCTTACTATATCTATTCAATAGCTGGTCATATTGTATAGAAATTACGGCAATTAATAATTCGTAGCTTTATTTTAAAATAGTCTCTATTATCATAATTACCTTTTTCTTCTTATGAATATCTTATAATCTTAATAATAATATATAATAAAGAAAAGTGTGTGCGTGTAAATATTTCAGAAATATGTAGGGACACACGTTTGCAAATATGTTTATGGGAGCTATTTGTATGTGTATACGTGTTCTCACTGTTTTCCCATAAATTATAATTGTATTTTATATTCTATATGAAATTTATTAATACCACATTCGCATGTTATACATTTCCACGGCGGGTACTTTATTATTGAGACGTCGACGAATATGGTTAATTACCTTTAAGGGTTGCAATGTAGGGACCTACATTATGATATCTTATGATATAAATCAAAGAAAATACTTTGTTGACATCTCTTTGTGCAACATTAAAAGCCATTCTATCTGTATTTTTTGAATTTAGAATAAGAACAAGATAACAAAAGATTGATCGATGTTGCGCACTTGAGTTTGACGCTCAAGAACATGTTTAAAACCGACCAAGGTTCCAACATCCTCCTTTTGTCCGACACATCCGGCATTTGCTACTCGAAGTGATACATAATTTAAATTTTATAAGAGTGTTAAAAGTTAGTAGTAGTAGAGTTTAAACTTTGACGATGGAGCTTTCCGGCTCTACTTCCTACTTCATTTCGATAAATCACAAGTTATACAATCAACATGCATATCGTGCAAAGAGGCTCTTCTTTAGCATATTTACTAAAGATTTTCATGTATACTATTATTTATGTAAGAGGACAAACGAGCGTACGAGTCATTAGATGTTAAGTGATCACATTCTCTTGCAACACCAGAGGAATTACAGGAGAGTTGCCGGCCTTTTATAAAGGTATACGAGCTTTTTCGAAGCTACCCAAGTCGTATCGTGATGGAAGGACGCTTATTCCACAGCTTTGTTAAGATGAGTTACTTACGATATTTAAGCTGAATACTCGGTACACGATTCTCGATCTATTCACGTAATAAAATAAGGTACCTCATTTGTGAATACAATTCCATAAGAAATAATGTGTGAATATATCACCTCCGAATGAGCGACTCTAACGCTACGGGTTTTACGACTTTTCGTCATAATTTTCGTAAAATTATGAATTGATGATAATTACGATCGATATTATACTTATTAAGTTTACATTAGGTATGCTATATTATTACTGAGTGTCTAATTTGACAAACAATGTTTGAAGTTATACTTCTTTAGGCGCGTTATGAAAAAATGATGAGAGTGAAATTTCAAATTCAAATATTTTTATTCAAAATAGGTTGTGACATCACTTATTGAAAGTCAAAAACTACCACCCATTCCAAAATGAATACTTCAGACCTGAGAAGAACGGGTGCAACAAACTCAGCGGGCTTTTTTTTTCATCGAAAAAATATGTTTACAAAGTAAAATTGTACAATTAAAGTTATTATTTAATAGCCTGAGGGCGGATACTTAATTCCCAATCTGTGGTATCATTAAGAAAGTCATTTATGTTATAGTAACCTTTATCAAATTCTTTTGAATAACTTAATTCAGTATTTCAATTCAGTAACTAGCGTTTATTAATCCGTATTCATTATTTAATAATTAATTGTAAAAACCATCTTTGCCAGATTTTTACAAAATCGTTCTTTCTAAAAACGTAGAGAAGCAAGAGGTATAAATCATTTTTATGATTTCTGCTTCGTTAGGCTAAAGAAGTAAAACTTCTTGCGTGCATACATAAGTACACACACACTTTTTTCTATACAAAATCTAAATCATCCTTTCTGGTTATTTTGTTTTAAGGAATAAAAATATGCATGTTTGAATTATATAATAAGTATAGCCTTAAATAGAAATAATATCGTTGTACTATAGAACCAGGAAATTTCACAATACGTGTGTTGTTATATTTTATGGTTCTTGTAAAAGGAAAGGATATAACAACAAAATGGATTTGAGGACGGGTTTAACAGATGTTTCAACTTTATTTGATGACTACGAATGATGGTATTTGTTAAGGTTCGTCACGAACAAAATTAAAATACGAGCTTGACATTACATACATTGAGCCTTTATTTACAGTACTATATAACGGTACCATTAAGAAGATTATAAATTCTTACAATAAACTTTTCGCTTAATTCATTAAGCTAACTTTTGGAAATAAATAGTTACAAGACTTATTACATCTGTTAATTCCCAACAAAAATTAAATTTTACCAGATCCCGTCATCTTAATTTCATCTTTTCTGATTCTTAGACTTACTGTGGAATTTCGTTACTGAAATAATTCATTTTAATTTTTCCATCTTATTTACTTGATAAACAATGTTAATATTTTCTGTTACAATATACTTATGAAGTTAAGGTAAGTTAGCCTGCAATTTTATTTAAAAGCTAAATACTATTTAAAACAAAACACAGCACACCACTGAGACGGTCAGAAAATTTAATGAAGCGCGTCCACTAACCTTAATCGTGTTCGCTTATCTAATACAAAATGTAAGTGCTGTTTTTCAATATGCTCTACGTGGTTTCTTACTGAACTAACCTTTACAAATAAAAGTAAATCACCAGTGAGAGGCTTCTTTGCACAGGATGCCGGCTAGATATGGGTACCACAACGGTCGGCGCCTTTTTCTGCTATGAAGCAGTAAGGTGCAAACATTATTGTGTTACGGACTGAAGGGCGCTGTAGCTAGTGAAATTACTGGGAAAATGAGACTTAATATCTTATGTCTCAAGGAGACGAGCGTTATTGTAGTGCCGCTCAGAATTTGTGGGTATTACAATAATCCTGAGCGGCTCTGCATTTGTAATGGGCAGAGCGTATCAATTACCATCAGCTGAACGTACGGCGCCCTTCACACCGAAAAACAGTAATGCTTACACAATTACTGCTTCACGGCAGAAATAGGCGTCGTTGTGGTACCCATAATCTAGCCGGAATCCTGTGCAAAGGAGCCTCGCACTGGTAAACTGGTACTCGCTGTAACGGCCATGCTATTAAAAAAAAAGTGACTATAATGTTACCATGCTTGTCTATAATGCCTTGTCATAAATTAATATTTTTATATTTCACACATTCTAAATTATTGATGTGAACATTTCTGTAGGTGCGCTGGGCCATATGAAAATTTGACCAAATTAAAAAACACTAGATGTATGTAAACACCTGGACACAGCTATACGCAATCTGTGGTGGGTAAAATTGTGAAGCGTGCAAATTTCTTGGAACTAACGACCAGAAGATGAACTGCCAGGAAAATTTTAAAGAAAAGTCGACAAGAGCCGAATTTACTCGAGTGACAAAAATAAAGTGTAAGAGAAGTTTTCTACTTAAGTAAAGGATTTATTTCACATACTACGAGACAGTTGCATGCAACCCCTCGTAGCAATTTTCATTCATATTATGGTAAGATCTTAAACTTTTGGACGGGGGCCAGAATTAACCCACGACACTGAGGAATACTTATAGGACTGTTGAACGAGATTGCATATTTAAATTTGCAGTTAAACGTTATATTACGATGTAAATATACAACAGTGACAGTTTTAAATTTTTGTTTTTATTTTCCTATTTTTTTTTTATAAATATAATAAGTGACTTACGGGCAAGGGGATCATTAGATTGCTTGTGGCGGCAACATGGGACAGGTCGTTCCCTCCCCTTATCGGTCGAGGGAGCCGATGTCTCCCGTGCGTCATGCTCGTGAACGAGCGCTACTTGTGGTGGCAGGATGATCCTGTTAACCGAAACTTTCTATCAGATTCTTAAAATTAAAGTTATTATATTTTTTAATCATTATCATCATCATCATCATTTACGCCGGAAGACGTCCACTGCTGGACAAAGGCCTCTCCCAAAGATCTCCACGACAATTGGTCCTGCGCTGCCATCCAACCTACTCCGGCGATCTTGATCAGATCATCGGTCCATCTTGTGGGGGGCCTACCAACACATCGCCTTCCGGTACGTAGTCGCCATTCAAGGACCTTACTGCCCCAACGACCATCTGTCCGCCGATCTATGTGCCCTGCCCACTGCCACTTCATATTTTTTATAATCGCTAGAAAATGCTCACAAAATACCTTTTTTTATTTACGGTGTGGGTGGATGATGCAACAACTGTCCTCAATAATTTTTGTTTAGTATTAATTAACATAAATTTTTTTGACTTACTCGTGTAAGATATTGACTATTTGACGTTGCTGTTTAGTGTTCTTAATGATATTGGTATGGTATGGTATAGGGGCTCTTGTTTCCGCAATTAAACTACTAGCATGGGTCCATTTTGCGTGCAGTATTGGCCAGTTACTCCAACCAGCCCAGCTCCTTCCAGAAGTTCAGAACATTCCTGGGGTGTTCGCAGACTTCCTGGAGCGACCTCGTATTGGGTTTATTAAGGTTTTTGCCCGTTGGTTCGCCAGTCCTGCACATTCCAGGATTACGTGAGTGACCGTTTCGTCCTCGGCTAGACAGTCTCTGCACTTAGGACTGTCCGTTACGCCGATTTTGAAAAGGTGGTTGTTTAGTAATGTGTAACCCGTTAGGGCACCCACCATTATACGGATGTCATGTCTGTTGAGGCTGATAAGTCTACGTGTCAGATCGCTTCTTTCGACTGTCTACAGCTTGAGACATTCATCCATCGGGTGTAGTGTAGGTTGTTGGTAAACGAACGTATCCATGAGCGCATTTGGCTGAAGGGCAATGGCAGAAGTGGCAATGGACCAGTCACTAGGGTTGCCGATGCCCACCTTGCAAGCTCATCCGCAGCATCATTACCCAACGAACCGCTATATCCCTTGATCCATTGCAGAGTTACCCGGTTATAAGAGGCAACTTGTTCCAGGGTTTGGTGACACTTGTATATTAGCGCTGAGTTGTAGGTGATTCAGCGCTTCAGCGCTGTTAGTACCGCCATCCTGTCAGAAAGAATTCTGATTCCGTGGCCATGTACTTTTTTCTTAGTATTGCGTTGGCAGTTTGCTTGATGGCTACACACCCACATTGGAAGATGGAGCTGTGTGTGCCCAAGGGTATAGAAGTGTGTATGTTCAGTTCCTGTGAGAAGATGCCGGTACCAGTTCCAGCAGCCATTTTGGAGCCGTCTATGTAAATTCTTAATTTATTTACACCTGACTGGTCAGCATCCTTCTCACATAGCTGTATGTGATAGTTCTTATGAAAAACATGTGTTTAAGGTATCTTATCGCATGGTGCCTCACAGAGTGGATTCTTAACTTTATTACTAATTACACGTCATATTAAGTCACGTAATATTATGTAATTTTTGTTTTGTTGTTATTACTTTTTTATTGTGATAATATTATTATTTTAGAATGGTAACCCTTCATATAATATGTATAACCTGTAAGTAGTTTGACAATCCGCTAGACCACCTGGGGTTCTCCGGAAGACCAGCGATGATCATATCACCTGTGGGTATGATCAGTATTATGCTGAGGTGAACTCCAATTCTGCATGTTCATGTAAATTAATAAATAAGTCTACTTGTATACTAGGTTTAAGTTGCAGAATATATTATTTTTCTTTCTTTCTAAATATTGATTTAAAAGAGTGGTAATGAGTTTCTTGCCACTTGTTCTCACTAGCTCAACCCGTTACGAAGTGGCGGTAAATTTACCAAGAAATGTACTTTTTTGACATTCTTAAGTGTCATTTCCGTGACGTACATAAATTAAGTTATTTTGATTTGATTTTAAAGTGAAATCAGTCCTCCATGGTAATTCGCATTCAAGTCAAGGGAAGCGTGAAGTGAGAATTTACCTTGCAAATAAAAGTGACCCTTGTAGGAGCATGACGTTGGTTTGTAAAATACCGATGTCATGTAAGTGTTATTAGTAATATAAGATTCAATTTGGAAATGAGAAACCCCATAGATGTTGTTAGTATCAAAAATAGCCTATATTTCATTTCTTGATAACAGATCGTTAATCTAGATCACAGTCTAACTTCATTACATTCATTTCCTGAGAAAAGTAACCTGACAGACTGACAGACGGATGGACAGTGAGGATCACTTAATAAGTAGATATAATAGTTTAATAAGAGTTTCGTTTTTTCCTTTTGAGGTACGGTACCCTTAAAGTACCACCAATAAACATTGTCATTTGACGAATAAGTAACGGTAATTAACACTTTTATTTTTTGTTATGACTTATATCCATTATTTTGTACGAAACGCTAGCGAATATAAAGTTATAGCTCGAAGTCTGAATTTATGATATCATCGACTGAAAATCTTAATACAAATGATATAGTTTATTTGAACCCCGGATCGCTATAAATAACATTGTTAGTTTGCGCAACAAACGACACGTCTTCTAATATCAAATCTACGTTCAAACGTGGACTATAAGTTGTCTGAGCTTAAGCCGATACCATTCCTGTGCAGTCTCATCCATTTAATGGATTCCAAATTACTTTGATCGTTTTTCCGGAAGGCTAATGAATTCTCCCGCCCTGATGAGCATCACGGCTCAATGACACTCGTCCGATGTTGAACTCTCGATCAAATTTGTCACATCACTGAATATTATAGTGTTACTAGCTGACCCGGCAAACGTTGTATCGCCATATAAATTAATTAAAATAATTGCAATAAAAATATTTTAAAAGTAACGATCGATTCTCAGAACTACCGAATGTACACACATATTTCATAAAAATCTATCAAGCCGTTTCGGAGTAGCAACTATCACTGGGTCATGATAATTTTATATAACGGCGACTCTGCGCCTTTATCAGAATTATCCATTCTACGTGGGTAATCAGGCGAGGTTATTTAAGAAATAAACGTCAATAGTTACGTCGAATCAAATCATAATTGGTCTTCCATAATTCAAATCACTTTACAATCGTATTTTAAGCGGATTAAATCGGATAACAAAATACGGCTAGACGATCCGTAGTTAACGTCCGGTCGGGCCGCTGCTCGTTCAAAAAGTGACAAGCAACATGGCCGCCCAACGAACCGACGTCGTTCCGTCAGAGCGACAGGTACCTCTCACTCCCGCACGTCAAACTGTTTTTCTTGAAAGTTTAAGGCGCCACAGTTGCGCTGCCAGACGTCAGTGACAGGTACCTCTCGCTCTTGCCCATCAAGGTTTCTCTTTCTATCGAAGAACTAAGGCGCTACAGTTGCGCCGTCATATAATATATTATAGTGAGAGGCAACAGTTAAATTTTTTTTTTTTAATTTTTTCTTTTAACAATTCTTTATTTTTTCTTTCTTTCTAAATAGTTAATTTTTACTTTTACTAAATTCTTTGTTCACATCTGAGAGTTGAACAAAGCATACAAGATTTTATTAACTATACGTCACTCCAACGGTTGGCTCAGTTGGAAGAACACTCGCACGGAATGCGAGAGGTCGCGAGTTCGAGTCCCGCATCTTTCATAAAATTTTATTTGTGTGTTAATCCTAGAAGTGAAAGTTATCACTTTAAAAACATAACAAATTGTTTAGATTTGCAAGAGCAACATCTCAAGTCTATTTCCTTGGGTTTGAGCTTGGGGTTGATCCTGTGGGCAACAATCACTGTGTCATGACAATTTTATATAATATTATAGTGAGAGGCAACAGTTAAAATGTTTATTTCTTTATATTATCTTTTTACAATCCTTTATTTTATCTTTCTTTCTTATTAGTTATAGTTAATTCTTAGATTCACAAAATTCTTGTGGATATTTGTAAACTTCAACATCAGTATCATTCACCAGGCCAAGTTTTGTAGCATGTTTACAGTATACCTAGTGTAAAAATTTACAACAAATTAATCATATATACAGTAACCTAATGTATACATGCATAATTTGTTGATGAATGAAACTAAAAAGACTACATATATCTACAGACATTTTGAAGAGTTCCCTCAATTACTCTTAGATTCGTTCTCTTGAATGGGGACCAATGTGTGGAGAGAGAGGAAACCTTTCATACAAAAAAAACTTGAAGCAGCTCCATAAATAGCTAAGTCATAGTTATCAACTTATTGTAAATAGACTCAATAGATTTACTTAGTAGAGCAAATGTCCTCCATTTGGAGTCTGTTGAAAAAGATAAGATAAATACAAAAGGCGTAGTCCCTCATGGAAGTCAGCCTAGAGGAAATACAACCGTGCCTCCAGATTTTTTAAGCGGCAAATCGCCCGTGCAAAATCAAAACACGTCGTCAAAATCGGCGAGCAGCTTTCCAGTTACCCGACCGGAACACGCAAGTTCTGGTCGTTGTCGAAAGCTGCTCTTGGTAACTTCAGCCAGCCGTCCATTCCGCCGTTGCACATAAGCCATACGGCAAAAGAGAAAGCCGATCTCTTGTGCACTGTTTTCGCCTCCAACTCGACTCTTGACGACAACGGAAAAACACCGCCGACCATCCCGCGGTGTCAGAGCTCTATGCCTGAAGTACAGTTCAGACAGAAAACTGTTAGGCGAGCTCTGTTTTCGTTAGACGTCAGGAAGTCGAGCGGGCCGGATGGCATTTCTCCAATCGTGCTTAGAACGTGTGCCCCTGAGTTGACGCCGGTGCTAACGCGTTTATTCCGGCACTCTTATTCTAAAGGCGTAGTCCCTGACTCATGGAAGTCAGCCCTTGTCCATCCGATCCAAAAAAAGGAGACAGTTCGGATCCGGCAAACTACAGGCCTATTGCTATTACCTCCCTGCTCTCCAAAATCATGGAGAGCATAATTAGCCGACAGCTCTTGGTATACCTAGAGGGTCACCAGTTGATCAACGACCGACAATACGGGTTTCGCCATGGTCGGTCGGCAGGTGATCTTCTGGTATACCTGACACATAGATGGGCTGCGGCTATTGAAAGCAAGGGGGAAGGCCTGGCAGTTAGCCTGGATATAGCGAAGGCCTTTGATCGTGTATAGCACAAGGCGCTTATCTCCAAACTTCCATCATTTGGGCTTCCCGAGAGCTTGTGCAAGTGGACCTCCAGCTTCCTCACTGGGCGTAGCATACAGGTCGTTGTCGACGGATATTGCTCGAACCCGAAGCCCGTGAACGCTCGAGTGCCCCAAGGCTGTGTGCTATCTCCCACACTGTTTCTTCTGCATATCAATGATATGTTGGACACCTCCAACATACATTGCTATGCAGACGACAGCACGGGCGATGCAGGTCTCTCTCGGGAAATCGACGACTAGTCAGCCGGGAGAAACTTGTGTCTTCTATCGAGTCCTCTCTCGAGAATATCGCGGAATGGGGTAAATTGAACCTTGTCTAATTTAACCCCCAGAAGACTCAAATTTGCGCGTTAAACACTAAAAAAGCCCATTTGTCATATCACCGCTCTTTGACAACGCTTCCCTATCCTAATCGGAATTCTGGGTCTCGATATCTCGAGTGATTGCCAATTTCGCGGCCATCTGGAGAGCAAAGCCAAATTGGCTTCGAAGAAACTGGGCGTCATAAATAGAGCACGGCAATACTTCAAGCCGGCCCACATTCTAGCGCAGGACCGGCCACATATGGAGTATTGCTGTCATCTCTGGTGTGGCGCACCCCAGTATCAGCATGATCCATTTGACCACGTGCAACGCAGAGCGGCTCGAATTGTCGGGGACCTGGTGCTCTGTGAACGTCTGGATCACTTGGCTTTGCGTAGAGACATCGCTTCATTGTGTGTCCTCTCCTCGCATTTATCATGGGGAGTGTTCCAAAGAGGTGTTTGACCTGATCCCTCCCGCCGAATTCCACCTTCGCATGACACGCCACAAGTTAGGATATCATCTTTCTTCCTACACAAAGCTTCCGTACTACAAAGCTGTGGAATGAACTTCCTTGTGCGGTGTTTCCGGGACGATACGACATGGGTACCTTCAAAAAAAGCGCGTACACCTACCTTCAAGGCTGGCAACGCTCCTGTGATTCCTCTGGTGTTGCAAGAGTATGTGGGCGGCGGAGACCACTTAACACCAGGTGACCCGTACGCTCGTTTATCCTCCCATTCCGTAAAAAAAAGAGCATTGAATTTTTATTTAGTCTACATTGTTGCATTTTGCTCGTTGCCCTGTTGGAGATTAATAATTCAAAGGTGCTTAATTCAGAAGCACTCAGATTAAGCGAAATTATGTGTGAATGTATGTACAATATAATATATAGAGTATAGTAGTATGTTGAATAAAGATTATTCGGATTACCACTTGATATATACTAGAACAATTTCCTTTAGAACTTATAATATGCAAACTACCGTCGACCAAATAGTGCCACGGCGCTGAAAAGGCACATACGTTTGCCACTGGTGTAGCAACTTTTATGTGGCTTCATTTTTTTCAGGAATATTATCTGTTACACCAAGATCATGATCGTAGGCAAATCTTACGGGCTCCGAGGAAGTCCTGGACTGAGTGCTTTTGATATTCTGAAGAATTAACATACCTCGGTTCAGCCTGTGCATCAATAGGCTCGGAACTTCAAATTAGATGATGGAAAAGGCGTGGCTATATGGCGACGAGTCAGCTGGATAATATTTGGAGTAACAATGATTCTCAACATAGTCTGTTATGATCTCAGAGTTTCGGATCTTACTGTATGGCACAGATTCGAGGATACTGAAGGACAGACGCGTAGATGCCTTTGAGGCGTGGCTATGTGGTGTTTATGGCTAATTTATTACATTCAGTAAAAAATATATCAATAGCTCACTGTTATGATTGGCTTCCAAAACAGATATTCCTTGACAGGCGGAGAACAGGTAGATCCTACAATGTTTTACAGATTCTTGCTACGTCCGTAGGACGTACCTACGAAACACTACAATCAGAAATTTGCGTTTTAGCCATTTTTTTAATTAAAATAAGTCCAAATTATTTCTTTCTGCAGCCCTTAGAATCTTGTTAACGAAATATTGCTATGAATTTTTTTCAAAAATAATACCAAATTCACTCTCCCCCGAGAACCTGCGGAACCATATTGTTGAAACTATACTTTTCCACGACTATAATATTTAAAATACGCAACATAACATGTGACGGAGTTTTTGTACGTGGTAGTGTTCCAACTTAAATAGTATCTAGAACCCAGGCAGCATATCCTTGCTGGACCAAAACGTAATTAAGGGCTGACACCTTCCACCAATGGTTAACAGTAAGGCTTGAAATTGCTTTAAATTGAACAGTTATTCATAGTTACAACTGATTTGTATCTTTTATGTTGTTCAGACTATAAACGTAAAATGAGTGTTTTATAAACTCTTACCAACCGTAATAGAAGTCCCCAAGAAGTAATAGACTGTACGTCCGTCCTGTATGGTTAAGTGGTGAGACACTACAAATATGTAGTACTTGTCTGATTTAACATTTGATTTAGTGTTTTATTTCTTTTCTTTTTACTTGCAACATCAACGATGACTTATTCATTCAAAATACTAAGATTAAAAAAGTTAGTATTATGTTAACATTGCATTGTGATATTATAATAGATTTGGCTCAGCAGTGGAGCAGCAGAACGCAATTGAGTTTTATATTTAATTAAAATTAAATTAATCTTTGAGATTTTTCTTTTTTTACTAAACGGACATAGCGGAGCTTCTGCGACGCAACCTTAAATTTTTTGTACCTCCTGAAACTGGTCAACGTGCCTCAAGAAGTTTAATTAAAACTTGTACTAAGATAAAAAAAAACAAACAAAATAAAGTAATTCGTATTATCATTTCTGCTTTAAAATATCGGAAATTATTAGCCCATAGACCATTTTTCAACTATTGTAGTGACTAAGGCAACGAGTTTTGCTTTAACTTTTTGGCTATGCGATGTATCATCCTGAGAATCGATCTCTTCTAGTACAGTTTCAAGCCACGAGACTGGTAAAGCTGCATCATTGAGTTGAACACTGTCCTCGCTGTCACCACTACCACCACTGTACACTTCAGAAATCATGCAATAAATTATAAATGCCACGGCATACACGATCTGTAATAATAGTAAAATTATTCACCAAGGAAAACCTAAAGTAAATTGCAATTTGTAGCCACGAGACCAAATCAAGCACTTCTCTCAAGTGTTAAAAAAGAAATGAATCCCTTCATTTGATAGTGGAAACTCAAAATAAATACGTGTTTCACTATTTACTACCAATTACCAAGTATTAATATTCCGTAACACGGACTTACAAGCAATGGAAGTCGTACAACTATATAGCGCCACTCAGTATTGCCAAAGATCGGATATTTTTCTATTATTATACAGTGTATAATAATATATATTCATAATTATTTATATTTTCATCACTGAGAAAAATTTATAGTATTATGGCTTCGCAGATTTAGATATAAAAAGGCAGGTTTCAATATAAACTAAAACAATATGTTTTTGGTGTTTTCAAAATCCCACATCTTTGATTTGTAAGCGATAAACCTATGAAGAAATTATAATTCTCAGAATAATCTAATATTATTAAAACTTAGGTAATTATTAAAATATTTCTCTTTGAAACACATTCTAAATCTGACTGAAACTCACTTTTTGGTTCATGATTGATGCGTGGTATTTAACAATTTGGGGAAAGTCTTCTGTGAATGACTCCTGTGAAGTAAAAGTATTTTAGTTACTATTTATATGTTTGTGGAATTATCATGCTTACGATTATTAGAACGGTTTCCTGAGCCACTCGATCTAGTTGGTAATTATTTACACTTAATAAGGTGTTATTTCTCACTCTTTATGACCGATGTTAGGTAAATTGCCTATTTTCTTCTACCTGTAAGAAACAGCGATAGATAAGTACATCGTCTACAAATTGGTAGTATTAAGGAACTATAGTTTACCTAACATAGAAAGGAAACTATTTGAGCACGGTTTTCCATATCAAGCATGTGCTCGTAATATACGTAGGTGCTTCTATTTGCATTCACAGACAACTTTTCCATTTGCTATCTTTTACAGATATACTGTTCGGGCATGTTAGATTGATGTTACATAGATATAAAGTACATGTTTGCCATATTTATGACGTGCAGATTATATAAAATACATAATACATTACTAAATCATTAGTTGCAAAAATATAAATTAAAACTACTATATTATTTTTATAATTAGTTCCAATATTATTTTTTATTCTATTATAAAAAAATTACAATTATTTAAGTAATTGAAAATATTTTTGGCAGTTTGCTTGTGCTGTAATGATATAAAAACCACTTTGTATTGTTTTATTTATAATTAACTGATTTCATACTACTATTCAATTTTAATATGTACCAAAACTTATGGACGATGCGGGACTCGAACCCACACCTGTCGAGTTACGTCCCAGCGCTCTACCAAATAAATTTTGAAATTTTTAATTCAAAAAAAACTTGTCCAATCACTTGACTCTCAAGTGGGAGATGTCAAGCACTAACTTCCGAGTTGTACATTTTCGGCCTTACAAATAAACTTGGTATAAAGTTATAACTGATGATAAACAAAGAAAATGCAAAATGTTTACAATATCGTTGACAACACTGTCAATACAATGATAATTCTGAAGTTTTCCTAATGACAAGATGCCTTGCAAATAAAGGCGGGAAACGTTATACGTCTGAACAAACCATTCGTAAGCAAAATGTCTATTTGTAAACATTTTACATATTCTTGGTTTATGCTTAGTTATAACTTTATGCCAATTTTATTTGTTAGGCCGGTTGTGTTTTCTCACCTTTAATCTTTTTTATGTTATCTTTTTTGTTTCATCTTTATATCCGTTAATTCTTAGTTCTGTCGCACGACTTGTCTGTCTAAATTGACATGTTGTAGCCGCCTGTTAATGGAATGTTTACTCAGTACCTAAGACTTACATTATGTAAATCTTTTATGTGTGTAATTATCACAATTAGTTGGTTCTGATAAAATAAATAATTAAACACACCACCTAGATCGTAGAAAAAACGTGGCTTAAAATCTATTCATTAATTTATTCATCATTATAACAATACTATTACGTCCATTAAACCGTTGACTCATATCATTAATAATTATTGACACGATTCTAAAGTTACCCATCGCCACCGCCGAAACTAGGGTAAAACCTATATCGTAAGTAGAAACACTTGTTGAAATGGCATGATTGGAGGATTTTGTCCACTGTATCTCGTTAAAATGTCGCAAGACAGTTCTACACAAGAGTACTGTTATTGGAAACACACCTGGAACACTCAGAAAAACCAGTAATTTCTTAGATAATCTTATTTTTTTGATCGGTGATTAGTGTAATGAGTGTTTTCTTGCTTAGTTTAATATCGAGTCCAGCAATCCTCTTGTCTTGTTGTCAGTTTGTTGTTTTGTTTACATAATCTTGAAAATATTTGTAATGTTTTATCAATGCTTTGATTAAGACGAAAGAAAAGCCAAATTTTCATACAAGGATCGGCATTCGCCTTTGTAAACTTAATCTCAGAAATGGGGGAAATCACCTAAAAAAATTAAAAACTGTTCTCACTACTATTTTCTCCTTTTCAAGCGTTTTATTTTTACCTTCACATGCCGTTATTAGTTTAGGCTTATAAAAGTTTGTAACACCGTGCTTGAGCTTTTTTATTGGTAATTTTATACGGTGGACACTGCTAATTACAATAATTCAAAGTCTATATTTGTTCATATCATCATCCTTAAAGCTATCTTAATACAAATGATATGGTTTATTTGAACCTCGCATCGCTATAAATAACATTGTCAGTTTGCGCAACAAACGACACGTCTTCTAATATCAATCCACGTTCAAGCGTGGACTATAAGTTGTCTGAGCTTAAGCCGATACCATTCCTGTACACTTGTACAGTCTCATCCATTTAATGGATTTCAAATTACTTTAATCGTTTTTCCGGAAGGCTAATGAATTCTCCCGCCCTGATGAGCATCACGGCTCAATGACACTCGTCCGATGTTGAACTCTCGATCAAATTTTTCCATTCATTGATTATTATAAAAAACAGTAAATAGTTCATGTATTAGTATTAGGCTTATCAGGCTTATATGAATAGCGTTTGTGAGTGCCCCAGTCTACCACAACATGTTCCAACTATTTTATGTGAGTAATCAAAGGACGAGCTTACTGAATATTGTAACATTCATTCATAATTTTAAAGGAACGTTTAGGGAGTATACAATGTATTAAAAATGATACTGTACTAAAATGATTCGAGCTGATACTGAGGTGCGCCAGACCAGAGATGACAGCAGCGTTGGACAATCACATAATAAATTGACTTCTTTTGCGCCCACACTTACCTGGAATGAGAATCGTGTATTGAAATCACGGCAACCTAGATGAAGCCACGACCTGAGAGTTGAACAAAGCATACAAGATTTTATGAATATACGTCACTCGAACGGTTAGCTCAGTTGGCAGAGCACTGTCGTGGGTTCGAGTGCCGCATCGTTCATAAAATTTTGTTTTCAAATTTTATTTGTCTATTAATCCTAGAAGTGAGGGTTATTACTTTAAAAACACAACAAATTGATTGGTAAGAGAGTAAGGATTGGTAGGTATTATCTATTGGTATTAACTTGGTGTTAACGGTACATTTACAGCAGTACAACGGCTCTGCTAACAAGTCTTTTAGAACCTGGCTGCAGAAGTTTCTTCGCAGGTGTGTGAAGGGTTTTCTCATAATGACTTGACTAAAAGAGCTTCAAATACAAGTACTTATGAATTCGGTAGTCGAATACATTACGTAACGGGGATCTTAGCGGTGCCTCCTAAATTAGAGGCAAATAGGCAGTTAAAAGATCTTATTTGGTTCGGACAATAACCGTTAAATGAGTGTTTAAAAAACCCTTACTAACCAGTTAAATCCGCGACTTATACAAAACCAGCGTCTATCACTAAAATTAAATCATAGCTCTTTAAAGTGATTTGGGGACAAAGATTCGTGTTCAAAAACCGTAATTAACCGTTTTATTCAACCAAACATTTATAATGAAATGAAATGCTCAAAAACTATAAAATAGTGGTTAAAGAAACAAAATCGAATGAAAAGTTCTCCATCTACTTAATGCTAACCGAACAGTTTTTTTTTTCGGTTTGTAAGGTTTTCATTACAGAAAATAATTAGCAAATAAAAAAATGTAGTCAGTCGGAGTTCCGATAGAAGTGAAAAAATAAAATAAACAATAACAAAGTATTCTTTTTAATTGAAATACAAACGATAATGCTCAGTTCACATTATTCCAGCAGCACTGGACTGGAATAATGTGAACCTGCACTGGAATGTACCATTCCAATGATCAATCCAATCAATTTGACTGGACTGACGGTCTATTTTTCATTCCAGTACCACTGGAATAATGTGAACGGCAAATCCAGTGCTTGATTATACATGGAATAGTTAACACGTATTTTGTTTTTTTCTTTAAATTCTAGAGGTAATTTTCGGTAATAAGTTAATACGTTTTTTAAATTATGTATAAGTTCTTCATTTGATTATATCATATAAATATTATACCTAACAAAAAGTTTCGTAATAATTGCATGCTGTATCTGCCTTAAAAGTTTATGCATTTGGAATTTATTTTAGATTTAATATTGTATTGTTGCTTGAATTAATTTAATTATCACCAGTGGATTGAATAAATAAATAAATAAATAAATTCCTTACAATGAAGTTAAAACCAAACTCTTCATTTTGTTTCTTTTTACACAGAACATATTGTATCAGTAAGTTATAATTAAGAAATTTTGTTGCCTTGATGTGATTACTAATGCCCTTTTTATTTGTTGACAAATTTCGGATACAATCTTAATATATAAAAGTGAATTGCTGTTCGTTATTCTCGCTAAAACTCGAGAACGGCTAAAACGATTTGGCTAATTGTAGTCTTGAATTATTTGTGGAAATCCAGGGCAGGTTAAAAAGGTTTTTTTCTTTTTTTTTTTATGGAATAGGAGGACAAACGAGCGTACGGGTCACCTGTTGTTAAGTGATCACCGCCGCCCACAATCTCTTGCAACACCAGAGGAATCACTGGAGCGTTGCCGGCCTTTAATAAACATTTTGGTTTGAATAAACATGAAAATTCTCGGATTTAAATAAAAACAACAATTTTGATTTTCCTTTGACGTGTCCCCCCGTGTCGTTCAGAAATCAAATAAAAATAATAATTTTTACGTGAGATTGGTAATACTATAGTGGTCTATAGTATTACCAATCTCACGCCTTCTATAGAAACGGCTCTTCTACAATATAGTGTGGATAGAGTCGAGACGGCGATACAAAACAAACAAATAGCACTCTGTGCGTTCTTAGACATTGAGGGCACTTTTGACAATACCCCGACAGACACTAGTCAAAGGACTATTTAACAAAAACGTAGACTCCACCACTGTCAAATGGGCAAGGTTAATGCTCTCAAATCGTAAAGCTCTAATCTCTCTCCATGGGTCAAACCTGGAGCTATACACTACAGGAGGTTGCCCGCAAGGAGGCGTTCTATCGCCACTTCTATGGACACTAGCAGTGGATGAACTACTCAGTAAGCTGGCAGAACTCAGGATTGATGCAGAGGATTTAGTCATCATCGTCAGAGGTTTTTGCCAAAGCCTACTAAGCGTAAAATTGCAAAAGGGGTAAACACCATCTCACAGTCGTGTACAGCCAACAGTCAGTCAACGCAGGTAAGACTGTGATTGTGCCGTTCACCTGGAAAAGAACACTCAAAAAACTGAAATGTCCCACATTGAACGGCTCGACTTTAGAATTCTCAGCTGAGGTCAAGTATCTGGGAGTCACATTCGACCAGAAACTCACATGGAATTCACACATCGACAAAACAGTAAAAAAGGATAAAACAGCCTTGGGTGTATGTCGACGTCTGGTAGGGAGACATTTGGGAGCACGTCCAAAGCTCCTCCTATGGCTATTCACAGTAGTTGTAAGCCCAACAATCACCTACGCCTCCATTGTGTGGTGGAACAAAGACAGCCAGAAAACAACTGCAGACAGTCTAAATAGCCTGCAGAGACCTGCCTGTATGTTGGTAACCGGAGCCATGATGTCCACACCAGGTGCGGCCATTGAGGCTTTGCTTAACCTACCGCCTCTTGGAAGAGGTCAAAAAACAGTGGACTGTTTATACAGCAAGAGGCAAAGGCGAGCATGCTGAGGGCAATCGCTCAGAGAGGGTTATGTAACTGGATGTCGCATACGCTTAGGACTCTAGAAGACTCAGTTTTGCAAGAGTACATACTAGGCATGACACCCGATCAAAGAACTCTACAATTTACCATTGTCAAACACTATATTGTGGAACTACCTTCTAGGGACGACTGGATGAACAACAAAGTCTCATGGAAGAATGGGGGCCTATTATGATTCACTGATGGGTATAAAATGGAAAATGAAGTTGGCTCAGGATTAAATCCTAAACCCAGGGAGATTTGCATCCATGTTTCAAGCGAATATCCAAAAGGGCTACTTCAACCAAAATATATACATTCACTCTGACAGTCAGGCATCATTGATGGCTTTAGCCGCAGATTTGACGGCGTCAAAATTAGTCAAAAACTGTACTGACTTGCTAAACACATTAGACACAAAAAATTGAATGATCTTCAGATGGGTCCCAGGGCATGTCGGATTGATAGGCAAGAAATGGCCGATGGGCTCGCAAAAGCTGGAGCTAAAGCAGTCCAATACGGTCCGGAACCTATTATAGGTGTGCCTAAGAGCTCCATTCGGCACACCCTGAAGAACCAATATCAACTAAAGGCTCTTAAACGCTGCAGGAAATCCACAGGTTCAAACCATTCCAAAGCACTGTTAAAGGCATTCAATAACAGAAACGCGAATAATCGAGCAGGAAAAACCTATGCATACTCACTTGGATGCTAACTGGGCACTATCGCCTAATTAAACACCGAAGTGTGGTCGGAATAAATAACAAAAAAACTTGCAGATTATTCCTTGAGACCGATGAAACGCATCTTCATCTTCTCTGCAATTGCGGCCCACTAATGCTCCCAGATGCTGTTTGCAATACTCGCGTCAAGATGATACTAGCTATAAGTATGAGTGGCAAACACAATAGTTCAATTCTGGACGCGGTGCTACCAGGACTCAGTAGGACTAGCCAAATAGCCACCCTCTCCAAATAATAATAATCTTACATGACTGGAATAATGTGGACGATATTATTCAGTCCACTTCTGGACTGGGTTAACTCACTGGATTACTGGACTAGAGTAATGGGAAACTAGCATTCGTCATTAATTTAAATTCTGAATAAATAAGTTTATATAAAGTGAATATTGTGTTGCAATTTTAAAAAACATCTGGCTCAGCAGTGGAACATCTGAACTAAATAAAAATTTGTATTGAATTTATCCATATAGCTAATTTATTTTTAAGCCACTACATCGAACTTCGGTTAAGGAATTTTTAATTTTTAAACCTTCCGAAACTGCTCAATGTGCTTAAAGAAGTTAGTTTGCAAGAAAGAAAAAAACGGGTACATAGAAAAAAAAACTATAAATAATCATTTATTCAATTTAATCATTTATCCATTAGATAAATTTGGGAATTATCCTGCTGATGATAACCATTCCTTGATCTTGTCCACTACCGAGAGGACTGCGAGTTTTTCCTTAATTTTTTGAATATGTGATGTATCATCCTGAGAATCGATCTTTTCTAGTAAAGTCTCAAGCCACGAGACTGGTAAAGCTGCATCATTGAGTTGAACACTGTCCTCGTTGTCACCACTACCACCACTGTACACTTCAGCAATAATGCAATAAATTATAAATGCCACGGCGTACACGATCTGTAATAATAGTAAATTATTCAACTAGGGAAGAAAGTTACCGATTCTTCACAAGGTTTTTTTTTTATGATAAAAAGGGAAAAAACGAGCAGGACATTACTGGCGGCATTGTGTGCATAGCAGCCTGCCACTAGTAAAATTATAGGCAAAAGTCGTGTTTGAGCGCTTCAATACACCCAAACAGCGGATTAACACTTCCACCTACTGCTTAAACAGAAACCAAGTTTTAATTTAATTTAAAGGCTGTCATATATAAATACGTAAATTGTAAATCGTTTTCCGAGATAGCAATAAAAATTTCAATAAAAAAAATTAAAAGATTTTTAGAAATGGACTCCCATACACTTTATTCCCCGCATACTTATACAAAATGACGCAGTCTTGGCAGAGTTATATCAATATTCAATACGAAGACAATAATTTTTTACTTGTATTACCTAGTGTTACTGATCCGTAAACACGGATTTTCTACACACGAGTTAAGTTGTACGAATATGTGCTAACGCCACTCATTAATGCTGTTCATTAAACATCACTACACCGCCTCCCAAGAGGAAACCCCGCAAAACGAATCTTACTCAGTACAAGTTGCTGATGGAATCGCGTCTAAAGGACGAAACACTCCCAGCCAGGATAATCGGAGTAGATTACATCGAAAACCAAATAGCACAAACATACGAATTCATGACTGCCAGTTATCATGCTACATGTCCCCTCACCGGCCCTCAATCAGACAGACCAAGACCCCAGACCTGGTGGGGACCTAAATTAGAAAGACTCAGGAAAAAAGTGAGGAGACATCTGAACCGCGCAATGAACACAGGCGATCAATACGACTGGGACATCTACAAAGAGTGTAAGTCTGAATACAAGAAACGGATCAGATACAGAAGATCAGAAAGCTGGCGTAAATTTTGCAGTAGCATCCAATGCCACAACCAGGCCAACAGGGCAAGGAAATTCACTAAAAGCCACCGCCTGCAACTTTATAAGGCGCAAATTCGGCCTCACATGGAGTACTGTTCTCACCTCTGGGCGGGTGCTCCCCAGTACCAGCTTCTTCCATTTGACCGCATACAACGAAGAGCGGCTCGAATCATCGACGATCAAGTCATCTCCGATCGGCTTGATTCTCTAGCATTGCGTAGAGATGTGCGTTCTCTCTGCATCTTCTACCGCATTTATCACGGGGAGTGCTCAGAGGAGCTGTTCGGGTTGATTCCAGCGGCTGAATTCCACCATCGGACATTACGTGCAAAGTACCATCCGCATCACGTAGACGTCTGGCATTCCACAACCACGCGTTTTCTTCGAAATAACCTCGCATAGCCACTTTGTGGAATCAACTACCGGCAGCGGTCTTCCCGAACAGATACGACTTAGGGACCTTCAAGAAAAAAACATACTCCCACCTTAAAGGCCGGCAACGCATTTCTTGACACACCTGTTATTGCGGATGTCCATGGGCGGTTGCCTCACCTCTCCCCATCCCGTGAGCCTCTTGCCCGTTTGCCCCCTCTCATATAAAAAAAAAAAAATCTCTAACCAACCAAGGCAAATCCTCGGATCCCTGCTGAAACCTGATGGTACATTTACCAACTCACCAGAGGAAACAGAGCGAGTCCTGACGGAAACTCACTTTCCTAGATGCAAAATAATGCAGCATATAGAGTGGGTAAATGAAAACATAACCGCTGAGGAAGCTGACTGGCAACAAGCACACAAGTTGGTGACAACCGATAAAACAAAGTGGGCTATAAATTCCTTTCACCCCTTTAAGTCAGCAGGACCTGATGGGATCTTTCCCGCCTTGTTGCAATGGGAAGGAGAGGGTCTCCACAACCGGCTGATGAACATATTCAGGGCGTGTCTAGCGCATAGATACATCCCTAGGAGATGGAGGGAAGTTAAAGTGATTTTCATACCTAAACCAGATAAAAGTATTCTAACGCTAAATCTTACAGACCCATAAGTCTTACCTCTTTTGCCCTGAAGACCCTAGAAAGGCTGTGTGAAAGAGAACTGAGGGAGAATTACCTTAAGAACATACCCCTACACTCTAACCAACACGCATACAGTCAAGGTAAAAGCACCGAATCTGCACTTCACGCTGTAGTGAACGTTATAGAGGGCGCACTTTCGGAAAAAACCTTTTGTCTAGGAACCTTCGTGGACATTGAAGGAGCCTTCGATAAAACAAAATTTACAAAAATAAAAGAAGCATTACACCGCCATGGAGTATGTACAACTCTGTCATCATGGATTGAAAACATGCTCAAACACAGAGTGATATTACTAAATGAAAGTGAGACACAGAAAGCAATTGTAGCTAAAGGCTGCCCCCAAGGCGGAGTTATCTCACCTCTTTTATGGAACTTGGTAGTAAATGATCTAATTACCACTCTAAACGAAAATCACTACTTTACGGTAGGCTACGCAGACGACCTAACTATATTAATAAGCGGAAAGTTTGCCAGTACTATATGTGAAGTAACAAAAATTGAAAGCAGCATTGAAAATTGTGGAAAGATGGTGCATAGATAACGACCTATCAGTTAACCCACAAAAAACGGAATTGGTAATGTTCACAAATAAAAGAGTTCTGGGTAACTATAAACTGCCAAAACTGTTTATCACCGAACTCCACCTAAACAGCGAAGTGAAATACTTAGGAGTTATACTTGACAGCAAGTTAAACTGGGCCGCCCACTTGGAATCAAAAATAAATACCTTAAATAGCTACCTTAACCTTCTGGCAATGCCGTAGAATGTTAGGAAAGACATGGGGACTTGCCCCGAACATCGTACTATGGCTCTACACAGCTGTGATACGACCTATGATATGTTATGGCGCAGTTGTATGGTGGCCACGCACCAAGCTGAACACTACTTGTAATAAACTGCAACGATTCCAAAGACTAGCGTGTATGGCTATAACAGGATGTATGCGAACCACACCTACCGCGGCTGTAGAAGCTATGCTGAACCTTCCGGCTCTACACCTCTTTATAAAACAAGAGGCGGCCTGCGCCGCAGTAAGGTTGAAGACATTAAATCTTTGGAAAACCACTCAATCCCCACACCCAGAGGTTATAAATGAGGTGATTGAAAAGGAGCCTCTGCTGTTGGCAGTAAGTGATAGATCTCCAAAGGTATTATATTCGATAAGAGATACAAAATACAGCTGTATGAAGAACTGAAAGAGGACTTCAGTACAAAAGACCTCAGGATTTTCACAGATGGCTCAAAGACAAGGTCGGGCACGGGATACGGAGTGTTCTCGGATGACCTAAATATAAGAATAGCTGCATCACTAGGAGCTCATAACACTGTCTTCCAAGCAGAATGCATGGGTATCATAGAAGCAGTCACAGTTACTTTGACTCGAAAGGTAAAAGACTACTCCATCCGCATCCTTTCAGTTAGCAAATCAGTACTACAAGCCCTACAAAGCCACACTATCACCTCTAAGCTAATATACAACTGTCACCAGTGTCTGAGGGAGTTATGCGAAAATAACAACCAAGTAACTCTTCAATGGATAAAGGGTCACAGTAACTCACGAGGGAATGATGCCGCTGATGAATTGGCCAGGAGAGGCTCAGCGATGACAGCAAAAGGACCAAAACCAACAATCCCTCTCCCGCCTAGCTGGCCTACGACGGTAATACGCCTACACACCAAGGAATTACATAATAAGTACTGGATGGAAGTAAGTGGGTGTAGACAAGCAAAAGAAGCTCTACCTCAAATAGACCCCAAGCTCTCTCGCAAGCTAGTAAAACTTCCACGACCTAGGTTACGGAAAATAACTCATGTACTAACGGGTCACGGCCCTTTTAACAAGCATATGTTCAAGCCTGCATGGAGGCGGATGAAACGGCCGCACACGTCATTTTGGAGTGTAGGAGTGTGGCCACATACCGGGCCAAACACCTGGGGTCACCGAGGACTCTCCCTGAGGTCATGGGTGACATCAGAGGTTTGATACATTACCTTGAGGAACTGGGGTGGCAGGATTAGCCGCCCTCCTCACCACGCAAAATAGGCGCGCTGTAGTCGTCGAGTTGCGGATAATAGCCCGTGATAACCTATAACCTATAACCTATAATGCTGTTCAGAGATCAGTCGTAGGCGATTCATTGATAATGCTTTTCTAAATATTTGTATACGTAAAAGAATTGATTTGCGTATTGGAAAGAATATGAATATTATTGTAGGTAACCTAACAACAAAGTGGTCCGTTAAATAAGCTCCATAAGCATTTGATCATTTTCAAATTATTCATCATTATTTATGTTTTGTCTGAGGAAGATTGAAACATTGGTGTCGAATATGTGATGGATTTTAATTGGAGTGATGTAACGTAAAAGTAGATTCTCTTTACAAAACAAAAACAAAATATTGACGGTGTTATCAAAGTAACTTCCAAATCAAATTGAGAAAGTCGTAAGTGACAAACATAATATTAATAAAATAAATAATTTTGACTTGGCAATGAAGAATCTATACTAATAAATGGATTTTTCCTTCTTATACTGCGAAAACAATTGAACCGATCGGATTATAACTTATACCATGAGATGCAGCGTGTTTGGGAGATAGTTTTAGTATATGATATATTAATGATTACTCGTTCGGAACCTATATATTTTTGACTTAGAAATAACAATATATTCGCAACACAACTAATTCAGTCAATGACATTTCATAGCATAGGACAATTGATACAATGAGCGGGCGCGGGGTACTTAAATTATATACAAAACAACGTTTGTCGGGTCAGCACTTGTCATTACAAGTATATTACATTGAATATGACGAGTAAATTAGTATTAAATTAAGTATTAGGTACAGCAAGAAAGTTACTTTCATAATGAGTGATTGTTTTTCATAAATAATTAATTATAAAATATCTATATATATATACATAATATTAAATATAATAAACTTGAAAATATGCTTTAAATATTTAAACCTTTTGTCTTTTTTATAAGTACTTTTAGTTATTACCTACAATATTAAAATTATATTATAAACTCACCTTTTGGTTCATGGTTGATGCGTCTTATTACAGAACGTCTTCTTCTACGTATGATTTCTCTGTGGTAAAAATAAATTTTAGGCCTTTTTTATATGTTTGTGGAATTGTTAAATTTACGATTACTAAGCAAGGTTTCCTGTTTCACTCGATACTTAGATCTAGTTTCTATTAAATTCCATTTAATTAGGCGCTATCTCTAATACTTTAAAACCGATTTTAAATAAATTGCCTATTTTCTACCTGTAAGTAACAGTGGTAGTTAAGAAGTACATAACATTATGTTGATTACATGTAGTATTTATCGCTAAGCCTATCATTTGGTGTTTTTATTAACCGTGATACAGGTCTCGTATTCGAAATAAATAAGTTTAAAATAAATAAATATACGTTAAATATAACTAAAAAATACGTTTTTATAGAAAACCAAACAAGAAAGTAAACAATAATTTTCAATAAGCAAAAACTACGAATAGTATGATAGTACAAATGACGTTCTATACATATAGACAATTCACGTCATACAAATAGAAAACCGAAATATGGTACATGCCACTAGAATGGAAACTATTTGAGCACAGTTTTCCATATCAAGTATATACTCGTAATATACGAAGGTATTTATCTATTTGAATTCACTGACAACTTCCATGTACTACAAATCTGTGGAATGAGCTTCCTTGTGCGGTGTTTCCGGGACGATACGACATGGGTACCTTCAAAAAAAGCGCGTTCACCTTCCTTAAAGGCCAGCAACGCTCTTGTGATTCCTCTGGTGTTGCAAGAGAATGTGGGCGGCGGTGATCACTTAACACCAGGTGACCCGTACGCTCGTTTGTCCTCCTATTCCATAAAAAAAAAACTTTTCCATTTGCTATCTTTTACAGTTATACTATTCGGGCAGAGTTTGCTTGTGCTCTATGATATAAAGACCACTTTATTTATTTTATTTATTTATTTAATAAGTACAACCACTTTACACATATTATCCTTACCAACTAGTTTTATAAATTACAGGGTATTGTGTCTGATATGTATAACAATTATGGTGTACATAACTTTGCCAAATAACTATGATACTAATAATACTAAATAATTTTAAATAATTAATAACAATAATATTACAAAATTTTGAAATGCTTCCAAATCTTTTGCTTAAAACTATATAAAGAGTCATGAAACACATCCAATTCGATGCGACCATTTATTAAATTATACTCCTCAAGAATGCGCTTAACCGGAGACTGTAAGCCTAGATTTGATTTACAGGGCGGGGTATAGAAATTTTGGATAATTTAGCTCTCGGATACTTATAAGGGGCCTTAAGAGCAACGCGACTGAGCAGGTACTCACAATTTACTTTATGGTTAATAGTGTAAAGAAAAACTATGTCATATACACTCTCCTGTCTCTGAGTTTGAACATGTTAAATTTAGCCAGTCGTTCCTCATAGGGTTGTCACTGCGAAATACCATGAGAATAGAATGCTAAGTGACGCGTAAATGACCTTTGAATGTGATTGGTTTGCATAAAAAGGATACCATGCAACACTTGCATATTCGAGATGGCTGCGGACTAAGGAGTTGTAGAGTAGAATTTTCGTTTGAGGAAATTTGAAACCTATGGTATTTCTTTTGATAAAACCCAACATCTGTGCTGCTTTAGTGGTACAGTAGTTTATATGAGAAGTGAATTTCAGCTTATTATCTATAATAACTCCTAAATCTCTCATTTCTTCCACTTCCTCTAAATCAACTCCGCCAATCTCGTATCGAAAGACAAGTGGTTTTTTCTTCCTAGTGTACCTCACCAGAAAACATTTATTCAAGTTGAGAGTCATGAGGTTAACGTCGTACCACTTTCTTATCTCATTTAGGTCGATCTGGATTAAGGTGCAGTCGTAGTGGGATTTGACTGGACGAAAAACTTTGAGATCGTCGGCGAATAGGAGTGCCTTACAATGATTAATGTTGTCTGTAATATCATTTATAAATATGGAAAAAAGTAAAGGCCCCAGATGGGAACCTTGAGGCACACCAGATGTAGCAATATACGTCTGAGAATTATGTCCGTCCACAACAACGCACTGGGGTCGATTCTGTAAATAGGAGTCAAACCACTTCAGCAGCAAACCTTCGATGCCGTGTTGATTTAATTTAGCTACAAGTATCGTATGGTTCACTTTGTCGAAGGCGCTGCTGAAGTCGGTATAAATTGCATCAACCTGATATCCATGATCTATTTCATCAGACAGCTCCGAGACAAATGGAATTAAGTTGGCCAAAGTAGAGCAACCTGGCCTAAAACTATGCTGATGCACGCTAATTTGGTCATTAATAAATTGACATATAGAGGAATACACAATCGATTCAAATAATTTGGTAAGATTCTAGCCTTTTTCCACTCAATTTTCGATTCAATTGACTCGTTGTATATAAGAGATAACGGTAATGCTAAGGCTCGACCACAACGTTTAATAAATATGGGAGGTATTGAGTCTGGCCCAGAGCCTTTAGTTTTATCGATTTTTTTAATGTATTCCAATATATTTCTTTCAGAAAAGTGCAAGCTGGAATATGATCTTCCCTTAGCAACATACCTATTTATTAAGTCAGAGGTATTCAGCTCCGCAGTCACTAGTAGGTAAACAGAGTAAAACTGTTTGGCGAAAAGATTAGCGATATCTTGCCCAGTGTCTGCAATTATATTATTTCCTTTCATTTTCGCAGGTATCGATGAGTGAGCTCCTCTCTTGTTTCTAATGAAGTTAAAGAACGCTTTAGGATTCTCAAGAATGCTAGATTCTATGGTATTTTTGTAGTTACTATAACAAATATCATAAAGCTTGTGGGCACGATTTCGGAGGAGATTCTCTATTTCTTCTAATTTTCTCTAATTCATCGCGAGGATTACCATACTTGCGGTAGCGCAATCTAACCTTATCCTTTAGTGTTCTTATAAGAGCTTTGCTAAACCAGGTAAGCTGTCTGCGGTGGTGATAATTGCGCTTGGGTACATGTCTATCGATTACGGTATTCACGTTCTTATAGAATATGGCCACCTTTTCATTTACATCACTGCAGTCAGAAAATTTATTAATCCAATCAACACTACTTAATTCTTTGGTAATGTTGTCATAGGCGCCTCTATAGAAGTTATATGTAAGTTATTTCTTGGGTCTTAGGTAGGCTATGCTAGAATACGGTAAAGTTATAAGTAAGCCTGGGTGATTACTGTAGCATTCAGTGAGGTGGTTCATGACTCCAGATACAGATGCAGAAGGTGAGTTACATATAACTAAATCTCGAAATCGATCATCGCTATTCTTAAAACAATTAACTTGATACAGATCATTTGCTGTCATAAAATCTATCAAAGAGTGTCCCAAAGATACATTGTAATTAGATGGCTTCATATAGGAATAGTTATCTACTGTCGTCCCGTTAATAAATCCAATGTTAAAATCTCCCAGGATAAGAAGGTCATCAGTTAAATGTGACACGTCGTCGACAGTTTGCAAAAACGTGTTCAATGTGCTACTTTTAACTGGAGGAGGTAAGTAAACTAAACAGATGGTAAGATTTTTAACTGTATTGTTAACTCTTATCTTTAATGACACCCACAGGTTTTCATTATCACTTTCCCGGCACTGCATTCTGACAGAAGGAATATCACGCGACACAGCCAGTAGGACTCCTCCTCCATCTTTTTTTGTTTTTGCTGAGCAAGCTCGATCTCTACGATAGATAATATATCTGTCACTTATTATCGTAGTATTTAGAATAAAATGACTTAATGACATGGCATCAATTAATTGTTTTAAGAATAGCGATGATCGATTTCGAGATTCGGAGCAAAACGAGTAAGCAGCTGTCCGTTCGAGCGCGCGTTACGTTGCAATTTGAATTGTTTTATTTATAATTATAATTATAATTAACTGGTTTCTTACTACTATTTTCTCCTTTTAAAGCGTAATATTAGGTTAGGTAAACGCCAATTTCATATGTAAGGACCTAATATTTTTACTTTTTAACTCGCTGTTATTAATTATAAAACGAAAAGCTATTTTAATATAAACGATATAGTTCGTTGGCGGTGAGTTTGGACATAGCGAAGGCCTTTGATCGGGTGTGGCATAAAGCGCTTATAGCGAAACTGCCATCCTATGGGCTTCCCGAGAAGTTGTGCAAATGGGTCACTAGCTTTTTGGCTGATCGGAGCATCAAGGTTGTTATCAACGGTGCATGCTCCGACTTAAAACCCATAAACTCTGGTGTCCCGCAAGGCTGTGTGCTATCCCCTACGCTGTTTCTTCTGCATATCAATGATATGCTGCAAATCAGCAATATTCATTGCTATGCAGACGACAGCACGGGGTATGCTTCCTACACCGGCCGTGCCAACATGTCCCGGGATAGCGTCGACGAGAACCGGATCAAACTTGTGTCTGAAATCGAGACTATGCTTTGCAAAGTCTCGGAATGGGGCCGACATAATTTAGTCCAATTCAACCCCAAGAAGACACAAGTTTGTGCGTTCACCACTAAAAAGTCTCCCTTTGTTGTATCCCCTCGATTCGAGATCACTCCTCTAACTGCCGAGCGACGTTCAGTTCCGTGGTCACTTGGAAGAGAAGGCCAAACTGGCCTCTAAAAAGCTTGGTGTACTCAGTAAGGCGAGACAGTACTTCACTAAAAGCCACCGCCTGCAACTTTATAAGGCGCAAATTCGGCCTCACATGGAGTACTGTTCTCACCTCTGGGCGGGTACCCAGTACCAGCTTCTTCCATTTGACCGCATACAACGAAGAGCGGCTCGAATCATCGACGATCAAGTCATCTCCGATCGGCTTGATTCTCTAGCATTGCGTAGAGATGTGGTCTCTGCATCTTCTACCGCATTTATCACGGGGACTGCTCAGAGGACCTGTTCGGGTTGATTCCAGCGGCCGAATTCCACCATCGGACATTACGTGCAAAGAACCATGTAAAGTTACAAGTAAAAACCTTATGATAATTTAGTCAAGCTACGTCTTGTTTTACATGCGGCTTGGTACGCTTTAAATGCATTTACATTGTATATTATAAATTCAATTGAAAAATTGAAATATCTAAATTAATATTGAAATTTGTATTTAATAACTGTGAAAAATATTAATATCTCACTGCTATGTACTGTACCTTTACAGGCGGACCCGAGTTATCCTACAATGGTGCCGAATTCTTTTACTCGGATCTACGAAACCTTAAAACGAAGTTTTTTTTGTATATAGTATGCATATGATATGAAAAATGTCATTGTTTAAAATTTTCAATAATAATAATTTCGTATTCGATATTAGCCACCTAACGAACGTTCGATACGTTGTCTATATTATAGTATAGAAATTTTACGCCATTTTTGATTTGCAAATTATCCTGAACTCATTCCATTCATCCCTTAAAACATTGGTAACGATGTCCATAATGCTACCATGATATTAATAGTATTGGGCACGATTTTCGCGGCGGCCATATTGGATTTTGCAAATACTCTCCGATTCGTTATATGCCATTCCGAGAAACATGAAAATTATTTACTATCCTCTCATAAAATTTTTGCTGTCATTCGACACGTAAACCTGACGTTAAATTCGTATTGCGTATAGAAACAACTCTATTTTCTTGAACAAATGGTGCAACCTAACATTCGCACATATAATAAGGATGTTAGGGTTGGTAGGTACTAACTTAGTGTTTACGATACATTTTCTGAAACTCGTGTGCGCCGCGCCTTTTTACTCTG
Organism: Leptidea sinapis; assembly: GCF_905404315.1. Classification (NCBI taxonomy): domain Eukaryota; kingdom Metazoa; phylum Arthropoda; class Insecta; order Lepidoptera; family Pieridae; genus Leptidea; species Leptidea sinapis. The sequence continues at coordinate 11,907,755 of NC_066276.1, forward strand.
GCTCCGAAACAAGCCCTTTTGGACTTGGCCAGTGAAGTTTCTTCGCAGGTGTGTGTAGGTTTCCTCATGATGTACTTCACTAAAAGAGCATCGAATACAAGTACCTACTTATGAATTCGGTAGTCGAATACATTACGTCGCGGGAATATAAGCGGACGGCGCCTCCTCAATCAGGCAGAGGCAAAATCACCTGAGGGCTATCAGTAAAATTTTAATATTTTTAATTTTAGTAAAAAACTGCTTTTAAATTTACCAGTTATAAGCAGTTAAAACCAGTTAGAAAATTCTTACCAGAACTTATTTTGTTCGGACAATAAACGTTAAATGAGTGTTTAATAAACCCTAACTAACCGGTTAAATCCGCGAGTTATACAAAACCAGCGTCATTACCTAGAGATAAGTCGAGTGAGTAAATATGAATAAATAGGGTAAGTGAATATCACTAAAATTATACCATTGTTCTTTAAAGTGATTTCGCGACAAAGATGCGTGTTAAAAACCGTAATTAACCGGTTAATTCAACCAAACCTTTATAATGAAGTTAAATAATTTAAAACGATAAAGTAGTGGTTAAAGAAATAAATTTTCCATCTTTTTCCACTACGACAGTTACTTATTTTAACAGTTTTGAACTATTTCTAAGCTTCTTTCTTGACAGGATTGTCACTATAGTGTTACCGATCTTACACCTTTTGAATGACTGGAATAATGTGGACGATATGATCCAGTCCAGCACTCGACTGTAGTGTAAGCCGAGCATAAGTCATAAATTCACATTTTAAATAGATAGGTTTGTATAAAGTGAAGATTGTGTTGCTTTAATTATTAAAAAAAGGATCTGGCTCAGCAGTGGAATATCTGGACTAAATAAAATTTTGTATTTAATTTATCCATATATTTAATTAATTGTTAAGCCACACTACATCGAACTTCGGCGACGCAATCTTCAACTTTTTCTACCACCCGAAACTGCTCAATAAAGAAGTTAGTTTCCAAAAAAAATAACGGGTACATAGAAATAAAACTATTAATCATTATTTATTCAATTTAATCATTTATCCATCAGATAAATTTGGAAATTATCCTGAAACCCATTCCTTGACCCGGTCCACTACTGAGAGTACTGCGAGTTTAGATTTAATTTTTTGAATAGGTGACGCATCCTCCTGAGAATCGATCTCTTCTAATAAAGTTTTAAGCCACGAGAGTACTGCGAGTTTAGATTTAATTTTTTGAATAGGTGACGCATCCTCCTGAGAATCAATCTCTTCTAATAAAGTTTTAAGCCACGAGACTGGTAAATCTGCATCATTGAGTTGAACATTGTCCACGCTGTCACCACTACCACCACTGTACACTTCAGCAATCATGAAGTAAATTATAAATGCCACGGCGTACACCATCTGAAATAATAGTAAATTATTCGACGAGGGAAGAAAGTAACCGATTGTTCACGAGGTTTTTTCAGAGAATAAGGGAGAAGACGAGCAGGACATTACTGCTTCACAGCATAAATAGGCGCCGTTGTGGTTTCTATAATCTAGCCGGCAGTCTGTGGAAAGGAGCCTGCCACTGGTAAAATTATAGGCACATATATAAACAATGTTTGAGCGCTTCAATACACCCAAACAGTGGAATAACAATTCCACCTACTGCTTAAACAGAAACAGAGTTTTAATTTAATTTTAAGGCTGTCATGTAAAAATACGTAGATTGTAAATGGCAACAATCGTTTTCCGAGGTAGCAATAGAGATTTCCATAGAAAAAATTAAGTGATTGTTAGAAATGGATTCCCATAAACTTTATTCCCCGCATACTCATACAAAATGTCTTGGCATAGTTATATCAATATTCAGTACGAAGACAATTAGTTACTTGTCGGGTTTTCTACAGGCGACATGAGTTGTACGAATATGTGCTAACGCCACTGATTAATGCTGTTCAGAAATCGATCGTTGGCGATTCATCGATGATGCTTTTCTAAATATTTGCATACGTGGAATAATTGGTTTGCCAATTGCAAAGAATATGGATATTATTGTAGGTAACCCAAGAACAAAGTGCTTCTTTGAATGCTCCATAAGCATTTGATTATTTTCAAATTATTCATCATTATTTATGTTTTTGTCTGAGCAAGATGGAAAGATTGGTGTCGAATAATGTTGATGGATTTTTTGATGGAGTGATGTAACGTAAAAGCAGGTATTCTGTACAAAACAAAAACAAAATACATATTTATGGTGTTAAGTAACCAACATATTAATAAAAAAAAATCACTAAGCACTGAATAATCTATACTAATAAATGGAGAGCGGGTTTATTCTGCGGTTATGCGGTTTTATTGTAAGATGTAATGGTGATTAATCATTCGGAAACTATATTTTTTGGAGTTTACTCCTTAAGAATCGATTTTCATATAAGGCGCCCGGTGTGAGAAAAATATGGAGAGTAAAACCTACTCATCAAATGGCATAGTAACGTTTTTGGTGCGCATCATTTCTCGCGCACCTTACACTTTCTTGTATTTTGTATCTTTATTATATTATTGAAATTGATTTATTATTATACTTTCATAAGTTAAGTGAAAATTCTATAAATAATGGAAGAAAGTGGTGTAAATAATAGTGCCGGAAAATCTGACGTGGGTACTAAGTAGGTTACAATTCATACATTAATATGAAATGTGGTGTATATATATATATGTGTGCTTTGTATTTATTAAATATTTAATCATCAATATAGTTCATACAAATTCATATGAGTAATGCACATAATTAAATGTTTAATTTAATATGGAGAATATTTAAAGAGCCTTTCACGCCAAATAGACAATATTTAACCTGACCTATTTTTTTTATATCTATAATTTTTTTAAAGTTATTATGATTTATTTTCTATTAACTATTTTTGTAGTTTCAGTTATGATAATTAATAATTCGATAATATAATTATTATAATGATGTAATCATGTAAGATACTTAAATGTAAAATATTTGATATATATTTCACCGAATAGTCGTAAAAAGTGTAAATGAAATAAAAATATATATATTCTTTAAGAATTTTCATTAATGTGTTTATTTACCATTACATATGATGTCGATCTTTTTTAATTAATACGCTTTTATTAGCTTCTGCTGTATGTCTGTTTTTTACCGACTCCATTGGACTTGACAGTCGACGACAGTCGTGCGTCGTAGCTGACCCACACTTTTCATTTGACTTAGAAATACCTATATATTCGCAATAAAAATAATTAAGTCAATGGCGATTCATATAGTAAGCGGGCGCGGGGTAACTTAATTTATATGCCAAATAAACGTTTGCCGGATAAGCACTTGTAATGTAATATGAAGAGTAAATTATTACGTACAGCAAGAAAGTTACTTTCATAATTTACATTAAATCTAATAATTAATAGAGAATGAATGAGTGATTTTTTTTCATAAATAATTAATTATAAGCTATCTATATATACACATGATATTTAATATAATAAACTTGTCGGTAATGTGCATTAAATATTTAAATCTTTTGTCTTTTAGATTACAACTGCTTAGTTAATTATAACAATATTAAAATAATATTATAAACTCACCTTTTGGTTCATGGTTGATGCGTCTTATTACAGAACGTCTTCTTCTACGAATGAATTCTCTGTGGTGAAAATAAATTTAAGCTCTATTTATATGTTTGTGGAATTGTTAAATTTAAGATTATTTAGCAAGGTTTCCTGTGCCACTCGATAATTAGATCTTGTTTCTATTTAATTCCATTTAATTTCGTGTTATCTCCAGTAATTTAAAACCGATGTTAGATAAATTGTCTATTTTATACCTGTCAGTTACAGAGCTAGTTAAGGAGTACACAACATTATGTTCATAACGTGTGGTATAAACCGCTAAGCCTATCATTTCGCGCTTTTATTAACCGTGATAAAGTTCTCGTATTAGAAATGAATAAGTTTAAAATAAATAAATATACGTTAAAATAAAAAAAAACACGCTTTTATAGAAAATCAAACAAGAAAGCAATAATAAGCAAAATCTACGAATAGTTTGATAGTACACAGTGATGTTATATACATAATATAGACAATTCACGTCATACAAAAACAATGCCGAAATATGGCACATGCCACAAAGTACATCATAATAAACTTCGACGGCCGTTTCTATACATTTCTGCGTTTACGCCAATTACTTAATATATTATTGGTCAATAGGCAGCAATGTAAACATTTTTCAAATTAAGCTGCATATTATGTTGAATTTAGAACCCGATTTGGACAGTGACATGACGGGAGTAACAGTTTTAGTATTTTTTTAAACCCTGACTAAATAGTGGGTTGCTATAAGTTTTACGCTTGTCAGTCTGTCCATACTTTCTGATCAAGATCTGTTCAGTCGGAGGTTTTGTACGTTTTTTACCAATAATCACATTAATAATGAGTGTATGTCGATTTGTGTGTATATTTGTTACTTCTTAACGTTTTAAATGCATTTGGATCTAAGAGGTTAAGGTAACCTATAATGAATGAAAGAAACAAACACTCAAATATATTTTTTTATTAATATATCTGACACATATATGTTAAAAATCCTTAGATGCATACATACATTATAAATAAAATTGAATTATCTGATTGCACAATAAAATGTTGCAATACGTAGAACCATAGATTTATAATAACTAGCGTAGGATAGACAAACAAACCAGCCGAGAGAGAAGTTGTTCTCTATATGTATTCGAAAAAAAAAATATGTGAAGGTATCTTCATTCATTCTTCTTCACCAGAATAGAATATAAAGCGACTCTATTGTTACTCTAATTGATTTTGAATGACAAGTCGTATACACTCAGCTACGCTTGGCATTAGCTTCTTACGGCCGTTTTCAATAACCTATCTATCCTTAGTTTAACTTACTAGAGGTAGACAAATCTATCAGTTTACGCTTACTTACATTTCAATAACCTATCGACATAAAGCATTGGACTATAACTATATTGGACATATTTATGGATAGATAAGATCTTGTCATTCAACGGTGACAACAATGTATCCGTAACTAGAGATACTTTATTGAATACGGCCGTTAGTATTTTGAATACTAATCCACTAGGTAATGCACACATTGACAAATCAAAATTGCAGGTCATCTATTATCGGGCTGTCAGGTCGTCTTTACACTAATATCTTCTATCTCTATAGGTACCAATGTATTCAGTTTTCGTATACATATATTCGATAATTTGCGGACCATATTTCACTGATTTTGAAAGTGAAGAAACCAAGCGCTATTTTTAACCTAGGTCCTAAAGAATCATGAGAGGAAAATTTAAAGAAATTAACATCTTGACTGTTGCTTCTCAATATATTCTTGATAATGTAACGTATGTACATAGGCACATAAGTGAATTTTCTAGAAATTGTCATAACCATATCGTTAACACCAGGAACAGACATAACCTTAAATGCCTACTACACAGCTAAGTCTTTTGTGGGGCGATGAGGGCAAAAGAATTGTTAAAAAACGTTTGTGTGGTAAAGGTTACTATAATATAAATGACTTTCTTAATGATATCACAGATTGGGAATGGAGCGACCGCCCTCAGCCTAATAAATAATAAGTTTAATTGTACAACATTAATTTGTAAACATATTTTATTATGACAATAAGCTCCGCTGAGTTTGTTGCGCCTATTTTTCTCAGGTCTGAGGCATTCATTTTGGAATGGCTGTGGCCTGTGGTAGCTTCTGACTTTCAATAAGTGATGTCACATCCTATTTTGAATAAAAATATTTGAATTTGAATTTGAGTCGTTAATGTGTTATTTAAGCACTTTTTATAGCATACTTAGGCTTGTTGATTGACACACGACTAAGGTGAAAAGTGTGCTTACATTGTCTTTAAGCACACTTTTGTCGTTTCGTTATCAGACTGCGAATGATATGTCCATATGTATATAGAAGGTCATTTATTGTATATCATGTATTTCGACTAGGACCGATGACAATTCAAAAAATTATATATCCCAATTTTATTGTGTATTTTTTTTAAACCTGCTTCACTGTTTATCAGTTTTGCATTGATTAGGTTCACGGAAAACAAATTGTATGAATTTTCGTTGAATGTCCTATAGAATCCTTTTAAACTGAACTTTCACACAAATTGATTGATAAAATTAATATAACTCATTTATTTTACGTATTATTATAGCGACATACGACTTCCAATCCCACAGATTCTTATTTCGTGTCGTTTAATATTTTTGGGTTTTATTAAGAGTTAATTTGTTTCAGGCATCTGGCACAACCATGAGAACACGATCGCAATGAGTACCGGCGCCTGTCGCGGCCGATAGTACCACTCGCGCCCGCTTGTACCCTCCCCCTCTCGCACCCCGCAGCACCGGGGCAGACCCGCCGCCGGCATGGGGCGCGACAAGAAGTCCCCACACAAAACCGACTCACAGAAATGTAAGTAAAACTAATAAACACACGGGTAGAACTACTTAACCGTGATCATAAAAAGAAATATTCAGAAATAAAATACTTAATTCACCTAAATAAATAAATTTTCCATTTTCATGCGCGCTAGCCATTGACATTGGCACTGGCACTTACTTCGTGCCGTTTTAGGCTAGGGTTACTATGGATGCGAGTTCTGACGAAAATTTGTTCTGACGAGTACGTCCAAAATCAAAATTGTACTTACTGCTAGTGTTGAGTTCTGTAGCAACTTTCTCCCACTTTTGCCGAGAAATATCTCTGTTGTGATAATTTTTGTCTCTCATATCCCACAAACACCTGTTCTCTTACACGAGACTGATCAATTTATCGTTATCCATGGTGGAAACTAAATCACTCGAAACTCGCAGACGCAGGTCGTGCGAAAAATAAACTCGTTTGAACGCTCGAGTGGTTCTGACGACGTCGTGCATGTTGCCAGTGTAAACACTGTCATTGGATACCAGGCGTTTGTTTCTTCTGACGAATTCGTCAGAACAAATTTTCGTCAGAATTCGCATCCATAGTAACCCTAGCCTTATACGACCACGTAAGACTGATTAAAATTTTGTATCCTATATAATATATAATTTGTTTGTTTGAAAATTTGAAAATTTCAGTTACATTAAATTTTAGAATTATTTTTTAACCATTAAGGTTCGATAGCTGTACCCGTGTGCTTATTTAATGTTGATTTAATGTCTCTATTATAGAACCACGCGGTATGATGACGTGGTTGGAGCCTTGATCTGTTCTTGTGCTATAATTAATAGCTGCAAAATAAATATATCATTATTATAACATAACAAACCACAGGAAATATTAATAAATTATTTTTTAAGGACCTGTCTTATACTATAAGCTTAAGCCTTAAACCCATCTCCGTCACATCAGCTTACAAATAAATAAAATAAATCTGCAACCTCTAGGGGAGATACAGAAATCGTAAGTTAAGTGGGCCGAGTAGAGTAAGCCGCGTGAAGCTTGGGTTCACATCTCACACCTGATGAAGGTTAATTTAATAAATTATATTTTTATTTTATGAATAAGTAAACCATAAGATATATTCAATTTTGTTTCATTGCATTGAAGACATCTTTAGCGGCGTTGAGCACTTTTCTTGAGATGGGTATAAAATATTTCCTGATTATTTTCCTGGTCGAAAATTCGTAAGACAGAAGTTGAAATTGTGGATGAAAGTTATACTTCTAACTAGTTATAGTTCGGCTATTTCAACTTAATGATCATACAGTCATTGGACAGTGGTGATTGTGATTGCGAAGCCGAAACACCGCGAGGTCGAGTAATCGAATCTTAGTCGTGAAATATTTTTATAGTTTAATTATTTGGATTATAAGCCTTGTCATTAGCGAAGACTCTCCCTAAGGCGATAGTTATACTAGCATTTCTTGTTACTTGTTATTTTGTTAAATTTCTATGTAATATGCATTGTCATTTTTGTGTACGATAGCGTAATACTTTTTTACTGATAAGTAAAGCAATTCGTGCGAAATTATTCCCTAACCGTTCCAAAATATTCAAAAATGCACAACGTTACTGTTCAAGTTAGTTAATGTGCATGCAACCCAAATGTAAGATGCAACAACAAATGTTTTTTCTTTCGAAAATATTTTATGTTGAGAATAAAAATTTCACTTGCACTGAGGGTTGCATTGCATTTTTCTATATTATACGTAATAAAAATATAGTAAGTAAGTAAATAAAAGAACGAAAACAGAAAGAAGACACAATAACAAGATATATATCTATAAAAAAACGATCGTACCTAAAACGACGTATTGCCTTGCGCTACGATTGTTGTTGAAAAGTTGCCCTTCAGCAAAGAATATGTAATAGAATAAGTACCTTAAGTTTTGTGTATCGATAAATCCGACATACGTTGTTTTACCAGCTGCTATAAATACAACAAATTACATTCTGGGAGTATGTGTTTAAATATAGAAGGATTCCAATATATATTGGGGTTGGTTAACCAGAGCTGCAGCGATAAGGTTAGCGAAACTCCTTCTCCAAAAATACATAAACAGGACAATTATCATAGTCTTCGGTTTAACAGTGTTCTTATCATATATATCTTCTAAGATATAGTACTTCACAAATTGTGATTTCATCAAAGGTTGAATGACGTGTGTGTGACATAACTTTTTCATGAATGGAAAATGAATTGAGTTTTCTCTCGCTCACATACACATGTGAACTCTTCGAACCATGAAATAGATTTTAAATGAGACTCAAACGAACTCTAAATTGAATAGAGACAGCGTCTGAATCAATGAAATACGAAATACTGTTAGGAATAATAAAGGTTTACGTCTGCAATCTAATATAATATATTATACTATTACTGGTGACATTATATCACCGGCTATATAACGTTCGTACGCGAAAAATCGGAATAAAAAGGCATAACAGGCATTTATTTTTTCCTTTGAAATTCTTTTTGATGTCACTTCTAATACTACCACCGCTTTGGAAACAAATTGCGCTCTGAAAGAAAAGAATCAGCGCAAGAAACTCTCCCAGCATTTTTTTTGCGCTCTTTTTAATAAAACATTCAATATTGTACTGTCATTGTTATTGCTATAAAAAAAATGTTTAACAAAAAACAATCGACTTCAAAAACACTATTCTAAAACAATAGTATAAAAATAATTGCGTATTTTTATACAATCTAATTAATTAATCTAATTCTAGTTACGATTATTGTTATTTTTGGAATCAGTTACCTTCCGTCGCGACCCGCTCTCGCCTCTCGCCTCCTCACGACTCAAGCACATCTCACCTATAACTAAGTATGTAGTTACAAACCTATCTTAGATGATACCGACTCCAAAAATTACAATAATCGTTACTAGAATTAGATTAATTAATTAGATAGTATATAAATACGCAATTATTTTTATACTTTTTAGTGGATATTATATCTATTGTTTTAGAATAGTGTTTTTGAAGTCGGTTGGTTTATGTAAAAAAAATGTTTATTTCTTGATTTTTAGGGAATTTGAAGTTCGGCCGAGTATCTTTAATTTGCTCCAAAGAATTGAAGAGTTCCGTTACTTTGTCATGGATTCCGTAATCAGAACATAACCAAACTGTCACCAAACTCAAAAATTCAAATTCAAATTCAAAATTCAAATTCAAATTCGTAAATTTATCATCCACTTTGCTATACTTATGTATAGCAAATTTAAGACTTTTATGGTTTTCTCATGGATGCCATTGTCATATCTGGACCAAAATACAGTGCGACCACACGGGAAGCAGAATTATCAAAACCAGTTCACCCAGTCGAAAGTTTTGAGGTAACAAACATAAAAAAGAAAAAAAATACATATCGACGAATTGAGAACCACCTCCTTTTTTGAAGTCGGTTAATAATCATGATCTAGTCCCAGGCTGTCCGATCACTTAGATATTCAGCTGTGGAGTAATAGGATTTACGACAGAGCCATTTTTTAATAAAACATTTTAATTTATTTACAGACTAGCTGACCCGGAAATATATAATTTATTTTTAGTGTTCGACGGTTTTTTTTCACGGTGATGTTCCACGGATTGTAGTAACAAATAAGTATATATTTTTTAATTTTATTAAATTAGTACTTCATGCATAATATAGAATTTTACTAGATACTATTTTACAGATAACGGAACTCCATTTGCTAAGGACCTTCCATGTCTTCTGGCTTCTTTCACTCTGATCAAACCATTCCAGCTAGCTCTCTATTTCTTATTACTCACTAGGTGGAATGTACATTTCTTTTCAACACTTCTATATTTTCTACACCAGTCAATCTGCCTACATCCATCCTTTACAAAACAATTACAACATTGCCTTTTAATTACTGCCCAACATTTTCTTTAAGTTGATTAATTTTATAAATCTATACTAATATTATAAAGCTGCAGTGTTTGTTTGTTTGAACGCGCTAATCTCTGGTACTACTGGTCCGATTTGAATGATTCTGTCAGTGTTGGGTAGTCCATTTATCGAGGAAGGCTATAGGCTATGTTTTTTTTTTCAAAATTGGGGATCCGTAATAAAATTGGTATTTTGTAAGACAAGGTGTAAAATCGAATACCTATTTTTGCGTGCGCTGCAAAAACTATTGACAATAGAACAAAATGATGTACAGGCTATAATATAGGCAATATTTTACTACTTATAAAACTATCGCGTGAATTATACTTTATATGGCAAAACAACGTTTGCCGGGTCAGCTAGTATAATATATTGTGTAAAAACAGTATAGCTTTTATCAAACAAACTGTTATGAGATATTTCGCTCCCAAAACTAAATATATATATTCGTCCATGAGAGTTGTAATAGAAGGTTCAACCTCGTATATATGAGCAACACAAAATATATTATGATCTATTTTACAAATAGGCGAAGCGAACATTGCGTGCTTCGACATCGCTTCAATAGCTTTCCGTGACGTTCCATCAATGTCATGATAGCTCTTGCGAGCAACGATTCACACCCCTTCCCTTAGTAAGGTTCTCTTGAATACATTTCCTGTATCAAGTTATAGATGAGACAGGATAAATGCTTTCATTATCGTGTGTAAGTCGAGCTTAGCCTTGTTCATATCTTAACAACTATTTATATTGTTGAACAACTATAACAATGATTTTCAATTCGTCTATAGTTTTTTTTTGTATGTTATCCTATATGTGCACTAATCGATTTTAATTGTAAACCTACCTTAATGATTTTGTTATATCCAATACATATCTAATTTATATGCAATACGATATATTCGCAATTAGTGAACAGATTTGAATATCCATCGCTTCCCTCGCACATATTTTTGCCAAGGGGAATACTCCACAACGCGACGCCCCAGCAAATAATTTAAAATAGCTAGCATGGCGAAGCTTGTCGCGAGAACTCATACAAAATACAAAAAAGAGGAAGAACCTTGCCAAAATCCATAAGAAATTTAAAAATGATAATTATAATGACTGATAATTCCAACGCATTAGTTTTAATATATACGTATATATTTAGAAGTCAGTGTTACAAGTTACTTCTTTCATTGTGATACTACAAATAACTAAGAACACGTATAACTGCTCTTATATTCTCTTATAACAGATACCAGACAGATTAAATGACGATATATTTATGAATGATAATGCAATATCTATTCGGCTAGTCCGTATGTTTTGAAAACACACAAATTGTTAAATAAAACCATTTTCTTTATAATTTGATATTGATTAATTTTAGAACTGTGTCTAACGCGCGCAAAAAAGTGAGGACCAAGCAAAAACCACTAAGTATGTATATTTTTATGAAACGTGTACAATCTAAAAGGTAATTTATTTGCGAATATTTTAGTTCGCGGCTTTATTCCAATTCTGTTTGATTATAATTCCAATAATTTTACATCGATGCTTTGCGGGATCTACTCGATTCATCGGCTATTCCGATTTAGAATTTTTCAGCATTGTCAACAATGTTGAAAGTAAATACAGTTATTCCATACATTAATTCCAAAATAACAGTAAGCAATTTATATGCTTATGGAAATAACGCTAAATTCTATTAACTCACTAACTTAAATTATTAAAATTCATCCAGTCATCATTTGAGATCAACTTTGCATAAACAATACGATCGGAACTTACGATATCGACTAATTTGGAATTCAAACGAACAAGGCTGTCGAAAGTCATTCGACAATAATTGTGGCAATTGGCCGATGTCGTGCCAAGTTCTGAACTTAATATCTCTGTGGGCTTCGTGACGGACGTGTAGGCTACTATAGAACTTATAAGTGTAGGGACTAAATCATGTAATATTCATGGAAACATACTTTTATTGCAAGCGCGACGTGAGTAGGTATGTTCTACTTGAGCCTAAAAATCAACATATCAACATTTTGTCGCATAAAACAATTCATATATTGTGCATTATGAGGTTATATTTATATCATATAAAAAGCACATCGTCCGAAAGATAAATGGTTGTTGAACTTATTAGAAAAAAAATCGATTAATTGCAATTACTAGCCGACTAAGAAAAGGAGGAGGTTCTCAATTCGTCGTTACTTTTTTATGCTTGTTTTTAAAGCTTTTTCTTCCCGTGTGGTACCATTGTAATTTGGTCCAGATCTGACAGTGGCATCCATGAGAAAACCGTAAAGTCTTAAATTTGCTATAAGTATGTGTGCGTTAAATAGGTGAATAACTCAATATCGCTCCAACCGATTTCGATGATTCTTTCTATTGGAAAGAATCTATTTCAAAGGTAGTCTCGTGAGAGTTTAGTTAGGTTCTGATTATGGGATTCTTGACAAAGTAACTCTTCAATTCTTAGGAGCAAATTAACAATACTCGGCCGAATCAATTTTATGCTATCCGGATATTTTAGTCTACCGTTCATTGCTGCATTGCAAAGTTTAGTAGATTACACACAAATTATTAGTAAGTGTACTTTTGCGATTATTGTTATTTTTGGAGTCGTAACTAGAATTAGATTAATTAAATAGATTGTATAAAAAGATGTTATTATTTTTATACTTTTTAGTGCATATTATATCTATGGTTTTGGAATAGTAATTTCTCTCTGGTCTGGCGCACCGTAGTATCTGCTCGATCCATTTGACCGCGTGCGACGCAGAGCAGCTCAAATTTTCGGGGACCCAGTGCTTTGTGAACGGCTGGATCACTTGGCGTTGCGTAGAGACGTCGCTTCATTGTGTGTCTTCTACCGCATTTATCGCGGGGAGTGTTCCGAAGAGCTATTTAACCTGATTCCTGCCGCCAAATTCGATCTTCGCACGACACGCCACAAGTTAGGAAATCATCCCCATCATCTGGATGTGTGGCGGTCCTCCACAGCGCGGTTTTCAAGGAGCTTTCTTCCACGTACTACAAAGCTGTTGAATGAGCTTTCTTGTGCTGTGTTTCCGGTACCTTAAAAAAAAACACGTACACCTTCCTTAAAGGCCGGCAACGCTCTTGTGATTCCTCTGGTGTTGCAAGAGAATGTGTTGAATGTTGAAGACCCGTACGCTCGCTTGTCCTCCTATTCCTTAAAAAAAACAAATGTTTTATTTTTTTTCTAAATAGAGCTTAAAGACAGCTGATATTATACAAACTTATTTAACACTTACGCATATTACTCGTACTTAAACATTAGACACAATTGATATTTCATGACAAAAATTTACCACACAGGCATGAAAACAAAATAATATATACAAAGTGTTCTTGTGAGTGTACTCATTAATGCACAGACACGTCACGGGGGCTTACCATGTCATTTCCTGAGCAGCAGGTCTAGATTTGATGTCAAAATGTTAGTATATATATACATATATTATTATCCCATATGACGACCGTATACTACTGCCAGATAAGTGTGAGCTAAATCGGTGAGAGTGAGTCAACGCACGAGAGTTTTAAAAATGCTCGATAAAAAAGCGATATCTCAAAGTATATTCAACAGATCGTCAACCACCCATTGAAACATAGAACCTTAAAATATACGTTTTATAGATAATCTGACATCTCGATAACGTGTGATCAATTTTGATTTGACAATGTGTGCGTTAGTTAGTGGTTATCTAGTTCTAAATTTAAAAAAATGAGGATCTTATTCTAAACGTGGCTGACTGTTTACGACTTATCAATCAAAATTGGTTACAGTTATAATAGATTATCCGTTAGAGATGTGCTTCTCTATTGCTCTTTATATTTGTTTGTATATACGCTTGTATATTGTAAGTCTATGTATTGAACACAGCTCAACGAAAATCATCGCGTTTAAAAAACGTTGACGTGTGAACAACATTTAAGTTTCTACATATTTTGTTTTAATTAAACCAGGGCCGAAATTCTTCTATTATATGTCTATATCTATATCTAAAAAAAATATAATAGGATGAAACCCATTGGAAACGGGCGAGAATATAACACAAATGAAAGGAAAAATAGTGTATTTGGGATATAAATATGGAATATTTCACCCTTCGTGGAATTGTTTTTTGTAAAAAATAAAAATAAAATACCAAAGACTTAGTTGTTTGAATTATTCTCATAGAATTTTCCGGTTATGTGAAATAAGTGAAAAACAAAGGTTGTACATTTTTTTATTACCTACAACTTTGCCAATTAACTTTTTTTTACGGATTTTGATGCAGTTTTTTTGATAAGATAGAGTGATTCAAGAGGAAGGGTTATATATATAATACATGCGGAATATAGTATAAACACTAATACTTTTAGAGGTTCTTAATGTGATGTCGTTAATAAACACATATTTCTTGCGCTTACATTGCAAACACTGTCTGTAATCTACGAGATACGTATATCAAAATAATATACAACAGTTTCGTTTTTTTTATGTATGTATTAATTTATTTCTTAAATAATAACTATTGTATTATTTATTATTTAAATCTATAATATATAATTATTAAATTGTTTCAAATTATGTACATATGACTTAATAATTAATAACGCTATTTATATAAATAAAAATAAAATAAAACTTAAGTAATCTAAAAAAATTAATTAATTACAAATAGAAAATATCATTAAGATCGCTATCGGCAGGTAAGGTGCTAAACTTATCCTTTGACAGAGGTACGTACCAGATCTTGGGTCACCTCTCTTTAACGAGTTTTTTTTTGAGCCAATGAACCCCAAGGACCCATCGTCTCCACCCCAAAGGGGTATATAACCCCAAATATGTATTCATCACCGAGTGATGCATATTTCCTCCGCTTTAGGTTTTCGGCAGATTCCGCCGCTGCACCTCCCGCTCTCGATGAATGTTCAATATGAGAGGGGGCTAGCGTGTCCACACAAGTCGCATACCACACCAATGGCTTTCCACGAGTCCAAGGAATCAACGTCATGCCATCAGGCCTCTTACCATCATCATGTGAAATTCCATTCGGCTCTAGGATAGCCGGCACGTTGACGGTAGTAAAGGCCCGACCCAAGACGTCGTTTAAGGCGGCATGGCGTGGGAGACGGCCCGCACTGCGGCGGCAAGATAAGCCATGGTGACCAAGGCTGTCTACATTGCCTCCGCAGTGGCACATATGGGGAACTGTTCTAGGGATACCCAGGCGTAAACCAAGTGAGACTGAGAAGCTGGAATTATCGAGAAGTGTCCCTATGTTACTCGAAGGAGTGGCCTGAAGCCAGTACCCTGAATCTCGTTCCCTAACAGCAATAAAACGAGCCTGATCCGAAATATTGTGATTTGATAATAATATCCTTTTGTGTATGATTTTGCACTGTGGCCCATCCCAAAGCTTTTGTCATCGCATGTTTAAAGGGAAATTTTCACTTGGACAGGCAACTTTCCAAGCATTTTTAGCAGTTTCCGCATACACCAATGGCAGGGACCCTAATGACGGGGAGATAATTTTATCATATAAAGTGCTGACATTGTGAACAGAAGATAAGAATGCTGGTAAGGATATACTAGATATTTTTTTGATGCCAATTCCACCAAAACGAATGGGCAGAGAAGCCTGGCAGCAAGAAATATCAGACAAACAATATGCAGACCGGTACATATCAGTAGTTCTTATTCCTAACGTATAACCCGCATTAACGGTTCTTAGAGCAAATTTGGATGATAACCCTCGCGATCACTGTTCTGGCGATGTGGAAGCGTATATTCAAGAGATAGGGATTTGTCGTTTGGATTAGTCGAAGTCCCAACCTCAATCCAATTAAGCACATTTGGGATGTTCTAAAACGAAGAGTAAGATTTGTGCAGCCTGCTCCGCAAAACACCAGGGAGCTAAGGAATGTAATTGTTGTGCAGTGGGAGCATATCCACAAGAAACAATTAAGTATAGCTTCGATAGCATGTTTTCTTGCTTTGTTCCGTATCCAGCTGTTCAGACTCTGGGATAATTTTTCATTAATTCCGTCGAACTAACTAACTACCTTTCGTTTATTTATTTAAAGTATTATCTTCATATAATTAAAAATAATATGAAGATTCCAGTGAAACAGGTTTTTTACCTGGGTGCTAGTTTTTTTTTGCAAAAGAGTGTATACATTTTAATACTTTAAAATTTGTCTATTATAAAACGGTAATATTAAAGCTAAACACAAATACGATATTAATCCTTATGATTTTATTACTACATACAATGACGTTCTATAGCTACATATTATAAAATCATTCTTTTCCGATGGCCCTAGACTTCATTATTCCCGAATACTTTTGTACATATTTTTTTTTCTACTGACAGAACAGGGTCAGTTGAGTCAGCTAGTAATAAAATAAATTAACATAATATATATTTTAAATAAATAGTTGCATACACTTGTACTTCATCATAACCATTTATAAAAGTGCTGTCTGTGAGTAGAAGGGCCTTGATATCTTAAGCTTCTAATCACAAATGGTGCCCTGGATTAAGTTCCCACTGGCTGGCTTACAAACAATAGCAATCCCCGTGCTTCGTCTTAATTAATGTGTTTTGATCTATAATACTCTAGCCTAAGTCGTATAATTTTCAATACTGCCAAATAAAGGATAAGTGCTTGATTTAGGATTACTGATGGATATAACAGAAAAGTTTCTATAATATACTACAGATGCAAGTTTCAAATATTAGTAATCTGTAAGTTAAGGGTTACGCACCCTACGTCAAAGCTTAGCAAGATCTTGAGCTGTATTCAACAATTCTATATCAATCACGTTGACATGACCTCACTTGAACTTTAAGTCTAAACCAATGGTCGGATGTGGTACAACGGACGGTCCGGTAGTCACAACAATTGGTTCGGCGTCGTACTCGGTACAGTCCGGACGGTTATAATAATTACTCTGTGCGATGCACAATGCGACCACACCATACCATCGAATATGGTCCTCTACCAGACCGCGCTCGATGGATCGGCTGTATTAAATCCGATCATGTGTTTCGGCTATGAGGGGCAATAATAGTTCAATGTAATGAATGATGCGTGCGGGGTATAAAATGGACGGGTGTAAGTTTGAGCTTGATCTGACAATTTTAATATACTTCTTCATAATATTTAATAAATTGAAGTAAAATGTCCATTTAATTTACGATATTTTAGGTACCACGACCCTCCAACCAACCATTAAATACTTGCTAGATCTTTTTTATTAATCTTCGCAAAACGCGCGTTTGTATAATGCCAGTTAACTTGATGCGGGCCGCATTTTGACGATTTGTTAGGTACTGTAATTCAGGTGCTGGTACCTCTCTACGAAAAGGGACCCCAGAAGAAGCTGGTACTACGGAACGACCGCCCAGAGGTGAGAACGGTATACTTTATGAGACCGAATTTGTGCCTTTATAGTTTCAGGCTAAAAGGCTTGAAGTAAACTACTGTCTGGCTTTACATGTACACCAAGTTTTTCGAGCCCAATTTAGCCTTCTCTTCAAAGTGCCCATGGAACTCAACGTTATTTTGAGGTGAATAGCAGGCGTAGCAAAAGACAGATGGAGGGTAGACAGAAATATTTGCTTTGCTTAGTTATCTTTACGTTTCGGTGTAAAAATGAATGGAATCTAATAATGAAATCGATCGAAGAACTAATCAATGTAATAGTAAATAATTAAATGATTTTACGATGATAAGTGAAGAGTTGAAAAAGCACGCCAACTGAAATTTTTCGTAAATAAATCAATTGTTATAACTTATAAGTAATGCTATGTATGGTTTTTAAATGATCTGTAAAACTAATGCCTTACAAATGATATAAGAGTTTCAATGTTCCATTTCAGGTATTAATGCCAACGCCGAAAGATCCATTATGATCCTAAGGCTAAATTTGATACTACAAGTAGTAAAAATTTTAACGCCTTAGTCTTTTTTAACAGCAATGTGTTGCAAACTAACATTGGCTACAATATTAAATTATTTCAAGTTTCGTGATTATAATCAAAGACTTTACACGTAAAAAAAAAAACAAATATTACAAGTATCGTTATGTTAATAAATAACCATGAACAAAAAGGCTCATTTTATGCTCAATTGCCTCTTACGCGAAACCGTTAAAAGCAAAGTGACATTTATTCGCTTATTGTTGTTAATATTTGAGGTTGATTGATTGCCCTTCGCCGATAAATACATTTTGTTTCCGCTAAACAAAACGGCCCCGTCATGATTAAATGCTTTTGGATCACAAGAGGCTTTTGTTAATAAATCGTTTTAATGAATAAACTTTTGATGGAGGTGATCCCTTATATGATCAGTATGCAATCACCTTTTTAATATAACTGTGTTGTTTTTGTGGTTCCATTCTATTTCTTTGTAGACATTTGTTCGAAATAGTTAGAAGCATACATAAATAATGTACAATTTTCGAGTTCTATTCTTTTCTTCCTACTGTGGCTTCTGTGGACGGTTAAGGCGAAGAGTAAGCAGAAAACACGCAAACATGGTGTTTTTAGATAAGTTTTGTGGTGAAAGTATAGCATTTCGAGCTATGAACACTACTTAATCCTGATACACATATCCTTAAGTCTTATTTGTAGGTTGCTAATGCTTGCTGTTGGTTATAGTTAACACTGCCGAGGCTTTTTGAACTACCACTTTTCTTTGAAGTTAAACAAGTTTTTTGGCATGGCGTGACGCATTTTTTTTGTACTTCTCTCAGAAAAGTTATTCTTATAGCCTGTACTTTTTTGTGTAGGTTCATTTAATCGGATTAGTAGTGAATAACGAGAATTGTAAGCATATAAACTGTTATCCACGCAATAATTTTGAAAATATTTTCTTTGTTACATTGATGGCGGGCCGGCAGCCGTGAACTCATATCGCTGAAGGTATCTGGCATTTAGTATCGCCTTAACATCGGACGGAGAGGTTTGGCAATATCGTGTAGAAATAGACCACTAAGCTTGAGAGTATTTGATTACTAATTTTAATCGTAGTGATCGGTGCTAAAGCTATTGTCCGAGCACATAATAGAAGACATAATAGTCTACAAATTTGACATTTTCTTCACTTATGGAAACTTTGATTGATACTTGACAGATATCTGTAAAGAGGATGAAAATAGTAAGTAATAGATATCTGTCACCTTTGATTAAACGTATTCAAATCTATGTAGGTACCTTGTTAAAAAATAAACGTGAAATTGTTTGAATTTAGAAAATTCGGTATGAATTCTACAACTTCCAGCTCGATGATCAGAATTTGTAGCCTAATAGAATTCTTCACAGACACAAAATATATTATATAAAACCATTGATGGTCCTAACGACGCAACAGATTTGAAAGGAGCGTGTAAAGTGACAGCACGCAATGGTTGGAAGCGAACAGTCAACGACGATGACGGTACACAAAAATAGAATTTTAGTGGTCACTTTTCCCGGCCACCGTCATTTACATCAGCCTTTGATTTTCATGATATTCATTTGGACATTTATTTTATTTATTTATTTTGATTGACATAAACTCTATGTCTAATAAACTGCTGCCGATCACGGAGATAGTCAGACAAGAGATTATGAAACTTTGGACAGAAGCCTATAGCACAAAGTTTTTCAAGTAGGATGTCATTATTAACCCTGTCGAAGGCCTTATGAAAATCAAAGTAAAGGACATCTACTTGTAATCGCATATCTAATTGTGTTGATATAAATTCTGTTAATGTTAACAAGTTTGAATTTACTGACCTTCTGCATCTAAAACCATGCTGAGCATTACTAAGAAGTTTAGCTACCTGTAAATAAATTAGTCTGTGGAGAACATTTTCAAATATTTTAGCTGGTGAAGATAGAATTGCTATGGGTCGATAACTTTCAACATCGGATTTATCAGAACTCTTCGGTATAGGCGTTACACGCGTTGTTTTCCATTGGAGGGGATAGCAACTTGTTTGCAATGATAAATTAAATATATGACATAAAGGGGAGGCAATACATCTCTTTAAATCCTTGAAGAGAAAAGATGGTAATCTGTCAGGTCCTACTGAACTGGAAGATTTTAATTTATTAATACCATATATAATATCCTGAGATGTGAATTTAAGTATATTTACATAGTTGCTATTATGAGAAGTGTCATTATTATTGGCTTGTACTGTATTTAGTTGGGGAATATCGGGAGAATACACACTTGCAAAGAACCTGGCAAATGCCTCAGCAGCTGCAGCTCCCGTAAAACTGTCACCCTGGAACTTTACCGTTGGCTCAAAACCACCTTTGGAACGAAGACTTGCTATGTGTTTCCAGAATTCAAGCGGATTAGATTTAATATTATTTTCTACGCGTTTTAGATATGCTTTGTAAGCCTCAGCAGCTCGACGTTTTAATGAATTTCTCATATCCGAAAAGGCTCGGAAGTCATCTGGCCGCTGGGTTTTCCTCCAATTTCTATGTAATTTAAGTTTAAGTTTAGTGTCTTTTATAATATCAACCGTGAACCAAACAGGGTATTGTTTACAAGTAGATTTCTGGCGAGATTTTCTAGGCATCCAGGTATCAAAGACTTTGTAAATCATGTCATAAAACACATCTACTGCGTGATTAACGTTATGAGATTGTAAAACCGGTTTCCAGTCTATATTTGATAACATTGAATAAAGCAATTGAAAATCACATTTACTCAAGTTCCAGTCTTGTGAAGGGTTTATATTACTAGCCTCAATGACCTCTGAACAATGAGCTGATTCGACACTTACTTGTAGGTCTAGCGGAGGGTGGTACGCGTCGGGTGGAACTATTCCATCCGTGCTGTTCACAATCACCTCACAGGAGCCCTCCCGCATCAAAACAACATCTAATATTCCACCGTGACAATTTACTATTTTGTTTACGTCTTTGAGTGAGCAAAAAGATAGAAAATAACAATAGTTTTTTTTAACTGTGGTGGAGGCGCTATTTAAGTTAAGGTCACCCACAATGATTACATTACCCTTAAAACTATTTAAAAAACTTTCAGTTTTGTAAAACCAAATGAAATAGTTTTCGTCACTGGAGCTAGGCTTAATATACACGACACACACTAGATAGGGCCGACTGCACCATGTGAACACCGCCCACAGATCTTCTCCAGTGGCGGTTTCGTAGTGTTGCGCCCTGCGCAGGCGGGCAGGCGTGCGCGCCGCCAGTAGAACTCCTCCACACGGCGTGGCTCTGTCGCGGCGCAGCACGCACCAGTCGCCGCTCTCGAGCTCCGCGTCGGTAACCGATGAGTCGAGGAAGCTTTCAGTCACTGCGACAATGTTGTGCTCGAGTAACGCTAAGTTATTACGCCACATGGATAGTTTCGTTTTTAGCCCACGAACGTTCTGATAAAAAACAGTAATAGTACGATTGGGTTTATTATTACGTGGAAAGGGGATGAAATGTGGTTGACCGACGGGGGCGAAACCAAATCCACTCGTTGTATTCTACTTTTAGTGGCCAGACACTCGGCTCACATATTTTATTAAAAGAACTTTCTGCTACACCAATTCTAAAGGAAGCATAGCTCCTTTCTGTTTTACATTTTAATTTCTCTATTGTTGTATCGGCACTTTCGCTTACAAAATCCTTAAGATAGTTAAATAAATTCTCCTCTGTAGTGCTTTTGTCAAGTCTCCATACATGTAAATATTTCTTACGTTCCACGGCTTTCAAAGTTGCAACAGAGTTATTTCCACCCTTTTTAATCGGATTCATGCTTCTTTTCTTCCTCTTTACTTGTACCCAGTCATTATTGGTAGCGTCCAATACGAGCCCAGACATAGACTGACGAAGACAGTGGCGGATATACCAGCAGGCTGAGTAGGCTGGAGCCTAGGGAGGCAAATTTAAAGGAGCGGCAAATTTAGTTCATAATTTTTTTGTTTCGATTTACAAATTGTAAAAAAAATTATACACACACAAAATACGATTTTCGAAAATAGGAGAGAAATTAAAATATTTCACAAAAATCTAAATATAGTCCTATAAACAATGCTAAATAATAAATATCTCTACATAAACAATTGCTAAACGCTTTATTAATTAAAATAACAATTTCTCGTTAAATCCGATATGAGTCTATCTATGACAACGAGAAATGTGTTAACCCTGAAATAATATCGAATCGCTATTGCGTTATTCTAAAAATTAATGATCTAACACGGTATCATAGTTCTCAATGATACTAACCATACGGGAAAAGTTGATGTAACGAGGATGATGGAGCACAAATCATAAAGTTGGAAATTTATTGATAGAAAATTGATATGATTTTGTGGACTAAGATATCAAAGTTTTGAGGCGGCAAAAATTGAATAGCCTGCGGGCGGCAAATCTGTAAATCCGCCACTGGAGGAAGAAAAAGCAGAATTTTACAAAGTCATAATCCTTAGATGTTGAAATGTAAAAACGTGAATATAAATGCGAAATGAATGCTCTTTCAAAAGTAAACTGAAAAAATATAAAATACAGTGTAGCTATGAGTGAAATCCGATCAATAAATAAGTAGACGCAGCTTACAAAGATCTGTATCAACGATCAGTTAGCTTCCCTTTATAAATAAATTGAAGGTTTGGTTGTAAGGGGAGTGACAAATCTGATTATATTCTTTTAGAATTTCGCGGCAAAAATATTTGTCAGCTTAGAATTTATTCACGTTTTTATACCATACAACATGAATTATTTAATTGGCTCACATAATTGTTCCAATAAAAGAAAAAAAAATATTTTAAATGTTTTTTAAAATTAAATTCAACTTTTGTGAGGGGACCACGAAGTCTTAGGCTGAGATCTATAGACCGTACTTAGATTTTACTTACGTAAAACTTAGCAGAGTGTGATAAAATGCAAACTTAACTTTTGTGAGTGTTGCAAGTATACTTGTAAATGTATTCGTAATGTAATGTATATTTTATGCATTTATGGGCGACAGTCATCCTACAATGAATTAGCACAAATAAAATTTCTATTAACTTCTTAATTAGACTTCTATGGACGCGAAGCAACCTTGTAAGTCCTGGGAAATTCCGACAGAACAAGATCGAAACAGATCTCTCATTCACGTGCTTTATTATAATGTATGACGGTATGAACGTACTATCAGGTTTTACCGACCATACTTACGATCGAATGAGTTATTATAAGCAATAGATTGTAATATAAAATAATCGTATTAAACTTTTAATCACATCTTGAATGCGTACTCTGCCTCGTAAGGACTTGTAAATCATACCTCTTAGATTATCTTTCAAATTCGGAAATAAACAAATCACAAGGTAGGAGGTCCGTACAGTGTGATGAATGCGTCATCAGTTTTATATTTGAGGCCTTCAAAAACCCACTCGCTACCTTAGCGGAGTGTGAGGTCCCCTTGTCGTGATGAAGGACGATTTTGCAGCGAACATTTTCTACATGTTGTTACATTTTGAGTACTTAACCTTTTTCAAAAACCTTATTTGGTTTACAAGCACTGCTATAGTGTAATGTGCCGATTTGCCGAATTTTTGAAGTGAATGAAGTCTTTCTTTAGCGGCGTTTAGCACTTTTCTTGGGATGGGTGTAAAATGTTAAATTCGCGTCAGGATATGTGGCCTGATCGAAAATTCGTAAGACAGTGGTTGTAATTATGGATGAAAGTCGATTTTTCTGAGAGATAAACTTTTTGTTGTAAAATATTTGTATTAATTCTGAAGTGTTAAATTTTTTATGTAATATAAATTGTCATTTTTGTGTACGATGGCGCAATAAATGAATATTGTATTTAATGCCATAAATGCTAGTACATTTTACTGATAAAAAAAGCAATTCGTGCGAAATTATACCCTAACCATTCCAAAATATTAAAAAATGCACAACGTTAATGTTCGAGATTTCACTTCTGCCGGCACTCCCGGAGTGTAACCATATTTTTTTATTGTTTCATAGGTTTACCCAATTTTTTTTAAGTGCGTGTACTAATCTACAAATGCCATACCATTTCGTCGATCGGCTTTTCTTTCAGCACCATTCTTTACATAGTTCTTTCTGGTCTTCTTTCATAATCTTTTGGACTTGGCTCATACCAATACCTAATCCTTTTTTTTAGTGTATACAATAGCAACAGCGGACCGACATCCACTCCCACATTCCTGAGCATGTATGTTTGTATGTGTACCTGTACATTGTGTATTATGCATAATATGTATTACAAAGGTAGCCTAATGCAAGAGGCTAACTCATCGGGAAACGAGCTGAATATTAAAACGAATATCGCTTTATTTGTCCCAGAAGGTCGTAGTTATCTACGATGGATGCGAGATGGTTTTGAGGCTCTCTGATTCTGGCGACCGCCGACAGACGCTAGGGGGCCGGCTGAGGGCGAGCTGAGGTGGAATGCGCCGGGCGCGGGGATATGGGAGTGACCTCCTTGGGTACTGAGACCGTAGAGTAGGGTTTGACCGCGACGGCCTTGAGTGGAGGTGCTGGGTAGAAAACCTGTGCCTTCTGAGCTGGTTCCTGTCACCGATTTATATAATTTTGAAGTTGTCGTTATGTATCAATATTAGTTTCCTTGACAGTAGACCTCAGAGACTTCCACGTCTGAGTTCACTAAATCAACAATACACCGAGCTACTAGATGGAGCTTCATCACTAAATGCCAATTGAATTCTCGGACAACTTTCTTGTTGACTTACGCCAAAACGAAAATAATATCATGGCACAAATATTTTCTCGGGTCAAATTAATTACAGACTACAATGTAACCTACTCTCTGAGTACGTATTCCATTTTCAAATATCGCAATTAGTTTTTAAACAAATGGTCAGCTAGTCACTTTCAGTATGAAAGAATAATAGTGGCATGGCCCAGGTACAAGTGAACACAACACATCATACACTGTTCGAAGGTTGCTTAAATATTTTCAAATAAAAAAGTTTGAGTTTAATTTTTTTTTGCTCGCTTATTTGAGTTCTCTTTTATTTGTTAATTTTGACCACAGCATGTACCAGATTTTTTTTAAACTTTTATGGCTATTATTTAAAAATAAATATATGCTATAATATTACAATGTACGTGTTTCAGGTAAGGTTTAGTGATGTCTTGAATTAATTATTTCGAAATATAACGAATAAAAATATATATACCACATGTGAAGGCCCCTATTTCTCCCGTGAAGCAGTAAGTATATCTCTGTTTCGGGGTGAAGGGCACCGTAGCTAGTGAAATTACTGGGCAAACGAGACTTAGCATCCTATGTGTCAAGGAGACGAGCGCAGTTATAGTGCCGCTCAGAATTTTTGGATTTTCCAAGAATCCTGAGTGGCACTGCACTGTAATGGGCAGAGCTTATCAACTACCATTCTATTCCTCAAGGTTTTTTTTCATCTAACAGTACACAGTAATACATTTTATTACAATACAATACTATTACACATCATACTAGTACGGTCCGAAGGTTAGCGGGCACTGCGCGTGGTATCGTGGTCGTGTCGCGCGATACATAACGTCATTGGTCATTTCTGGCGCCAGAACTCAGATAATATTATTCTCACTGTATTAATGCGATTTGACATTGAACATGTTGTATTAATTTAAATTGATACTGCCACAGACCAATAAAAAAGAATGAGACGGATACTAGAACTCAAGAATGTAACGCAACAAATCTGTTCCTTGCTTAAAACAAAAATGCTTTTTAACCGACTTCAAAAGGAGGTTCTCAATTCGATGTGTATTTTTTTATGTATGTACACCGATTATGCTCATATTTATGAACCGATTTAAGTGATTATTCTTTAGTTTTATGTGGAGTAGTTGCCATTTGGTCCCATAAAAATTTGACATAGTTTGTTTTCGTTTTATGAAGATAATTGTTTACGTGGATGGTGTAATTATAGTGTATGTATGGCTTTGTAAGGAGTTTTCATTTAGCGTCCCGATATGTTGGTTTTAGGCTACCTGTCAATTAACGCTCACATTGATAATTTTAGTATGTAAGCTGTTAATAATATTAAGTTTTATTTTGTTTAGGGCATGGCACCGACTTAAAATAAAAAATAGGATAGCTTTCTATCAAAAACATTTTGATGGATGATCCTATCTAAGAAATGTTAACACACAAATGTAATGTCATTTTCAATGGGAAAATAGACATACACTGAAAATCTGCCTTATTGTCACATAATTAAATTAAAACATGTCTCGAACGGACACATTTACTAGTTTAAATTATTTCATTTACCAACTGGGCAGAACACGTTTCGGTCCATTGTTCGAATCAATACAAAACAAAACGTTAGTCTGATCGAGAGAAAAATATATCTCGAATCCCAGCGGGAATCAGTTTGGAATACATTTGTTTACAGCCAGACAATTAAACTGCTGTGGTAGAGGGACGAGATTTTATTTGGCTGCCTGGAATTAATCAACTGAAGGTACTGACAATATTGTATTTAATACTAACATTTGGTTTCCTTTTGAATTTCAGGTTAAATTGAAAGTTTAAAATAACTTTATTCTCATTAAGATCTATCGTTACTTACAATATGAGAAATTAACATTTTAATAATTAAAGTTAAAAACAAACAATGATTTTGATAGGTATGCAATGCAATGAAATATTAGGCAAATAGATAAAACAACCCTGTTATTAAAACGTTTCATAATTATTAAGTATATGTTCGGAGTATACGTCTTTGATGACTCGCTTTAAAAGAAGTCAATGTTTTGGCATTTCTTACTTCTATTAGGTTGTTATTTTAATTCTAAATTTAGAAGATGCAAGTATACAACCAAACTTTGGATCATGACAATGTATTTTTTGACTAACGTGTGTATAATAATACACACACAACACATACTTTTACACAATAAATAATCGCTTTCGATAAAAAATCCACTGGTTAATTATAATTAAAAAAATATCTCAAATTCAATTTTAAATTACTCCTGTCACTATCGAATGAACCATAGACTACTAACTTAGAACTTAAGAACTTCTCTGACGTAGATAGAACAAAATAGAAAAGAAAAGCGAATCCCTTGTTAGTGTTACCAATATTGATTGACAAGTCGTAAATAGTCAGCCACGCTTGGAATACGCACCTTAGTATTTTGAATATTTAACAAGTCAATGTACACACTGACAAATCAAAATTGGTCACGTATTATCTGTCGGGTCGTCTGTACGCTAGTATATTCTCAGCTAGCTAATATCCCTTGTGGTTCGATATTTTCAGAATCAGAATCCTTATGAGATATTCCCTGTGATATATATACATATATTGTTGCAATTGTATTTTTTTTAAATATATATTTACATAATATTATAATTATATTTACATAATATAATAATGAGGAGAAACTCACAGTAACTATTGTATTAAATCAAATCCATGAATCTAGTTGATTTATCAACAGCTTGATATACTTTTATAATTAACATAAATATTTTTTTTATGTTATTATTTATTGCAAATTTTGAATATAGGTTCATGATTTTTGATAATAAATCGCTTTCTTACACCACATTAGAAACACGGATCTTAAATAGTTAATACCAAAGTTGCTAGTAGCAATTCTTTACGAGATGTTATTTTGGATTGAATGAAATAAAATTGAAACCTGACCAATTACGATATGTTGTGGTATGACCAATTAGCGTTTAGAATCCCGCACCGGCTTACCTAAGTTGGTTGAGGTAATTGTTTGCGTTAATAATTAATTAACAACTATTAAATTAATAATTATATAGGAATAACGTGTCTACTGAGTTATAAGGTGATGATTGCAGAGCGATAAAGAATTGTAAATTAATATTTAATATTTTTTAAATCAGTACTCTATACGAGCGTGGGTTCAGACCACGCAGGACCAGTCCTGCCTTGATGGTAGGCCAGCTAACCTGATTATTATTATAATCGAAGACATTTAACTCGAAAACTTACAGTTGGAACATATTCATAAAAGGCGCGCACGCATGGTCGTTGCCACACACCTACGAAGCCGGCAACGCTCGAGTGAAGAGAATATGCGAGGAATACTTGACATCAGAGACATGAATGTTCTACCAATAATACCATCATGTTCACGCAGCATCTTAACACAAACAATGAATTGAAGCTCCAAAGGACGATTATCCAATGTATAATTTATATTTATACAGTTTTACCTCAATGAATACGAACTAAGGTTTTTGCCCGTTGGTTGGCCACCCCCGCACATTCCAGGATTACGTGAGTAACCGTTTCGTCCTTGGCTACACAGCCTCTGTACTTAGAACTGTCCGTTACGTCGACTGTGGAAAGGTGCTTGTTTAGTGATGTGTGACCCGTTACGGTGCCCACCATTATTCGTTTGTCATGTCAGTTAAGGCTGATAAGTCTACTTGTCAGTTTTGGCGTTAGTGCAGGTATCGCTTCGATTGTCTATAACTTGAGACATGCATCCATCGGGTGTTGTGTAGGTTGATGGTGAGAGAGCGTATCCATGAGCACTTACGAGGATAATTAGAACAAAACACGGGTAACTGTAAAGGTACTTGGGATACTATTAAAGAAATTTGTAATTTACCTACTACTAATGAACACCCTACTGAATTATTGAGTACTGAGTCTACCTTAAGATAATCTTTAGCAGAAGTAAATAAATACTTTACTAGTATTGGTCACAACCTTGCCTCATCAATAATTAGTGAACTAGGCAAACACAAAATTGATTGCTCTGATATGGCCTCAAATGTTCCTCTCGGATCTTTTATGCTTTACCCTACTGGAATTGTCGAAGCGAAATGTATTATTCTCAATCTTAAATCAGCAAGTGCTCCAGGTTATGATTAAATTTATTCATACATATTTTGTTAAAAGATTTATGAACTTACTCTTAGAACCGCTTGGTCATTGAATCAACTTTACAACAACTCATAACAACCCAGAGGTTTTGTAATTCCGGTTCATAAGAGTGGTGACAAAATTGCTGAGTGTTTTTAGTAAGATCTTGGAAAAAATAGTCAATATCAGATTAACCAAGTTTCTTGAAAAATATGAGCTACTTGCCAATTTGGCTTTCGGTCAAATCGATCTACTCTGGATGCGGTACTTGAGATAACTAAATATATCACTAGTACCCTTGATAGTGGCAATAAATGCATAGGCGTTTTTCGATCTGCAAACAGCATTCGATACAGTCTCAATCCCTATCTTACTCAATAGACTTTCAGATTTAGGTGTTAGAGGAATAGCATTGGACTGATTCAAAAATTATCTTAATGTAAGACAGTAGTGTACTAAGATAGGCGATCTTACTAGTGATCTTATCACTATTGACTATGGAGTTCCCCGGTGAAGTGTTTTGGGCCCAACACTATTCTTAGCTTACATCAACCCTCTTTGTAAGATGTCTCCCACGTCAGGACATTTCTTTTGCTTTGCTAATGATACTGTGGTGTTATTTAATGGAAATCAGTGGGATGACGTGAAATCGTCTGATGAAGAAGGATTGAGCCAAATCACGTCTTGGCTGGAATATAGTTTACTAACTGTCAATATCGGTAAGACTAAATATATATATATATATGTGTATTCAATATCTCCAACAGAAATAATCTTGATGGACAATTTACTCTCCCAATACACAGTACGTATCCTTGTAACCTGAATAACAATCGATCTTATTGTAAATGTAACATCCTAGCTCAAGAGAAAAGCATAAAATACCTTGGTGTTACGCTAGACGAACACCTTAAATAAAAATTTATAATACAAAAAATAAAATAAAACATCTCATTCCATTATTTAGAAATCTAAGTGGCCCCAGTCGAGTCAACTATGATGGTGTACAAATATCTATGTGTTTCAATCATGATCTAATGCATTTGTGCATAGGATGGAGCTGGCAAAACATTTATGCTTCAGTTAGGACGAGCGCACAGAACTCTACTACAAACAATTTTCAGTAAGCAGTTTAGGTACCCAACCAACCAATTACACGAAGAGAGTAAACTCTCAGTGTCCGTCAGCAATATACTTATGGAATAATTTCACGATTCCATGAAAAAAGCAATAGACACTCTTATAATAATAACAGAATATCCACATTTTGTACCCCAATCACTAAAACAGGCTTTGTTCAGTCACAATATGAATTTAATTCGGCATACGCTTTACACTTTAGTAAATTTAATAAAAATATAAGTATAATAAATAAATACTCTTTAACAAAATATTAAAATAATACGATACAGAAACTAATAACATTAAAAGTTAAGCATCAATTACTATCACTTATTTAATCTTGTGCATAGTTTGACATACCTACATAGGCTTAATAAAAGAAAAACATACACACACACACACACTAACACACAAACACATGATTGGTAATTAAAAGGCTCCTGGGTCTGATGGCATCCCTAACGTATCCCTTAAAGTTGCTATAAAATCTTCACCCGCACTATTTATAGACCTTTTCAACACCTGCCTCAAAAGTGGCTCTTTTCCTACAAAATGCTCCAAAAATCCAAAAAGGAAACTCCAAAAACTTGTGCTAATCCCTAAAGGAAACAAACCGTTACAGTTTAGACGATCCTTCCTCGTAACGCCCATTATGCATGCAGTATAGGGGAGACTTTTGAACGCATCATCCTCGAAAGAATCGATGTCATAGCAGAGCCCCAACTGGTAGACAACCAATATGGCTTCCGTAAGGGTCGATCCACGCAATCTCTGGCTCTAGGTTGAAACGAGGGATTAAGAAATATTGTCTTGTGGCCACCTTAGACATCAAAAATGCATTTAATTCAGCCCGCTGGGAGGACATCATGTACCATCTTGCTGAATTGAATGTCCGGATGTATTTACAAAGAATCGTGGCCAGCTATATCTCAAACAGGGTCCTTGAATGTGAGACCAAGTCTGGTCTTTTCCAATACCAGATCACAGGAGGCGTCCCCCAAGACTCTGTGTTGAGCCCGCTCTTTTGGAACATAATATACGATGGGCTATTAAACAGGATCTTCCACTCGATACAGAACTTGTTACCTTTGCAGATGACTTGGCTATTGTCATCGTATCAAAGTACGTCGAGGAAATTTAGTGGAGATTTGATGTGACAAATGGGAGAAGACAGTATGTACAAGCATTACACCTGATAACCTTATCAGCGTAATGCTTACTTCTGAAGTAGCCTGGGATGTAATTAATGCATACGCTGCAGAAATACTAAAAGACTTGCGTAGGTCAGAGATGGCAAGAAAAGCCACTGCAGTAAATTTATAGTTTTTAGTTGGAAATAGCAAAAGCTAGATTCTCCCCCCGTGAAGAAATGCCTTGCGGCGATTCCATGGGGGCTAGCGAGATAGAAGAAGAGGCGGTTTTTTAGTCGGTATTGATCTACACATCGAGCCCGATATACGAGATCAACACGATGACAATCTTGAACTCATGATACGTAAAAGTATTTTTCCCCTCAGAAAAAATAAACACACAAACACATACACATATATACACACACGTGCACACACATACCTCTTTTTATTGAGTTTGCTAATTATGTAGAGTCTTTCGGAAGGACCTAGCCTCTGCAACTCAGGGTATCCTACCGCAGAAGGTAGGGCACAAAACATTCTGTACCACATATTATTAGTGTTGAATAAATGATTATTATTATTATTATTATTTGGCTGAAGGGCAGTGGCAGAAGTTGTTGGAAGTTGAAGGGTTGCCGATGCCCGCCTTGCAAGTTCATTTGCTGCATCACTACCCAACGCACCGCTGTGTCCCTTGATCTTTTGCAGATTTTCGCGCTTATACGAAGCAACTTGTTCCAATTCTGATTTTGTGGCTATGTACTTTCCTTCTAAGTGTTGTGTTACGAGCTTCCTTGAGGGCTACACACTTACCTTGGAAGATGGAGCTGTATGTGCCCAAGGATATTGAAGTGTGTATTTTCATTTCCTGTGGGAAGATGCGGGCCCCAGTTCCAGTAACCATTTTGGAGCCATCTGTGTAGATTATTAATTAATTTACACCTGACTGGTCATCATCTACCCCGAACAGTTGTATATGGTGGTTCTTTTGAAAAACATATGTTTTAGGTATCTTATCGCATGGTGCCTCACAGAGTGGATAATCCTTTTTTGACAGAGATTATCTATAAGGCAGTCTTTATTTTTCCAAACACCTTACAGCTTTAGAAATAGAACCGCCACTGTCGCTTCATGTTGAAAGTGTATGTCAAGTAGTGTGGGGCGTAGTGCGCATGCATCCTGTTATGGCTGTGCAAGCCAGCCGCCGGAAATGCTACAGCTTGGTTTGTACTGTCGCAAGCTCTGTCCTGGGCCACCAAGCTATTGGTTTTATGACTGCTGTATAAAGCTATCTACTTATCTTTGGAGCAAGATTCTAGGCTTTCCCTAAGAGTATTCTGTACTGCCAAAATATGATTCACCCTTTTTTCAGCTTGTGTTCAAAGAGCTTATTCCAAATCAGCTTACTGTCCAGTATAACCCCCAGGTATTGAATTTCTTCCGTGAGGCTTAGCTCGGTGTTGAACAGCTTTGGTAATGTAAGATTACCAAGGATGACCTGTTGGTGGAGAGTATTTTCTCCGTTTACGACGGAATAGCTGTTACTAGATGCTGCGCGCACCATTCTTCAAACATCTTAAAAGTGAATCTTATGAGGCTGCATAAAATGCATTAAATGGTCTCGTTACTTGAATAGCGAGGTCGTTCACATAGCCCACCGTGTACAGTGTCTTTTTGTTTAGCCTTGTGATGAGCTCATCCACCACAAGGTTCCAAGGAAGTGGTGAAAGTACCCCTTGAAGGCAACCAGTTGGCATCACACATAAATATGCAAATCTAAAATAATATATTTAATTTAAAATTGTGACCATTGAGTTTCATTTATGCTCTTCTTTTTCCGAACTTATGGCAGATTTAGTAATTAAAAAAAAAAATTCTATTGACGATTCAAAATTTCGTAGTTTAAGCCTATTTGAATAAAGTTTATTTGACTTTGACATTGAACATTCATTGATTCAACTTTTACCACCAAGTATATTACTTTTTAATGATTGAATATTAGTTAGAATTCTGGTACACGAAAATACTACGATACTACCTGTATGTTTTTTGGAACCTCGGCACCCAACACTAAAATATTATGCTAGGCGCGCCGGTTGAATGCCGGGCTTAGGAATGTTCTAGCGCTGTGGTCGAATTAGTGACAGTCGTATCTACAAAAAATACGAAAATAAGCAGTGGTGGCTGTATTATTACTAATATTTATTGTGAAAATATTGATGAACGTAATCAAAATAAAAGTACCGATATATACCCATATACCGGGTAACAATAATATTGTGTCTATATATAGATTATGCACTGGTTATGATATACCTACTTTATGTATTTGGACGTTGTTAATGTTTTTTATTAAACCATTTTGGGCGAATCGACATCAAATGCCGTTTCGTTTTTCAAAGATGTGAAAAGAAATGTCTAAAGAATTGGATTTTGATAAATTTTCAATCAATTAGATTGAATAGCAACAGAAATTGTAATCGAATAGAATAGAAATATATTTATTTACCATAGTACAACAATACTTGGTAAGCTTCATGAAGCTATATCAATTTGTAAAAGGGCTACGTGGCGAGAAGAACTAATAAAAAGCTACCAGTCCATCTTTATAATATTTTATGTAAATTGAATTCCTGTTTCCGTGGTCAGGTCCATTGGGATAAACAAGCTCCGCGCAGGAGCTCTGAAGTTTCATGTGGCCATCATAAGCTTCAAGTTGCGACCTCACTGTTCCGATGATTTGTTTCCGTTGAGAGGCTACAGC
Organism: Leptidea sinapis; assembly: GCF_905404315.1. NCBI lineage: Eukaryota > Metazoa > Arthropoda > Insecta > Lepidoptera > Pieridae > Leptidea > Leptidea sinapis. The sequence goes on from NC_066276.1 coordinate 11,942,037, forward strand.
CATGCATTCCAGGAATACGTGCATCTTACATAAATCGTAAACAATTTGTTGGAAAATCAGATTTTAAAATTGGTTTGAAAGTTATGGTGTGTTTTATGAAACTATAACTTTTTAAACTCCAACGACCTACACTTCAGTGCCAAGAAGTTACTACCGAAGGGAGAGCTTGTATTAATTGGTTGTAGGTAGAAGTAGCTAGAGAAGATGAAGCTCCGTTAACTTTTCTTGCCTTACTCTGGGAGTGAATACTTACTTATTTTGAGTACGGCACACATTTAATAAAAAATAATGTTGTCAATGTCACGTACCGAACTTGATGCTTAGCGCCAATTAAAGCTGGAAAGTCTTTTATATATTTTGAGCCTATTCGTTATCATTTTATAATACTGATGGAAATTTTTGAAAATAAAACATCTCAAATGAACAAAGTTAATTATAATTTATTATGCGGTTTATTATCTATTATTATTACAATACTGGTTCATAGTGTTTATGTGGAGTTTGTAAATGTAGGTTTTCCGCTTGATAAGAAACAAACTCAACACTACATAGCTTGATGTAAATACATCAAAATATGTAAGTTATCTATAGTTAAGTTATAAAATGTATTTTTATTTGTAAGTAGTATGTGTGTATTATGAAAATCAGTGTTCTTAATTAGAGAGCTATTTGAAATTTAAGGAGATGAGTTATTGAGAAGAAAATGCTAAAACATAGTAAAGAGTGAATATTGACGGAATCGTTGGGTGGGCTAGGTCGAGCTAGGCGCACAATCATGTTTAGCTGTTAACCAAAGTAGGAGAGCTTTTTATGTAAGAGTCTCGACCTTTTAACCCAGTAAACTCCAAGTACCTATATATTCCCAAGCAAACCATCTAGTCAACGAAATGAGGTGAGTGGGCGTGGGTACTAAATGCTCATTGGTCAGGGACGATCACAACATATCGTACACAAGCTTTACTCGCTACTGTGGATTTAAATAAGAATGTTTTCCTAATGTGATATCTGAGTGCTTACATGAATTATTACATACACTTTACAAATTATATTGTAATTGTAATTACTCATCAAACTGTAAAAATGTAAATCTTGGTTTAACAGAGTGGCATTGAGTTTCTAACTACTTCTTTTTATTAGCTTAACCGTTTACTAAGACTAGCGGTAGATACAATTTAAATAATAAAAAAAAAATGTCATTTCATATCGTGTGAATAAAGTGATTTTGATTTGATTTGATTTGAAATGGGTCTATCCCTTCTATGAATTTATGGGTTGTAAGGTCATCTAATCATGATGACAGGGTAATCGAAGTGACTTCATATTTGTGTCTGTATATATTAATATTTGAAAGAGGATTGCATCAAGCGAGCTTATCATTCTTACGTTACACAAAATATTTGCTAAAAAAGTGCCGCCTTGCTGAATAGTTTCCTCAGATTAAATTCTGCAAGTTGAGTGTGGCTCATTTTGAATATTTTATCTTCTTCAAGCCTTCCCGAATTGATTGTAGTACTTCGTGGCCGCATCCAACGCGCTTATAATAAATCTTTCCCCGCATGGATTATCATCAAAAAAATGCGCCCCGCACTTCAAAGTCTCCGAACACGACACATCCATAGATCCCTCCTTGCAGCATCCCAAAATTGCTTTGGCACATGGCGAGAGTACCATCGGTTTTGCGACATTTTGTGTTCCAAATCGGGATTGCAGCAGATATACCAGTTCATCGTATGTCAAATGTGCAGGACTACTTAACGGTCTTAGATCTTCGGTGTTTTCTTTGACAACACCGGCATAAATGCCTATGATGCCACAGAATATAGTGCATAGTATAGTGTAGTGCGCCATATCTGTAACAATTATAGATATAAAATTACTGAAAACACGTTGATATAGAAATAAAATTATGTTTAAAAGTTTTCTAGTGAAAGGAAAACCTTACGGGACCGCTATTAGACTCATTTGACTGTGATAGTTATGTTCGAAGAAAATTGTCTACCTGAAAGTCTTTATATTTCATTTGTGTTGAGACACAAAATATGTTTTATGAAATATATTTAAGTCAATGTCATAATTATTTAAATTAATCGTATTCCGTTTTATGTTATTTGACAGGTTTATTTTTTTTAGGCAAAAATGTTTTCAGAAACCAGATTATTCTTAATTTAATTTATTATGTATAGTAGGTATTGGTTTCATTTATTATATATTCAACAGACAATTTTAAAAAATATATCAGGATATTATTATCTAATAATAATTATGTTCGAAACTAGTTCTGGATTGAAGATGTATAGCAAGAAACCTATTCAAATGATGTTCATTAAAAAGATGCATATCTTATAAATATATTATATTTTTTTATTAAATATATAAAGAAAACAAACTACATACGTATTAGTGTTAGTCAGTGGCGTGCATTGTCTGTATAGAAAGACACTGTAGATCTAACTAGTCGTAGTTGCGTTTTTTTCCGATAGTACGACATAAGTTGTATGAAACGCTGCTTGCTTCGTATAATATGCAATCTGTACACTGCCTATCTTAGGTAGTAAATAAACTTTAACACTAGTGCTGTATTTATTTAGGTTCATAACGAGGTAGGCACTGCCTACTTGCCTATATGATATGCACGCCCCTGGTGTTAGTGTAACTAATATTAAAGGATTGGCGAATAGGCTTAGTTCTGCAGCATATGCGGTTAAGAAAATTAGACGGTTAACTGACATAGATACGGCGAGATTAGTATACTTTAGTTATTTTCAAAGTATTATGTCCTACGGTATATTGTTATTGGGGCAGTGCGGCCGATATTAATACTATCTTTGTGCTGCAGAAGAGGGCTATTCGCGCGACCTAGGTCTTAAAGAATCATTAAGAGAAAAATTTAAAGAAATAAACATTTTGACTGTTGCTTCTCAATACATTTTTGATAATGTTTTGTATGTTCATAAGCACATTGAGGAATTTTCTAGAAATTGTGACATTCAAAATGTTAACACGAGGAACAAATATAAACTTGTTATGCCTACTACTCGGTTGGGTCGAGTTAGTAAGTCTTTTGTTGGGCGATGTATATGCTTCTACAATATGATCCCAGAAAATGTACAAAACAAATGTGTTACGAAATTTAAAAGAATTGTTAAAAAACGTTTGTGTGGGAAAGGTTATTATAGCATAAACGATTTTCTTAATGACACCACGGACTGGGAATAAAGCGAACACCCTCAGGCTCTTTAATTATAAATGTTTATTGTACGATATAACATTGTAATCCATATTTTATATTAAAAAAAAAGCCCGCTGAGTTTCTTGCGCCCATTCTTCTCAGGTCTGAGGCAGTCTCTTTTGAATGGGTGGTAGATTTTGACGTTCAATAAGTGATTTTAAATCCTATTTTGAATAAAAATATTTGAATTTGAATTTGAATACCATTTTGTTAAACATTTGATTCATTTCCGCTTCGAAACATTTGATTCAAAAAGTTTAATTTGAATTATTGAAATACCAAGCATAGTTCTAGTAATATAAACATGAGGACTGTGCCTTTTTATCATTACTTCTTGTGAGGCTATATTCAAAGAATGATTTATATTTCAAACAAAACAACTTATTGAGAACTCTTAACAATTATAACAACAGTTAACTGGCTAGTGTTGATATGTTCTAGTAACCCATAGATAAATTCTCATTTAAAACTGTCCTCATTTATTTAAGTATGTAGTTAGTTATAATTAACTACTATATAAACCCATTTAATTACAACGTTATCCTTACCGATTTAATGTACGGTTCAATTACAAAGCTATCTTTTGAAAACAGTAACGGCCTTACAAATAAAATTGGCATAAAGTTATAACTAAGCATAAACCAAGAATATGTAAAATGTTTACAAATAGACATTTTGCTTACGAATGGTTTGTTCGGACATATAACGTTTCCCGCGTTTATTTGCAAGGCAGCTTGTCATTTCGAAAACTTCAGAATTATCATTGTATTGATAGTGCGGTCAGCGATATTTTAAACATTTTGCATTTTCTTTGTTTATCATCAGTTATAACTTTATACCAAGTTTATTTGTAAGGCCGTAAAAGGCTTACTACCAACGTGTTTTAATGAGACATGTTACATATAACACGTTTCTATGAATTCGCGCTGTATTTTTAAGGCGCATCAATTTTTTTTTCTTTACTTCTACTGACAGGACTGGGTTATTGATATGTCCCACTAATCGATAATTTTAATCTAAAAATACCCAAGTAGATAAATTGGCAAAGATTTTTTTTTCTTATTAATAGCGCAATGTGGTAGATTGTTTTGTTTTGGACTAGAACTGAACAAGAAAAAAATTAGGAAAATGGTTGCAATCCCGCTTATTCCATACCTAGGTGCTTAAAATTCCTTTTATGATATTTTTGAGCTCTTCTTTAAGTTTGAATTGATCAATCTAAGAAATTCGGAGTAATCGGAAAAATACCTTTTTAGATTTTCTTTCGTTCACTCGAACGAATCCGAAACCGATTTTCACCGACTTTACGGCGATCGACGTCAATGTTTATGTTAAAAGCTGATTTAGTTTTTGGAACTGATCTGTAAAGCCATTTAAAAGTTATTCCAAAAAATACACATTTGAAATTTTTTATTTTGTAGTTTTTTGATATTTTTCAAAATCTACCGGTCCGAATCAGTCCAAATTGTATTCAAAGTCTAAGTTTGGCCAAGCCTTTTCAAACGGCGCCAGCGGTGATGAAATCGGTCAAACTGTTCAAAGTTAAAGGAGGTTTACATTATCACTACTTGATAATGTTAAATTTTCTTAGCGGGAAATTAAAAATCACTTAATAGGTCATTAAGTTTCTTACGGACGTTGCTTAGAGGGTTTTGTAATCTTTTTATTTCACCAATTGAAAGGAGTTTCCAAGCCACAGCTTTTTAATGTCACTTAAATAATAAACAAACAAAGCAATGGTTAAAATATTACAGTTAATTACCGACAGCAGAGGTTCAGTGACATTGGCGATATTATACACAATTATGTCACATGACCATGGAAGGATGCGGGTTTTTCCGTATCTGAGGACAAACTCAGCAGCCAACATTGAACATTGATAAGAACACTTCAATATTGTTAACATTAACAACATTTATTTTTATATTGATATAAACTAACTTTGACTAAAATTATGTCTACGTCCACATTAACGGTCGAGCAAATATAAAGAGATGCTAAAACTATTTTCAATTGAAATCAAAATTTAATTTAATAATGTAATTACCTTTTTTTAATGAAGAATCCACTCAGATCAAGTATCTAACACTGATTAAATTATTACTTTTAACACAATCTTTATTTTTTGAAATTTATTGTGTGTATTGAACACGTTTGTGTGTGAGTAAATATGATTCTCGTCTGTGTCGAACGAGATATTTTAAGCTTATAACGTGCCCAAGGTTCGGAATATTGTGTGTAAATTTATGTTAGAATATGTTTTTCCCAGTTAATCTTGTGACGCAGATAAAGCAGAACATATATATTACAGTATTACTACTATGATTCATTTTGATCCTTTTTGTTATTATTCATTTTGTAATTACTTTTGCTGATAAATATGCAAACAAGCGACATTAAGGGCGGAATAGAATTTTTTTTGATAATTAATTAATATTATGAAATATAGATGAAACTTTTTGTATACAAATGCTTGTTATTGAATTTACTCATAGATTATTTCGCATTCAAACTTAAAAAAACATTATATGAGGTAACAAACTTACAAAAATATAGTTACATAGGCAGGGCATGTAGCTCAATGGACAGGAAGCTGTTGGGACATTAAGTCCTCGAACGGCGACCACGTATATAAGACGTAGTGTTGGGATGCCCCCCACAAATGTAACTGTATGATCTGGTAAAGATCGCCCGAATTCGATGGAGTCGATCGTCCGCGTCGTGGAGATCTTTGGGGGAGGCCTTTGTCCAGCAGTGGACATCTTTGGGCTGTCAAGTAGCAAGTAAGTATTAGTCGATTTGAGAACTGCCTCCATTTTTTAAGTCGGTTGAAAATCATAATATTAATAGGATTTACTACAACAAATCGTTTTTTTTAATTTTGTGGTTTTCTATTCCTCAGTAGCAGAAAAATATGACCAATCTCTTCAATCGTTATTTGCACAGTTATGTAAACTGTTTGTAATCGTTGAAAATAACGTAATCAATGATTGAATAATTAATAATAATAATAATAAGCATATTTATTCAAGAGTTATAGATTACATATTTTAATGTGTCAGTAACTTAAAAATATACCTTAAACTAACGTTATTACTTAAACTATAATCTTGATCCCATCCGGGTATATGCCTCCTCCATCTTCTTCCACAACTCTCTATTTTTTGCTTTCTCTAGCCAGTTTTTACCTGCCACTGTAAGAAGGTCATCACTCCACCTCATTTTCGGTCTGCCTCGGTATCTGTTACCTGAGGGCCACTCCATGTAGTCGCTTTTAGAGTCCATCTTTGGTCTGGGACCCTAGCCACATGTCCTGCCCACTGCCATTTCATTTTTAATGCATGTTCAAGGACATCTGTCAGGTTTGTTTTTTTCCTGATGGTTTTGTTGCGGATTTTATGTATCTTTCTGAGCCTCAAGATACTTCTCTCCATGCATGTTGTGTTGTTAGTAACCGATGTTTAATTTTCTTTGTGTGCACCCATGATTGGCTTGCGTATTTGAGGCATGGTAAGATACATGTATCCATTACCAATAATTAATAATAATACTACTTTATTTCATTTTTACACTTACTGCAAATACCTTAAAGTCCTACCTGACTGACCCAGTTCGTTCGTTACAACCAAGACTGCGTAGACCGACCTTTATGACCTGGTGCCGTGTCGTACTGGATGGACCATTCTTGGTTATTGAACATGGTGTTGTTAAGGGGCTTCACTACCTTTAGTTTATAAAAATAAGGGACAAGACGAGCAGGACGTTCAGTTGATGGTAATTGATACACCCTGCCTATTACAATGCAGTGCCGCTCAGGATTCTTGAAAAACCCCAAAAATTCTGAATGGCACTACATCTGCGCTCGTCACCTTGAGACATAAGATGTTAAGTCTCATTTGCCCAGTAATTTCACTAGCTACGGCGACCTTCAGACCGAAATACAGTATTGCTTTCACATTACTGCTTCACGGCAGAATTAGGCGCTGTTGTGGTACCCATAATCTAGCCGGCATCATGTCGAAAGGAGCCTCCCAGTGGTAAACCTACCTTCTCAAGAATGGCATCTTGATACACTTATGCTGATGTTTTGATACCTTTTTCACAAAAGTATGACTCAGTCACTCCTTCATAGCTAATACCCCACCAAACCATCACTGAAGTCGGATAGTGCCCACGTTGCACTCTGTCGACTTATTGGAAAGCTTCCTTAGAGCTTTCAGCATAAATACGGTCATTTTGTTTGTAACATGTTGCTCAAAAGAAAAAAAATTCTGATCTACAAAATAAATTTTTCTATGACCTCCATTTCCGCTTCAGTAGTTGTTTCGATTTTACCACCCTATTCTTTTTTAATTTATCAGTTAAGGAATGACCAGTACGTCTTTAATTGGCTGCAAGTCCTGAGTTATCTTTTAAAATACGGGACATGGTTCTAGGTGCTATCTTCATCTTCCGAGATAAAATATTTTGTTTTCGGATCTCGAATTCATTCCCTTACTGCTTTGATCACCATTTTGGTACGAACACTACGTGGACGGCCAGTTCTTTTTCTATCACAAACAGAGAGAGAGGAACACAAGGAGAGTTTTAAGAATTGCATTTTGCTCCATACCTACTTTATGTAATGTAATCACAACAATTCAGTTCTCTTTATCACCCCACTCCATTTTAATATCGCAAAATATTGTACAATGCATTAGCGCCAAAATAAAAAAACCCAATGAACAATCATATAAAAATGACAGATTCCAAATTCAAATGTAATATTCTGTTTATTTTTCATTGTAACAGTATTTATGGCCAGACTAAGTATTATGTAATGCTTAAGTGCGCACACTTGCCGCACAAGACTCTATCATACATACTGTTGTACAACTTCAGAGGAATCATAAAAACGTTGCTGGCCATTGAGAAAGTGTTACATTCACAATAAAACCATGTCACGTCGATATGAAAGTTCTGTGTTCCAAAGATACGTGGAAGAAAGTTGCATGTAAACGAATGATGGTTATTTTGATTGTCAGTAGGATACAGCTCTTCTTGGTTCGAAGGTGAGATGGCGACATCGTTACATCTTGCGCCAAGCCTGCGTGAATAACGCTAGTGAGGAAAATGTTCTACTTCCAGGGGCAGCGCGCTCTAAGCTCCTAGGAACCAGTGGGAGGCTTTTTCACAGGCTACCGGCTAGATATTGGGTACTACAGCAGCGCCTTTTTCTGGCGTAAAGTAGTAGTGTGTAAGCATTACCGTGTTTCGATGTAAAGAGCGCCGTAGCTAGTAAAATTATTGGGCAAATGAGACTCAACATCTTATGTCTCAAGGTGACGAGCGCAATTGTAGTGCCACTCAGAATTTTTGGGTTTAACAAAAATCCTGAGCGGCACTGCTTTGTAATGGGAAGCCGGCAGAGCGTATCAATTACCATCACAAATAAAACTGAAAACAATTACCATCATCTGAAGGTCCTGCTCGTTTCGTCCCTTACTATCATTGTCATTTTGTCACTGTCAAAAATTTTTCATTGGAATTTATTATGTAAGTTTGATTAACTTATCATTGGCAGGTTCTGATGGACATCTGTGCATTTCTACTTTATAAACGATGGAGTCCTGAGGTAAAGAACGGTATTTTTAGCTGCTACTGACATGTATTGAACATAATATGTCAAAATTGAGTGAGTAAAGTTAAGGAGGAGTGTGACTATGAGGCTGACTCTGGGAGTTTGTTCATGACAAATACTTAAACAAACGATACCCCTTAAAGAAGAATAGAAATAAAAACTTATATAACACGATGTAATTATATCATGGAGAGGTTAATGTACGTAATATTACTATTTTATTGTTTTGTTTTTAGAATGTTAAAAAATTTAAAATACATTACAACAATATATACATATTTATATTATATTCTGACTGATTGCACTTTTTAGTCGACTCAAGCTGACGTCATCCGAGCAAGCGTGACAGCCCACAAAATAAAAAGTTGTGGGCGCCTTAAGATGTTTTTATATCAAGAAGTAGGTAATTGTGAATAACTTTAAAAGTACAACGTAGATATTGCTATCAATATTATTCAGGCGCTTACTTTGCTGTGTTTAACCTCCGTTAACAATATGAAACTAAATATCTATATGATTTGGATTTTTCTTTAACTTGCGCTGTAGTCTTAACGTTTTTATACTAATTTGAGGATTTTGGGAGAGTCGGAACTACCACAGATTTATTTTTGAGCTAAAATACTCTAATGTTTTGATTACTTTAATTTTAAGAGTTACGTGTGCGAAGGCTAACCTTTAGATACTGAATTTCTTTGTCCATCGTCAGCAATAGTGTGGGTAATATTATCGCCATTAGATAATAACTAACTAATATAAACAAAAACCATAGGTACTATATAACCTAGGTCCTAAAGAATCATTAAGAGAAAAATTTAAAGAAATAAACATTTTGACTGTTGCTTCTCAATACATTTTTGATAATGTTTTGTATGTTCATAAGCACATTGAGGAATTTTCTAGAAACTGTGACATTCATAATGTTAACACGAGGAACAAACATAAACTTGTTATGCCTACTACTCGGTTGGGTCGAGTTAGTATGTCTTTTGTTGGGCGATGTATATGCTTCTACAATATGTACCCAGAAAATGTACAAAACAAATGTGTTACGAAATTTAAAAGAATTGTTAAAAAACGTTTATGTGGGAAAGGTTATTATAGCATAAACGATTTTCTTAATGACACCACGGACTGGGATTAAAGCGAACACCCTCAGGCTCTTTAATTATTAATGTTTATTGTACGATATTACATTGTAATCCATATTTTATATAAAAAAAAAGCCCGCTGAGTTTCTTGCGCCCATTTTTCTCAGGTCTGAGGCAGTCTCTTTTGAATGGGTGGTAGATTTTGACGTTCAATAAGTGATTATAAATCCTATTTTGAATAAAAATATTTGAATTTGAATTTGAATTTGAACTTATATATTATTTTTATACTGCTAAGGCGCCCTCTCTTGTTTCTTTTAATTACTAAGATGTCAATTTATAAACTATTACCACAAATTAGGGATGAACACTAAACACTTACGTATTAATTAATATAATATACTTTCCCATTTCATAATTTACTCAACACAAAACCTCTTAGCGTAACATAAAACTACTCATTCCTACTGACAATCCATTTGGTAATGATCACTTTCAAACGTACTACAAAAAAACACTTCCTCAATAGTTTCCTGGCATTGGCTACACGTGGATAATTAGACTTAATTTTGTGCCAGATAAGAGTTGTAAACTTTAAATTAAAAAAGTGCACAGATCTGCGCTGTGTCTACGGCGGACAGCGCGGTATAGAAGCAGGGCTTACCAAAACACACAACATTTTTGAAAAAATATGGTTTTACTTAACTGCACGTATGCTAACACCCATTACTTGGCAGTGGCATACATAGCTATTTCGTACCATCTGCTCAATAATGACATATTCTGTGACTAGTAATATCAACTTAAAGATGATCATTCAAAGACTCATAAAACAGTGACATATATTAATTGTACTGTATTTCATTCAGGCTTTACGGACTGAATTAATTTGTACTTGGAACACTAAAACAACAAAAATGTTGATTGAAACCAGTTTTAAATTTCTCACCAAAATAAAAATGAATCTGCAACATTTTAACTTGATTTTTAATACTATTTTGAATAAATACATTTATTCTTATTTTCTCGCAGTTGGTACATAAAGTAGAGTTGTTCCTCAGGGTTATATTCAGTCTTATTCTTGGTTGAGCGTCTTTCCCTCACTGCACGCCTGTTATGAGACACTGCTCTAACCCCTTGTTTCATAGTCTACTTTTATAGCACCACATAGCTAAGTATTTCATGATATTATCAACTTGATTTCTCCATTCCTCCTTCCTGCGTTTTTGAGAACCAAGGTCTTCACGGATGGCCAGGCGAACAACGAAGTGTGTTTATAAAATACAGTATCCTTTTTTGAAGGAACGGATCTCTAGAAATAAGAATAGAAATAAATAAAATCCTTCTATTTTGTTGGTTTGTGTTTTATTTAATTCAATATATAAAACAAAAGTAATAGATACTGATATAAACAGAAAATTGTATTTGATTGACAATAATTATAATTGTTTTTGCTGCCGTTAGAAATATTACATTTAAATTATAAAAAATATATAAATGACTTATAATATGGCGTATCATAGAAGTCATACTAAATAATCTCCGAGTATATTTAGATAGAACGATACTCAATATTTATACTGATAATTTATTAAGCTTTAAAAATATTACAAAATTTTATATATTTTGACTGTATACGATACTGAAACTTATATTATTTCTGATGTACCGTCATAATATATAAACTCTATTTAAAAGAGAAAAATCCCATAAGCAACAAAAACTTTCACAAAACTCGAGAAGTAGACATACTAAAATAGAAGTTTAGAGTTACTACAAATCGCATATCATCAAAGCATTTTAACATTCAAATGCAACTATAATAGGCTTTTAATTTTTTTAAACATTCGTAATAAAAAATAAACTTTTTTTTATTTTTATATAAAAATAACAAAAAAACTTAAAATTTATAAAATCATTCAAAATCATACCACATGTGTTATACGAAAGATTACAGTAAAAATTTGTGAGTGACATCGTAGAGCTATAGACGTAATATAGGGCGCAATGAACCTTTTAGGAATAAATAAAAAACCTTATCTAATTAATTACTGTAGTGAACTAGGCATTTGGATAGAAGGTGTATTAAAATTCACGCGTGAAGATATTTTCAACAATTTAATATAAACTGTTTAAGAGTTTGCACACTATACCAAGGACATACATAGATTCACTACATTGATAAAATTAGTATAAGTATGGACTAGACATTAAAACGTAGAAGCTAAAATACTTCCTGCTTCTTTCATAAAAAATTGGTGATATACTCGTGCAAAAATACAACTGCGCTATATAGTATGTACGCAAAAATATGTTTCAATAGGTAAGAAACATCAGCGTAAAGATAATACAGTAATGAAAACTTCATCGTATTTGTAGTTGCTGTTCTAAAACTACAAAGCGATAAGAAAGATATCTCAAAGGACTTTTATAAATTAACATATAAATAATTTTACTTAACATTAATCTCTAAATAGTTTACGCGTTACCTTGTAACGACGTTTGAGGATTTCATCATAAACTTAATGAACGAATCATTGCAACTCTCTTTTATATTGACGACTTAACCTTATTGCTATTTCAGAGAGATTCTGAGCGTCACAACTTTTGTCAGATGGTGAAGAGCAGTAGTTATTTTTAAAACAAAGGTATGTAACATTTGGTGCATGACAGCAGACGATGGCGGCTCTATCGCAGCTGCTGACTTCTCCAGAAACTTCGGGGGGTATAGGATCAACGGTTGCAGAATCAGGGAATCTTAAAACGTCTTCTAAATTATTTTGTGTATCGACATTAGAAGGTTTCATTCCAGCTTGTACACTTCCGTGTTCCACGGGTGGTGGTGGTCTGCTCAGTGGTGTTTTTGGGGTTATTGGTTTAAATGATATAGGTCTACTTCCATCGGACATGTCATCATCGTCACCGTCTCCAAGTCTGTTTATTAAACTTGGCATCGTAGTTTTTTCGTTATCATCGCCTTTACAAGGTTTTTGAGTAGTAGTCGGTGGTGGTAGATTGTTATTATTATTACAGGAACAAAAGTTTGGCAAGTAGACGATTGGAAATGGTATGTAGGTTGGTACTGGAGGAGGTGGCGGCGGTAAATACGTGTTTTGTCTCGCAGTGTTAGTTATTTCTTGTAGACGTGATATTAGGTAATCTAACGGATTCTGAGTGCCATAATTACCAAAGTTTTTGTTTTGGTCCCTTTTAACATAATCATAATGGGTGTTGTCATAAGATGCAGGAACGTAGGGGTCATAGAAATTATAAAATCTCTTTTCCCTTTGCCCAGATTTTGTATCGGCATCTTTTTCTTTATTCTTCGTCTCACCGTAGGATTGATCATAAAGTTCGTCAACCTTGCCTAGAGCTTCTAAGCTAATCTCGTCTGGTTTTACTTGTGATATAGCACTGATTATCAGGAGCACCGCGACGCACGATGAAACTCTCGCCATCTGAAATTAAAAATTGTTATTAATTATACCTTTGCATAGATTGGCCGTTCAGACTCGAGGAATAAACTGATATTAAAAACCTTACAATTTTTTATGACATTAACAGACGAGACGAACAGGACGTTCAGCTGATGGTTGATTGATACGCCCTACCCCTAACAATGCAGTGCCGCTCAGGATTCTTGAAAAACCCCAAAAATTCTGAATGGCACTACAATCGCGCTCGTCAACTCAAGATAACTCAAGGCATTGTCGTTGTATCAAGACATATATACTGTTAAGTTTGCCCAGTAATTTTACTAGCTACGGCGGGCACCCTTCAGACCGAAACAGAGTAATGATTACACATTACTGCTTCACAGCAGAAATAACCCATAATGAGCCTAATTTAGTGTAAACATTATGTTTGATTAAAGTAACTTATGACCGAAATTGATAAAGAATTAAAGAAACGTTGACTAAAAATAACTGATAATTATAAATTTAATGACACTTTTCAAATGGAAATTTTAGCTTTTCTGAAACTTTTAATAATTTTTAATATTAAGAAGCGTAAACAACACTTTTAATTAAAAAGGCTCTGTTTCTGCTTGCATCGTATGAGTGTCATCGTATGTGTGTATAATTTTTTAAACAGTGTACCTTTTTGATAAGACCAAAGTAATGAAATTATTATACTTTTGTAGAGGAGGACAAACGAACATACGGGTGACCTGATAAACTGATAAGACCTTTTGTATTACCAGTGAAATCACCAGAGCGTTGCCGACCTTATAAAGCGACGAATAAACTGATTTCGAAAATCAAAAACAAATTATATGTTTACGTGTTTGTCCTGAAGTGGGTGAAAATTATGAGTAAAATATATCTGATTCTATTGCATAGACAAAATAAATAATACATGGGATTCTAATACTATAAATAATAAAAAACAATCATTCCCAATTAAAATTAAGACAATCCATAATTTGTTAGTTACAATATTAACCCCCTAGTGCTCACATGAGCCTCACTCCAAGTTCTTCGGAGAGTGTCTAGTCTAAATGCCAATGTGCTGAGGAGAGCGTTAGTGCTAGTCGCAAGTCTGCTCGTCATGCACGAAGGGCGTGTGCGCATAATCGCATAGAAATCACCCACGCGAGCATCCTCAAACATTGCTGACAGCATTCTCACGCTCTCAGCACATTGTACTGACCACGCAGGGGCTGACTTCTCACCCCCTCTCGGTGCTGTAAGTCCACAGACTGCACATATAAAAAAAGAAAAACCTTCGGAGTACGCCGTGGAAATCGAGCTAACATGTTGCTTCGGAATGACAGCGCCCTAAGCTCCCGTTCCATGTCACTGTCGTCAGACGGCTTTCAGAAGATAGTTCAGATCTGAATCCGAACTGCGCTTCCTGTACTATAAAGCATTTATTTGAATAAGTGTCAAGCAAACTGTCACTAGTACGCGGTTATTATAGCGAGATATATTCGCCTATCATTGGACTTGTCTGCTGAATCACCATCATGAATAATCATGACTGTAAAGTCGCTACCACTGTCATCATCATAGCATCTGGCAGATAATGGTGGCTCGTACACAGGTTAAAGAGCAATTTGAGAACTGTGGAAACGTGCACACCAGCATATCGCAGATGCTCAATGCTCAGTCCGTCGTGACCCCGCGATATCCCACGCTTCTTCATACTTCAACATTTCGGGCTCGCGTCGGTATCTCCTGAGCAGAACACCCGTTTTTTCTGTTAGTTATGGCTCAAACCTTAGGGCTCTAGATAGGGCTCTAACCTAGACCGGTCTTTGAAACTATTTGCAATGTTTTTACAACCACTTATACCATTCACCTCCACGGTATGCCTCACCTTTGCATTCAGCCTGATTGTATCGCGCCAGAAATTGCCATATTGTTTAGACTCACCTGATGTAGCCAGGGTATCCATTCTAATCTGGTCTTCATTGTCAGGACAATGGTGTCAGGACACCACTTAAGTTTTTTAAACAATTATAAATTGTCGACAAATAGATCAACGCCTAAACACCACAAATCACTTTTATCCAGTAGAATTTGCTCAGAGTTTTATCTTTATATTTTCATTCCATTACTTTATATTTTCTAAATAATTCTTGTAATATGTTCTGAACTAATATATAAATATACAGCTATCCCTCAAAACAACTCAGACTTTCTTAGACGTGGTTATTTTGTTCATTTTTTATTTGAAGAACGACGGTATCGGTAAGATTCAGAAGTTATGTGTGCCATTCGTACTATTGTCTCTCAGACAATGCCACGGTATACCCATAGGTATATATATAAAACAGAGAGCGTTTTACTTATTGCTCTAGTTTAGTCACAGAATAAAGAGATATAATAGTAAAGAAGTTTAACTTAGACCTTTTAAAGAAATAGCTATTTGATGGCCACTAAGAAGAATAATTTTAAATCGTACTTAGTTCTTATGTTGGAATGTTAACACAATGATAAATTTATTTATGCAGACTACTTTCTACTCGTACTAACTTATTGGTTGCCTACTTAAGGCGTTTGTCCTCCTCTTTGATATTTTTTAACCACCTACCGTAGAAGATCTCTAAGGTATAGATAAGGTACTTGCATTTTATTGTTGCATCACTTTACATATATTGTAACTGAAATGATTTGTGAGTGAGTGATTATCGCAATGTGTTTCTTGCCACTTCTCAGTCTTATTAAAGCTCAACCCTCAATGGCGGTGGATATAAAAAGAAAAGTCATTTCCTTGACCTGCATGAATAAAGTGATTTTGATTTGATTATCCTAAAGGGTTGAGCGTTTGATAACTGTTTGTAAAAATATAATATTAATTATATATAACATTAATTAAAAGTTTTAAAAGACTTGTCAAATTGTAAGTAGAGGTATTGGTGAGTATTGCATGATATGTAGATTAAGATTCTTTTTTTTGTTGTTTGCTTCAGTTCTCGTAACAGGTTTCGTCATGCTCGCTTTAATGTCACTGCTTGTGGCGGCGACATGGGACGGGTCGTCCCCTTCCCTAAAATATGATTGAGGGAGGCGATGGCTGGCGCATGCGTCATGCTCGTGAACGGGCGCTGCTTGTGGTGGCAGGATGATCCTGTTGCCGAGGGCTCTGCTTCAGATTCTTATAGGTTATTATATATATAATCCCTTATAAAATGCTCACAGAATACCTTTATTTATTTACATTGGGTGTGGATGATGCAGCTACTGTACTCAATAACTTTTGTTTTGTATAAATTTACATTTACTTTTTTGACTTACTCGTGTAAGGCATTGACTATTTGACGTTTGTGTATGTTTGTTGCATCAGTTTACATTTTATATTGTAATTGAAATGATTTGTAAGACAATGACAACATGTAATTCTGGATTTAAAAGAGTGGCAATGAGTTTCTTGCTATTTCTTCTCATTAGCCCTTTAGGAAGTAGCAGGTAGGTAGATTCAATAAGAAAAAATATTTTTTGACATTCATAAGTGTAATTTCCTTGACCTACATGAATAAAGTGATTTTGATTTGATTTTATATATGCAGGTATTTGTCATGTAATGCTGTGTAATATAAGGAAACTAAGTAAAAAGCTAGTAAGTTTTTAAATGTTAAACAAAAATTTAAAGCACACATTGTATTAAGTCAAATACTGTATGAATTATTGGTCAGTAAATAAAGGCTTATGTTATTATTATAAGTCTAAACAATGTCAAGCCTTTAAAAATCGCGCATTTGATTATTTTATGGTTCGGGACCTTGAGAGAGGTCGATGGCCACTATAGCAGCTCGGCAGCCTTATAGTTCTGAACTCAATGCGATGGTAATAAGACAGGTTTTTACTTTCACAATACCACAAATATATTTAATGTTCTTGTATTCATGTGTCAATAAAAGACGCCATATCGAAATGTTTCTGTTTAGTATTTTCTTTGATTTACGTGAGTGTTACACATTTAAATAAAATACTTTTAGAACACACGTTTTAACTCCTTAAAAAGTTTTTTTATGTTTTTATATTTTAACATATAGAACGAAATATTTTGAGAACAGTCATATTATATATATATATTATCTACATTCCAGTATTTTGATCTTTTTTCTTCATAAATTTCATAAGTTTTATCTTTACTGTTAAGAAATGATTTGTTAACTTTAAAATGATTGAACGATATTATTATGGAATATTTTATTTCATACTAACATACGTTGATATACCATACCCGACAGACGTTGTTCTGTACATAATAAATAAAATAATGTTTTTATATGAATTTGTCAATAATATATCATAACATCAAAAATTACTTCGTAAAATATGCACCCTGCTATCGTTATGAAATTGTTTCACAGCAGAACTGTCAAACCGTGCGTCAATAAATTCTCTCATAGAAATTATGTATGGACACATCAGAGGAAAAACAAATTTGTTGTTTTTATTTAATTTAGCAGCATTTTCCTATTTATTCACCTTTTAAACCTTCTCTGGACTTCCACAAATAATGCAAGACCTAAATTTGCCAAATCGGTCCAGCCGTTCTCGAGTTTTAGCGAGACTAACGAACAGCAATTGATTTATATATATATATATATATATATTTGTACTGTTGACAGCTGAAGAGTGCCTTTATAGAGTTATTCCTAAATTTTGAGCTTCAATTCATAATTTCTTAATTTGTAGCATATTAGCCTATATAGGCAGATATCTGTAGGTTTTTAAATTATTCTATATGCTGTACCGAAGACTTACAATATAGGTACTAACGTATACTATATATATAACGTAGAGCGAAGAAACAGAGAGATAGAAAAGAAAAGCGAATGTATAGTAACTGTAACAATGCAATATTTTGCAGGCATAGCTTTTGCAAATAAGATAATCACAGTATGCAATGAAATAGAGGATTCTCTCGCTATTAAGATAATATTAGAAAATACTCCAGTGCAATCATATCCTAGGACTCACTGATGAACGAAAAATTGAATACTTGATAAGTAACTCTTAACTTGACAGTGCTCCTGGACTGGATGGAATATCAAACCACCTTTGGAATATTACAAAAAAAATATTACTCCCCCCTGACAAGTACATGTAACCTAAGTTTATCTCAAATCATTTTTTTTACAACCTTGAAAATGGCTGCTGGAATCTGACAGACAATTCCGATTTCACGCTTAATAAATCAACAGAAACCGCTGTAGGCTAGTAACTAAAATCGTTTTTTCGCAACTTGATAAGCAGCAAGCATGTTTCCGTGTATTTTTAGACCTCGCCAAGGCTTTTGATATAGTCTGTGTTCCTATAATTTTACGAAAACTTGAGTTCCTAGGTATTGGAGGTGATTGCCTGAACTGGTTCAAAAGTAGAAATATAGTAAATGAATGTAACCGATTTCAATTTAACAAGTCGTAAACAGCCAGCCACGGTTGGTATTAGCTCCTTAGTATTTTGAACATGAAGCCTGTGCTTTATATGCTAGTATATTTTAGTCTACGTGTTGTGCCCAACAAGCAGAACAAGACGAGAATATTTGTGACGGAATGAAACGGTGGGATGACGAGCTCAAGCTTATATTTGGTTCGAACTGCAGACTAGTTGCCCTGAACAGAGCTCAGGAGGCCATTGCCAAGAGACAAACTATACTCAGAGATATCCTGTAATTATCAAGTCATCAACAATTATTATTATGTGTATGTATGTGTTGTACGTACACGTTTTGCTAATTCATTAAAAAGCTTGCAAATTAGTAATAAACTACATGATATAATGTCAATCAAAATATTAAAATGCAAAAATCTCTCTACATCTCCTACCGCATGTATCACGAGGAGCGCTCAGACGAGTTGCTCGGGTTAATTTTCACCAGCAGAATTCCACCACCGTCCATCACGTCTAATTGATTTCACACGCACCATGCTGGTGTTCTGCATTCAACAACCACGTGTTTTTCGAGGAATTTATTGTCTTGTCACTTTCTGGAATCAATAAGGTACCGGCTGCACCTGGTTTTCCCGAACCGATATGACTTAGAGACCTTCAAGCACAGAGCATTCTCCCACCTCAAAGGCCGGCAGCGCAGCTCTTGACTCCTGGTTTTGCTGATGACCATGGGTGCTATCCTCACCAATCACGTAAGTCCCATACCCATTTGCCCCCTTCTTAAGAAAAAATCTTAAAGATATAAAACATATTATGTTTAAATATTTTATTAAACTGAGAGGTGGTCTTATCTATCTATATATCTATCTTCTATATTTCTTGGCATTACTCTTGATTCCAAATTGCAATGGGGCCCCCATATTGAAGGATTGGTGAATAGGCTTAGTTCTGCAGCATATGCGGTTCAGAAAATTAGACAGTTAACTGACAAAGATATGGCGCGACTATATAGTATACTTTAGTTATTTTCATAGTATACTTTAGTTTTTTCATAGTATTATGTCCTATGGTATAGGTATTGCTATGGGGCAGTGCGGCCGATATTAATACCATCTCTGTGCTGCAGAAGAGGGCTATTCGCGCGATTTATAACCTAGGTCCTAAAGAGTCATGAAGAGTTTAAGTTTAAAAAAAAATTAAAGATAGATTTTTGATAATGGTCTGTGTGTTCATAAGCACATTGAGGAAATTTCTAGAAACTGACATTCATAATGTTAACACGAGGAACAAACATAAAGTTGATATGCCTATTACTCGGTTGAGTCGAGTTAGTAAGTTTTGTTGGGCGATGTATATGCTTCTACAATACTCGTATGATCCCAGAAAGAATTTAAAAGAATTGTTAAAAAAGTTTGTGTGGGAAAGGTTACAATAGCATAAACGATTTTCTTAATGTCACCACGGACTGGTAATAAAGCGAACACCCTCAGGCTATTTAATTAAAAATGTTAATTGTACGATGTCACATTGTAATCCATATCTTTATATAAAAAAACCCGCTGAGTTTCTTGCGCCCATTCTTCACAGGTCTGAGGCAGTCTCTTTTGAATGGGTGGTAGTTTTGACGTTCAATAAGTGATTTTGAATCCTATTTTTAACAAAAATATTTGAATTTGAATGGGCTCATTTGAACCTGGTCCAATTTAGCCCCCAGAAGACTCAAGTTTGCGCGTTTACCACTAAAAAACCCCATTTATCATATCACCGCTCTTCCCTTAAAGCCTGGCCTAGTATCGGAATACTGGGTCTCAAATTTTTTAGATCTATCACAATTTGACCCACACCTACAAATCAACTCACTAACACTGTACGTTATGAACGTTAGAATAATACAATACTGTGACTGATGCTAGACGAGGACATAACATCGATAGAATAGAAATTTCCTTCAAGCGACAATTAAATCAGTTGCAGGAAATACTCACATATTTTTGTACATTTCCTCGATACGAAGGAATGACTTTGCCGTTAATCTCAATTCATTTAAAACTTTAATTCACGTGGAAATCGACGTTAACTATGTTTATAATTTCATGGGTAATGTTTTCATGCAGGGAAAAGAAATTCAGCTTAAATAAAAGTTTTTTAAATTACACCTTAAAGCTATGAAAGACAGAACAGTCTATTTAGGAGACTAGCTGGAAAAATAGGCAGTAAATTTAAAAGTGTTAGTTTTGTGTATATTAAAATTGACACAGAAAAAGAATGCCATATTACCTAACCTAGTGTATATGTTTACAAAGAACGTTTGTCATTGAACTTATAAATTATTATTCAAGCATTGGGAAATCAAATGTGGCTTCACGGCTATCTATTAAGAAACAGTTTATTATCTGTGGTGTGTTAATATCGTGCCCCGTGTTCTTGAACTTGCCAATTTTGCCTCACTTTACAAATACATAACGGACGTGAAACTTCTGCATGTTTTAAAATATAAGACAGACAAAATAAAGATATACGTTCTAGAATAATTTTGGGATGAAATGTATGTTTCACACGTAAATTAATAGTAAGGCGTTAAATCGTAATAAACAAACTCACAAGTGAATTTATAATATATGCAAACAGTTATTGTTATTTTAAGATTTGTATTTTAGGAACGTAATCTATATAGAGCTCTGACAGTGTCAGTTAATTGAACTAATTAATGGTGCCGTGTATCAATCGAGTCTTATAAATATCACTAATTGAAACAAATAGGGCGTACAGATTCAATTGAGTATTCAATGCTTTGCTTCCAGCTTTGATTAAAGTATTATGCTCGTCTGGAACTTCAATTTACAGAATGTCTTGAATGCATTTACAATATACATATTAACGAGCTTTAGGGATTGCGACATACAGATTAAAGTCACTGTTTTATCATATACGTTTTTATGATTGAGCTGTTGCTTTTGTGGGTATCAATTCTGCCACTGTATTACTCGGTATATAATATTACTCTCGGAGTTCCCTGCGAGATCGAATCAGAAATGAAGAGATCCGTAGGAGAACTAAAGTTACTAACATAGTCCGCAAGATTGCGAAGCTGAAGTGGAAGTGGGCAGGGCACATAGTTCGACGGACAGATGGCCGTTGTGAGAGATTAGGTCCTCGAATGGCGACTACGTACCGGAAGAGGCAGTGTTGGTAGGCCCCCACAAGATGGACTGACGATCTGGTCAAGATCGCCGGAATTGTTGGATCAGGGCAGCGCAGAACCGATCGTCGTGAAAATCTTTGGGGGAGGCCCTTGTCCGGCAGAGGACGTCATCCGGCTGATGATGATGATTACTTGATTACTCGGTATGACGATAAACTTACGGTACCCATAAAATTTGTTTATCCACTTAAAAGCCATATCAAGCCATATCCGATCGCCTTAATTCTTTAGCTTTGTTTTGAGATGTGGGTTGTCTCTGCATCTTTTAACGCATACCTATATCATGGGGAGCGGTCAGAGGAGTTGTTCGAGTTGATACTAACAATGAAATTCCATCGGCAGACTTTATGTCGAAATTCTGGGACCTCTGGTATTCCACAATCACGCGTTCTGCGAGGAATTTCTCAGTTTTACCGAACCAAATGACTCAGAACCTTCAAGCATAGAGCATACTCACTCCAACCTTAAAGGCCGGCAATGCATCTCTAGTTCCCTGGTTTTACGTTTGCCTCACCATTTCCTATCACTTGATTGTCCCATTTGCCAAATTCCACAACCGGACATTCCGTCAAAATGCGTAATTCCACCGTCAAAATGTTGACGTCTGGCATTTCACAGCCGAGTGTTTTGCGAAAAACTTCTTGCCTCACACAGCCACTTTGTGGAATCAATTACCTGCTCCTGTTTACCCGAACCGATATAACTTTTGAACCTTCAAGCCTAGGGCATACGCCCTCCTTAATGGCTGGACGCGTCTCTTTTGGTTGCATCATCGCTTCCCATCATGCGAGTCTTTACCCCCAAAAAGGCTACATTAAGTTTTTTATGCAGCCACTCGGTTTTAAAAACAAAATTTAACATGCATTTTTATAACTCAAATATTTAAATTTACTAGGGAATATGTGCTATAAAAGTTCAGATAAAGTCAGATATGTGCAATTTCATATTTTACAATAAAAGCTTCGAAAGTCACTCGGGCAATAAATTACAGCAACTTTTATCTACAGCTTTCGATAGCACAGGTCAATTTGCGAAATAAAGAATGCAACAATTAAACAAATGCAGGTCGAATTCGTGATTAAAGTCCAAAAAAACATCAGCCAAATATGAAAATGAAACATTTAAAAAGTGTTTATTTCAATTGGTATTACAATAGCGATTCGAAATAAACTGAACTTCAGTTTGTATTCCATGTTTTCGTTCTTAAATTAATTCCATTTCATCCATCCAGAGGAGGTTCTCAATTCTATCAGTTTTTTTTTAAATGTGTGTGTGTGTGTGATTACGCCGAGATGTATGATCTGATTTACATGATTCATATTTAGTTTGATGTGGAATGCTTGCCATTTGGTCCCATAAAAATTTCACATAGTTTGGCCAGTACTTTTCATTTTATGAACATTTTTTTTAAGGTTGAAAGCTTATTTTACCAGAAAAGAAGTGTTAAGTATATTATTTCGCTTATCAAGGTTGCACTCAAAAAATCGTTTCGATCGATAATCAACTAATTTAATCTAATAAACGCCTATTTCATTTGTTCACCAAATAAATTTGTTGTTGTGTCTGAGCATCTTCGACTTTGTAAAAATGGAGTAAACTATGTAAATATCTATCATCCAATAATTAATAGGGTGACATTTATATAAATCAAGCATTAATTAACATTTAAAATGTATTACTCTTTGAAAGGATGTTCTAATGTTTCGGTTTTATAATGTTGGACCGGGGTTTTCCTAATCGTCGCCAGATCACAAAAAAATACAAATTAAGTAAAAACAAATATGCTTAATAACCTTTACAGAAAAGTTAACGCCTGTGCGAGGTTGGACTGTTTTAGTGTTGATTTCCTTCCATACAACGTAGTATATTTATGGACTAGCAACCGCATATTGGTAAAAATCACTTCGAGGCAATGTTGCCAGCATTAAAATATACAAGTATTTAATTTGCCACTTTAATGTCAGCAACTGACGTGTTTGGTTACATTCTTAATAGTATCAACGAAAATTCTATTTACGTTTCAGTTAAATAATCTATTTTATTAAATGTTGGTAATTGGTGTTTACTTACTTTGATCACATTATTATTTTTTTATACATTGATTTGCAAAAAAACAAGCAGTTTGCAAAAAATAAAACATTGCGAAAGAGGTAACAATAATTTGAACATGTTACAGGCTGGTTAAAAATATGTCATTATGATTAAAAAAGTATATTCCAAATTCATGCCTTTTATAGAGAATAATTTGACTATATTTTGTGGTGTGAATTTTCGTAAGCACACATCGACTTCAAACTTTCAGAAATATTTTGTTGAATTATCTTATTACCTTGACATTTTATAGTATTTTAATTTGTGTTTAGCGGCTTAGAAAATGGTAATTAAAGTTATAAAAGCCAGCAAAATTATTACGCCAATAACGAGGACGATTGCAGCAAATGTTAAATGATTCAGCAGTTCAACAGTCCAAAGGACCTGGCATCACTACCAAAACATCAAAAGGGTCAGTTCCGTTTATAGAAGTGGTTGTACTAATTATTCACTGAAACCTTAGCAGGGAGGGGCACACTCTTTACTTATTTTTAACTTGCTCTTATTTATTTAAAACTAACTAAAAACGTTATTTATTTTTTCTTCGCGAATAGTTTAAATTAGTGATAACAATCTTTCTCAATGACTTTGAACGATAGGTACCCGGTGACCAGTATAGAACCTTGAAACGGCTTAAAGTTATGTAATCAAATGTAACAGTTAAATAAAGGCCTTCGATTATGCCAAACATTATATCACACAGTATTAGGAAATATTAACAAAAGTGATTCCTATGGAATTCTTGTAAACCCTTTCAAGAATACTTAAATTGAATGACATATCATAATATTTTGGTGTTTTGGATGAATAATACAAAACCGGTGCAAAACGAGTTTTACTATCAACGATCACTCCGTATCAAATCCGTTTTTTTCTTCCTTTTCCCGTAATTTATCGATCTGCTTATGGAAAGTATATATTATGACATTTATAATACATAACATTGTTAACAGTAGAGGCACCCATTAATACTACTCTCAGTCTACTTACTTCAAATCGCAAGCAATCATCAGCCTGCAATCTCTTATTTGCCGTGAGAATTACATAGTACCTACCCATCCCCTTCACTGTTATATCTTGATATTTCTTGCCACATTGTTCGTAGATTGAGGTCTAGGTTTATTTGATTTGGCAGTACGCAAACTGATGACCAGCAACATAATATATTAATTGGCGATAACATGTTGAAGATAAAATGCGGCTTATTGAAAATTCCAAATTATTTCATATATTTTTTTAAAGTTTTTAAAAAATCTGCTCATTTATAACATATAATAATAATATGATTGATGAATCTTTCTTTGGTTTTCAAAATCTTAATAAATATTTGAGATAAAAGCAAAATATAGATAAAAAACAAAAAGTGAAAGTGAGCTTAACTCTATTTTTTTATTCCGAATCGAATGATATCTGGTTCGTATTTTTCCGACATTGATAAATAATATTAATGTGTTATAATTTTTCATTTATTTAAGTATTACTTGATTGAACTTAAACTAATATTTTCTTTTAAATTAATAATTTCCAAACCTCATGTTACCTGTACAAGTTAATTGCCAGTATCTCGCTATTAGTAGATAGGTATACATAAGTTAAAAACTGAGTTAACCCAAATTATGGGAGTTTAATCTTTATCATCAATTTTAGTTCAATCAGAACTTGGCAGAAGGCTATTTCGTCTATTGTACTATTTAGTTAGTATCAAAATGATGTCTACGATTACAAAACATGATGTCATTATAATTTACATATTATTACGGTTGTTAAATAACGCAATCATCAGCACAAATGTATTCATCTGTCGTTCACTGATGTAAACTATGGCAGTTATGTAGGTATATAAAAGAGATGACTAACTGATGGGACAGACATTGTGGGTCAAGTATTATATATATATGTCTTTGAGTTGATATTTTGAAAACAACTGGGATAGTTTAAACTTCTAGATACAGCCTCTTGCTGTTAGCTCACGCATAACAACAGGTCAGGTTTATTATTTTAGTGTGTATGACAGCTAAATCTTACACTCGCGTTAAGCTAATCACTTTATTTTCGTGTGCAAGCGTTGCTGAAAATAAAGGTTAACAGTTTGCTGCTATTTTTTTTTATTTCTATTTTTCGGTTATTCTTGTACGGTTTTTCTGAATTAATTTTATACTAACCTTACTCGAGAATCATTCCATCTGTCGGTATATGATCACCCCCCAAATTTCTCCTGAAAGATCCGCGTTGTCGACATTTCAGGCGGGTGTAGGCGATTTCATTGTTACATAAGCAAGTCGTATCTTTGCCTCGACAGCCGATATGTGTAAATACCAGATTAATATAAATGGTTAAAACTTAGTATCCCGTAGCACGAATTATGAGGTAAAAAATATTGTAATAGATAGAGCTTTAGTCCACGATCATAATATTACCACTCCAATCACAAGGTAATGCACGGTTCCAGAGAAAGAAACATTATAATGTTTCTTTCTCATAATAATTTGAGGTTAGGTTATAACCTAACCTCAAATTATGACATTTTTAAGGGTTGGGAAATTTTAATGGGGAGAAAAGAAAGGGAAACGCCTAGAAATTGTTTCTGGCTCTCGCCGGGCGCTGCCGCGGTCCATAACGCTCGGCTGGTGCGTTGTCTTAACATAACCTAACCTAGCCGATTTTTATAAATTATAGTTGTCTTTCAACTAGCTTTGGTCCACTATTATATTACTAGTAATCTTATTACAAGGTAATGCACAGTTTTCAAGAAAATAACGAAAAAAAAAATTACAACCTCTAAACGGGTAGAGCATGTCAATAAAACACAGAACACAGGAACCATCACGCAACTAAGATAGAAACGGAATAAAGTATAAACATTATAGGAAAGAAAACGGAATAAATATTAAAAGAAATATGAGAAAAATAGTTGTTGTTTTTTACTAGCTTTACAATTCTGGGTTTTTAGTCTAAAAATTATAATTGATGAAGCCGTCTAGTCTATCTCAGACTCTTTTTTACGTTTCATTTTACTGTTTTTCATTTATAATTGACAGTTATTAGCAAGTTTTTAGCTTCCCAGCGCCATGACAGACCTCATCTTCAGTTTTATTTACGTGATTTACCCGTTTTAGGTTAGAATTATTGTTCATTATTTTATTGAAAACAGTGCATTACCTTGTAATAAGAGTGGCATCATTATAATCGTGGACTAAAGCTCTATCAACTACAATATTTTTATCTCCAAATTCGTGCTACGGGATACTAAGTCCAACCCATATAAATGGCTGCATTTAACAAAGAATGTAGTTTTGACTTATGAATACTATTTCTTTTAAAGTGGAAAATAATCATTTTTCATTTTGTTTGACTTCCACCTGTGTCAAAATATCTCACCGAATACATATTGTCTATATGTACATCTAGTACCTGTGTAATTTGTACGGAATTCGCTCCGAGTAAGAATTCAATTATTTATGTTATTAGGCAAAAAGATTTAGGTGCGTAATGTACAAAGCAATTACATGTTATAAATAGTCATTATTTGGGCATCATTGCTGAGTTAATATGATGATGGCAAAAGTTATTAGCTAATAATAAACGATTGTATCTCGCATCGGCGTATAGTCTTACCAACACACGTCTCAAGGTGACTGGCGTAATAAATAACAATGCTTTTGTATTTCGAGCAGTAAGTAACAGAAATATTCCTGTCAGCTTATAGAATAAATCATGAAGTGAAAATAAATAGTATTACTTTTTATGATACATACGAGCGCTTTCTGATATGAAAATGCAGACTTTTTTCGTTATAAAATAAAATGTTATCTTCGTAGTTAATAAAAGTTTTTCTTACAATTTTAACGTCTATTATACAAAAAGAATCACAGGAGCGTTGCCAACCATATCATATCGACCTGTAAATACTTGCACCTCTGTCTCTGTCGTGACCGTTTTTGTCATTAAATCGTAGAAGCTTCAAATCTTTCATCTGCAGTACCTTGGTACCATTTGAGAATCAAGGTGATGCTGTTGCTCATTATGTGCAGGTTGCCTAGCAATGTAAGATACTTCCCCGATAACATTATTGTCTTTCTTCAAGGCATCATATGAATTAAAAGAATTTCTGGCCTCTAATCAGTAGTTTGTGGATTCTCCGCATTCTCATTTTATCTTCCGTAGTATGCTTAGGAAAACTGTGTAGAGTGTACTTTTTGGTAAATCATATTTATTTTATTTTTGTTCTTGTGTAGTTTGATCAAGCTACAGGCAAAACGCATGTATGCCACCGGAACTGCATTTTTTGTTTGCCTGCATCCTTCACTGTCTCTTCTTGAGTGGGGTTCTTCCGCTTTTTGCTCAGCCACGTTTTGAATTGGTCATAAGGTATGGGTAGCGATGTTTCTGGTCCATTTTCTACATTCTCAGATCTCCTTATGGCAAGTTTTTCTGCAGCATCATTTCCCAGTGCATTGAACTGCTGTATCTCAACTGCAGGCTTACTTGATTGGAATGCGTTGTGACATTCCTGTATGTAGGTTATGGTGTTGTTTTGTACCGCCTGTAGAACAAATGCCCTGTCTGAGTTAATCTGTATATTGAGGGGCTGACATCTATCACTGGCATATATATGCAATATAAAATTATGGACAACTAATTATAATATGTTGTTTATCGTTCGCTTAGATCAGTACCTACAGGATATTTTATATTGAACTAGAATCATAGAATTTGGTGGGTAACTGGGTTTCGATACGTTTTTTTTTATTTGGTTCTTTGTTGTTCGAAATTCGTTATTCCTTTTTATATTTAAAATTAATTGAAATGCAAACCCAACATCAGAGGCGACTAAGTAATAATGATAGTAAGGATATTTTTGTACTAATTTCCTATTAATTTCTTTAAAGTTTTTGATACATCATCAGTAGGTACTGAACCTTGGGTGAACGAGGAAGGCTTGCACTTTTCCGCTTTTAGTTAATTACTTACTCAATTCTTCTAATTTTACTAATTATCATTGTCACCGATTGGAACCATTGGAACCGATTATCATAAACTTGCACACACCGTATGAGGAGTACAGGAAAAGATTTAGAGTACATGTTATTCCAAAATGTTTATGACATCCCGAGCGAGCGAGATACGTCTTAATAATATACATGTTAAGCATCTTTATCTAGCACGATTTGACCCTCGATAAAACAGAACATCGCAGTATTAAAGATCTTAAAAAGAAAAATATAAAACCGCACCGACAAGTTTCCAAGAGAAACTGGAACGAGCGTCTAAATGTATTTTTTTCATATTGACTGCTAAATATATTTCATTCTTTTTCTCAAACACAAGAGTCATTGCGGATTTGAAATTTAATTGTATATAGGTTTCATTATATATTTTTAGTTTCAAGATAATGCCGTTCAAGCATATTTGTACAAAAAAAAAATTATAAAAAAGAAATACAGAGAACTAGTTTCTGTGAATTAACAAAACCATTAAAACGCATAAAAGGAATATTAAAATCGTGACAATGATGACATTTATAATAATATGGAAATATTGTCCTTGTAACATGTGGAACGGCTGAGGACAAACATACAAATTAATATTGAATAAAAACAGAAGAATATTAATGTAGATCTGTTGAACGATATTTAATTATTGTCTATACATGACATATGCTGGAGAGATACGACAAAGTGTATATAGAAACGTGCGTAATAGACCAATTTGAAATGCAAATGTCCATAAAACGCTTTTAAATATAATTATTTTGCATGAGATATTTGCGTAATTGTACGTATAATGTTTAATATCTTAATCACAAGTTTAGTTGCCTTTTCAGACCAATGCGTTTTTCTTCAATAAGTCTTAAATCTTTAAGAATTATTTTACTAGTAGTCTAGGTCATTTATTATCTATATATATATAAAACAAAGTCGTGTTAGTTACACCACTTATAACTCAAGAACGGCTAGACCAATTTTTCTGTTGTTTGTTTTTTTTTTGGATTTCTCTTAGACCGGAATAGGATAATAAGTAATAAAATATCGCAAAATTCACGACAAAATTTTATTATAAAAAAGAATGGATTGACATTTTCATGACATCATCGAGAATAGAAAGAATTCAATGAAGTTTTTTGTTAGTTTCACGCTACATGAGTAATAAAATACAACTGACAGTGCACGTCATGTTATTCAAGTTGACTGGTTGGTGTGTTTGTTTCGAGTGTGCGAGTGAATATTGGCTTATTGTGCCGATAATATCATTAACAATGTCACGACTAAGACGATCAAATTATTCCTGACAAAGACGTAATGAAACTAGGATTCGAAACATTGCAAATGAAAGGACTGAAGAAAAGAACCGCGTTAGTATGGATCGACGTGGTGCTATGAATCACAAGAACAAAGCGTAGCAGCCCGTAAAACGGATCGGCTGGCAATACGAAATCGTCCAGTAAAACCTTAGAGATCAACAACTTATAGATAATTTTCGACGCACAAGAAGAAATTTATGAAGTACTGATTTGAATCGAGCAGCGTTTCGATACGATTGCAGTACTTATACTGTACTGTAGTACTGCTTGCATACTAGCTTTCGCACTGGGCTGATGGACGTTGTTTGCGAGTATTCGGCGGAGAAACGCAAGAATTGTGCTGCCATGTTCTAGAAAACACTCAAAAATACAATGTTTGTTTCCAAATGACCTCATTTGGGGCAGATAATCTAAGAACGAGGATTTAATCCGACATTCAAGGTATTTATTTACATACTTACACACAATACAGTAGAAGAATAACATACGTACTATAGTTATTCCTATGTATATACACAATACATGCTAATTCTAAAAAAAGTGTTTATAAATCAGTAATACGGGGTTTACTTTTTATATTGTAGATATAAGGACAGATTCACCATCGTATTGGATCACTGCAACCTCTCGAAGATGCACAACTGAAATTTTTACAATTATACTTCATGGGCAACATGGAGAAATAACTTGATTGATGTCAAGAGATCAATGCAGCAATGATAATAGCAATTCTTTAGATCTGCAGCAACTACTTAATGAACATTTTGCATGTCAAGTTAGCCCGCAAATCTTTAATTTCCGATCCGTCTCGCATTCGCCCTGACCATTCAAATCTTAAGGCCAATCCCTGATAGTTTGTGGTATGAATCAAGACAATCCATTTCCGAAGTTCAATCTATATATATAAGTGATTTCCACGTATATAGTCACTCATCACGATATCTCTGGAACCACTAGAGCTAAAGACTTGAAATTTGGTAGGAATATTCTTTTTACCGAGTAGAGGTCAGCTAAGAACGGATTTTCCAAAATTCCATCCGCAAGAGTTTTTTTTTATTATGAACAGAACAACGTCTGTCGGGTCAGCTAGTTATTTATAAAATCATTTTGTTCAACCGTACGTTGTCAGAGGTACAGAAAAAATCTCTTTAAAATTACACACTTCTAATTCAAATTAACATAAGATCATACAGAATAACATTATACATAATTTTATTGCTAGAAAATGATAGGAGTCCATCGCCAACCTGCTTATTTAATACTCTGTATATGAACTCATTATCATGTTATGTAGAGCGCACTACAGTTGGCACGATTGGTTTTTTCCAATATATGTTTGTGTCTATTCCAAGTCTTCGTACACAAGATTCTGGACTACAGAAAGAAAAAAAGGCTGGTGAAGTTATCCTATGTGTAAATAGAAGTCGCGATTTGAGCACAGTTACTTGAGAAGAGAAATTAGCGACTCTTTCCTCCTTTGTTTTTAAGCCTGGATTTTTTTTAAATAAGATCAATACCATTGTTATCTATCTATCTAGTGAAAGCCTCTTCTAGAAGGTAGAGAAATAAGCCCCGGCCTGGATGTTGAACGTTCTGGGGCTTATATTTAGGCTAGGTTTAACAGCTATTCACAGAATCGACTGCGTATGACGTTATTTTGTGCTGTTATTTTTACAGCGACGTAAGCGACATTGACATTCTGGCATGGATTCAATTAAACAAACCAAACAATATTTGATTATATATTACCTTTAGTAAGCCCGATTTCACCGTTGAAACTAGCCATGATCAGGCAATTTTACAAGTGCAAATGAGTTTACAGCTCTGACTATCAAAACTAAGTCTAATTTATTTTAAGAAGAAGTTGGACAAGACCAATACATATTTAAACGCATTTAAGAGCTGTCAATGTCGTATTTAGAAACATTAAATTATAAGGGTTAGATTTTTTCATACTTATCCGTGGTTTGTTTTTTGACACTTATTTGATACATTATATTTATTTTATATTTGCCAAATTGACTGGTTCTTGAAATAGATTTAATAAAACGGAGTTTGTAGTGCGATTGGTGAAACCGGGCCTTAGTCATTTGCATCAGCATCATTATCAAAATTTTCAATTCGTACGAGAATTTAATTTAAAGTTCTTTCGAAAATCAAATTTGTTTTGAATAACGCACAAGTTGTCTAGGTTAAAATTGTTTATGGAAAACTAACGGTTTCTTGTCAGAACGGATGAGGTATGAAATTTTTGTGTTAAGATACCAAAATATAAGAAGGAAAACTCCTAGAATGAGGAAGTCAAAATCAGTAAAATATTTGAGACACATCTGCAGAATGTGTGTATATCTTTAATTGTTTACATTGTTGTCAAATTGATAAAAATATTAATACCATGTTTATAAATATTAGTCTACCTTAAATTATGTTATAAGTAAGTATTTTACGTATACGCAAAGTACGCTACATATAGTTTCCGTTTGTGGCATGATTTGTTGGTTCCGCTGGAAGATCGGTGGTTAATTATCATGAAGATGATTTAGTGATAATATATAAATAATTATTAATAACTATAGCAGCTGCGCATCGTGAGCAATAACTTAGACAAGACAAGACATCACCGAATCGTAGGGATTATTTTAATTTGCAATTTTTAGCTAAATTGTCTGAATTTACTTAATTTACATGTAACTTTTAATGAATTAAATGTGAAAATTTGACGCAAGCTCTTTTGAATATAAAAAAGGAAATACTTCCTGGTAAGGCTAGAATATTGATGGATAAAAATAACAACAAAACGTCACTTCTTTTTAGAAATGGACGACTTTTAGTTAGTTTTATTTTTTCGGAGCTTGTTGTCGAAAATTGACAAAATTAAATTGGGTGAGAATGGTTATGAAGCCCAGTTAATTACTGGTCCATCCATCGTATTCTACAGAGGCCCTTCACGTCGGTGAGACCATAAACCTGGAAGAACAACTACCAAAGTTCACCGTCGCTCAGGTCACAAGTGTAGGTATTATGCTAAATGGCGACTGACTTTATAAAAAAATTTAATTAGTTTTAACAAAAGTTAACGGCACTATTCTCACATTTAGTGAACGCCCTACGTACATGTAAATTAGAGCTGATTCAAAACATTCTACAATATGATCCCAGAAAATGTACAAAACAAATGTGTTACGACATTTAAAAGAATTGTTAAAAAACGTTTGTGTGGGAAAGGTTATTATAGCATAAACGATTTTCTTAGTGACACCACGGACTGGGATTAAAGCGAACACCCTCAGGCTCTTTAATTATAAATGTTTATTGTACCATATTACATTGTAATCCATATTTTATATAAAAAAAAAGCCCGCTGAGTTTCTTGCGCCCATTCTTCTCAGGTCTGAGGCAGTCTCTTTTGAATGGGTGGTAGATTTTGACGTTCAATAAGTGGTTATAAATCCTATTTTGAAAAAAAATATATGAATTTGAATTTGAATTGAATTTGAATTCATGTCACTCAAAATATAGACTATTAAATAACAAAATCGTCTAAGTAATCGTTTAAACGTTTTAATGCTAATTACGGAAGATGCTACCTAGGTTATACCTACCTTGTGAATGATTCATTATTCATTAATGAACGGAAATGTTCATTCAAAGTGAACAAATGTCTGTTTTTTGTAAACCTATTATAATTGTATTAACGTGGTGATGATTTATGATTTGTTTATGTTGAAAGCATCATTATTCGAAGTCCATCACTTTTTTTTTGTAATTTTAATTTCATTTAAGTAAGCAATAATTAGTTTGATTTTTTTTTTAAGGCTTTTTGCTGTTTTTTCCTCCTTTTTTAATGCTCATTTTCATGATATACAGTATATTAGTGGAAACATTATTGGTGTGTACAATCTTAAGTTCTTTTTTGTGTTTTAAATACTGATTTATCCTTACCTGTTAGAAAGTTTATCTGATTGTGACAAACGTCAAATCACACTAGTAAGTAGGTCCATCATTTATTCTCCTACTAGTTGACCCGGTACACTTTGTTTTGCCATATAAATAAAGTATCCCGTACCTGTTCATCTAGTTGCTTGACTGAATTATTTGTATTGCGAATATAAAGGTATTTCTAAGTGAAATAATATAAGGTCTGTATAAGTAATCACCAACATATCATATAGTAAAACCTTCTCCGAAACACGCTGCTTATTATTATACTAGCTGACCCGGCAAACGTTGTTTTGCCATATAAAGTATAATTCACGCGATAGTTTTATAAGTAATAAAATATTGCCTATATTGTTTACATAGCCTGTACATCATTTTGTTCTATTGTCAATAGTTTTTGCAGCGCACGCAAAAATAGGTTTTCGATTTTACACCTTGTGTTACAAAACAGCAATTTTATTACGGATCCCTAATTTTGAAAAAAAAATCATAGCCTATAGCCTTCCTCGATAAATGGACTACCCAACACTGAAAGAATCATTCAAATCGGACCAGTAGTACCAGAGATTAGCGCGTTCAAACAAACAAACAAACACTGCAGCTTTATAATATTAATATAGATATACGAATTATTAAGTTCTCGCAGTATAAATGAAAAAAAAAGACCGGCTCTCATTATATTAATATAGATACATACCTAATGTAATATGCTCTCGATCACTTATATTGAACAAGACTTCAATTCCATATTATAGTGTATAGCACTTAAGTACGCTTTACTATATTAGATTGTTTTTGCATAAAATGCACAAGTTCAAGTTTGTTTATACGAAGAATGCAGTTGAAAATTATTGTAAATGTCCTTTAGTAAGATGCCACAACATGTTTTAATAACCACGTACCCACGCTTCTTGTGTTCTATACATATATATATGATATACATTTACGATAAAACTTTTACTGATCGGTGACTGAGCGAAGCTATTCTTGGGAGTATTTACACATTACATTAAGATGATTTTTAAAAATTCTCTGTTCATTTGTTCTCGTTTTTTTATGCGTGATTTAAGCGTTATGTATTTTTTATAATGTACCGTTCTATACCTACGATAACATTTAGTATATGTATTATTTCGATCGAATTAAAATTAAAAATGAACATAAATTTAAATCTCAACAATTATTGAGATTGTTGTTAATTAAAAATATCTAGAAGATGCCTAATATTATAAATAAGTTTATTACAACCCATTAGTGTAGATACTAAATGGATAAGAGATTAAAACACTCATTATAATAATTATTAATGTTAGAAGTACAATATTGCGAGAAGAATATTTCACTCGTAGAATCAGTATTGAAAAACTAAGACACCATCCTTACCTTCAGGTAAATACGCTATCCCACAGCACATTAACACGGTCACTATTTGTTACTAGAATTGTGTAGCACGTGTCTATCAATTTATATAGTGTTCATTGAATCATCGTTCACAATCGTGAAGCCTTCGCTCTTGTCGCGATTAGATCCTCAACTGACACTGTGTTAACCAGAAGGCTGGCTATAACAGACTGCTCGTATTTAGTATGTTTTATGTATATTGTGCGAGTGTGAAGAATGAACGGGTTCTTTACGTCTACCGTTATAACATTTAGTCTAAAATCAATCACAGACGTAGGTATAATATAGTGTAGGTAGCGATATATATTATAGCAAGGCGATCTAGTTGTCAAATAATATTATGTAACGTTAATATACACTTGAATTTAAATTTAAGAAATCGAGCATTATAAAATAGTTGACAGGACTTTTATATATTTACATATCGGTTGTTAATGACAATAAGAAGGGTCTCAGATATTCAAGGTCATGTTTACGTAGTGATCTAAGAATAAAAGTGTGAATAGTGATAGTGTGTACACACATCAGTGTGTGTACATCCAAACGCATACAGTTAAAGTCATTGGAATTTGTCAATTAATTAGCTATATTTGAGAAAAAAAAGTAATGGTAAATTATAAACCATTTTTAATAATTTTAAAATGATAAATGCCTATTTAATAATGCAAAACATATTTCTATCTAGGTGCAGGCACAGCCACAACAAATGCAAAGTTATACCGATAGATTTTTTTCAAAATCAAAATCATAAATATTTTTATTGCATGTCACATTTCTACAAAAGGGTAGAGGGGTACATTATATAGGTAGACAACAATATGTGACGCCCTGCAAGGGCACAGCAAAGTCTCATATAATATAAATAAGTCTTAAACAAAATAATAAAAGAATGTAATAGCGTATAGACAAACAATGTGTGCGAGAGAGAAGAAAATCATAACGGCGATATAACCATTTTGGTTGACAAGTCGTAAAAAATCAGCCACGCTTAGAATTAGATATGGACATATCATTCGCAGTCTAATAACGGAACGGCAAAAGTGTACTTAAAGACAATGTAAGCACACTTTTCTCCTTAGTCATATGTCAACTGCGTGTCAGTCACCAAGCCTGTGTGTGCTATAAAAAAGTGCTCAAATAATACGTTAACCACGCAAAAAAGATTATGTGACTTTTCACCGGTAACTTGATATTATTAGATTGGTTTTCAAAAAGCGTAAATAATTAAGTAAAACGAATATTTTAATTATTGACAAGTATTCACATCCCTTTCTCAACCGCTTGTCAGAAAAAGACGACGCGAACAGCACACAGTCAGAAATGAAAACTATGGAGTAGCTCTTTTTTAAAAGGCCCAGAGCACAATGATTAGCAATATTGTATTTTGTGTACAAAAATTCGTTGCCGGTAAACGCGAACGGCTTACAAGAACGCGAACAATTACAATCTAGTGCAATTTACAGGGTATAACAGACGTATCGTTAATAAAAAAGCTAATCTTTTTTAGCTTTCCCCTACGCGAGATAAAGAGTAATAAAAAGAGAAATGGCGACAATTCATAGAAAAAGAAAGATGTGAACAATTTTACAAACCAAATAAGTCGAGTGTCAATTGCTCGAATTATTTCCTCGAGGCCGATTTATATTTCATCACAAAAGGATTTAAGCGTATTTAAACTCATGCTCAAAAAGTATGGTAAAACTTTGTTTAATATTAAAAGTATTGAAATCTATTTCGAATATGAATAATATAATTAGTCAAATAGACGCACACACAAAAGTCACATTTATAATTTGACAGAAGCTCTCAAACAATGATATGTTGATGTCCGCTTACACTACATATACCAAAAAGATACCCTGGAAATGATGTCTAAGTCTTAAAGACAAGTTTTTAAGAATTAAATTTATTTCAGGTAACTTAACATTTTAATATATACCAGTTTGCTGAAATATTTTATGTAAATAAAAATAATATTTTTGAGTATTTGTTTATCTCATTAAAGGTTATCTTAACTTATTAGATTCACATCCATTGAGAGCGTTATGGAGTAATAAATATACCCACAAAACAATAAATAAACATAAAAACTTTCGCCTTTACAATACTGAGTGTGATTTTTGATTAAAAACGTAAAAACCTCCGACTGAACAGATCTTGATCAGAAAAAAGGGACAGACTTACAAACGTAAAACTTATAGCAACCCCCTTTTTCGTCAGGTAAGCTACTCCACTGATATTACTGTCCAATTTGCGTTCTAAATTCAAAATACGCAGCTTAACCTAAAAAAGTGTTTACATTGCTGCATATTCACCAATAATATTCAAAACAACTGGAGTAAACGCAGAAATGTATAATAATAATAAATATAATAATAATATAGATAGCAGTCATAGCTTATTATGGTGTTATTTGTGGCATGTACCTTATTTCGGCTTTCTTATTATATGACGTCAATCGTCTATATGTATTGAACGTCATTGTCCTTAGTATTCTGAATATGAAAACACTAACCTACGCACACATTGACTAATCTAAATTGTCTTACGTCTTTACGCTAGTTAATCACTGATTGTTCCAGAGATTTAGATGTCGGCGTGTTGTTTACATGTCATGTCTTCTAAAACTGATCATAATTTGTAGTCCATGGGTTCACATCTGGGCTAGTCAAGGGCTTCATTAAGATTTTTCATTTTTGTAGAGCAAAATATTCTTTGTATGAAACCACTTTATACTACACGAGAAGATAAATTATTTATATCAGAATTTTACTGCATTTAACGAGGGCCAAGTGCTATGCTGGAAACACCAATTAACGTGAGATGAGAACAATTAAACGAGAAAAATGGAAAAGTTGAAAGCAGATTTGTATACACAAACTCAAAGTTAATTTATATTTTTTATTAGTAAAACGTTCTCTGAGTATTTTGGTTAATCATTTTCAAAATATATTGACGATTGCGTTCAAATTTGTTCTGACTCATTGTAATTATCAACTTAAAGTTGTCCGAATAACTTATTCCGTTATTACTGCGAATTAAACTTGTTTTTGTTTCGGTGTTTTATTATTGAAAGGGTCTGATAAGTCGTGGTCACAGTGAAACGGTGAAGCCTATTTCGTCCGCAAAGTTTCTCAGAGCTCGTCAAAAGCTTCTCTCCAACTTAAAACTCGTTTTTCCATTTACGAAACTGATGTTGTGTTAAGTGACATTCTTGAATATATTTTACATAGCCTTGAAGGTTAGAATAAGGCTCTATAGGCCATAATATTATTTTTCGTTCTTAATTTTATACTAATAAATTTATTATCACGATATTCATTTGATTTTATATTATTTTTATTGTTTTGCTCAAAGTATTGTAAACTTATGTTCTTCATCAGAAAATCATAATGTTATATGAAATATGTATACAGTCGTAAGCCTGTCAGAGACCTTAGGGGGCGTCCATAAATTACGTGAGATGTTTAAGGGGGGGAGGGGGGTCGAGTCAAATCTCATCTAATCTTACGTTGGAGAGAGGGGGGGGGGGTCTCTGCAAATATCACGGAATTGTTTCTGATTGAAACAAAAAAAAAATATACTATTTTGATCCATTTAATCATATGGACAAGTTGGTTCCAATAGAAGTTCTTCAGACCACGCATGATTCTCCATCGACTGAGTTAGAGTAGATATCCGTGTTTTTATCACAATAGTTACTATTGTAAAAAAATTATTACACTTATAACTCTCAGCAATATTGATGACTAGTCTTAACTAGTCGTAAATAAAAGCACGAGGGATTTTTTTTCTTTTAACAATAACTATCAAACGAGTTCGAGTATGTAAGAAACCCACATTTTGAAAAATCTCACGTGAGATTGGGGGATGGGAGGGTGGGTTGAATAAAATCTCACGACATTTCACCAAGGGGGGGGGGGGGGCGGTACAGAAAATTTAAAAAAACACCTCACGTAATTTATGGACGCCCCCTTAGTAGACTAATGATAAACTTACTATTAAAAGATGTACTTTGCAGCAGGAGATATAAATAATGATTAAGATGATGAATAAATGTACGAAAGTTTTATCATAAAGTTATAGTTTAATCCAATGCTTGGTGATGGAAGATTTAATTGCTTTCCTTCCGGAGAGGAAACGAATCGTGCTGGTTTAAAACGAATGTTTGCTGACTCACGATTCTGCCATGTACGTAGGCAGCCTAAGGGAAAATCAAGTAAACATTATTGGGTTTTCATTTTATTAATCATATCGCAAAGAACCATTGCTGCAGCATTCCGATCTTCGCCAAAATATTCTCGTTGTTGAATGGCTAGGTGGACAGGTAAAATCTAGACAAATCCTTGTCTAAATAGTAGCACAGAAATATTTAAAAAAAAACTCAACTGTTTCTCTAAATCATTCATTAAAGCTACAATACAATATTTTCGTATCTGATATTAAGAAATTTCATTCACGCCATGGCTGCAATACCAAATGGAACCACGTCACGTGACGTCACTTACTGTTACTGACAGCTTGCGAACGTATTTTATTTACAGTACAGATTTGCTGTACTCGACATTGCAATACGCTTTAGATGCTTCAGAAAATACCAACAAACAATTGTGCAAAATCATTCCCATGTGTGATCAGCTCACATATAACATATAAGTAGGCATAATAAAATTAACGAAATAAAAACATATTGTCACGAAATGGACACCCAGCTTAATTTTTGAAATTATTGAGGTTAGGATAAACACAATTCCAACACTCATTCTCAGTCGGTACCTGCTTAGTTGACCTGATGACATCAGCAAACTAAATGCGTTTTAAATCAAACTATATAATAGATTGTTCGCTTCTGACTAGACGGATCACGGAGCTCACATACACGGAGTAGACGCCTTTTCGACGTTCGCCAGCCGCGAACTAACTATGGCAGACATTCTGTTCTGCACAGGATAGTAAATTTATACGAAAAAAAAAATTAAATATATTGACATTTTTTTCATCAGCCGTAATAAATTTATTAACTCAGTGTTCGAGCACATGTCCCAAGCTGAGAACGATGCCCATTAGACTGAACACTACACACTACTCACAACTCACAACACTCTCACATATTCGGAACACATATTCATTGTCTATTTAATAATTATGTATCACATGCACACATTACTCAGGACTTCTTCTTCTTTTTTTTTTATATAATTAGCATTTATTTACCAGCGTTATTATTTCATTATAATTTAACCTGCCAAACTTTGATAAAGGCAATACATGTATATAGTTAATAGTATTAATTTTTTGAATAGAAATGCTGTAAAGTTTGCTTAGATAAATAAATGAAAATAAATAATAAATATTAATTATTGAATGCCTTTAGTGTTTGCAATCATTATTTGTGTAATTTGGTGCTTCGTGAACTTGACGGTCGTGATTACTGTCATAATTACTAGTCGCATCCAACAAATACAACTGCATTAAAGGATAAAAATACCTATATTTCACAATGAATTCCTTGAGCGATTTGAGTTGTTTACTACTTATGCAAAGTTGGGATGATCGCTCCATAACCAGGTAGTAACTTATTGAAATGACTTTGGTAACCTTCAAGAAGAGTGCCATGTACTTCATCTGGACTTGAAAACATAATGGACGGAGGTGATCACTTAAAATTAAGTAACCCGTTTACTTATTTATCTTCCTATCCTGTGAAAAAGATGCTTGATCTGTTACTTTTTGATTGTAAAGTGAAAGTCATAAGAAATAAATGAAGTGTCTCGGTCACCTTACATAAGTCGCTATCACAAGCATTGCTATTCCATCAACCAATAGAGAATTTGTTTCACATCAAACAAAAAAAAAAACAGGACAAAAAAAATGTAGATGAATTTTAACTTTGAATGCACTAATGATCACTAACGACTTCAACAACACTTTAAAATTAACAATACTCAATTTTCTTTATAAAAATAATTAATTTGCTGTAATATGACTAACATACGTGATTACAGAACTGTCTAGAAAAATGTAAGACGCTCTAATATATTATACCTAATAAAATTATATGCGTAGGCGTGCAGTATTCAATAGTGTTACAAATACAAAATATTTTAAAAAGAAGTAGTTTTTAGAATTTTTGTCCATTTATTTGTGTAACTCAGAAATTATTGTTATCAGCGATATATACGACAAAATGCGAAATTCCACCGACATCACTTTGATGTTGGATATTTTAACAGTTTTTACCTCATTAGCCACATTGTTCAAACATCTGCATCTGGATTGGATAACAATACAAATAATATTTCAAAGACTGACAACTTATATCTTACTTCTGGTATAGTGTATGTCCATGGGCAAGGCTGATTTCTTTTACTTTCCATTAGATGAGGCTCACCCCCCTTTCCTCCTAATACAAAAAATGGCTAACTCGATTTGAATAGGGCTTTCGCTGATGTATTTTGGCAATCTTCCTGTAATAGTGTTTGAAAAACAAAAAGTTGTTATTTCTCTAATTTTCTGTAATTTAAACCGCCCTTAGTTTGTAGACCAAGGGGATCATATCCGGTGTTCGTCCAGGGATAGTATTTACGTATAATCTATAGATCGATATGTTTATATGTCTTTCAATTCTTCTTTGAGTAGACGGATTGAAGGCTGAAATTTTTAATATTATGTGCGATCCTTTGAATACAGAAAGGATTTATAACTACTTATATTGGATTTATTTTTTAATATTTTTACCTAAGCTTCTCTTATTGATCTGATAACTGTACGCTAATGACAAGGCAGTAATTATCCCCAAGGTTTAGCTTAATTGTAATCAATGTCATATTACTTTCAAAGATGTAAATAATGAAAATTAACCTTCACCTTCACACTCACTTCACATCACTAGTCATTATTGTTTTCCGATATACTCACCAGTTTAACATTATATTCACGTACAAATGTCGCGAAATTTTACGATATATTATTTTACACTTTTACCCAAATTAACTTTGCCCAAACTAAGCAAAGCCTGTATTATAGTACATGAATGCAAGATGACATATATAATACTTAGACAACTATACTAATATTAAAAAGGCGGCCGAGGTAAACTTGTAAGTTTGTGAGGTTGTAGGTTAATCTCCGAATCTACTAAAACAATTTTAAAAATTCTGTTACCAATGAAAAGCCACATTATTTGTGAGTGAGTGTGAGTGAGAAACCCAAAAAGTGAAAAGATTGTTTCATGGTAATCGGATTTGCAATGTAAGCCTGAGAAAAAATGGTTGAACGAAAACTTTTCTTTGAATGTTGCCCTAACGATGAGAGAAATATGATTGTTCTGTATATATGCGTTTAGCAGCATTGAACCAACTAATAACATGGTAAATGCGGACGAAGTCACAGGTAGTAGCGAGTTATTATATATCGTGACAATTTAGTACACATACGTTGAACTGATAGACAATATTTATTTGTTTCACATTATCGAGAATATACAACTGAAAGCTCCTGTAAAAATTTGTACGAAACAAAAAGCTCTGAGTTTAACAAGGCTGAAAGTATTTTCTTTTAGCTTCGTAACTTTACCAGACAGGAACGTGAAAATTGTTGGTAACAGAGTTTATTTTGCAATCTTTAGTCACGTATCGGATAAAACCTATTATAGTGGGAAGGAACGAAGGTTGAGTGAAAAACATCCTAGCGATATATTATATGACCTTTTAGTGACTTTCTTTTTTATGTTAAGAAGATATAAGCTTATTTTATCGATAACTATCATTTTGAGTAAAATGAAACGTTTTCTTTACGTTGCGCTATTAGATATGTAAATAAATCAACGAATATGGTTTCACTGGTAAATACAGATGAAGTTGCGGATTAAAGCTAGTACATAAATACATCCATGACTCGGAAACAAACTTCCATATTCATTAAACAAGAGTTTGCACTTTACGAGACACGAACCCGGGACCACTAACCATTGTGCTACATGGGTCGGTAAAATTCTAATGTTATAATTATTGTAACAGTGTGAAAACTGTTCATTAGATCATTTTAAAAAGGCAAAAGCTATTTAATTTATTTTGACATTATATATAAATGATGTTACAGGCTGCTTTTTATTTTTATATAAATTACAAAGGGCCAGCATTCAAAAAGATAACAAAAAAATCAGTAAAAAGATGTATCGTCATCACGGCATAGTCACGTCATCATATGTTACGTGAATACGTGCACATATCAGTATTCTCCACGAGACATGACTGTCTGGGATAGTATTACTTAGCGGTGGTAAGTTTTTCCTTGAATCTTCAAAAATCGCGTAATACATTTTCCGCCAGCCGCAGATGTACTGACGTCGTCAGTATGTCTTTATTATTTTCCGTTCTCAGCACTTAAAGTAAAATTGGAACAAATATTCCAAAATTTACGAACCATGCGTCATCGGACGTT
The DNA here is from genome assembly GCF_905404315.1 of Leptidea sinapis. NCBI lineage: Eukaryota > Metazoa > Arthropoda > Insecta > Lepidoptera > Pieridae > Leptidea > Leptidea sinapis. The sequence goes on from NC_066276.1 coordinate 11,986,199, forward strand.
TACCTTAGCGGTTAAAAGTATTGTGGGCGTAATCGCTGTAGTAGCTGATTCGTTTACTTAAAAATCAAGCGTGACGGAGTCAGTCAACTTCAGCATGTTTAATTCTTCACTATCTTTTATTAGCTAACAGTAAATATTTGATACTACACTTAGGTACTCGTAAAGTGTATCATTTAATTCGTTGCGGGAGTAAAAGTTGTAGGAACGCTCATTTCTAATAAGTTCTTCATTTGTGTTTGGCTTGCATATTGAATTTTTGATAGACTCTCTAAGTTAATTATACTTTTTTATTTAAATGCTGTCACTTCAAAATGGCAAAGTATTTTTACAATTTTGAATTTTGTTTATTCATAATATGTGTAATAGAAAGCACTGGGTATGAGAAATAAAATAGCGATATTGCGATTCCCTTTAATAGTGTATTGAGGCCCTCCACTTCGTCTTGTGCATACTTAATAGACACTCATAGGAATCGCCCACTTTCTCCCCGTGCTGTGTAATGTACTATTTCTATGTTACACTCTAATGGTCCAATAGTATCCACGTAGTTTAAAATTTTAACGCTTGGAAAATATTGTGATTCAAGCTGCTAGCTTATTTTAATGAAATGAAATGAAATGAAATGAAATGATTTATTTGTATGAATCGTGGTAACATAGTTGTTAACAATTAATTGGTGTACAGCACAATTCGCCAATATATCGGCATACAAATATTTGATTGTCAATATTGGAATATCATATTTAATTTATACTTATACGTTCTTAATACACATTACATAGCTTTAATTCAATGAGATAATATAAAATAAACATTAGTTTGTAGGTACCTCTCAAAAATTACATTTGAATACTATTATTTTTGGCTAAAGAATTCTTTTAAACTATAAAAGCATTTATCTATTAGCCATAATTTTAATTTTTTATGCATTAATGTTTTAGGCATCTCTCTAATATTCTTTGGAAGGTGGTTAAATACCCTAATACACATAACATTTGCGTTATTTTGATGAAGCGCTGTTCTACAGTATGGCATCAGAAGGCGAGTTGGATCTCTTAATCCTAATATGGAATAGTCCTTTGCTGGTTTAAAAAGTTCACCATGTTTTTTAATGAACATACAAATTTCTAATATATATAGACCAGTAAGCGTTAACAGACGGTGCTTTTTGAATAATGGTCTACACGATTCTAGAGGACTGACATTGCATAAAGCTCTTATACATTTTTTTTGTGCCAGAAAAACATTTGAAATATTTTAAGTTAAAACTTTTGTAAGATATTGCTAATGCTTATTGATACTTCAATGTGACGAGCGTGTGAGAATCCCGAGAGCCAATATATTGTAAAGGGTACAGGGCATATCACTTATCATCAAGTTGATGTTTTTTTCGTCTTGTTACTTCTTATAGCCTAAACACGCGGTCGGACTCGGTATGGCCGAACCATCGGACGATCCAGTGGGCGCCACTCACCAATTGGTCCGGCGTCGTACTCGGTCCGGACGGTAATAATAATAATTTTGTGAGTTGGACAATGCGACATACCATCCAATATGGTCCGCTTTCAGTCCTCGTCTGATGTGTTTAAGCTATTACAAAGAGTTCTTGCTTCTTCACGTAATATATCGAGTTAAGTATGGCACCCTGCTTTGACATTTTGTCAGGAAAGCCGTTGATATATGGATCTAGTTTGTAGTCAGACATCTGATATTTAAACATCAACGTTATAAGCGCATTAAACTCATTTGCATATATCGCTCAGCTATGACAGTTGCTCTTATCACAATTAATGTGTGCTTGAGTTCATATTCTATTTGTACATGAAGTATTACGGCAGTGAGTCACTTAGGTACTCATAGATAAGGTGAGTGCAGTGAGCTGATAAATCCACTACGATTAATTTTTTCACAAGAATGATGTGTACTCGATGTATCATTGCGCATTGATTTTTTTTTATAAATCTGACAAATTCGTTGTATTCCTTGTTATAACTAGAGTCCTAAAAGTCTCTCGGATGAGTTTTAAAAGAACGGCCATGTAGCTGAGCTTTAGGGAAAAAGTAGCATGCAATGATTGTTAATTTTTTATATCGCCTTTATAAAAAACTATTGCCCAAGTAAATTATGCTAAAATTGGCATACATAGTCCATTTCATAAGCAACAGTCAAGCTGACTTTCCATGTTAGTAAAACAAATATATTTTATTTTATACTAGAGGGCAGGCAAGAAGCTCGCCTGATGAAAAGTAAAAATTTTCCACCCAAGGACCTTAGTCAAGAGATGCCTTGCCAACCTTTTATGTTTGCTCTAGGCAGGTGACAAAGCTATATTGGTACGGGTGTATAGTAGCCGATAGCTTATTCACTGAGAAAGACGAGGCAAGAAGTTATTTGCCAATCTTCAAAATTTTACAGCTGGTACTTATCATTCCTCCGAGCACTTCACGTTACATATGCTACAGAAGATGCAGGGAGACCTCATAATTTTACGCTATATGACATAATTCTGCATTGTATGAATATGAGGTGATGTTAATAAAAAAATGTTCACAAAACTAAATGCTGTCTGTAGAGTTTCTTAATATATTTCTGGCTATATTCCGGTTTGTGCTGGCTGTGTGTTGAAAGTTGATTTTTAGAATATTCAATCATACAATTTTAACAAAATGCAGTTGATACGAGTGACCATCTACCAAGAACGCGATGCTCATCTATCGATGACATACCTACATAATATTTGAGTCAAGGAGAATACACGTCATGCTCTTATCAAAACACACCTCGTTCCAACTTTGTAAAATTCATAGGTATGTCACGCGAATTAGACCTTCAGCGACATCTGTGTAAAACTGTACTGATTAAACGACAGATAAACATTTTCGTCGTCGTCAGGTACTTCAGGTTCAGGTAGGTCTTTCCAACTTATGTTGGAAAGACGTAGATATTAATGATTTGACAAAGATAAATGACAAGTAATTAATATTTTCATTGCAATTTAGAAATCAGTATAACAATAAATGCTTCGAAAAAGGTGGCTCAACGATTTAACTGATCAATGACAAAAATGCACGCGTTGAAGCTAGCATTACTCTTACATTATCATAATAGACTGAAATTCGGGTAAATTGTGTCATGCCATGAAAAGAAGATTCTATACGGTAATCGCCAGCGAACATCGAAATTGCTGACTCCAGTTCAAACACCAAGTCCTATCATTTGGCATTGCTTCATGCGTCGGTTCGTTGTGTGTCCTCTACCGCATTTATCACGGGGAGTGTTCCGAAGAGCTGTTGCACCTGATTCCTGCCGCCGGAGTCCATCTTCGCACGACACGCCACAATTTAGGATATCATCCCCACCATCTGGATGTGTGGCGGTCCTCCACAGTGCAGTGTGCAAGGAGCTTTCTTCCACGTACTAGAAAGCTGTGGAATGAGCTTCCTTGTGCGGTGTTTCCGGGACGATACGACATGGGTACCTTCAAAAAAAGCGCGTACATCTTCCTTAAAGGCTGGCAATGCTCCTTTCCTGTTGTTGCTGGAGAATGTTGGCGGCGGTGATCACTTAACACCAGGTGACTCGTATGCTCCTTTGTCCGGCTTTTCAGTAAAAAAAACTTGACCTTCCCATTTCCTAGCAGAAATGTATAATAGGTGACGAGATTTCAAAAATAGAAAATCAATAAATATATTTTACCTTACAAGATACTTTCACCCCATATTTATCATATCCTATATATTTAGTATTTTGCATAGGATTAGCAAATCATAAATATAACTTGATAATTTAACACGAAAATGGCATCATCGACGTAAATGTATTACGAGTGTTAGCTAATATTGTCTCGTCTGCAATGTTAATACAGTTGAGCGTCACCTGTACCATAACATTATTTTCAGCGAAGTAATTTCAAATTGTCTATGTGTAAGTAACAAACACCTTAAAGAGGTAGACAATATTTATTTGAAATGCAAACATAAGTAGTTCTGCTTTTTTCACGTTACACAGTTTTCACACTGAGCATTGAATAAAATTAACTGAAATTGTACAATTGCTGCCCTTGATTACAAAGGAAAGTAAGTTAGAAAAGTTATATAATATAGATTTTATTCTGTAAGGTTACTGTAAGACAAGTTTAATATGTTGTGAATTAAAAAGTGTATTCGTGTTGTTCTGAGTATATATGCTTCCCGTGTGGTCCTTTTGCAATTTGGTGGCATCCATGAGAATACCATAAAAGTCTTAAATTTGCTATAAGTATGTGCGCGAGAAATGGACGAATAACTCAAGATCGCACCAACCGATTTCAATTATAATTTTTTTATTGGAAAAGATATACTTCAAAGGTGGTTAGTTGGCTTAGGTTCTGATTATGGGATCCATGACAAAGTAACGGAACTCTTTAATTCTTAGGAGAAAATTGACGATGCTCGGCCGAATCTTGTATATGTTATCCGGATATTTGAGTCACCTACCGTAACATCGTTATGGTAATGGAACTCCTTAACGACTTACAGTAAGGGTGCGATCTATGGCAGAACTTATAACTGTCTATAATCAAATTGCAATGCGCTTACGTTAATTGTTGCATTGCTTAGCTAAGTGGTCTACATATATTTAGACAAATTTTAAGTTAGTGTACCTGAACTCACTAAAAAAAAAATTAAAAAAACAACCGTCAAATCAACATCAAAAACACTATTCCAAAACAATAAGTATAATATGCACTAAAAAGTATAAAAATAATAACATTATTATTAATTAATCTAATTCTAGTTACGATTATTGTTATTTTTGGAGTCGATTAGATTGTATAAAAAATACGCATTATTTTTATACTTTTTAGTGCATATTTATATCTGTTGTTAAGGAATAGTGTTTCTTAATTCGGTTGGGTTTTTTGTTGATTTTTTTTTATAATAACAGGTTATCAGCCCTGCCCCTCATTAAAAAAGAACTGAAATCTGCACATTTATCAAACATTACCCAAATAACAACGTACCGTTTATACGACAAACTAAAGTAAAAGTAATTAATGACAAACTTTTCAGTCATAACAATATTAAATCTAGTTATTTTCAATGTTAGTTGAGATACCATAGATAAAATCGTTCCTTACACACATTTTACAATTACGCTTGGTGTCTAGACGACCATGCGAGTAGATTACAAATCTTTAGTTGCAACGGTACTTACAGTCCTCTGTTTTATCCAAGATCATTTAAAACTAGAGACTCCATACTAAAGTAGTGAAGAATGAGACACCGGTGCAAGCAGTACTGGACCTTATAATAAATCTATCGGGTATTGGCATTGGTGCAGTATTGCTTCAGCTGATGTAAGCTGTTTTCTATCATCTTTAAAATAGAGGAGGTTATTATCAATTTTATATCAAAAAGAAATTATTTAGTAGGGATTGCGATGGGAGGTGACTGCTAGAAATTGAAAGTAAATCAATCGGAAAAAACGCTTCCGTGTGGCGTAGATTGGTATCCATAATCAATTCAGCGTCTGGTAAAGTTTTATTCTCCCATATTTCAACGGTTGTTGCAGGTACAGTCATGCCCAATTAGTTTGAGTGGTGACAATTTTTATTCTTATTTACAATACACTAATTATATATTTTATGTCTAATGAAAGAAATCTTTAATAATTTTATTCGCTACTTTGCATTACTTTAATGTAATTAAATGTCCACATAACCTGGGCTGGGGTTGCAGTAAAGGCGTGAGGAACTTCGTTCAAATTCAAATATTTTTATTCAAAATAGCAATGTGATATCACTTATTGAAAATCAAAAAACTACCACATTCCAAAACGAATGCCTGAGAAGAACGGACGCAACAAACTCAGCGGGCTTTTCTTTTTTTCAACAAAAAAATTTAATAGCCTGAGGGCGGTCATTTTCTGGGATCTTGTTGTAAAAGCATTTACATCGCTCCACAACAGACTTACTAACTCGACTTAGCCAAGTAGTAGGCATTATAAGTTTATGTCTGTTCCTGGTGTTAACATTACACAGATTTTATTATCTCTAATATATTAAGGAGCAACAGTCAATATGTTAATTTCTTTAAATTTTGCTCTATAGGACCTAGTTTACACGAGTAAACAGCGTGAATAGCCCTCTTCTGCAACACAAATATTGTATTAATATCGGCAGCATTGCCCCATAGTAATAAGGTCCGGCGGGATTCTGCACACGTTTTATTTATATATTTTTAAAAACGAACTGATTTTTTGGTTATCAAAACCATCTTTTGGCTAACCAAGGTTTCCACAGAGTTTTTGAAAGTGTTTGACCATTTTCATCACCATCGCCCAGGCGCAGCATACAGGTACATTCATGACGGTTGCTGATTTGGCCCTTAACCTGTGGACCCTGCTGTTCTCCAAGGCGCTGTACTATCTTCTACACCATTACTTCTGCATATCAATGATATGTTGTTATTGAACGTGCTTATGCTGAAATGAACACTGGAGATGGCACAAGGAACTTTTATCTTCTTTGGAAGTCTTCTATTGTGAAGTTTATAATGATCCTTAAACAGTTTTACCCCCAGAAGACTCAATTTTATGTGTTAAACATTTATTTATTTATATTTATATTTTATTAATTTATTATTTAAATAAATAAATAAATAAACATTATGAAAGCCACATTTATTATACCGCCACACCTCGATATTAGTTCATTTAGGCTCTCGCCTAGTACTGAAATATTGAGTAGCTCTCATTACTGACTTGGTACATCTTTAGAATCAGCTCGATTGCGTTAAACGAGAGCTGCACAGATCATCGTGGATCCAGCACTGTTGCATAGAGAGGTCGATGCACTGAGTCCATTCTCTTTATTCCTGCCGCAGAATACCACTTTTGCACCACAGACATTATAATCCTCAACAGATGCTAAGACTTAACATCTTATGTCATTCAGGTGGATGCGGAGCGTTCCTCCTAACTGCGATATTCAAGGTAATTTTGCCTTGTATAACCAAAATGTGGAATGAACTTCATGATTCATCTGCAGTTGAAAGATGGTAATTTATTATTAGGAACGTTAGTAAAATGTATTTTTTTTTCCATGTCACTAATTATCAATTCAAATGTGATAAATGAAGTATGTTTTTGAAGGTGTTATGATACTGATTATTAATATAGAAATTCTTTTCCCAAAATACTGGAGCAGATGTATCACAATAATTCGATACGTGGCGGGTCTTTCCGTTGTCGAGATAATTGTCGCGGAGGTCAATGGGTGCGACGGATGATCAATGGGTCGTACTGCTTGTGCAATTCTGATATCACGGGCACTATCGATTTCTAACTGTATGAGGAAATCGTATTGTGGTAACATGGAAAACCCAATTTAGATATTAGGGAAATTTATCAAACCATTTTTTTACATATTTCCTAGTAGACCTAACTGTATGCTCCGCCTAATGTCTAACTGATTTTTAACAGACTTCCACAGACTAAAAACTCATGCTATTAAAATATACTAAGGGCTGCTTTTGCTGCAGAAAGTAAATTAGAGTTTCGTGCAAAGATTAAAGATTAAGTGAAACCTACAGTTACAGGCGGCCGTTCGCTTATAATATTTCATAGATCGAATGACGTAAGACCGTATGATGTACCTAACAAGCATGTTAATTTTGTATTGTTTGTTTAAAATATTTGAACACTAACCAGACGTGGTACAGTTTACTTTGTGGAATAGTTTTGTTCATTATCACGATCGGCAAGATTTAGGATGATGGATACTTTATTCGATAAACTACACACATTGTTAATGTTTATCTTAGATTTTCCAAGTAAAAAATATTATTTTCATTAGAAACAACAAAACAATCGAATTTAGAGCAGTTTTTTTCAGGGCCTTTAATCACATGAGTCTTGAAAGAGGGGTTCGAAAAAAATCAGAAGGTAGCTTTTAACCTCAACAACTATTAGCAAGGGTGAGGGTAGTTTAAAAGTCCCATAAACTACCCTTAAAACCCATTCATAAATAAATAACTGGTTTAATATTTTTATAAGATTTTTTCTATTAAATATTCCTTTTAATAAGCTTCTTCTTCTTTTAAAAGCATTTTTCTATCAATTTTGCATAACCTGTCCGTCTGGATCACTCCCGTTAAATCATGTCATTTATCATACCTCAACTTTTACACCAATAAATATGTTCGTATACTCTGGGGGACTATCTACTGTCTTTCGTTTGACAAGCCCGTTGATGAAGAAGCAACTTTACAGCGAGAGGCAAAATAATTGTGAACGGACCATCACTAATAATCAAAACCATAACTCTAAATAGACGTCAACCAGGAAGAACTCAACTAGAAGCCAGGCATGTGGAACCGCGGCAAGCCACCATTCTTTTCTCGAAGCACTTGAGATCAATTTCGACCCCCTTATAATATTATCTTAAAAGAGGTACAAAAACCAAATCTCGCAACATAGTTCTTCTACCGTATAAAGTTGTGGGGTCCATGTAATACCAAGTCGGTTAATTTATTCAATCCTAACTTAAAGGTCCTTCCTTCATGTTATTTCGTACTTTGCTAACCTAGCAACACCTTATAGTAACCATAAAATCAATATTAAAAATCTTTTATGTTTTAAATGAATATATTTTAATAGCCTTAGGTATCTTCTACTTTTAACAATGTGCGGCAACTAATACAAACAATGTTCTGTTAAGAGGGAACCCGGGTCAAGCGCAATTTGAAAAATAGGTGTTTGAAGAAACTATTGCCACAATCTCAGTGGCACTTCTTTAACCGCAGAAGGTGTAGAAGAAAAAATGCCATTTTAAACAGAGAGTAGTGGATAAAGATTGCTGTCCTGTTATAGCAGTAGATGCAGATGGTTCTTGGGCAAAACGTTCACACAAAAGAATATGTAGGTCATCGCCCGGTGCTGCATTATGCCGGACTGCAAAGTAAAAATTTATTGATACTGGTGATGATAAGAATGTAATTAAGGCGGCTTAAATTTGAGCCTGATAAGAGATTTATGTCTCCTCTGTATAATTTAAATTTATAGTTAAAAAACTCAAGAGCTTCAACACACTGCAATTGATCAGAGCGATGATAAATTGTAGACTTTAGAGAGGCGCAAGCGTTATATTGCGTAAAATTTTGGAAAAGTCTGTAAGCTACGAAAAAAACCTCAATTATTGCGGAATTATTAAAGTCATTGTTATACTCCCAAATCTGTACAACTGTATGTTCGTAGTAAGCTGGACTGGACAATGTCAAAAGGATAACCGTAAATGTTTTTTTTTTTCGGTATTACTTCTGTCTTTTTTTTATTTGCAAAGGACGAAACGAGCGTTCGAGTCACCTGGTGTTAAGTGATCACCGCCACCCACATCTCTTGCAACACCATAGGAATCACAGGAGCGTTGCCGGTCTTTAGGAAGGTGTACGCGCTTTTTTTGAAGGTACCCATGTCGTATCGTCCCGGAAACACCGCACAAGGAAGCTCATTCCACAGCTTTGTAGAACATGGAAGAAAGGTCCTTGAAAACCGCACTGTGGAGGACCGCCACACATCCAGATGGTGGTGATGATATCCTAACTTGTAGCGTGTCGTGAGAAGGTGGTATTCGGCGGCAGGAATCAGGTGAAACAGCTCTTCGGAACACATGATAAATGCAGTAGAGGACACACAATGAAGCGATGTCTTTACGCAACGCCAAGTGATCCAGCCGTTCACAAAGCAACAATTCCCCGAAAGTCCAAAAGGTCCTCGACAATTCGAGCTGCTCTGCGTTGTACGCGGTCAAATGAATCGAGTTGATACTAGGGAGCGCAGACCAGAGATGACAGCAATACTCCATGTGGCCGGACCTGCGCTTTGTAGAACGCTAGAATGTGGGCGGGCTTGAAGTATTGCCGTGCTCTATTTATGACGCCCAGTTTCTTCGAAGCCAATTTGGCTTTGCTCTCCAGATGGCTGCGGAATTGGCAATCGCTCGAGATATCGAGACCCAAATTCTGATACTAGGCGAGGCAGTAAAGGAAGTGTTTTCGAAGAGCGGTGATACGACAAATGGGGTTTTTTTAGTAGTAAACGCGCAAACTTGAGTCTTCTGGGGGTTAAATTGATTGCCTATTAAATGATGATTCCATTGTGGAAGTAAAATGCAATATAAAATTGAAGAAATTAATACGAAAGATGGAATAGAAAATGAAATTACTGATTTTGGTACACTTCACAAAAACATGTTAAAATTGAAAAGAAATCACAATTATTCTTTATCATGTTTCAACACCAACATCATCAGCCGGAAGACGTCCACTGCTGGACAAAGGCCTTATGTTTTATCATTTCATTTATCATGTACACAGCCAAAATTCTATTATATCATTTTATGGAACCTTAAGGAAGTAACTTTATAAAACAATTGAAAAAGATGACGGACAGCTGTGATTGATCAATTCAAGTTCAGTAGGTCTACTCGCAAAATCGACAACGATATATTCGGAACGATACGATAATAACACGAATATATCGCACCTACCCTACTCTAACAAATGTTCGTATTCCATATCGTTTATCGTAACCATAGACTAATATTTTGATTTTTTTACGATGTTAGAGTGAATGAATTATGCGCAAACTATGTACAATCTGTGATATGTCGCTGCTAACTGTCAAAAGTCAAAACATAGCTTAGGCGCTTAGAACCATACCAGACTCTGCAACACCAATTTGCATCATTTACACAAAATGTAAATATTCAAAAGTTATGTAATGAATATAATATGAGCATTTAAAATTGAAAAAATATTACAAAACTTGTGGATAATAAAATGAAACAAAAGTAACTCAACCCTTCTTGTCGACTTTCTCAGGCGGCCATTTGCATTACTTTCTACGCATAAACGATCAACAAAATGACTTAAATTACTTGGTAGTAAATAAATCCTGTTGAATAGTAAATCACACATAATTATTTTAATTTTATTTATTAAGTATGTAAATTGTATGGCAAATATATCTATACAACTTGAAACGATAATAACAACGACAGCCTAGAAGGTGTCGTTGAGATAATCGTAATAGTGACGTTTGATTGTTTGTCGAATTCGAATATTCGTCTCTGACATTTACAACTAAGAGTAGGGCTAGACCGATAATATCGAAAAATGTTTCGTTCGTTCAATCATCGTTTCGACATTGAATACGATGTAACTAAGAGTAGGATTCGACACGACTAATGCCACGATATATCGAATATCGATTTTAGTTGTAGCTCCGTGTCAGTGGAAAACGCGCCCTTTTACTTGTGGTTGCGTGTATAATTTATACATGCTTGTCTATCCGTAGGTAACTCACATTGATTTATTCTATATAAAGTAATATAATCATCAGTCACTCACACACTACATACATCTCACATTCACGAAAATTATCCATAAATAATTTCTACTAAATCGGCAAGCAATCCCATAGTACCTGTGCAATGCACTATATATTATGTGCATAACACATAAGTTGTACCCCGGACTGTCCAACCAACGTCCCTCACCTCCAGCCTTCCCCCGAAGAGTGCGATAGGGACAAATGCAGCTCAGGCCGATTTTACTTACAAAATTTTGACTAAATAGAGGTTTTGTATTCCCCTGTTTCCCTCTAGAATATAAAACCTAACAAAAAATTTTATGATACAAATTTTTTCAGGAAGAGTCTGTCTATGTTCGTACGTTTTCATTTTTTTTGAAAAACCTTTCTAAATTTTTACGTATTCGTCTGAACAGGGAGGTATAAAAATGGCATTTTCTACAATGTTTGAAGAGTCATATTTTCTTATGTCATTCTTTGATTGAGAAAAACAAAACGTACAGACATAGCTTCAGCATATCTAGATTTTTTGCCAAAAAATCTCCTCTCTAGAAGCATTATCCAGGGAGAAAAAAGGGGAATACGTTTGTATGGAATAACGCTGCTAGCGTCCCCTCTTAACCTTTGCTAATAATTGAAACTAAAATGCCACGTTGCGTAGTAAAACTTTATAAAAATAATACTACAAAAATTAAGAAAGACACTGGGATCACATATCATCAGTAATTATTTTGTATTTTACTAATATAAAATACTGTATGTATTAATATAATGTAAAATAACACGAAGCGTATATAAGTTACGAAATTTGAAAGATGCCATTAGGTGAAATGAAGGCGAGCTATTTATGAATTAAAAAATTTGACAGTTATTTCAACGAAATAAGTGAGATATAACAAATGTATGCTTGTACCATAAAATTATGTTTTTCAAGAGTTGCTTTTTACGCTAAGTACATTATATAGAGTATTAACCCTTTTAAGAGTCCTCAAGTCGCAGAAAAACCATCTGAAAAAATTACTTCTGATGCCTACGCCTGTTTCATAAGTAGTGCCACATGATCAATTGAATCAAACGCTTTGCTATAGTCAGTGTATTGTGAGTGATATTAGTGAGATTCGAAATCTGCCTCTAAAGAACCCATCTTGACATGGATTTTAGGTTTGCTCGATTAATACTTGATTATAAAACAATTTTTTCAGAGATTTGGAACTTTAGTATTTCAGACAGACGTGTTTGATCGGAGGTACATCATCTGACTTCTTCAGATCCAGTGTCTTGTATCACATATAATATGTCCGTACTCGAGTTCAAATCATCGAAGCTAGGCGAGTCATTAAAAACGTCATTCGATTGACTGCTTTGGAAGTTTGAGTTAAAATATTTGTTTGAAGTGCGTTCGTTAGCAGTATTTCAATACAGAAGTGGTCGTTACTTTCGTTTTTGTTTTCTCATATGACCAGAAGGCTCGCGGTTTTTTAGCTATACCAGCTTCAGGTCAGTCAGTCCGTCATATTTCAACAGACATTCTGTTTTCAATTCAATAACGTTCGTTTAAGATCAAAAAATAATACTAGTCATAGCAATTGCCATAACGCTTAAACTTGGTAAAGGACCAAACCTAATGGTAATGGTAATGGCATACGAGTCCGAGGATACTCCCGGCTAGATACGACTTAGGGTATTGAGGGTTTTGAGGGTATATACTCGTTCCGCAGATCCCTAAGAATGTTATCTTCTTCCAAGGACTTATTATGAATTTCCTCCTTCTGGGACCAAAGGGATTGGTGATATCGCTGTTTGATATAATTAAGTCAGGTAACCGATTATTTAGAACGTTAACATTTAAGTTATAGCCTATTCTAATTATTTTGTTACTTATCAGGAGAAAAAGAGTCGGTAAACACCAGGTTAGTAAATTTATTACAGAGTAAAACAATTATTACTAGGTAATAATTTCTCATTTCACACAAACACATTGTTATCAATATGACACTCGCAGTTGAAACGCTTGTTATAATCACGCTCAATCACGGAATGAATAAATAAATGAAGAGCGAATTAATTACGAAAGATATGGGAGAATGATTCTTGACAGATGTGGAACAATGACGTAATTAATAAGCGATCAATGAAAAAAAGAATTATCTTGAAAACATGACGTTGACTAACGGCAGTTTTCAATAAGCTATCTATCCTTAGTTTAACTTACTTAGAGGTAGACAAATCTTTCCATTTACGCTTACTTACATGTTAACTTATCATCGAACATCTACGGCCGTTTTCAATAACGAATCTATCCTTAGTTTAACTTACTAGAGGTAGACAATTCTATCCTTTTACGCTTACTTACATTTCAATAACCTATCGACATAAAGCATTGTACTATAACTATATTGGACATAACTATGGATAGATAGGATCTTGTCACTAAACGGTGACAGCAATATATCTGTAACTAGAGATACGTTATTGAAAACGGCTGTAAGTCAGTCATGTGACATGTCATACTCCACATTAGGATCAAGGCAATGTTGAGATTCTTCTTCTCCGACCAGCGCTAGTCGAATTTTATATTATATTTAACAAATAAATAATATATATAAATAAATATATATTTTATATTTTTCAGGTATACCACCCATATAAATTAAAACAAGCGGTAACATTTTATTAATTTAATATAAAAATTAAATTACAATTAAAAAAAAAATTATAATAATACTGTTCACTTCATTCATATCATTAGTTACAATAATTCAGAAGACTGTTTTATGTCACAAATGTCTCATTACAACAGTCATTACAGTCGCTAATTATTAAGTGACTACTTCTAATGGGATTCGTAAACGAGGCCGCTTTGTTACGCAAAGAATCGTCAAAAATATTGAGAAGAGTGAAGATTGAGACGTAATCCAAACTGTGTACTTTTTAAATTAATATAAGTTAAGTTCTGGATGTAGTAGCCTCGCCAGGGACCTAGCAATTATGGTAGTCAGGGATATAGGACAGGATTTATTTTTAATGAAGCATTGCCAGATCCATGCTTTGGTGTAGGCGCTAAAATGATTTTCATAAAGTTTGCAGCGAGATAAAAATGAGACATGCATAAGTTGAAAAGTTTCATATGCTTCACTTCTGTAAAAGAAGAGAGATCGTAATCTTAAAGAGATTTCGAGTGCACACAAAATATATTGTCATTTTCTTTTACTCCCAACAAACACATTATGGTTACCAGACTATTAGCCTGCCATTATTATATTAACATCTATCTATTTATACTACCATTTAAAAGAAAGTCGCCGCTATGTGTTCGCGAGCTCATAAACCATAGAACTGTTTTTACTTCCTGTTTGCTCTCGTTGCCATATGGCAACGGCATGAGACCACCGTGCAGTACGCTGTTATGAAGTTAGCGCTGAAGGATGGAGTGGTTCGTGAGTAAGGTTTAGGTGTATCTTAATATGTTAAGGTTTTATGAATGATGAATGAAATACGACGATGATTGTTGTAAATATTGTAAAAAATAAGCAGGCTGGGAGCTTTCATCGAAAATACTGCCTATTCCGTTTGAGATATAACAAAACAATGAATGCCACGAAAACCCGCGATGATATACGTCAATCTTTTAAGAATAAATAACTAAATCTATTCTAATTTTAAAAAACACTCACATATGTTATAATGTGGTAATTGGAAAGCTATTTAGACGGATTCAATATTAAGGCTTGCCAAATTAAATATATAAGTTATCTGTAGCATTACATGCATTATAATTGTCCTTAAATCAAACAATTTAAATAAATATCATAAGTCATCGCTAAATAAAAACGATGCGTGCAAAATAAATAATTCCGGTGGCCTGGCGCGTCATGACGCGGGCGGTCGCAACTCGCTGTATTGAGTAGTGTTTAAGTAGTAATTCAAGTTTTAGTAGTAATTCAAGGTGCATTTTTGGTTTGTGTTCGTCAGTTTGGTAGATAGCTGCCCTATTTGATAAATGAGAAATCTAAAGAGATTTTTAGTTTTGTTTTACCTTAAAAGTAAAATAATTGTTTTGTCTCGCCTTTAGGTAAGATAAAACTTGATTGTTATGAACTTTATTGAATTTTACCAAATGTCAATGTTATTAGTGAGTATATTTTGTTGTATAATTGTTGTCAACCATTTCTGTCATGTGTTGTATTTGGGTAGTTACTTTTTTTACTAATTGACTTTATTTTTATTTATTACACACGTTTATTTGTAATAATGTTGACTGCACGTACTTAGTTCACTTTCACCATTAATGCTCATAATAAGGACCTATGTTATGTTTAAATTTTTTAGGTTTATGCTTACGTATAAGGTTCAATTCATTTTTAAGTAAGGATGTAGTATGGTACTGATGGAGGAGTTCGAAGTAATGAAAATGATGGAGAGAAGGATGTTTGTATGAATATAATACTAGGCGTACTAAAGGATAGGAAAACATTCCTTAAAGTAGTGTGAACATGTAGTGTGTGTGATGTGACAATGATGATCTTATGTCCGTGTGAAGCTGAGGCGGCTTGCTAGTTATCACTATATAGCTTAGACCATTTATACGTCGGTATTAGATTATTTATAATTTGCTAGGCTAGTATTTCGTTGATTCGAAAATTGTGTCGTTCTCTACTTCTACATAACAAAACATCCAACTATTATTTCTACAGCCATTGCTATATCTTCGTTTTCTTTTCATATCATTATTTGCCCAACATACATTATCTCGGCCTCGTTCTGTATATTATTGTTATACAAACTACCGTTCGTCTTATATCGTATAGTAATCATGATATAATTTAATAATCCGATTAATGGTTTCCGGCTCGCAAGCTCGTCCTGTCCCATATGAACCACTGCACCTGAACCTCGAGAAACATCTTTCTCGAGCTTCATCACCGTTTTCACAACAGAAGAGAATGGCAGCATGGCAGGTGGTTGGTTTCATCACTGGCTTCTGAGTCGTAGTAGTAGTCGTACGCCGCTACAACAAAAATATTTATATTATTAGGGTTCAACGTCAAAGCGGGCACAAATTCAAATTCTTTTTATTCAATTTATTATATGATATCACTTATTGAAAGCCAATGCCTCAGACCTGAGAAGAATGGGCGCAAGAAACTAAGTGGGCTTCTTTTTTTCATTTCATAAAATATATTATTAAATAGCCTTAGGGCGGTCGCTCCATTCCCAATCCGTGGCATCATTAAGAAAGTTATTTATGTTAGAGAGAATTCTTTTGAATTTCGTAATAAATTTCTATTGAACGTTTTCTGGGATCTTGTTGTAAAAGGCGAGATTAATAATACGAAATAAAACTATTTTTTGTTCTATGTTCGTTAACTAATAACATTTACTATGTATATAATTATAATTGCATATAAATTACTCTGCTCAATTTTACTCTGACTGATTAGTCTACTTAAGCCGACTTTACCCGAAGGGGCAATTAAACAATACTTACAAAATACAGTGCTCAGCACGTCTAAAGTCTACAAATAGTTTTACTTTATAATATTTATTAGTAAAACTTGTAATAATCTTATATAATTTTTTATGAAAAATATTTTGTAAAGCCAAGCGCTGGCAGCTATTTCGGTCCACGGATCAGCCTAGCTATCCAACTCGGAAATGCTGCCAGTATTCTTGGTACACTTCTACGTAATGATAGTTTCATTAAGATTTGTTTCGTTTAAATAAATATTTTGTTACACAACTGCATTTCCAACTATGCTATATTATAATGAAAATATAAACGGGCAATAATTGAATATCTAACTCGCGTACCGATGAAGACGAGAATAAACTTGACTCTGAAACTCTATGCTATACATAGTGTCCGAAGGGGGCCGGCTAAATTTAGCCCAGTTCAAACCTGAGAAGAGACAGGTTTGTGCGCTCATTGATAAAAAGGCTCAATTTGTCGTATAACCCAAGATTTGTGAACACTCCCCTATTGGTATTGTAGTACTTGGCGTCTACGACAATATCAATTCAATTCAAATTAATTTTCCTTATTTGAGAATTTGGGTGATATACAGGTGTTGAATATAAACAAAAATATATGAGCAGCCAAACTCTGCTTAATTACAGCATGCAACAAGCGACGTTCTCTTCCAGAAGGGAAGCCGGAAGCCTTGAAGAAGCTTGGTGTAAATCGATTATTTTTCCTTTAATTTATATGATTTGGTTCACCTGCGAAATGATTACGAGGATTTATCTTCCTATTTATTTCGAAGCTTGATTATTTTGTATCATCACGGTATCGCAGATGTACTATTTTATGAAATTTCAACTTGAGTCCTTGAGTAAATTGTATCGACAAATAGACAGGCTGACAACGAGGTGATCCTACAAGCGTTCCATTTTATAAATAAACAGAAACGAATGAATAGCACCGTAGTTTTCCTTCTTTTTACACAGGTACACCGTTATATTATCAGTTACTGATTACTGAACACATTTGATACATTAACAAATCTCAAAATATTATCCCATAAAAAAGTAAATCATTGATAAATTTAATACAATTCTCATTTATATTCATTATATAATAAATAAATGATAAATAATAATAATAAATCACGCGGCACACGTGCTCTCGCACCTCTCGCCCCTCCCCCTTCCTCGCCTCCCCCTCTTTCGTCTCCACACGTTCCTCCACCACAGCCACCTCTCTCTCAAAAGTGGTCTAATTAAATGTAAGAAAGTGTCATTGATAAAGATTCCTAGTGTAATATTGTTGGTGAAGGTTATGCCCGTTTAATATGTTAAAATTCTGCTGCTATAATTTGTACTTTGCTGCTATAAAGTGTTATATCCTCAGTTAAATACTGCATTGGCGGAAAGCAGGTATAAAATATTTTCTCAATAATAATTATTCACATATTTCCTGTATATCTAGATACTAGGGTGTAGTAGGCGCTTATCTCCCGAGAAATTTTTTTTTGCTTTCGGACAGGATTTCTTCGAATTATTTCCCCTACTGCTTTGACCACCTTTTTCGTACCAACACTACATAGACGGCCAGACCAAACAGAGGTATCATTGTACCTATAAATAGCCCGGTACACAAATATTTTACTCATACAAATGCATTTGGCTCCATACCTACTTTGTGTAATGCAATCACAGCAGTTCTCTTTATCTTCCCACTCAAATTTAATATCCTAAAATATTGTACTATGTATTGGCGCCTAAATGAGAAAACTCCACTCCACAATCATATAAAAATTACAGATTCCAAATTCAAATGTAGTATTTTGTTTATTTTTAATTGTCACAGTATTTATGGCCAGACTAATAGTATACTAGCTGACCCAGCAAACATTGTATTGCCAATGAAAGAAACAAAAAAAAACAAATATGAAAATATTTGGGCTATAAAAATAGATGACGACCGATTCTCAGACCGACCAAATATATCGCACATAAAATTTATCGTACTATAATTATTGAACTTGAAATCGTGATTAAAAATTGGATTTTTCAATGCTCAGTCATAATAAATAAGAATAAAATAATGTCAAAAAATAAAAAATAAACTATTTAGTTAGTGGGTCATCCTTATCATTTAGGGGCATGAAAAATAGATGTTGGCCGATTCTCAGACCTATCCGATTTAGCCGACACACAAATTTTTATATAAATCGGCTTTGCCGTTTCGGAGGAGTTTGGTAACAAACACCGCGACACGATAATTTTATATATTACATAATATAAGATTTATACTATTAAGATTGTGAATCTACAACTTACTTTTTCCATAGGTATCCGATTTAAATTAGGTGGTCTTATTCCATCATCATATTCAGAATCATAACTCACTTCAACAGGGTTGCTGCCCCAAATTTGGTTCGGATCCACAAAAATTCTATTGTCTATGCTAGTATTGTTAATTGTTTTTTCATCGTTTTCCTCATCCAGTAAACACGGAGGCTGCCGAAGAAGACTTTTACAATTGTCATTTATCTCATTTAAAATTATGTTATTTCTATTTTGTAAAATCTCTACATTTCTGATCCTATTGTCAAGTATCTCCAATCGATCTTCAATTCCTCTATCCCTGTCGTAACGTGTCGAGCAGTATGAATTTCTGATGTGACGCTTACGAAGAGATCTCTGCTGGTTTTCTGATTTTTGTGTGAGATCGCGTGCTTCGCTGATAAATAAACAGCATAAAACACCGAACACCATTAATTTCTTCATCTGAAACAAAGTAATTGATATTATTGTGCTAGCTATCCTATACTAGCTTTACTTTACACGCATTCAAAACACATTGAAACTGAAAGAGTGCGGCTTAACCATATCATAACCAATGTCTCGTAAAAACCCGGTAAAAGTAATGAACGTTACCGCTGTTTGAACATTTTTTCAATTTGTATTTATTTCAAAAGTTTTAATAAAATTCGTTATAAGTCTACTAAAATTAATAATAATAATGTTTAACTTCAAATATTTCGTGTTTACGACCACATAGCGTAAATGAAAATCTCATCAATACCTATAAGTTTAATCTTACGAATACAACTAATAGCCAAAAACATAATCGGATTTGCCGAACCATCGTACGCAGTCTGGCAGCAAATCATATATTTTATGTGCCTACCATTTAACCCGAACGAAATTAATTTGTAAATCAAATATATAAAAATGATTCCCAGCATATATTTATGATAAAATTAAGATGTTTTTATAAAATTTTAATGATGAAAATATTAACTGGCATGTACTGTTTTTTTCATAATAAATATGTAATGTATAAGTTAATGTTTTTAATAAAGTAAACCCCTTTGTCCTTACTAAATACTAAGTTAATCGTTGAAAACTAGCCTGTTAGGTTTGCATAAATTAGCATGAATGCTATTTTAAGCATTGTATTAATCGTTTAAAACAACGCACTAGACATACAACTGCAAATCATACATTATATTAAAGTGGATTAAAGTATAAGGAGTACATTGTAATATGTTTATTGACAAATTTGTAACAAAAATATTTTTAATCATCTTCCAAAATCGATAACTTCACTAACAACACAATTGGACGAGAACTAGGGCATTGACCCAAATAAAAATTAAAAATACTAGAACTCTAGTATTTTTAATTTTTACTACTAGAACAAACTACTAGAACACACACAAACCGGTTAAATTACGTAATAATAATACATTATCATACAGTCGCATGCTCACAAGGTAAATCTCAATTTGCAAGGGTGTAATTCCTCCCCTGCTTACTTCTCCACTCAAATTAACCCTCGTATACTCTGATACTTGTTACTTCAACACTCAATCTGGTTGAGGAATGTACGCCCAAGGCGACCTTTCCCAACACTTTCATCCATCCACTGACCTGTCTTCAATATAATCTTAAATATAAAATAAACTTCGTACGAATCGAAGTAGCTGGCTCCTTTATCTAGAATATTTTTGAACAGAGTTTAATAAGCGTACAGTCATACCTTAATGTACAATATACACGATCACGTCAGTATCATATTTTAAATTAAATGTTTGTTTGTTATCACTGTAACAGTTTTAATATTGAATAAATACTCAAGCGATAATAACGCACACGTTCACTCTCGATAATATTTATAGACACACTGGCAACGAATACTACTCTTTAGTCTTTACTCTTTCGACTTTTTTACCGAGGTACGAGACACACTGGTGACTTGCGTAAAGGCGGCAATACACATGCCTTTAGCTAGCACACTTGCATAACAGCTCTTTGCACGTACTATCATTAATGACATGTGTATGCTACCTGGCGTGCATGTGTCGGGTAAGCAATAGAAGTAGCAACAAATTCAAACTCAAATATTTTTATTCAAAATAGGATGTGACATCACTTATTGAGAGTCCGAAACTACCACCCATTCCAAAATGAATGCCTAAGAAGCATTAATGGTTTACGTAACCACCTATACATACCATTCTTGTCTCATTTCTGTGAGCAGACATGTACTTTTTAAATTTTTCAACCAAATCTTTTGCTCTTTTTTTTCTTCAATTAATGTGGTAACATTTAGTAGTAACATTCCTATGAATGAATGATTGCCATTGCGAGTTCAGCGTGAAACTGACACCTGAACTAGAACATGCTCCAGAGCCAGCTACACTCATGTGTATACATCTTGGAAATCCAGGCATCATCATCATCAGCCAGAAGTTCCAGAATGATTCAGTGAGTCTTAAGCTTATTATTGTCAAATAATATATATATTTTCACGACAAGCAGTCTCAGCACAGACATTCTGTTATCGCTGACCTTCATATTGGAAGTTTAAATATATACTTTAATAGACGTCTTTTTTAGATATGACGTCATATTTAGCATAAGCGAGTCATTGTCTATTTGGTTAGGGATTCATAAGTAAAACGTATTTTTAATATAATATAATGAATTATATCTACCTTCATATTTTATATGTATATGAGTAACTAGTAATGTAGTTAGTATCTATATACCTGCCTAATGGTATTATTGTTACATGTAAGGTCGCGTACGCAATATACCAGTATAATTCCGTAAATTATTTATTACAGATCGTAGCAATCAGAAATATTATACTCTTTTATCGCTCTATTGTCCACTTTTATCGCTCAGTAACTTAAGGAATCAACAAACCAAGTCTAAATAGAAGTCGAACAGTCTAGTTAGTAAGATGAAAGAATAACACATTTTTGTAAACAACTCTGTTTACAAAAACTGCTAGGTTATTAATTCAAGGTCAAGGTTCCTTTACGCCAGAATTATAATTTATTAGTCAAATTGTTATTATTTTATTTTATTTTATTTGTTTACGACTACAATAAATTTATTATATTATATTAACGACAGACAATGCTAGCAGCGTATACCTTACTTTTCTTTACTGTTCGTGGCAGCGTCGTGGGGTGGCTCGTTTCCTTGCCTAAGATATTATGTGCAAGGGAAACGATGGCTGGTCTATGCGTCATGCACGTGAACAGACTTGTGTTGGTGCGTGAACACGCACCACACAAGTCTCTCCAAAAAAGGTCGAACGCAAATCTGACCGAACTGTCCTGTCTTTTTATTTTTATATTGAAAATATGCCATTTTAAGTTTTAAGCTTAATTATATATAATTGCGTAATAAAGTATGTATTTTCACGAATTTACTTAGGGCTATATTACACCGGGACACCACGGTGGCGCAACCAGTCACCGCTACCAACAAAATATATGCAGCACTATGAAGAGTTACGGTGTCCTTTCGGTTGCGCAACCAATTTGATGACGCGACCAGCTCGGACGCGACATGACTGTGGTGTCTGTAAGGTGCCTAGTTTGGTGTCCTATAGCCCTTGGAATTATGCACGAAAACGGGCGTAGGTACCACGGCAGCCCATTATGACGTAACGGCACAGAGATCAATGATAACGATGTTCAAGTGACGTAGTGATGATAACTAAGACGTGACGTCATTCTAGTTTAAGTTGACATGACGGATCGCCCCATTTTATACTTTTACTAGCGGACCCGACAGACGCTATTCTGTCATTAGAAAAAAAAGATGCACCTAAGTATTCGGGAATAATGTTGTCTATAAAGCCATCGTAGTAGTAATAAAATGATAAGGATTAATATCGTATTTGTGTAAATAGCTTTTACATTACCCCTTTATAATTGATAATTTCTTAAAGTATCCAAATGGATATAGTATGTTATCCTTAAGAGATCGACATTGGCATCGCAGACTTTTCTGTAGATCTATATATTACACATAATTCCATCACACATTATTTTGTTATAATCTCAAAGGGTTTTCATTGAATGCGCCCAGACGGCTGATTGTTCCAACACCTCTAACAAATATCGTTAATGAATAGAAAGATCTATTCAGGAACTTAACAAATTATATACTAAAACCTCGAGAACCAAGCTATCCATTGATGAAAATCAATGCAGTAAGTTTTTGAGTTTATCGCGAACAGACAGACAGACGCGGCGGAGGACCTTGTTTTATAATATGTAGTGGTAGTCTCATACTAAGTTATCTTAAAGCCTATTTATTCTTTGATTTATGAATACTGTCATTGTGACCACAATTATGTTATGCGATTATAATCACAATTAAGTTATGAGTCTGACTATAATAGTTACGAAATTAATGTCCTAAGACCTGTTAAATTTTTCAGATTTAAGAATTCTTAAACGATTAACCGTCACGCTCACGCGGGCGAGACAATAAATGCGATAAAGACAACTGAAGCTCAAATTAAAAATCATCAGTAAAAATATTAATTATCTAAGCTTTATATAGCGGAAATTGGGGAAATCCGGAAGTTAATTATTATTAAAATAATGAGAATATATATGTAACGTTAATTAGGTATACTAAGAGCTTTTAACTAACTGAAGCTGAAGCT
The DNA here is from genome assembly GCF_905404315.1 of Leptidea sinapis. NCBI lineage: Eukaryota > Metazoa > Arthropoda > Insecta > Lepidoptera > Pieridae > Leptidea > Leptidea sinapis. The sequence goes on from NC_066276.1 coordinate 12,009,978, forward strand.
CATGCAATTTGAAAGAAGTCATCAAATTCAAATCAAAATTTTTACGAAATAAAGACGAAAAACCTGATAACAAGCGATCACCGTCGTAATGCTGTTATTTTGGCCTGTTACATATTATTAAAAAAGGCATTACGTATACAACTTGGGATTTGCTAATAGCAGTCATATTTCACGAAGGTCGGAGTCTGGAGAGGATCATTACCGCAATGATTTATGATGTGGGCCGTGACTGTTACGCTAGGAGAGCAAACGTTGGTGAATATTAACATATACTTTATCAATTTAGGTAAATATAATATATATAGTAGTAGTATATTTACCTCGGCTTTGTCTCACACGCAATAGGGAAGTGCTTGTCATTTACATCGTCACGCGTGACGTCAGCGGATAGTCTCAAGTCAAGCACAGGATAGAATACGTCAAAATGCATTCAGGCATGCGTTTTGCGAGGATCTTCTTGCCTCGCACAACCACTTCGTGGAATCAATAATTGCCGTATACAGTTTTCCCGAACCGATACGACTCACTGATATCCAAGCTTACTCTCACCGTAAAGGCCGACAAAGATGCACGCTGGCCTCACTTATATAAAAAAAGATTGTAAGATTATTTGAAGAAACGAAACAAGATAGTATTTAAAGATTCGGAGCTAGGCTATGCACTATTTTTAAAATTTCCACACGAATGTTTAGTCACTTTCTACAACTTTGTCGATAATGGCCAAAGTTTTAACGCCATTTTATTTAATTAAATGCATATTATGAAGTAATAATAGATTAAAGTCAGCAGACTCGTAAAGAGTACAAGCACTTCCCATACTGAACTACCTTTGAAAGATCATAAGCCATCAAAATAAACGCTAATGGCACTAGATTATTGCCGTGAATCACACCGACTCTGGTAAAATAAGGCTTTGATATCTATCATTATTTACATACGTTTATTTTCCATTTAGGTGGG